>NC_088363.1:78570095-78790095 GCF_034508935.2 Berghia stephanieae
TGCAGAGGTCTGCAAATCCTATGATTTACCCGTGACATATTACATAGAATTATTTAACAGCAATGATTATTGGCTCGTATAACTGTCTAAGGATATAACCTTCACAGTATGATAAGTAATGAAAATTCCAGTCCCACTTATAATTGACAATAAAAGTAAATCAGATTTATTCTGTTTGAAATAGTATGGTATGTATTTACATGATTTTAATGTTTATTATTCATCATTGGGCTCTAAAAATGATAAAACAAACAAAACCACAATATTTTGTTTATTGTGATTCTTATCATCGTAGCAGCTGAGGTCCTTAGCCGAACTGGCCGTCTCTCTGCTTCAGGTTTTAAGGGTGCCGTTTTATTAACAGGTTTGAGGTTGACCAGCTTTTCATATTATGGCCAAACCAGGAAGGGATAGAAATCTGGTTTTGATATACATATAAACATGCCGTCAGATTCCTCCGTGTTCATCTTTGACCTGTATTCCGGATGGACTGAAATGCCCTCAGACAGGGATATTATATAGAAAATATATTTATAATGCTAACGCCCAGATAACATGAAATAAATAACTCATCGGTACTCTGGCCACAAGAAGAAACGGTCTGCTTTAGGTAAACAAACTAGCCAAACCATGGTATGAAAACAAATTGTTCACTTTACATGTAGCAAAGTCATAATAATATCATGCATATCACCTCATAGGAATAGAGACGTAAAGTATGCAGAAAAAGCTGTTGATACAGACTATAGATTAGAAATAAAGTTAACTCAATGTAATCCACTCGCCCCTTATTAATTTATATCACAACAGTGAACAGGATAAAAACACGTCTGTTCTTGACGATATTTTTTGTTGGAGAGAATATTTTGTTTTATAAGGCTATGAGTTTTCCCATTTGATTCTTGTTTTGAAGATAGGGTGGTGCCGTGTCTGCCGGATGCGCACTTAATTTTCGTTGTCCGATATTGGCGGAGTTTGAGCGAGTTCTCATAGAGGTTTGCGTCTTCGTCACTGGGGCTTTAATTGCGTGTCAGCTGGAAAATGCCATATCGTTAATTCCCCTTGTGACAACAGATACAGAAGTGTTGAAATAATACAATTTTGGCTCTTTCAAGTTTAGTTTTGTAATATTATCCATCTGGTCGTAACTTTGTTGTTTGGCTGCACTTTGTCAAGTCGTTCCAATATTATTATATTTTATAAGCTTTTGCTCGAATCGGAATTGTTCAAGCTTAACATATAACATTTGAGTAAAAAGAAATGTATGGATTGAAGAGTGAGTTACATTTCTTTAACTTAAAAAAAGTATCCGAGTTCAGGACATTTTGACGTTGTACTCAATTTTCTTCGTCCGGTCCATTCTTGTATACTGCCACATGAGCAGTGGATCACATTTTCTGTGACCATGGTAAGCCTGTTCAATTTCTAAATTTACTGTCTGGTATCTACCTTCCTTATCTCCCTCCAGTCCTCTCTCTCTCTCTCTCTCTCTCTCTCTCTCTCTCTCTCTCTCTCCCCTCTCTCCCTCTCTCTCTCTCTCTCTCTCTCTCTCTCTCTATCTATCTATCTATCTATCTTGCACTCTACGACACTGAATCTTGTCTTTGAAATCATCCTCTATACTTGTGGACCTGATGTTAGGACATCCTTACTTGATTTTTTCTAGAGCACGAATTCTTTTGGCTTGAAAACACTGTATATTATTTGCGAATCCGACCGTACCCACCTACCATTAATTGGTAAGGTTTGTTGATGATAAAGCGTCTTCTTTGCGACATAGCCTAAGGCCTTTCTTACTCGAATCCCGTTGTTGCGCCTTATTATCTAGTTGGCACATTTAAGTTCAGACGTTCAACAGAAACCAATTAATAATTCGCGATTCTTCCTCATTCATTCATTCATTTATTCATTCATTCATTCATTCATTCATTCATTCATTCATTTTTACATTGGTTCATTCCTTGATTTAAACGTTCGTTTTATGTTTTTTTGTTTTATTTATCATGTCGTCTATTTGTTCATTCGTTTGACTATTTACATTTGAGTTTGTTTTAGCTTGGTGTGTATAATATTGCTATGCAATGATGATGATAATGACGAATGCGACGACGATTTTGGTTGCGGTGGCGGTGGTCTTGGTCTGGGATTAAAAGTACGGGCAAACAATGGTAGTTCTTCTCTTAGCGGTTGGGATAGTGATCGGTAATAAAAAAGCTGAGAATGTCGATGATGTCAGTCTTGATGTCGTTCCTTTTGTAGAAGATGATATTATGTTGTGGTCAATCGAAATAACTGGCAATATACTTTGACCAGACAACCTGACGGCGTAAGCGTAAAACCGTTAAAAAGAGAAATTCACTGAGGCCGTCCCGTGGCCAGTGTCTCTTAACCACTTTAAGGCCCTTGCTGTCTCACCACCCCCTGCCTCATTCTAACAACCTCAAACGTCACCAGAGACTATTGTTATAGCGGGAATCCTGAGGAAGCCCTTGAGTTTTGTTAGGAAATGCAATTATCCTTGTCATAAATGCCACCGGTGCTTAGCGGCGACTGCGGCTGCTGAAGATGAAAGAAAATGAAAAGAAAATACCGAAGTCTGAAGTTTGAGACCAAAGGTAGGGGTCCTTTTTCGAGATGGTGTCCAGTTTCTAAGTCGTTCTTTGCTTTGTAACATTGTCCAGCACGAACATTGGGTGCGGAGATCTGGTTTGTTGTTTTTTCTAAAGCACCATTGGACTGTTTTCTTTTTAATTTGTTTGTCGCCATCGAATCTAATAATTGAGAATATCATTGTTCAAAATTGGCAACAAATGTATGTATGCGACTGGTTAATTTAAGCATGGCGGTAACGGGTTTTCCCCCATCTGCTTCTAACCTCTTCCTTCTTCATTCATGGGAGCAACAATCTCTTATTCCCGATAGAATAACCTCTTCAAATGATCGTTATTGTAGAATTGACATTTTTTGCAGTCTTTGATATTCGATAGTTTGTAACATCCAATTTATTCTTTTCATAGCTAATCTGTTAATTCTCGCCACTTCAAAGTAATACGTTAGAGGTGTTCAAAGAATGATCAATCTAGACTCTTGGATGTCTTACGTGAAGAGCGATAATGCTTGTCTATTTGGTTCGTGGTTTGAGCGTTAAATTATGAACGGAATTTTAGCAATGGAAAAATAAATAAATAAACAAACTTGAGATGTGTTTTATTGCCATCCGACCCCCGACCTCTTTCCCACCCTATATCATCTTCATGTCATTTTAAGATTACTTGTAATCGAATAATTGCTCTCACATTTTCGTTTGTTACTCTGCTCAAAACAACATTGTGTTATTGAAGCCGCAACATTGGATAAAGGATCGCGACTGAAAACTTGTTTCCCTTTGTTTATGTTTTTTTTTTCTTACGTTTTGTTGTTTGTTTGGGGTTTTTTTTTACATTTTTGTTTGGTCGTTGTTTTTGTTTTTTTTCGTTTTTGTTTTTGTGTTGGGGGGGGGGGGTTGTTTTGTTTGTTTTTATTATTTTGTTTTTTGTTTGTTTGTTTTTCTGTTTAATGTAGATTTCTACCTACATCTCAATCATGATATTATTTTGATTTGCTTTGAAAAATATATGTCGTATGTGGATATGAAAAACTTTGTGGTTGTGAACCACTCATTCGTCTCGGGACCACCCTACCCCTTTACCCCGCCCATACACACACACACACACACACACACACACCTCCACACAGTCTCAATTTGATATAAATGTATGTCAGTTTGATGCCCATAATATCTGCAGAATCCTTGTCTTTTTTTATTGATAATTATCTGTCTTAGGAGAAAGCGTAGTCGATGGCCTTTCTCGCTGCCCCTCAGAAAAAGAGCTGAGGTTTGGGTCTTGTTGCCTCTGCCGCTGTTGCTGCTGTTGTTGTTGTCTGTGTGTTTGTTTGCTGTTGTATTTATTTTTTTTTTGGAGGGGGTGGGCGGGGATTGTTTGTTGTTGTTGTTTTTTTTGTTTTTTTTTGTTCAATTATGTTGCTTTTTCTCTTTTTGATCAAAGTTAAGTATCACTATATCTCGGGTTTGGTTAAATCATAAGTATATTAAAGGTTATGTGTCCTCTATCGAACTTGGAGAAAGAATTCATTGTACCGTGACGAACGACTAAATTAGGCGATTTGTCTATACCTGTCAAATCTCGCATTTTGTACGAACTTACCACCACTTTTAGCACAAAAAGGAGAATAAGAAAGAAAGAAAAAGGAGAGAACGTTAACACCGTCTTTTTCTCCTCCCAATAGCAATAACAATAATGACAGTAGCAAAATGCTATTGTCATTATCCACCCCACGGGCCGCCGTCGCCGTATTTTCTACCACCTCCGTTCTCGAACACCGCCATCACGGTTGTTAACACCCATTTAGTAGTCCATCCTTTCTATAATAGAGATCTTCGTGACCTTCCTTCATTGCCTTCCTTTTGCTGTTCTGTTGTTGTGTCCCATCATGTTTCCCCTGTCTAGTCTGGGCCGTGTGAAGGAACGTTAAGGGGGAGAACACCGCATTCTCACCACCCACATCGTCGTGAACTCGGTAACCCGACCCCAACCCCAAAGACCTCCTCCATAAGACCGACCCTCTTTTACATGCTGATTTTCGGGTTTGCCTGTTGTGAAGCCTGCAGTGATTGAGTATCTGAAATCGAAAGTAAACTTTTGGCTTTCGATTTTCATGCAATTTTGGCATGTCGTTATTTTGCACGAAATGTAAAATGTATTTTCAAGAGTACAAACAATGAGAATGTTTTTTCTTTACTTTGTAAGGTTTTGTCGTCCTGTGACTTGACATGAAGGTTCCCGGTTCGGGTCCCGTTCTGGTGGTTCAAAGTTGAGTCCTTAGATAAGGCTTATTACTTATAATATTCTCCCACCAAACTCAGCTGAAAATGAGTATTTGTTCGGACTTATCATGTTCAATGTTGCTGGGTTTGTTTTTTTGTTTGTTTGTTTTTGTTTTTTTTTTGGGGGGGGGGGGGTAAACCCTTTGTAAAGCTATTTTTAGCACGTTTATTGGATAATGTGCTTCTTAAAAGCTCACCTTTTTCTATTAAAACTTTTATAAGAATTGTTCCTTCTTCAATGAAATAACGTTTGATTTTGACAATCGTTTTACATGAGCTCATATGCATTACAGATTGTCGTTATTGGTGTCTCAATTATTATTGATTTTACCTTTATTTGATTGTATTTTTCCCTCCCCTTCCCCCTCTTCTTTCTTCTCTCCCTCCTTTCTCTTTTTCCTCCTCCAACCCCCCTCCTCCTCTACCGCCGGAACACCCGTCAAGTGATGGATGACATCCCACAGCGATACTGAGACCGTTAGGACACTGTCCAGTGAGACTTAATGATTGTTTTATTATTGGTTTGCTTTGAAGTCACCTCGTCTTTCTTTGTGTTCCTCCTGCCCACTGCCCACCGCTTGTTTTCTTTTCTTTTCCTTTTTTCTTTCCTTTTTTTTTTCTTCTTTCTTTTTTCTCTCGCCAAAACGAACCACTCAGTACGGTGTGGTAGCCCCGGGCCACACATACGAAAAAGCATTCGGAAGGCGATTGAATTTTGGGGTCGGACACGAAAGGGTTAATACTCAGCATACGAGGTAAAGAAGGGACTGAAAAGAAGACACACAAAAAAAGGAGGGGGATGGGGGGGGGGGGTCTAGAGGGAAAAAATAAGGGAATATTATTACTCTTATTGTTAGAGAGTGGTGTCCTCTCGTCTTGAACTTTGAAGACAGTGTCCAACGATTTATCTACAAATACATATTACCTTGTCAGATTCCAACTGTTGCGTACTACTTGATAAGTATATGTAATAACTCGGGATTGACCTGATGTCTTTGATCAACAACCCAACCTCCCTTTATACACACACAAATATATATATATATATATATATATATATATATATATATATATATATATATATACATATATATATATGTATATATATACATACATATATATATATATATACATATATGTGTGTGTGTGTGTGTGTGTGTGTGTGAGTGAGTTTGAGAGAGAGAGAGAGAGAGAGAGAGAGAGAGAGAGAGAGAGAGAGAGAGAGAGAGAGAGACTGACTTAAAGCAAACCGACATGATAATTTGCAAAACTTTTGAATTCATTATAAAGCTAAATCTTGGTATTCTGAAAGGTTCAGTAAAATTTCGACATCAAATATAGAAATGTTTCGCAGTTCAAATGATCCATTATATGTCTGAACATGATTTTAATGTATTGGTATCCTTTTATAAACACGGTCTTTAAGAACCGTGTAACGGCCCATTATTCCTTTTCAATACTCTCGTTATTTTTATGTTTATTTCTTGTTATCTTTCTTAAATTATTTATCAACGTATTGGCAGGTTATATTTCTATGCGGTTTATCCAACTAGTTTGTTTAATAAATCATAATATCTCTGTTTGATTGTCTACTTTCGGCAGTTTTATATTTATCTATAACTCTGGGTACTCTAAACCAGACCTGCCTAAAGTTAGAAAAGACTCGTAGAATTACGAAATTTGGGCTCCAATTTCAAAACTTGATGAGCATGTCTAAGTCATCAAAGCTGATTGAAAATGAAAGTTGATGCCACACTACATCATTTTAAGGATTCTGAAGTGTTTAATCCTTGTAAGAGTAAATTGTTGATTTTTAATGTTATCTGTAGGGACTATAATTTTTGTCTCTGAAAAATTACGAATTTTCACATTTTCATATAGGCGCAGATCTGCTAACCTTATATCCGAGTGACAGCGGGACCGATATTTCCGTAATTTTGGTAAACTTCACTGCTCCATAAAATAAAAAAAATACAAGCTATCAAAGATATGACAATCAAAATTGGATAAACTGAAGAAAAAAAAAAAGTTTTATATTCGATAAGTAAATTGACGATTCCATGACCTGCTCTGACATAATTGACAGAGCAGAATAAGGCTGCTTTGCTTTGAAAAATCTTTTGTCCAGGTAATCATTCAATATATTTCTTTTTTTTTTTTTTAAAGACGTAATATGAACTTACTGATTTTACAACCAAATCAACATTATAGTATTATGGTAGCACCAGACCTCCTCACAATGTCAATTTCCGAGCCGCGAGGTCTACTAGATGTTTCCTCACTCCTCGTGATGACTTGCTGTACTCTTCATTCACTCACTACTATATTCGTATTCGTAATGATATCGATCTAATATCTTTCATCAACAGCATTGATCACATTACACGGTATGTTGCTGTTCAGCTATTTGATTTTTCTTTTACTGTTATTATCATGCATTTGTTTATCAAATTTGTAAAACAAATTTTAAAAAATAATAAATGGATAAAATTAAAATAAAAACAGAAAAAAAACATATGGGCTAAACTAAACGAAATGGCAATTTATTCTTTTTTCCTTTTGATCTGGCGAAAAGCAATTTGTGATAGATTTTTGAGTCCCATCCTAAGGGCAGCAAGCAATCTACTTTCCGTCTAGTGCTACAGATACCAGTGTAATTTCCGACAATTTGGGCTTTATGGCTATGAAGAACTACTTTACCTCATAACATCAGAAAGTTCTCTTTTCCCCATTTTTTTTTTCGGTCGAGGCACTCAAGAGTTCACAGTTCAAAGTTCAGAAAAATAGCATTTCTTCCGCCCACTGCTGAGCTCCGATCACTACGTCTTCCTGAAATTACCCTGCCCGTCTGTTTCCTAATCTGGGTCCAATTTACACCCATGATAATCGTCCCATTTCTCTTTTTTACCTTGACGGCTCGTCCATCTTGTTAACTTTTAATCTATTATCACTGTTCTTGTTCTGTATGTTTATCTCGACCCTGGCGGTGTTGTAGACAGTCAACCGACTTGTCTTTGCGTGTGGGAATAGTAACTTTGCTTTCGATGAAAACTAAAACAAAACAAAAACAAACAAACGAAAAAAGAAAATGTTCTACACACAATAATCTCTATATTTATACTAATGAAGCTAAGATCGAATCGCCTTTGTCTAAAGAAGACAACGTTCAGGGAGAGACTATTTTGGCTGGTATACATTTACTGAGGATGCTGTATGCAGACCTGCCTACTTGAAAATCTAGAAAAATGTGGTTTTTCGGAGATGAAAATAGGGAGTTGCTGTAATTAACATTATAGCCAACAATTTACCCTCAAAAATATTAAATAATACTTCAAAATTCTTACAATTATGCACTCTGGCATCAACTATAATTTTCAATGCGTTTTAAATACTTAGAGATGCTCATGAAGTTCTCAAATTGGAGACAAAATTTCGTAATTGTACGAATTTTTTGTACTAGTAGGCATGTCTGCTTTATGGGATAACCGCGCCGCGTCATGATTTTAATGGAAGTGATAGGGCTGCTGGGTCTTAATCAAGTTTAGGGGGGAAATTATTGTGTTATGGCAAATGGTGAATTCAATTAACAAGGGCATTGTCCATTTCAAGATTCGCAGATCAACATCAGAGCCATGGCTACTTATCGACAACAATGTTCCTGTTGTGATAGCCTTTGTTGCCTCTGGTCTGCGTGGTTTTTTTGTTTTGTTTTGTTTTTGTTTTTTTGTTTGTTTTTTTTTTGGGGGGGGGGGGGTTAAAATTTTGTCTGCTTGAAGCATTTGCCTTTTGTTTTTGTATTTTAATTATTTTTTTTTTTAGCATCTTTGCCCTGGAAGCGTTTGTCCGTTTCTTTTGTACCCTTGTTCTGGAATGAGATTACTTTGCGGTTTCTCCAGATTTTGGCTGTGGAGTCCATTTTCTGTAATGAAAGCCGTCGAATTTGAGAGTGTTTGATTTTTTGCGAGATTTATGTTTTACCCTTTTAAGGGACTTTTGCTTGTCTCGATATTGATACTGGATTGGATCGCTGCTTTTTATTGTCGCGTACCTTTTGATCGGGATTACTTACAGGTCCCTGAGATTGTGTGTGTGGAGAGAGAGAGAGAGAGAGAGAGAGAGAGAGAGAGAGAGAGAGAGAGAGAGAGAGAGAGAGAGAGGATTATAGAGAAACATGTAAGAGAAACATTAGCACAAGAATTGACATAGGGAGGGAAAAATTTATTATAAAGAGAGGATAATGAGATGTCGATAATTTTTTAGAAGGTAGTGGACCTCAGACATACGGATACAGAAAATATTTTAACATTCCCTTTATTAGTACAAAGGGTGAGTTTTTTTAGTTTTAAATTTTTTTCTTAAGAGTCTATTTCAAGGTAAGAAGAAAATAGTCAAAGCGTCATTTGTTGTTCAGCGCCTCAAAGTGAGCAGTTGGGGTTGGATGGAACCTGAGTCCTCCATCGGATGGTGGGATGCTTTGATGTTTGGCGAGAAATAGAGAGGAGAAAGAGGAGGTGATGGTGGATGTAGAGGAGGTGATGGTGGACGTAGAGGAGGTGAAGGTTGATGTAGAAAAGTCAGGAGGGTGAAGAAGGAGAGGAAAAAGAAGAAAATGATGATGAAGCTTTTATGAGATAAAGTGCGGGAGAGAGAGAGAGAGAGAGAGAGAGAGAGAGAGAGAGAGAGAGAGGGAGAGAGAGAGAGAGAGAGAGAGAGAGAGAGAGGCAGACAGACATACAGACAGAGAAAGAGAGATTTGGTTTGTTTTTGTTTTTGTTTTGTTGTTTGTTTGTTTTCTGGGTTGCTATTTTTTTCCATGCTGAATCCGTTGACAGAAACAATACAGTGTTGCCTGCATAAGGATAATGTGGGGGATAAAAACCAGTAAGTGGTCTGGGTGGCGCCGATCGCCTGTATTGGGCAACACCAACGTGTTCGATAACATTATTCTCGATATTATAATTTTTATTCATGCCTTTTTTGTTGTTGTTGTTTTGTCTGTTCTCTTTTTTCTGGTGGATGAAGGTCATGTGATGAAAATAAGAGGGACGTTCTTTTGCGTGACTGTTTGATTGTTTATTTTGTTCAGTGTTTTTATTGCGCTTGCGGCACCTTTAGGTCTTTTCAGCGCCTGTTAAATGTGAAAGGCTAGAAATAGATCAAGTTATCAAGCACCAATCAAGCACAAAGCATATGTGGTGTAATGGTAGCACGTCTGCCCGATAAAGGAGGTCTGATGTTCGATGCCTAGGCGAGGCATGTTGATTTTTTGGGGATGTTTTGTTTTTTTCCTCTTGTATTTTTGTTTCTTGCTTTGTCTGGTACTGTTTCATACACGCTTGTTCAGATCTTTATCTTACAGCATTGTTCACTCCCTAATTTGTCGCCTATAAGATAAACGTGTTTGCGACCATTGGACTGGTTTGAATGACTTGAGCTGAAATCTATTGTACACGGACTTAAAGTTAGAATTCATGCAATGAAAAAGGTTCCAGTGTGGACATGTAAAGTCCTTCAGAGCCATAGGCCCATGGGGCCGGAGTTTATCCAGGTTTTTATATAGCGTGAAACGGACAACAGAAATTGCTTGCTACCCTTTGGATGGCACGCTAGTCTATCGCAAAGTACTGTCCGCCAGATCTATCAGACCCAGTTACCCAATCACTGCTGGGTGGACAGGAGGGTCAGAAAAAATCTCGACTGCACCCGGGATCGATCTCGGTCCATTTGCTTGTGAAGCGAGTGCTCTACCAACTGAGATTACGGGACCCCCTTGTGGACATGTGCACTCAATTTACTTTTAACAATAATAATATCGTTTCGGATCAACCCCTTCTTTGTTCAACAAACATGATATAGCCAAACATCCATCATTCCACTCGTTTGCAGAGACAATGTATACAATGCATGCATAATGATGTAAGGTTAAAATTCGTAGGTGGTCTGACTGGCGCCAATCGACTGTGTGAAGCAACCTTAGAGTTCAATAACAATTTTTTAAACAAATTTTGTTGGATTCATTGTATATTTTTTTTAATTTTGACTTGTTTTGAATTTGTTTTTGTTGTTTCCGTTTTTATGCTTGTTTGCTTTTGCATGTTTGTTTGTTTGTTTTGTTTTGTTTTTGTTTTTGTTTGTTTTGTTTTTTTGTGATTTACAAAATCAGCACAGTTTGTCATTGGATTATTTTAGTGCGTGTTATTGATTTAACATGTCAAAATCTTAATTGTTCAAACATGCCTTGGACTTGCCATTGCCTGCCCCCCATCTCAACCCCACTCCATCCTAGTTTTATCCTCTAGCGATTAGACACTCTTTCCGGCCATTCTTCTGTCAATGAACTAAGACTCGGACACGTACACGTGGACCATTTCGGGAAACTATAATGTAATAGATAGATAGACCCGATGATTAGACACTCTTGCCGGCCATTCTTCTGTCAATGAACTAAGACTCGGACGCGTACACGTGGACCATTTCGGGGAAACTATAATGTAATAGATAGATAGACCCGATGATTAGACACTCTTGCCGGCCATTCTTCTGTCAATGAACTAAGACTCGGACGCGTACACGTGGACCATTTCGGGGAAACTATAATGTAATAGATAGATAGACCCGATGATTAGACACTCTTTCCGGCCATGCTTCTGTCAATGAACTAAGACTCGAACACGTACACGTGGACCATTTCGGGGAAACTATAATGTAATAGATAGATAGACCCGATGATAGTTATATAAAATACTAGTGGAGAACCAGCAATATTTGCGGGGAAATAAAGCTATATATTACGAACAGGCACTCATCTATTTTAATTATTATACTTCTGTATTGTGGAAATTAACATAGATCGAGGCGAATTTTTTGAACCATCAATGATCAAAATGGGTAATAAATAAAGTCTTTGGGTGTGCGCCAACGAATCTGGTAACAGAGCGGTCAGAAGGTGATTCCCAACATCAAAGGACCGATCAGTATGGCCTAACACTAACATATTTTATATATAATCATTTGAGTCTTCGAGTAAAAGAATTACCCTTTATTTAAAAAAAAAAAAAAAAAATAATAATAATAATAATAAAATCGCCTTTAGAGAACAATTTTGACCCCCAGTCCCCTGTTTTATCAACGGGATCGGGCGCTATACAAATATAAAATAAGCCTTATTAGAATAAACTTTATCACTCTTTTAAAGAATAGATACGCGGACTTCTTTGCAGTAGTCTCATAACCTTTAATTGGGTCTTGTTTAACTCTGGATAAAAGCAATTTTATTAAGTTCTATTATGTACGATTCGATCATTATTACACAATTCAGTTATCGTTGTTTGAATCAGATTCACAGAAAAGCTGTCATGTAACACACTATTATATGAGCCGATTTTAAGTTACGAAATCCACAGAATTGATCTCTCTCTCTCTCTCTCTCTCTCTCTCTCTCTCTCTCTCTATTTATCTCTATCTATCTATCTATCTATCTATCTATCTATCTCTATCTCTCTCTCATTCACATACACACAAATACACACACACGCACAGACACACACTTTGAATGGTAATTGAGACCTCTAAATTATTATAATAATATTATTTATTTATTTACACTGTCATCATCATCATCATCATTGCCTTTTTCACCCTGGGTCAGGGTATAGGCCACAGACAAACAGTTTCCATCCTTCTCTATCCTGAGCCAACTTTTTTATCTCATTCCAGGTCTTACCACTTCTCTGTATATCAGCTTCTTTCCTTCATAAATTCTGTAATTCCAGAAACTCTTCGGTCGCCCAAGCTAAAAAAAGGATTTAGTTTGTCTGTCTGTGTTTCTGTAACGGTTTGAGTTTAACATTTTGTTTTGTTTTTGGGTTTTTTTTTGTTTGTTGTTTTTTTGTTTTTTGGGGGGTTGTTTTGTTTGGGTTTTTTTTTTTTGGTTTTTGTTTGGGGGGGGGGGTTGTTTTGTTTTTTGGGGTTTTTTTGTTGTTGTTGTTTATTTCTTTATTTATTTTGTTTTTATTTTTGTTTATTCCTGGGGGTTTTTTTTTTCTTCGGAACATGGTTAGAAATTTTAATTTTAAAAGAAATAAAAGAAAAGATACATCATGTATCATTGCTCAGTAGAAGCGATATCAACAATTATAAATACGTATTTTTTAATGCAAATAGCTTCCGCGTTATTGTCTCCAACAATCGGTGTCCATGCGCTATGTGATTGCTGATTGCGATGACTTTCACGGTCCAAGTCTACCAATGCGACGGGATCGTTGAGGCGTGACATCGTTGTTTTGTTTTTGGGTTTGTTTGTTTTTTTTTTTTTGTTGTTTTTTTTTTTGGGGGGGGGTGGGTTTTTGTTTTGTTTTTTGGCGTTTTTTTGTTGTTGTTTATTTCTTTGTTTATTTTGTTTTTATTTTTGTTTATTCCTGGGGTTTGTTTTTTTTTGGTACATGGTTAGAAATTTTTAATTTTAAAAGAAATAAAAGAAAAGATGCATCATGTATCATCATTGCTCAGTAGAAGCGATATCAACAATTATAAATACGTATTTTTTAATGCAAATAGCTTCCCCGCTATTGTCTCCAACAATCAGTGTCCATGTGCTATGTGATTGCTGATTGCGATGACTTTCACGTTCCAAGTCTGAGTCTACCCATGCGACGGGATCGTTGAGGCGTGACATCACCCCCGGAACGATCCATTTTAATCGGATGGTGCTGGTGGCGGTGTTCGTGTCGTGTTGACTGTAGACGAGGATTTCAATGAAGATGATGATACTCTGCCAGATCAGACATCAGAGTAGAGGTCGGGGTTGTTTTGACGGGAATCAGTCATGTGACACTATATATATATATATATATATATATATATATATATATATATATATATATATATATATATATATATATACACGCGCGCGCGCACCAACACTCAGCCCAACCGTTAGCTCTTTAAAAAAGGGGTTCTATGTTGTTCTAATCTTTGATCGATTCAGTGTACTCTTTCCACCAAGAGAGCAATGAAAGCGATGCGACATTGATGCCCGAGTCGCATCGCTCTTACCGCTCTCTTGTTGAAAGCGTAAACTTAATGCAGCTACCAAAATGATGAATTATTGAATTATTGATTATAGAAATTGACGCCACTCAGCTCTTGTTGTTTTTAGACAGCTAATTTGGTTATTACTTCTCACTAAATTGTATCAATCAGGCTAAGCATTTAAGGTTACACAAAGTTTTGTGTGTTGATTGATACGTTACATGCGCTGGCGGATTTTGTGAGAATTTACCTAAATGCATAGCATCAATAAAATATATTTAGTCCAGCCACGAAAAGTTTTAAAAAATGTTTAAGGACAAAGAAAGAAAGAAATTGTGAACACGGATTATTTTGTTTATATTTAATTACTATATATCATATGATAATCGCATTATTGTGATATTGGATATGGAAAGAGGGGAAAACCCCGCGCTCCATTATCTTACGGATAGATAGTTTGACAAAACTTGTGAATGAAGAGCTGATAGAATGCCATACAGTATAGCTGAGTTGTGTCGACCGATCTTCTTCATGGCTTGGTTGATACGGCCTTTCCCGACGGGATTTATTTCAGATAAATTTGATATCGTGGATCGTTCTGTGTGTATGTATACCATACCAGAATCGTGTCCAATAATTGACCCTTCCACTCGATGTTGGAAGTTTAGTTTATGTACTTGATTTGTTATTTGTTTTGTTGATTTGTCGATTTGTTTGTTTGGTCTATTTATTCCCGTTTTGTTTTTGTTATTTTTTTTTTTTTTTTTTTGGTGTGTTTGTTTTGTTTTTTGTTTGGGGAGGTTTTGGAGGGTATGGTTTTTGGGTTTTTTTTGGGTTGTTTTTTTTTTTTTTTTTTTTTTTTTATTTTTTTTTTTTTTTTGTTGTTGTTGTTTTAAATATTTTCTTGTTACCTGTTGCTCTTTTTGTGTTTTAAGAGAGCACTAATGTCTCTCTCTCTCTCTCTCTCTCTCTGTTAATCTCTCTCTACTCTCTCTCTCTCTCTTTCTCTCTCTCTCTCTCTCTCTCTCTCTCTCTCTCTTTCTTTCTTTCTTTCTTTCTTCATACTTCTCTGAGGGTTCCATGGGCAACTAAATGAAAAGTGAACTTAATTGGATTCAGTAGTCTGACGTCACGCCGCCCGGCAACGGCGGCCATCTTGGTTCTAAACAAAGACAATCATTACTTTTTATTCTTCAAGCTGGCTAGAACTTTTCATATGTCTTGTGACTAGAATGTGTAAAAGTCAAAACATGATCAAATTTATAGGGTTTTTTTTCCTCTGGATACGCTTTTATGCTCGCCGGAGAAATATTTCATACTGCGTCCGCCATTGTTCCGATAGTTTAGAGCCAGTGTTGCTAAGTTACCATGCGTCATTAGGAAGGAAGTGACGTTACGACTATTGAATCCTATTGAGCCAAGGTTTCCCTCACATTCGCCCCAGTTTATACTTTCGCTTTAATTCTTCTGCATTTCTTTACGTCTTGTATTCCTTATCATAATCGATATAACTGCCGTATATTCTGGAAAAAAACATCAAGAAACAAAAAAAAAAAACAAAAAACAAAAACAAACAATCAAACGCATTTTAAAACATTTTGAGTTTTAAAAAAAACAAACTTGTCCTTCAAGTATCATTTTAATAGATCGATATAATTTGGACGTTTTCTGGCCAATTTTTCTTTTAATGTGTGTCATGATTTATATTGCTTTTTGCTTTTCTTTTTTTTTTTAACTTTTTCAGAGCATGGCAGATAAATACAATTACTATCTACTGATTTGAAATTTATATTATATTGCTTTCCACCCTGGGTGCCAGATTGTCGGATGAGAAGAAGAAAAACTGACGAATGACATAAATCGAATGGCATACACTCAGTTATTGTTTTTGGCCAGCTATTTTTATGAGAAGTTCTCACTAAATTCTATCAATTAGACTATAGATAGAATGCGCTTGGCCAAGGAGTTCACAACATTGCCATCCGGAAGTATAACGGACCAACACACAAACTCTGTGTAACCATGAACTTTTATAGTCTGGTTAATACAGTTTAGTGAGAACAACTCACAAACGCGGATGGCAAAAACAATAACAAAGGCCTGAGTGACGTCATCTGCATACTATGTATGCGGATGTTATGAGTTTTTTTTATTTATAAACGCATTGCACCAATAGAACGACATTTCACATTGAATCTCGTCTTATTTAAGTACATGATTCCTCTGCCTTATATATAAAATGAGACAAAACTTTTCAATTTGGTGTTATATCGATGAACTACTAAGTGAAGAAAATTGAATGTAGAGTTAATATTTGGATTTATTTATTGTTCCTCTGACAAGCCAAGTTTATTTTGCAACTGCAAACTGTTTACGCATGTCTTTTTCGTGGCAACAACAAATAAACAAAAACAGACGTACGAGTTTTACTCATGCTTTCCAGATACATTGAGGCTAATGGGTGCAATGTTTACAAATTATATATGCTTGATTGGGTAGTTCATAAATTGAGGTGTGGAGCAATGATGAGTAAAACTTGACATGCTCGTAAGGTGGAAAACAAAACGGGCATAATATTATAGTTATAGGCGAAATAAGATCAAAAGACTGGGCACTCAAGAGTGATGAATCTGATAGGGGGAAAATATATTTTCATTGAGAAAAATCATGGGCACTTGGGCGGCGTGCACTCTCGTAGATAGAAACCACTTGGCGATCTGTGACGTGACTGTGTTGTTTTGTTTTTTTTTTAAACGGCCTTGGTCGTGAGTATTCTCTAATGAACCGCAATGTTGGATTTATTTATCGTTCCTTTGACAAGCCAAACTGAATGGGATCTTCTGTCCTCCACTACTGTTTTCCGAGCTTGTTTTGAATATCATGTTTTGTAAACATTTGAATAAATTCTTCTTGGTGCGATCATGTGCTTGTGGCTGAATTAGACTTTTGGGTGATCTCAAACAAAGTGCACTGATGATGTGCTCTTGGAAACTCCATGCTCCCTATACTTTTTAAAAAAATTTAATTAATTTTTTTACGCTTTTAATTTTAAATCTAGAATTTAATTGACTATCCCAATTTCTTCCTTTTCAATGCCACTGAAATATCCTAAATGTTTCGCAAGCGCCGTAAAACCCTTAAAGACACACAAACAAGCCGACAAGCCAAGTTTATTTTGCAACTGTCTGCCTTTGCACATATTTTTTTTCGCCGCAACAACAAATAAACAAAAGCAGAAGTGTGAGTTTTATTCATGCTCTCCAGATACCTTGAGGCTAACGGGTGCAACGGGTAGCAATTTGCATTTCAAATAGAGTGTACTGCTGGCCGCGACTGCTGCATAGTGGGATAGTGGGGAGGAGGGGGGGGGGGGGGGGGGGAGTTCGTTCCAGCACTGTTTTATTTTTTTCTGTCTTCTTCTCCTTAAAGCAGGGGAAAAAAACTGTTTTCTTTATTGTTTGCCTTCGCACTTGAAAATGTGATTGTTAAGAGTTGACAGTAACATTCGATGTTTTCAACCCCGTCATTTAGATAGCTCTCATTTTTTTTTTTTTTATTTATTTTTTTTTTTATTATTATTTTCACGGAAGAATAGACAACAATAAAAATAAAAAAGCAATTTCTTCTTTTTCTTAGCGTTATCCAGTCTCCCCCACCCCCACCCCCATTCTTTCCTTTTTTTTTCTTTACAAGTCGCTCACGATAGGTTTAGAACAACAACGACGACGACGTCGACGTCAACGAGATTTTTTCTTCTTCTATTTCATTTAGAGAAGAAGGGGGGGAAAATGAATTGATAAAGGGAAGAAGACCCCGTCCGCTGTCAACGGAGAACGCCGTTTCTTTAGTGTTCTCTGATTTCTCGTCCCCTCCCACTATTTAACGGCTTTCTCCTTGTGGCCTGTTATTTTGGACGACATCCGCGGACGGGCCACACGCACTGCGATTTTTTATATTAAAGTACGTCTCGGATAGACCACCATTACGCGATATTTACAGACCTGTTTATTCCGTACATGTTTTGTTTGTTTGTTTTTTGTTGTTTTTTTCTCAATGTGCTTTGTTCTGTTTTGTTTTGTTTTGTTGTTTTAGTTTTGTTTTTATATTGTTCCCCCCTTTTCACACTTTATAGTGCTTGACACGAATGAATGAAATAACTTAATCCTGTCATGAATGATTTCTCTAATCGCCTGCCTGGCAGGCTTGGTTCAGACACATGGTTCAGGGGTAAAATGTCTTTGCGCGCGCGTGTGTTGGATTTTTTGTTTTTTGGGGGGGGTTTTTGTTTGTTTTTTTTTGTGGGGGGGGGGGGGGGTCTTTGTTTTTGTTTGTTTGTTTTGTTTTGTTTTTGTCTTTTTTTTTTGTTGATTCGTTTGTTTGGGGTTTTGTGTGGATTGTTATGTTTTCTTTGACAAGTTCTTTGTTTGCTTGATTTATTTATTTATGTTTTTTTTTTTTTTGTTCTTTTTTGTTGTTGTTTTGCTTCGATTTTTGTTAATTTGTTTGTCTTGTTGGTCTGTTTGTTTTTGTTTTTTGTTGTTGTTTTTTTTTTTGTTTTTTGTTTTTTTTTTTTTGTTTTTTTTTCTTTATTGTTGTTGGTTGATGCTGTTTTTATTTTGTGGGTTTTGTTTTAGAACCTTTTTAAAAAGGCCTTCTTTTAAATTTGTCTATATTGTTTTGCTCATTTATTTGCCATTCTCCCACATTTTTTTTCCATTCAGAATTTCTTAATTCGCTAAAGGAAGTAAAGATTGTATTGATTCACACTGCTGACTATGTAAAGTAGATCCCTGACACTTTCACTCAGTACATCATTCTCTTAGACTTCAACGGCGGCGGGTTGAAGTGGGGTAAAGGAGAGAGACGCTTCCGTATCCTGTAGCGGGTATAATTTTCCGACTCGATCAACATAAAAAAATCCAATGAAGCCGAACATGACCGTGTTTGCCAACAGTTTGTCCTCGAATCGCTTTGATTTTCTGGCAATTCCTCGACATAGATTGAGTGTAAGACGATATTCCTTTTGGGATTACAAGCTAAGCTTTCAAGACCGTTCTTATCCTTCTCCCATCTCAATCGTGGGTGGCGAATGGCGCGCGGGGGGGGGGGGGGGGGGGGGGGGGGGGGGAGAGAGAGGGAGAGAGGCAACTAGGAATGCCAGGAGGGGGGGGGGCGTCGATGGGATAGATCGTGATACGGAAGCAAGATGGGGGAGGGGGGGGGGGGGGGGCTCGAGAATTAAGTATATTACTATTTCTGTTATTGTATGTGTAAAACCATATCGTACCGGAAGATTACCATTCCCTTTTATCTCTATCACGACTGGATGAAGCGATACTAGGCAAAGAAGAGGAAGAAGAAGGACACCACGCTCCTTACTATATACTTTTCTACCCATTGAATAGGTCATGGGGGGTCCCGATAGCTCAGTTGGTAGAGCACTCGCTTCACACGCAACGGGACGGAGATCGATCCTGGGTGCAGTCGAGATTTTTCTGACTCCCCTGTTCACCCAGCAGTAGGTTGCAGTAAACCGGGATAAACTCCAGCTATATGGGCCTCATGGCTCGGAAGAAGGAAAAGGCCAAAACCAAGTCTTTATTGCCAAACTGACATCACGATGATTTTCACCAAGTAAATAAATAAAATAAATAAATTCCCGTTATTCATCCCATGGGGGAAATTTGTCTCTGGGGTCTATTCCAAGGGAAGACTGGAATAACCCAGGCGTCAGCCAATATGCAGCGCCGCACATTGAGCTATCGAGATGACTTCCTCAAGGCACATAGCGCAGCGGCGGGTGATCGAACTCGGTACTTTTCGGGTACGAAGCAAAGACCGTACCGTTGAGCCACGCTGCCCCAGTAATACGTAGTATATATTTTTTATAAAATTAATTTTTGATTTTGTGATAACAAAATCGGTAACGGGAAAAGCGGTATAAACGATTTGAACTTTCCTGATCCCAAATCGAAATTGTTTTATTGTTAGCCATACAAATTCTCTATTGCTCTGGAAGCTTACTTACGTCATTGGTTTTGTGTTACTATTATGCCTTTTTTTTTTCGTTTGTTTGTTGGTTTTTTTTTTTTTTTTGTTTTTTTTTTTGTTTTGTTTTTTTTTTGTTTTTGTTTTTGTTTTTTGTTTTTTGTTTGTTTGTTTCGAGCGGTTTTGTGGTCTTGAGGTGTGACTGTTTTTGACCTGAATAACCTGGTTAGAGTCCAGATGTCGGTGGCGCTTTCAACTTTCAAGTTGAGTTCTTGAAAAAGACCCTTTGGTCATTATCTCTCACCGTACTCAGATATAAAAATGAGGACCTGGCCAGTGGCAGCGTTGTCTCTTTCGAAATAGTGCCTCACACGCGCCCTGCTTTGTTCTCCGAGTTAAGTGTTGCTGTAGGTTTAGGACCCAATTTGAAGCCTTTGAGCACATAAGATGGATAAATAGGTTTACACAAAAGCTCAAAACCATTGATTTAAAAAAAAACGGTTTGTAGAACAGGATCCGTGACAACTATGGCAGCTACCCAGTCACTACTGCCAGGTCAAGGGGTTAAGCAAAAATGCCTGTACCAAGGCCCGATACCACTCCCTTTGTATGTGAAGAAAGTGCTCTAACGCTGAGCTATCCAGACTCTCGTATGGTGTCCAGTCCAGCAACTATAATCTTTCCGATTGCGTTAATCTAAAAGAGTGTGGAATAACATTGGATACACGACATGACCAGAGTAAGCTGATAGCTCTTCTTATTTTGTTGTAAGGGTAGATAGCGCGTGATAACTTTCCTACACATAGCCGCAACCTTTATTTATCCTGGTATTGCCGTGACATCAATATATAGTTGCTGATACGTCTCATTATAAAAACGCCTTTGTTTTGAAAGTGGTTGTAAATAAATGATTGTCATAGCATACATTTCTTGGTGTTTATTCCAAGAGGAGGAGGAAAGGGGAGAGGGGGCTAGGAGGGTACCTTTAACTACTTAATTGCTGTACTCTGGAAAGACACATATTTAAAATTTGGTCAGAAAACTCGTCCTTCAAATATTATATATCGATCGATTTAAATTAACCCCATCTTGGCATATGTATTATCATCAATATCGTCTCTAAACAGGTGATTCATATGCTGAAAATTTAATTTATAGCCAAAAAAGGAGTAAAGAAAAAACATATTAGACTTGGGTCAAGTTGATACTTTATATTGAAAAGAACGGACATCGTTTTTTGTTTGTATTTGTTCGGGTTTTTTGGGTTTGTCTTTTTTTATTTGGTTTGATTTTGTTTATTCTTTTTTATGAGGGGGGGGGGGGGTTGTTTATGTTATTTGTTTTGTTTTTTTGTTGTTTTTTTGTGTGGGTGTTTTTGTTTTGTTTTAATTATTGGGGGGGGGGGGGTTAAATACCGATTTTAGGTTATGAGTCACAATGTTTGTTTGTTGTTTTTTTTTTGTTTGTTTGTTTTTTTTTTTTTGTTTTTTTTGGAAGTTCTTAGTATTTTATCTGAAGTGTAACCAAAACAAAAAATATTGATACATAAAATCATAAGTGTCCGAGTTTAGTCTATCTTCACTGTCAACTGCAATTTCATCGCTTAGTGAAAATGATCTCAAATTATGCACAATGATAGTATGCTGTTGGAATCTACATGTTCCCTATTTGTACCATTCCCCTTTGTCTTTCTTTTCTTGTGTGCTTTTAATTTCAAATATATAATATTTTAAACTATCCCACTATCTTCCTTTTTTATGGCGCTGAAATGACCTTACTGCGGAGCAAGCGCCGTAAAACCCTTAAAAACAAAACAAACAACTTTTTTAGGGGTCGTTGGCTGAAGAACAGAGTCTGAAGCGTTTCGTGCTTATTGATCTTATTCGAAACTCTTTTGCTTAATTGCTTCAAGCAGCCTAGTTTCCACTGATTTATGATATTATATTATTATGAAGAGAAAGAAGCCCGTTGTATTCCTCCTCTCCAGAGTAGTTCCATAATGTTTGGGTCTTAAGATTATCTAATTTTCCAAGGAAAATGTCCACAAACTAAACGTGCTCAAAGCGCTTTATAAACAAGTCACCGTATGCGATGTGAAGACTTGGTACAAACAAGTCATCGTATGCAGTATGTGAAGACTTGGTACTTTGGTGTTCACAACTTTGCAGCACTCCGCTGATTAGCCCTCGTGCCATTGAAGAGCTGGCGTCGCCCCACTAGAGTTGTTTATTGGGATTAGGTCATGGAGACAGTCTGGCGAGACAATTGACAAGATACTCATGGATAATCATAATCATAATAATGATAATAATCAGTCTAAACTGACGTGTAATATTTGCAGGTCCGATAACCCAATTTGTTATGGGCTCATTCTGTTATGGACATAATAATATGATGTATTCTCAAACCAAGGCAAAATATTGTCCAGAACGACAATGTTAAATCAAGCCCATTATAATTGGATTCAGTACTCTGATGTCACACGCCCGGCAACGGCGGCCATCTTGGTTCTAAACAAAGAAAATCATTACTTTTTATTCTTCATGCTGGCTAGAACTTTTCATTCCCTTTTCATATGTCTTGTGATCAGATTGTGAAAAAGTCAAAACATGATCAAATTGATGGGTTTTTTCCCCTCTGGATACGCGTTTAAGCTCGCCGGAGAAATATTTCATACGGCGGACGCCATTGTTCCGATAGTTTAGAGCCAGTGTTACTAAGTTACCATACGTCATTAGGAAGGAAGTGACGTTACGACTGTTGAAGACTATTGATAGTTCGCCCGTGACAAAGCATTAAACCAATCAGAATATTTTCTGCCATTTACCCCGTTTCGTCCCCTTGCCTATTCATTAAAAAGGCATGAGATACCCTTAGTACATGTCACACACTCAAACATGTCAGGCCCAGTTAGTGAGTTTTTCTCACAATATTTTGACATACTCCGGGTGAAAGGCAAGCACTTAAGGTGGCTATGGGTTTTCGGTTCGCGGTTGAGTTCAGGGCCAAAACATACTTTATTTTAAATTTTCGAGTCAAGAAAAGTTAAATGTTAAATTAAATGTTTATTCGGCTAGTTTTATTAAAACATTCGATAACTAACGTAATTTTCAAAAGTGTATGCACTGTGTGTTGATTGAAGAACTGAAGACTCATACTTTAAGATAATAGTTAAAAAGGCATCCATGTCAATAGCTTGACAGGCATAGCAGCAAGAGGTCACAGAGGAACCATCAATTTTGTGTGCTCCTCCTCCTCAAAACGGTATTACCGACGGGGTGATGTAATTACATTTGCAGTAAAAAATGTGAGAGTGATTATTAAAGTGTCCATATTTTATGGGTTAATAAGATCTCCATCCCGGTTCACCCCATTATAATACCCACTTTGAGGTTGTGGGTCCCAATTGCCCTCGGTTATCAGACCTGCTAATGAGTGCACGTAGTATTGGCTAGCTGTATCGGACCAGCTTGCTTTTGGAGAGATATTGAGTGGGATTCGTATTGGCGATAGTTATTGCTGATCGAGTATTTGTTATCGATGATAATCCCCCGTTTCGTCTCCAGCCGCCAATCTGGGATCCCGCTTTTCAATTAGCTCGAGTGTACAATTTTAAGATAATAATAACTCATGAAAATCACTCGAGATGTTTCGAGATGATGCTTAATTTAACTTCCAGTTAAGGCATTCTGCTCTCTCTCTCTCTCTCTCTCTCTCTCTCTCTCTCTCTCTCTCTCTCGCTCTCTCTCTCTCTCTCTTCTCTTCTCTCTCTCATTTTGATTATCTTTTCAGCCATCTTTTATTCATTTATCTGACGCTGACTGGACTTAAAAATATCACAAGCGCTTAAAATGGCATTTCTATTGCGCTTTATGCCAAGCTCATAATATATATCTCTCCTTCGCACCAACGCGCATGTCCACTTTTTGGTATGTTTACTCCCAGAAGCACAAGGGCCACCATTAATTTGCCCTCTGTGATCCAAAGTTGTCCTCATTATGGGCCTGCCAACCAATTTAATAGGCCATCAACCCAGGTGAAATAAGTGTGCATGAAGTAATCGTACAATATTTCGATGCAATCCAGTTTGTCACTTTGTCAAAAATGTTGTGATAATGACTCACGATTTTGAAAGCGGACTGATAAGGCTCGAAGCTATGTACTTTGATGCCTCCTGGCCTTAATAACCTAAGTGCATGCCGACCGACCTGATCGGGTGGCCCTCTAGTTTGTGAGTATAATATATCAGTGTGATTGCGTGGTGACACATTAAATTAAATTACATTGTTCTAACCAACGCTCTTTTTTTAAAAAAGATAATTTGCATCACAAAAATAGTGAGGGATGATCTTAATCTGGAGGACCTCCATCTTCGGCCGGTCGGCATGTATTCAAAAGAGCCACTATGCTCCTTGTCACAATGGCTGCCTTTGGTACCAACTTAACCAGGTGGCCTTCCAGTTTTTGAACATTTGTCACAATGTTTTGATTCATCAATGTGTGGAGTTGCAGTGTCAAATTGAACGCCTTAAAATTCTCTTTTGTCATCACCAACAACAAATATTAATAATTAACAAGAAGAAGAATAATGATCATAATAATAATGATAATAATATACCTGCCAACCCTTCCGCTTTTGGCTGAATCATTCCTATTTTTACTCTTCTCATTTGTACTAATCCGCCACTGTCTCTAAAATTCCGAGTTACAAAAATGATAATGGTGAGAGTAAAGTAGAGCAACAACAACAACAACAACAAAAAGAGGGGGGGGGGGAGGGGGGGCTGAAAGAGGTGACATTTCTATTTTTTGTCTCAAATTCCTTGTTTCAGGCGTCCTGATTCCACTTTTGGAATGTGAAGGGTTGTTAGGTCTCTAATAATAATAATAAGCCAAGAAGAAAAAGAATGATAATAATAATAATAATAATTATTATTATTATTATTATTATTATTATTATTATTATTATTATTATTATTATTATTATAATGATAATAATAATAATAATTATTATTATTATTATTATTATTATTATTATTATTATTATGATAATAATGATAATGATAATAATAATAAAAATAATAATAATAATAATAATAATAATAATAATAAGAAGAAGAAGAAGAAGAAGAAGAAGGAGAAGAAGAAGAAGAAGAAGAAGAAGAAGAAGAAGAAGAAGAAGAAGAAGAAGAAGAAGAAGAATGATAATAATAATAATAATAATAATAATAATAATAATAATAATAATAATAATAATAAATGAATTTTAAAAAGTCATGATCTGGAATGCTGACAATTTCGGCTGGCAGGGATATATTGAATATAATTACGCTCTTGGTTGAATCAGCTGATCCGGCAGTTTATACCTTTAAATTTGAAGGTTTTATCATCCATTTTTGAATCGTCGTGTTAAATTAAAATATAACGAAAAATGGATGAGATTTGTTGGTCCGTCTATTTTAGCTGGCTGCAGGTGTGGATTGAAGATAGCTTTGGTGTTGGCAATTCACACCACAGACTGTGATTCACACCCCGATTACAGCACCGTTCTTAACCTTTAGTAACTTTTAGCCTCTACACTGATTTTAAATTTACGTCGAAAAATCAAGGCGGCGACCACCGAAAGAAAGTGAAAAGTGGGAGATGTCAGTAGTGATCAAAGTAACAAATAATCGGTTCCATTTGGTTGTAATGTCGAATGCATCGCGCCATTCACTTTCTTTTGGTAGTCGTGTCATTGTATTGTGGCGTAATTTTTTGGTCAGTTTCAGGATATGAGTTTACGAAGGCTACACAAGGCTTCCCATCGCATTGATTCATTATTCAAGTTTAATTTTGCGCTAGAGATAAGCCAGCCACCATTCTTTGTTTACAAATATGAAATAAAATTTAGCCGACCTTTTTTTATATCCCGAGTTTATGGAGAGGTCAATGTCGTTAAATCTTCTAAACCTGAATAACTTAATTTATTTTTAACCATTCATTCATCCCTGAAATGTCAACCCCTTTTTAAAAAAAATTCTAGCCCGGTTATATAATATTAAGGTTTGGATATTGTTTAGTTGGGCTTTCTTATGTCTTTGTCAGGCGTTCCAAAACATGTCAATTTGGATACGTATGTGTTATTGTATCCATGTCTTGGTCGCCACTCCCGACTCATTTTGTTTAAAGTTAGACTAATGAAAATAGAAACAATGCACATGACAAAAAGTTTTGTGTTATTTGGGTTTTTTGTTGTTTCTGTTGTCGGTCTGTTGTTGATGTTTGTTTTTGTTTGTTTGTATGAGTTGTTTTGTTTTTAGGGGGGGGGGGGGTTGTTTTGTTTTGTTTTTTTTTGTTTGTTTGTTGTTTTTTTTTTTTTTTTTTTTTTTTTTTGGGGGGGGGGGGGTTAATAAAGAGGAGAAAAAAAAAACGGTTTTAATGGTTGACGCTGAATTGCCTGTCAGGCTGAATGCAGGTCCATGTTGGAAAGTGACAAATTTCTCACAAAACTGCTTTTCTTTATCTCTGCTCAATAATTCGAAGTCCTGTTTTGCCGTACTCTGAAAAACCCCATAATAAATAAATTGGCCAGAATACTCGTCATTCAAATATCAATCGATTTTATGACCCTCATCTTGGCAAAAACTCTGAAACCTGGGACTTCACAGGTTTGAGAGTTTTTGCCAAGATGAGGGTCTCATTTAAATCGATCGATGTTTGAAGGACGAGTTTTCTGGCCAAATTTTTAGATATGTTTTTTTTTTTTTCAGAGTACGGCAGTGTTGCCGACGATGGATTTTCGAACAGGTGTCATTCTAAATTGTTGATGGGCTGTTAGACAATAATATTAAAGCTTGACCGTTTAATGGTTTGAATCTTTTAACCACCGGTAACAAACAAAACAAGACAATAATATTATTAATAATTCATCATCATTCTGCTTGAATAGCTAACTCTTTGCCTCTGGTCACTTAAATGTTACGTTTGATTGCATAGTTTATTCTACCGTGCTATGAAGATAAAAACACATTTATTTATTTTTTTAATTTAATTTTATTATTCTTTATTATTTTTTATTGCAAGAAAACTCTTTCTTCAAATATCGGTCGATTATAATGACCCTCATCTTGTCAAAAACTCTCAAACCTGAGTCTTCAAAGTAATAGGTTTAGAGAGTTTTGGATGAGATTAGAGTAATTTTAATCGATCGATATTTGAAGAGCAACTTGTTTTTTGTTGTGGTATTTTTTTTAAATTTTTTTTTTAATTTTTGGTTTCGTTTTTTTGTGGGGGTTGTTTTTTTTTTTGGTCAATTTGATAAATAAAACGTGTTGCTTTTATTTATTCCGAGTACAATCGTTTTGTTATAACAGCTTAACTTCGCGGGATGTAATCCAGACAGTAGTGTTTGAGTCATTTTGTATATATCGTGTGACCCATCGCGTCAATCTGGTACTATGTCGACATGAACTAGAGAGGGAGAGAGAGAGAGAGAGAGAGAGAGAGAGAGAATGTGTGTGTGTGTGTGTGTAGAGCTACAAAAATTTTAATTATTTACAGGTTATAAAACCGCATTCGTCCATGAAAATCCTTAAATTTCATTCAAATTATGTAATTTACATTTTAACTTCATTTTTAGTGACAGGTTTACCCGGACTGGTCCCATAACATTAATATGTCTCAATGTAGCGGGTTTGGGTCCTTCTTTGGGGATATTGAGGCAGGACAGCTTAACCATATGACTACATTATCTTTCTTTCTTAATGTTTTTCTTTTTTTTTTTTTTTTTTTGGGGGGGGGGGGGGTAATCATTAATCCAATTTTGGAACTGTTTCTTCTCGAAAGTTAATCTGAATGCCTTGTTTCACAAAATGAAGACAGATATGGCTTCATTAAATTCTCTTAAAATTCGGCAGTGCCGAGAGAAAGCTTTGTTAATGACTGAATTAAAGATGCATTTTAATTAATAATTTTGTAAAAATTCTATTTATTATTATTATTTTTTAATATATTTTTTTTTTCAAATTCTAGAGTGATTTTTTTGTGATTGTCTTTTTCATTGTCAATTTTCTCCTTTTTTTCTGTCAGTGGTTTTATATACACCGGGAGATATTAATCTCATCTCAGAAAGAATAGCAACCACCCCTCTCCCCCCCCCCCCCCCCCCCACCCCCACACACACCCACACACAACATTAATCTATCAAGGCATCGCTACTGTTGGATTCCACAAAAGTTGATCAGGGATATTTTGTTGTTTGTCTTTACAGCTCGTATTGGAAGAATCAAGCTCAGTCGATCCGACCTCGATGGCATCCTCAAAAACACTCCCAGCCTGTCCCGTGGTAGCGATAAACTGTTCAGAAAACTACACGACAAAGGTACAGATACACTCATTCAACTATATTGCCCCAATCTGACAAAGCAAATTTATCTCATTTAAATTTTGGCCAGTCATAACATAATTACCTTGAGCTTTTATTGAGCGCAAAATATCCACTAAACGTACTCAAAGCGCTTTACAAGGGTTCCCTATCCATCATCAACGCTTAACTTGTAGGACGAGACATGACGCCTATTAGGTGATATTGCAATTTTTGTCCCGACAGAGACAACACTGCTTTAATGGACAGTTTACTCATTTTACATTTGGGTACAGTGAGAGAATATGAGTAAAGAGCCTTTTCCAAGGACTGAATTAACGCCACCCAGTGCAGGACTCGGAACCCAGGATTGCATCGATATCATATCTTCTTTTTTTTCTGATTTATACAACAAAGTTCCCTTTATTCATCCCCAGGGATAACTTTGTCTTTGGAATGTCTTCAAAGGGAAGACTGGACTCATTTTGGCGTCAGCCGCAGTGCAGCGCCGCATAGTGAGCTAGGGCGAAGTGACTTGCTCAGGGTCACACCGCATGGCGGGTAGTCGAACTCGGTACCTTTCGATGCATGAATCTTACCTCCTTTAATCTACAATATATAAGCGCTATTTTGAAAGAATGTGTGCGCCTAACGATGTTTTTTTTTTATTACATGATTGGAAGAAATATAAATAATTTAATTATCATCAGCCAGTGCTGGGTGTTGTCAATTTGCCAATTCGAGAGAAATACGCTTGGCAAGTTGCTTCGGTTGTAAAGGGCACTGAGCACGTTGAAACGTACTGTTAATGCGCAGTAAAAAAATGATTGTTATGGTGAACAATTTGTAAACTCGGGTCATCGGAGAGCGATATGTAAACATCTACCCACTCTCGGCGAGGCCCACACAACAATTAAATTAATGTGCGGTAACATGAGAAAAGCCCCGAAAGGAGTTAACTTCTAATTTATGTATTTGAACTTCAATCCCTCAAAGTCAGTGTTTTGGAGGACACAATGAATGAATCAAAACGATGATGTTGCCGTAATTTTAGTTAAATAAACCTTTGCAGTGAGAGGATTAACCCTTTGACGACGAGACCCGATGTCGGTCAGAATATCTCGTGTAAATTAATTTATTAACATTCAGCGAATCCCATCGCTGTTACGGCTGTCTTTTTGAAAACGATAAGAGATTATATCAGCTTAGAGTAAAAACGAATCCTGTCGTTCAAGGGTTAAGTCATGACCAACTGATTGCCATGTTGTGCAGCAGTAGTGACATGTTATAAATATGTATTCTTTCCAATTTTCAAATTAAAATCGAAATGCCCAATTTTCACAAAATCAAAATGAAAGACACTATGCGAGATTTTAAAACTCATTTGAAAAACAACAACAAAATTAATAGGCATACTATTGGAAATTTAAAAGTTAAATTGTATGCTTAATATATAGTACATGTTTGTGGTGTTCCTAAGCAAATGCAAAATTATATATTTCAAAGTGGTAGTATTTCATTTGCAATGAAAATAGCAACAACATCAAAAATTCACCCTCTCGAATTATTTACCCTTTTAAAGACGTTTAAGATATCGGTATCTCGTAGAACCGATCTTTCGCTCACTTCCTCATTATTTATTTGTTTTGTTGCTGCTTTAATGATTAGTGTTTTTATTTTAAATACTTCTTTTATCATTTGCGACTGGTCACCTCAATGCTGTATTTTGTGGGGATGATTTAGATGCTAAGAATTGCATCTAGATATTATTAAATACTATGAAACTTACGTTGTTGTTTGTTTTTGTAGTTTGTTTTGTTGTTTTTTTTTTTTTGTTTTTTTTTGTTTTTTTTTTTTGGTTTTTTTTTAAAGTAGTCCATGGAGCCGGAGTGAAACGGACAACAAAAATTGCTTGCTTCCTATTTGATACAATGCTAATCTATCATAAAGCACTTTCAACAAAAATTTAACAGATCCTGCCACCCAATCACCGCTGGGTGGACAGAGAGGGGCGGGTGGGGGTTCAGAAAAAAATCTCAACTTCACCCGGGATCGACCTCGGTCCCTTTGCGTGTGAAACGAGTGCTCTACCAACTGAGCTATAGGGTACCCCTGTTTAGTTGATTTGTGGAGCATGGATACAATCTCTTCAAGTAACAAAGTCGAACGTTTCAAATTTCTGGTAATTTTAACTGGAAAATCCCCGACATCATACTAGTGGAGTCACGAGTGGAGAACCCGACAAATTTGCTGGGAAATTAAAGGCTTTTACGAACAGGCACTTATCTAGTTTAAATAGTTTACTACTATATTGTGGAAATTTGCATGGATCGAGACAAATCTTTTGAGCCATCAATGATCAACGACCAAAATCGGTCCGTTAATAAAGTCTGTAGATGCGTGCAAATAAATCTGGCAACAGGGCAGCCAGGTGGCGATTCCCAACATGAAATGACCAATCATTATGCCCTCGCAGATTTTATATATAACCATTTGAGACATCGGTTAATAGAATTACCCTTAATTTAAAAAAAATAATAAAACAAGTTTGCAAGTTACTTGTATACCTATCTGTAAAAAATTGTTTTATAATTTTTAGAGTTGCCAGTAATTATGGGCTTGTTGGGAAACAATGTTAATGGGCTGTACGGAACAATGTTAACCCCAACCCTGTTTTTTTTTTTAAAGAATGGATTAGATTACATTTTGTTAATCGTGTTAGATATCTATATCCTGGGTCAAAGGTGGATTTTCGTGTTTGAAATTGTGGCTAGCACTCGCAACCTTCAAACAGACGGGTAAAATGCGTCGCGGTAAAAATTTAAGAGGCCTCATAAATTTGTATACAAGTCACAACATGTAAAAGGTGAGATTTCAGTCGTTTTTATTGGCGAAAAGTACGCGGAAAACATTTGTCTTCTCGTGTCGCAATGATACGAAAGAATTGATGTTTTATCACCAGCGTGGGCTCCCGTGACACCTCGGCGTGTCGCTTGGCTTGTAGGATTAATTCTACAAGGTTATCGCCATCCCCCCGCCAGTTACGTGGCTGGACTTGTGGATTTTTGATGATGATGATGATGATGATGATGGTGATGGTGATGATGATAGTAATAATAAAAACTTATTTTGCTTATGTGAATATCATCTAATCTGTTTAATCGTTAAATTTTGCACAATCGATGAATTTTACATTATATATATTTTTAATAGTCATAACTTTAAAATGACCAAAATCATCTTGACCTCCTCTATGTCTTTTACAGGTGTCATCTCATACACGGAGTATTTGTTTCTGCTGTGTGTCCTGACAAGTAAGTATTTTCACTCATTTTTGGTATTATTTTGTCCCCCTTTTTTTTCTAGTTTGATTTTGGCGTCGCTGATGGGTTAATAAGATCTCCATCCCGGTTCATATTAGCAAATTAACGATTACGTTCTCCGAACCTAAACGATCGACCAACAACGAAAAACAAAAACCCAGTACCTGACCTCAGACGTCGGATCACGACGCCCGATTCGCGAGTTTATCGTGAGTGTAATCGTTAACTTGCTATCGACGCTCACCGTCGTTCTCTCTGTTCAATTCAAATATCATTTATTGCGGATGGGACTTGGCATCTATGTCGGGGGTAACTCGGTAGCTGATCAGAGTTGTCCCCGTTTGTACTTTCTCTCAATGTAATTACCGTTTTTTGAAACGGTGCTGATATACATTTAGCAGGCATGGGATGTATAAGTCCATTGAAGCTCTCTTTGCTAATTTTTAAATGTTGTGTGTAATGTAGTTATTTTTTTAAAAATCCCATTTGAATTTGAACACGTTTTGAGTAATCATTCCTCCTATAAGGTTATAGTTTTATTCATTTGTGTATGTGTGTGTGTGTGTGTGTGGGGGGGGGGGGGGTTCACTCTATATTGGAAAATCATCTTTCCTTCATTTCTTTAAAATGTCTTGACATTTATGACGATGTGTCATTTGTGGTCCATCGCCTCCAAACGGTTATTATATATTTAAGACTCAAGATTCCAAGTTTATTTAGGCACTTTGTCAATATAGAATTCCAATCAAAACAGAATTACTAATCAACAAAATCACCATAATTACATTATTGCAAATATCGTGGACGTTGATGATGATTATTATTGTTATTAAATCGGGATGGTTTTGGGTGGCAGAAATGGAATTTTGATGTTTCGTTGAGGAAAGGGAATAGATAATTTCTTAAACATACAAACACTAAAATAATAATAATAATAATAATAATAATAATAATAATAATAATAATAATAATAATAATAATAATAATGATAATAATAATAATAATAATAATAATGATGATGATGATAATAATAATAGTCGTCATCATCATCATCATCATCATCATCATCATCATTATCATCATAATGATGATAATAAATAATGATAATAATAATGATAAAATAATGATAATTGTAATAATAATAACAATAATAATAGATGGTTTTTATATAGAGCCTTGCTCAAATCGCTGACATGTCACGTTTATTGTCATTTTGAATTTAAAATCCCTACTTGCCACCTTGTTTACCTTGGCAGACAACCGTTTTGAGACGATGGGTCAAAGTCTATTTTGATTCGTCGTCCTACCCATCCTCGGTATGTTGGTACAAGCAGTGTATATTATAATATTATGGTGCTCTACTGTCTTCCAATATCGATCTGATCTGCGTGTTATTATGATAATGTTCCCAAAACAAGTCCTGGTTAAAGGTTGTGCCAATCCCATGCCAATGGCAATTTATCTGTCTGTATTGAACTCCGAATGACTTTCTCGAAACGGACACCAACCATGTCCGGTTGAAGAGAGAAAAGAAAAAAAAAGCGAGGAAAGAAGGAAAAAAGAAGATCAAACAAAACAAAAATTTAACACTCACATGTTTTTTTTTTTGTTTTTGTTCGTTGTTTTTTTTTTTTTTTTCAAACCGCAGCGGATGTTTATTATCATTATTTTATTTATTTTCTAACTCTTTTTGACAAAACACCAAGAAATATTGTCAATGGAAGGAACGGAGTTGACGTCACTCAGCTCTTTGTTTGATTTGTTTAGAAAGCCATTTGTTGATTAGTTCTCACTAAATTATATAAATCAGAGTATAAACGTTACAAGGTTACACATCGTTTTGTGTGCTTGTACGTAAGATTTGGCTGGCGGATGTTGTATTTTACCTGAACGCATAGCATCAATATTTTTATTTTAGAAAATGTTTTAATTTCCATTAGAGATGTTTAACTTATTCCTAGAGTAATTTTCTCATTACATTTCATAAAATGTTAAGACGAGAAGCCCAATCTCAAGAGTTGGAATCAATATAAACCCATTCATATTCCCGTGAACCTTTGCCTTTTGTTTTCCCCATCGACACGACATTTCAACTCGTGCAGTCCATTGATTTGACATATGGCATTTGTAAAAACAATTGCAGTAAGTCCGCCGATGCAGTGGATTAATTAATGTGAAGGTCGCCACCCACTTGCCAGGAGTGAAATGAGAGGAGTTCAATAAGATGGGGGAGTCTTGTTTTGGTGTCGTGAATGAATTCTTGATCACAATAGGGAGAACAAAATTGATGCCTTCCAGCTCTTTGTTAGTGTTTTTAGCCAGCCATTTTAATGAGTAGTTCTCACTGAATTCTATCAACCAGACTTTCAACGTTAAAGGTTACACATCATTTTGTGTGTTGACGAAATATTGTGAGTTTTTTTTTGGTTTTGTTTTTTTTTTGTTTTTTTTTTTTGGCTAAACGCACAGCATCAATATTAGACTTTTTGAAATTTTCAGGCTGACCTTGTTCGGTATTTGTGAGTTGATTTTCTAAAAGATGAAAGCAGTGGTAAAGGGAATGCTAGATGGATATGTATCATTTTATATGATTTAAGGGCGATGCCATTCGATGAAGAGAAACTTTACACGAAATATTTTCATTTATGCTCCTTCTAATCAAAAAATCTAGACGTCTTCGCTTTTTTTTTTTAATGTTTAGCAAAGGGCGTCGCCTCTAAACTGTATTAGGCTACAGGATTGAGCCTAATTCTTTAAATTTAGCTTAACTTTCCATCTATGAAAATTATATCCATATGGCAATGTTAGGTCAAAACTAACAACTATAGATAGCTGAAGTGTACAAAGCTCATAATATAATGAAGAAAAAAATAAATAAATAAAAACAAACAAACAAAAAACATCATTATCGTCGTCATGATCACATCATCATCGTCGTCGTCGTCGTCATTCACAGCAATTAAGTAATTTATTTATTTAATTCTTGTTTATTTACAATAATAGGGTTATGTTGGTTTTGTTAATTGAGTTCTGTATTAAATTAGCAAACTGCCTAAAATATACGTTGAATCTTGAATCTATAACATTTGAGTTAGAATAAAAGTCTTCATTGTGGAGAGTGGGTATTGAATCTTTATCCTTCACCAGTGCCTGCTCCCTAATTTGTCAATTAAGTAAGTTTTAAAACGATGTGTACAAAGCGACTTGCTATCTTCAAGAGGAAATCCAGAAGGTAGCATGCTATTAACAGGAGCAAGCTCTAAATTTGAAAATGTATTGAATTATATTTATTTGCATTCCATTTACAGCAAAGAATGAATTCAGCATTTAGCAGTTAACGCTGTAAAAAACACGTATTTAAAAAGTTAACCAGAAAACTTGCCCTTCAAATAACGATCTTAAACCTGGGACTTCAATATTTGTAGGACGAGTTTTCTGACCAAATTTTTAAATACATGTTTTTTTTTTCCAGACTAAGGCAGTAAACCGGTTTTAAGATAACGGCCTATGTATCTTGAGTGAGCTGTCTTTATCATCCACCTACTGAATTAACCCATTCAAATTTCGTAATATTTTGGTACCGTCTACCATGACCATTGCACCATTAACCCTTTACAGGTCGGGCCCAATTTCACTCTCTTAATTTGATATCATAGTATTTTTCATTTTCGTTTCGAGAGCAGTATTAGCTATGCTTCGTTGAAACCCGATTCGCATCGCTTTAAACGCTTTCTTAACACAGGTTAGCAGCAAGAACCGGATAACTAATGCGAGAAATTGTGATCTGAAAGAATTTAAGTCTAACCAGTAAAGGGTTAAAACATCTTTCTTCTCCCCAACATTTCAATATTAATACAATATGGTATTAAGTCAAGACTGATCAAATACTGTCTTCCTCCTCAACACCCCTCAACTTCATTATTAGACTGGCGCGGCATTCCAATTTAACCCACTAAATAAAAGGTTTGGAATAATAAGGTAATGTTTGAAGAGGAGGTCAGTCACCTGCATCTGCCAGCGAGAACTTTTGTTCGTATAATAATATTCATCCCTTGCTCACCATCCAGACGATTATGTTGTCCATTTCAGTGAGTTCCCAGCGTGGTCCTTTATCCAAAAAGAACAAAGGAAAAAATGGTGGGTATGGTGGACTGACTGGCTGCATAGGGTGTGTTCTGCATTGCACTCTCCGTAGTTCGGCAATTGTTGTTAAAGAAATTCTTATTCGCCTCCAATATTTAAAATAATTCTAATGAGATTGCAATATGGTGCAATTCAAAACAGAAGAAACGTCATAAATGTGTCAAAGTGATTTCATTCTGATAACATTGTGCCTTGTTTTAAATTGTAACAATGAAAACGATATACGTCCTTATGTTTTGTTTTCACACTTATTGATCGTTGATAAGCCTCTGAATAAACAATCTTGAAAGTTTTAAAACAAAATTAATGCAGAATTGAACAGACCTGTCACACAAACTTGCAAATAAAGATTTAATAAAGACTGAAATAGATTGTTCTGTTTATAATACACATTTATATTCAACCTACTAACTTTTGACATCGGTTTTAATAATCGAAAATCCAACCAAAAGAAAAAAAAGAAGGCCAGAAAAGAAATGGAAAAGTACAATATGTTACTTAACGTTCGTTTGATTATTTGATATTTTAATTTTTTCACAGCTAACTTCCTTAAGATGTTATCAATCTAAATATCGATATGAGCACAAGTTAATGTTTGTTTTGTTTTGTATGGGTATTTGTTTGTGGGTTTGTTTGTTTTTTTTTTTGTTTTTTTTTTGATAATACTAATTTTCATCCGATTCGAGACTCAGTATTCACCTCAGAAATGGTTAATGACAGTGACTGAAAATAAATGAACGAGAAATATTAACCTAAAAAGATCTATCTTTTCGGTAGATCCTTGTTATACTAATCCCATCATCTACAAGAAATGGGAACCTTTCTAAAATGCCTCAGACATCCACTATAGACATGCAATCCCACTAAACCCGTCACTGCCACTTTACATATTTTTCTCTGGCACTGTCCTATACAACTTTATTATTTTCAACTGTATACTAATATAGGTGCCTATTTATTTTACTTTTTGTTGTTGTTGTTTTTTTTGTTTTTTGTTTTTTTTGTTTTTTGTTTTTTTTTGTGTGATGAAAACAAACTGTCTTATGATTTCTTGAGAAGTTATAAATGATAAATTGTTGTGCAAAATTGACAAGAATTCCGTAATTTTGTTTTTAATTTTATTATTTATTATTTTGTTTGTTTATGGTGGAGGACAGAGGACAAGCGCTGGGCATCAAAATCGATTAATTAGGCATAGGGTCTTAATTTCAGAAGAGGCAATGTAGAACTGGTCTTTTTTAATATATTATTATGCTGCCATTCGCCCCTCATCTTTTTGGGTTTTTTTAATCAACACATTATATTATGACAACTAATAGTGTTTATTGTTCACTCTGTAACTGTAAATGTGTGTACTCAACCTTTGCCTCACTCTCAATTGCTTTGCCTGGTGATTCCCTGTTGTGTGTTGCTTTGTTTGTTTGTCTGGGTTTTTTTTTTTGGTTTTTTAATTTTTATTTTATTTTTTTTTTTGTTTATTAAAATTATTTTGTTTGCGTTTTGTTTGTTTTGTTTTGTTTTTTTTTTTTTTTTTAAATTTTTAATTTTTGTTTGTGCGCGCGTGTGTATTTGTATGTCGATTGCCGATCATTTTATTATTTTGTTTTGATTGATTTTTATAATACAGTACTAAGTTAGTTGTGAGTGTGTGTGTTGGTGTGTGTGTGTGTGTGTGTGTGTGTGATTGTATTTGTTAGCTGTTTGATCACAGACTAACACATTTATACACAGTTGCCTTGACAACCATTTCTGACATTTTTTTTTTGCTGTTGATCATTTTACTTAAATTAATTATTGCGGTTATGTTGATTTTAGTGTTTGAGATAGAAGATATTTCTGAGATTTTCTGCATTTACTCTTTAAGCGTACATGCAATGTGAAGTGTGGTATCTCAGCTCTATGAGCCATTATCTATGCCAGCCAGAGTGTCTTTGTAATGGCATTATGTACCAAAATTAGCTTTCTTTTCTTTCTTTTTTTTCCCTACCTGGTGTTTGGACTCAAATTAAGCCTGGTCTTTCTGCTGCTTTGTTTCTACTTTTCCACTCGCAGACGCTACTCGCAAATTATCGTTTCTGTATAAGATTTGCCGATACAAAGTTGCACAAACAATATTTTATGTATATATAAGGGTAAACTGAAAAGTCTTGACGCCACTCTTGCATTTTCAAAACTATAATAGATCCGAAATTGACAAAGGTATCAAAGCAAAAGCTTGGTTTATGTCCTTTCCGCTTATCGTTTTAAATTTTAGCATAGTCACCATTCCCATCCACACACACAGTTGCCACCGACGCACCAGTTATTGTTCCGCGTCGGAGAGGAATTCACGTGGCTCCTTGCCTTTGCCTGCACCTTGTCGTCACTGCCAAAATTTGGCCCATTGAGGTGTCTCTTAAGTCTTAAGAAAATGAAAAATTTACTTGGAGCTAAATCGGAACTGTAAGATGAGTCTTCTAAAACTTCGAAAAAAAAAACTTCCTCTTTCAATGTAATCATGCGTATGTGTCAGCATTCTCGATATCCAACGAACACATACCTTTCTGCAACCCAGGATTTCTCGAACGATATATCCAACTCGTCCCTATGAAATTCCAATCCTTTGCAAAATGCCTGATTGTTTTATTTGACGATTGGCTCGGTTTAAGTTTGTCAATTTGTTCTTGATTTACTTCGCACGATCCAGTTTATGGATAAACAATGCGAGACTACTCATTAATGGCGATGGAGACCAGTAAAGCATTAAACCCACCGTTGAACTGTTCATATACCAACACAGAAGTCACCATGATTACGTTTCAGCCGTTTATGAATGTTTACGGATGCACATCCCTCTGCAGTAAGGATCTCAGTCACAGGACGCTGTTAATTGCATTATTTTTTATTTTTTAAAATAATTTTTTTTTGCGTGATTTCTTCGACCAACATGTTGGAATATGGGTTCTTTTAAATAAGATAAATTAAAATCAAGAAACAACAGCTAAAGAATATTTGGTGACCTAATAAAGTATAATAAAGAATAAAGTACTCACATGTTGATGTGTAGTTTATACTAGTGAGTTTTATACGAATCGGAAATATCCACTTCACTAAGCTTCACTTTTCAGTCATGCCTAGTATATTATATTAGTAGATTGCATTTCATTCTGGGGGGGACCACAGCACACACTATTTATAGGTTCATTTTCATCTTAGAGCTTTATCGGTGTTTGTTTACAGCTTTGCCTCTGAGCCATTTACATATCCAATGTGACTTACTGGTGGAGCATAGGGCCTCAACATCACTCTTCCATCGTCTTCTGTCCTTGGCACAAACCTTTGCCTCACTCCAGGTAAGATTGGAGGCGCACAAATCTTGGTGAAGGCTTCACCTCCAAGTCTGTTTTGGACGACCACATTTCCTCTTGCCCTGTGGGTTCCATTCGAGAGCCTGCTTGGTTATTTTACATGGCTCTTTCCGCAAGGTATGGCCAACCCATCGCCACTTTCTGCGTCTGACCCGGACATCCAATTGTTCTTGGTTTGTTCTTGTCCATTTGGCACTTTGTCAAACCATTTCAACCTGAGTATTTGTCGACAACAGCGATTGACAAAAGTTTGTATCTTGGCTGATGTGGTCAAGGTTGTTCGCCAAGTCTCAGACCCATAGAGCAGGACTGCTTTAACATTAGTGTTATACATTTTAAGCTTGGTGTTTGTGGATATGCTGGACGCTTTCCATATTGGTCTCAGTATATTATATCCGTAGATAGCATTTCATTCTGGAGGGACCACAGCACACACTATGCATATAGGTTCATTTTCATCTTAGAGCTTTATAGTTGTTTGTTTACAGCTTTGCCTCTGAGCCATTTACATATATCCAATGTAATACTTATTTAAGCTAGTGAAGAACCAGCAATATTTGCCGGAAAATAAAGGTTATTACGAACAGGCACTCGTTTATTTTAATTATTATACTACGGCACTGTGGAAATTAACACAGATCGAGACGAATCTTTTGAATCACCAACGATCAAAGTCGGTCCATTTATAAAGTCTTTAGGTGCGCGCAAATGAATCTGGCAACAGGGTGGCTGGATGGCGATTTCCAAGGCCAAAGTCAAATTAGGGACCGATCATTATGCCATTGCTATATTCTTAATAACCATTTGAGTCAACGGGTAATAGAATTAACCTTAATTTAAACAGGTTTGCAAGTTACTTGTATACCAATCTGTAAGAAAATAGTTTCATGATTCTTAGATTTCCCGATTAAAATGACCCCCTAAAAAAACCCTGAAATCTGGAACTTCCGTGAACTCCTAGGTTTGAGAGCAAGGTGAGGGTCATATTAATCATCGATATTAGGATGAGTTTTCTGATCAAAATTTTAAATACGTGTTTGCCTTCTGTTTGTTTGTTTGTTGATTGTATTGTGTGTGGTTGTTTTTTGTTTTGTTTTGTTTTTTGTTTTTCTTTTGTGTTTGTTTTTTTTCTGTTTTATTGTTTTTGATGTGTGTCTGTGTGTTGGTTTTGTTTTTTTTGGGTTTTTATTTTTAATTTTTTTTTTTTTTTTTTTTTTTGGGGGGGGGGTTTGTTTGTTTGTTTTTTGTTGTTTTGTTTTTTTTTGGGGGGGGGGGGTATTTTTTTCTTCTTTTTTTTCACACTATGGCAGCTTTGTTCGGACTATTTTATAATACTGTCCAATCCAGGTCACCTTGTGAAGAAATACCCCATCAATTCCTCTTCTTATCACGGCTTTATCTCCCCTCTCCATTCTTGTCTTTTAATTTATGAATAATATTTTCATGAAGTTTTTTATTTTATGTTTTCCCCTCATACCTTCAAAAACAAAGCCGAGCCGATATCTCCACTGCCATTTTATTCAAATCTCTACAAACCAGTGTATTCATTTTGTGGATTTAAACAAATCCGATCCCTATTTATTTGATTATTTTTTTTAATTATTAAAAAGATAATTTTGAGGTCCGCTAAGCCAGGTTGTTCAAAGCAAATTATGCCCCGATACGATCTTTCTTTTCAGTGCTTTTCCTCTCTCTTTGATAACGATAATAGTTTGTAATAACGTTGTTACTCTAAATTTGTCTTGTCAAAGTTCAACATTTTTTTTTTTTTGGTCACAGCCCAGTCCCCTGTTCTATCACCACCCATTATCTTCGTAACCATTGTCTCCACTCTTCCCCTCATCTCTAATCGCCTATTTTGAAATTACGATAACCCTCCTCCTCCCCCTCTTCCACATAACGGTATTTTGGGACTTAAACGCTGAATAGAAACCCTTGTTTAAAATTTTTTTTTTTTAATGATCAGGTAATTTCTGTTGTACACTGACAAAAAGCCTTTTTTTCTTTTTGAATGGCCAGAAAACTTTTGCTTCATTTATTGATCAAGTAAACTGACCACCATCTTGCCAAAATCTTTAGTCTTCAGGGGATATTTATTTTAATTTAGCAATTTGGGATCATTTTAATCCACCGTTATTTGAAGGGAAAATATTTTTGAGGGAATGGGATCGCGGAAAGAAATTGGGGGGGGGGGGGGGGGGGGGGGGCTAAAATGCAAAAAAAAAAAAGATATTTTGTTAATTTAATGTATTTTTATTGTAGTTTATGATTTATTAATTGGTCAGATGAATTTTAGTGTGGATATTTTAAATCCACACCCACAATAGGGAATGCTACCCCCCCACACACACACTCATTATTTGGGGGTGTAGGGTTAGGTTTAGGTGGAATGAAATAGGAGGGTCAGGTGCTCAATTGAGAGATCTTTGAACCCTTAAAATATATTTGTAAAATATAATACTGAAAATAAAAAGCCTTTGTCATTTCAATCCCTCCCACAAGGGAGTCATTTCAATCCCTCCCACCCAACCCCTCTCGCACGTTTTACACTACGTGTGTTTTATACCGGATTTTTTTTTTTTTTTTTTTTTTTTTTGTAATTAATAATCTTGGGGGGTATATATATATATATATATATATATATATATATACGCCAAATGACTCTTATTGGATTGGATATATATATATATATATATATATATATATATATATATATATATATATATATCCAATCCAATAAGAGTCATTTGGCGTAAACATGTTTTGACCCAACCTTTTCAAAGGATGCAAATCTTTATTCCAAAAATAATAAATAATAATAATAATAATAATAATAATAATAATAATAATAATAATAATAATAATAATAATAATAATAATAATAATAATAATAATAATAATAATTTGCAATTATTTTTCCATAAATTTTTCTTTTGTAAACACTGAACATAAGTTTGATTTTTAAAAGATATTCTTTTCTTTCTTCGATTTCTTTTTTCCTCGTTCATTTTGATACATTTCAAATATTCAATTTGTTTTCCAATATTTTTCCTGTCGATTGCTTATCTAATCTTTTTCACCTTTATCGCTGCTTACTCTCATACCCTTGTTCATCTTTTTTAAAAACTCGCATTTAAAGATTTGGCCAGAAAATTCGTCCTTCAAATATCGATCAATTTAAATGACCCTCGTCTTGGCAATAAACTCTCAAACCTGGGATTTCGCGAAGTACTCTGTCAAACTTAAACATCCGCCTAACTAGCTACCCAATCACAGATGACCGGATGGTTAGAGGAGTAGAGGTTGGGGGAAGCCTCGACTCAACCCGTCTAAACCCTTTACCATTGAGGTGAGTGATCTACCAATTGAGCTATCCGGACTCCTCGAAATGAGCTAGATTGCTATCAATCTCATTGTTCCACCTTTTCCACCTTTATCGCTGCTTATTCTCGTACACTTGTTCATCCTGGAGGTGTCCCCATCTAAGGCCAGCTGCTCAGTTATCACGTGACTCGCTCGGCCCTATTGTCCGGCCACACGCGCCTAATCATAACAATATCTTTATACCCCCCCCCCCCCCCTTCACCCCTTTCCATCATCACCTTCACCACCAACCTTTCCACATAGATCAGCCATCATCCCCCTATTCAGATTGCTTTCCTTTCTTGTTTTCCAAGTTTTCTTTGTCCACATGATGCCCCTCTTCCCCTGCCGTTTTCTTTCATCTTGAAACACAACACTCTATTCGTCTACCTCGTCCAACATCTACGACTGAGATTCGGGTGTTTGGGCTCTGTGTCCTTTCCAAAATCAGGACTGAGAACTCCTATTGAGTATTGAGCTTGTGGATGGGGAGGAGGAGGAGGAGAGAGAGAGAGAGAGAGAGAGAGAGAGAGAGAGAGAGAGAGAGTGCGTGTCTTGTCTTGTCTAGAAATAGTATGATTAGGAGGGGACATAGTTTTATGAAATATTTAGTATTTTTTACGAAGGAAGCAAAATGGATGAACGAGATTATAAATTGTGAATTTTAATATATTGGAGCAGGGATAGGGAGAGGGGTATGATAGAGAGAGAGAGAGAGAGAGAGAGAGAGAGAGAGAGAGAGTAGTTTAATTGGAAGGGGGGTGGGAGGTATTGAAAGCAATATCGGGTAGGAGAAATGGTCGATAGAGAGAGAATTATGTCGACATTTATTTGAGAAACTGATAATCATCAATGGTGAGCCTAGAGAGGTATGTAGTACCACTAGTGATATTTTTCCAAGTGTAGTGGTTTGCTTCAGTTCACAGCCGGATTCCAAAGAGACAGATGGCGCGTGAAGGGCCAGAAGAGCGCATCACAATAGGTGAGGAATGTCCGAGCGAGAGGGGCGTGTGCAAGGCTCGGGCCGTACAAAACGACTTGCCCATTGTCCCTGGATCCGAAAAGGCGTCGACCAGGCGCGTTCTGGTCACACGACCACTCACTCCTTCTCAATGCTAGGACAACAAAAACCCTCATTCACCTCTTTTAACTCTACCTCTTTCATCATCATCATCATCATCATCATCATCATCTCTCTCTCTCTCTCTCTCTCTCTCTCTCTCTCTCTCTCTCTCTCTCTCTCTCTCTCTCTCTCTCTCTCCGTCTTCCTCCTTCCTTCTCACCTTACCTCACCTGAACTGGCTGTGGTCAAGAGTGTCAGATTATGCACATTGTGTGAAGGAAGCACGAAAGCCGATAATTTAAATGTACACAGATTTGACACTAAATATCTAGTCTTTTATCGAAAAAAAAATAAAATTAATTTAAAATAAAAAAAGAAAGTAGTGTGACATTTGTAACGGGCGGACGTTTTATAAGCTGAAAGTCCGTCCCTATTGTTCCGTGGTTTTAAAATAGTTTTTTTTTCTCTGTTTATTGATTTGTTTGTTTTTGTTTTTTGGGGGGTGGTATCTATTTTATAAAGTTTATCCTTGGGGTCTTTATATTGGTTTCTTTGTGTGGTGGGTGGGTGTCAGATTTAAAAAGAATCGTCCAACAGCATTTTTAACTTTTTAAAAACCTTAACCACATTTTTTTTTTTCACTCTGGACGACTTTCCCACGATCTTTTTTTTTCCTTCTTCTTTTAAATGATATTTGAGTGTTACTGAGCTTGGTCAACCATCTGAAATTAGTGCCAAAAAGTTTTTTTCCACGGCAAGGTGGGTATTGAGTTAGTCAACGTTTTTAGCATACTTCAAAAAGCACTCGACTAACAAACATGAGGTACCAGTCTCGATCCCAGGTTTGTTTGATTGTGTTTCGTGTGTGCGTGTGTGTGTGTTTGTTGTTGTTTTGTTGGGGTTTTTTGGTGTTTTTTTTAATTAATTTGTTTGGTTTTTATTTTGTTTTTGTTTTTGGGGGGTTTTTTTGTTTTGTTGTTGTTGTTTTGTTTTTGTTTTTTGTTTTTTTGTGTGTGTTTTTTTTTTTGGAGGGAGGGGATGTCGGCCACCCAACAAGTCTTTTAGATCTGATTAAATCTGGTGCTTTATACAAGCACCTAGTTCAAAATGACAGCATTCGGAAAAATTTACTTATTATATTCTATATGTTGGTTTCTAAAGGCTCTGACCCACCCACCCCCCCCTCTCTCTCTCTCTCTCTCTCTCTCTCTCTCTCTCTCTCTCTCTCTCTCTCTCCCTCCCTCTCTCTCTCCCTCTCTCTCTCTTTTTTTTTCTTCTTTCTTTCTTTCTTTATCTCCTTCTCCCCCCCACCTCTCTCTCTCTCTTTCTATCTATCTATCTATCTGTCTATCTATCTATCTATATCTCTTTTTTTTCAATACCCACCTATGATGATGATGACGATGATGATAATGATTATTATTATTATTATTATTATTATTATTATTATTATTATTATTATTATTATTATTAGTATTATTATTATTATTATTTCATTATCATTATCATCTTCGTCGTCATCGTCATCATCATTGCGGTTGTGATAACAAGGATTATGGTTACATTGTTGATGATGATGATGGTGGTGGTGGTGGTGGTAGTGGTGGTGACGACGTCGAATTGCTTAAAGAATTCATCACAAGGCTGAAATCAAATATTATTATTATGCAGGCATTAATATATTCACTAATAATATATTATGACATGTTATTGCGATCCTAACACACCTGTTTGTAACCTGTAATGCTACTTTATTATAAGAAGAGATTTGTTGTATTGTTTTGTTTTTGTCTTTGGGGTTTGTTTTGTTTGTTTTTTGTTTTGTTTTTTTTTTTTTTTTTGCTTTTTTTTTGGGGGGGGGGGGGGGTTGGTGGTTGTTCGTTTGTTTCTTTTGTTTGTTTTATTTGTTGTTTTGTTGTTTTTTGTTGATTTTTGGGGGTCTTTTTGTTTTTAGATTGTATGTACAGAGACTATAGGATTGATGTTTGGTTGGTATAGATCAGAATTTAAATCTTTTATCGGTCGGACTTTCCATAGCGGCAGAATGATCGCTTAATCCAGGATTCAATTTTGTTTCCAATTTCATCTGAAATGGATTATTGAATTGTCATTTAAAAGACGTGAGTTGAAATACAATACGAAGTTAATTCAAGTCTTGACGCTATCAGTGGACTAATCAGACCTGCAACGTTTGTTATAACAATATATAAAGGCGGAATGTGTAGTGTAAGTTACGGAGAACAAGAGTTTATGTTTGGCAGTGTTGTAACAAGTAACAATACACAGGACAAACCACATCAATGAAATGCGGAGGTTTTTAAAACAAAATGTGCATGACAACGTGAAAAATGGCATGTTACCGATCCATAAAATGATAGAAGTAGCTTGTTTACATTTCACAAGAAACGCGATCGTTCTCCTGGGGTTTGCGCCGGTTTCTTTCACGAGAGAATTAGTTACAGTTTTGTTTGTTGTTCGCTTTGTTATTTTAAAACAAAGTTCCAACGAAAGAAGCATATTAATTATCCTGTGGAGTATATTTAGAAAAAAGGCACGGTTTTCTTTTTTGTTCTCCTTTACGACGTGGAGATATAAACATTGCTCATGTTATGGACGTAAACAGTAAGGTTTTTATTCATTAAAAAAAAATACTTTCTTGTTCTATTTTTCAAACCTACTTTCGCCCACAGGCCTCAAAACACATTCATTACATTCTTCCAGGAATTGTTAATGCAATTTTAAAAATGTCTAACTTGGATATCCATGGTTGGTCTGGGTTGTTTGTTGCCAACGTGCGAGATGCTGGCTTGATTGGGATGACGAGTGGTAAAAGTAACGATCACTCTACCGTGAATGTCGTAAATCGGAATGACTTCTTATTGTTAAATGGTTTTAACAATTCGTTTTAAAATCTTGATTTGTGTCGTTAAATTCTACCTGGCTACCATTTTTTTGGTCTGTAGAGCTATCGGTATTATTTGATTACAAGCCGGAGGAGTTGGTCTCAAGGTTGTGAGCATAAGTTATTATACAATTTTGATCCATTGTTCTATTCCACCAAGAATGTACAACGCCATATAAATTATCATTATTTGTGGTTAAAGGCGATATGTTCTGGAAAGCCGATGGTTTCACAAACATTGAAGAAAGTTATGACTTTGTGGACTAACCACGTTTTTTGAATGGTGTTTAGAATGATCGACAGCACGAGAAATATTCATAACTTTTATAACTCTCAACAATACAATTGTACGATCCAACCACTTTTTGGGTGTATTCAGTCCAGAACTGGAACTCTTGCTCGAGACGTTCTTCCTCAGCTCAACTAGTTTCATGCAACTGGTCAATATGTTTAGTGACACTGGTCTTCTTCTTCTTCTTCTTCTTCTTCTTCTTCTTCTTCTTCTTCTTCTTCTTCTTCTTCTTCTTCTTCTTCTTCTTCTTCTTCTTCTTCTTCCTCAAGTTTGATGATAGAACTAAATTTGGTTTTAAAATAAATATGAACGAATTTTTTTTTTTTTAAAGAAAAGAAATTGAAAAAAGGAATATTGACGTATAATATAATGAACTTTGGTACTTGAGAGTGTTACTGAGTGATACCGAACGATTAAAAATATCAGGGCTGTCAAATTCCGTTGCATCAGATAGTAGACGATTCCATAGTCTAATAGAAGATTGGTAGAGGAAATTGAGGTGGGCGTTTGATATTGATGGAGAGAATCGCCCTTTAATGTGTACATAATATGTCCTCGAGTCGGACTAGAGATGTGTTTTATGCTTTCTGGGAAATTGACTCGTTTGTGGTAGATCTTATGGAGGCTGCATACTTTTGCTCGTTTTCGGTCTGTAATAAGTGACTACATCGAGAGAAGCTGCTCGGAGGGTGTCAGGTTTCGAATCAAATGTCCTTTGGCTTATTTTTTTTCCTTTATCTTTTTGTTTATGCGTTTTTATAAGTTTTTAATACGCGATTTTTTTTTCTAAAAGGAAACGTCAAGGTCATTTTCTTATCGCGTGTGAAAAAGCAAAGGTATTCAGTCTTAGTTTTGTAGTCAAAATGACAGTGCTAATCTTCTTATAATTTTTGAAGTAAAACTTCCGCCAGAATAAGTTAAAGTTCTTAAGTCCGGCAGGAGTCTTCTTAGTCCATGCCCGAGTAAATGTGGTTGCTGAAATCTGGAGTGTGCCTTATGTTCAGCGGAGTAAATTTGCTTGCTGAGTTTTGGAGTGTGGATGGAGTAAATTTGAATGCTAGACTCTGAAACGAGGCCCGCTTATTACTTGATTCCTGATTATTATATGTCGTGCTCTCTCTCCTCCTCTCCAAAATGTAATTGTCTATGAGATAGTTTAAAGATTAATTTCTAGTCAAATCATCCATCGTCAAAGGAAAGACGCTGCGAATGATTTTATCACCACTCCAACTACGCTCTGATTTTGTTGTTTGTTGTGGTTCGAGATACCCCCCCCCCCCCCCCTAATACTATATTATTTATTGGACTTGGTAAATGGTGTGTCATCACTCTACTTGATTTCCTTCCTTGTGTTTTCCTTTGTCCACTAGAATTCTTATGGACGCGTATTATATTATGTACTTAAATATGCCTTAACCAATTTCCCTATAAAATAATCATATTCGAATCCTGTCACTTTTTCAGTAATCTTAACGATGTACTATTTTTTTAAAACATCTTCATCCCATTGTATCTATCGCTTATATTTTACATTATGATCGTGAAAAAGAAATTTTTCATTATTCTTTGTAAATTAATATATTTTCACATATCTTATAATAAATATATTAGACGTTCAGGTTTTCTGACTTATATTTGCATGGACTTAAAAAGTGTAGATGGGTTCGCACGTTAAAAGCCTATCATAATCCAATAGCCTAATTTATTCGGTTTAACTCCTAAAGAACAGTAGTACAGTAAAAAAAAAAAAAACCAGTATAGTATTTATTTATTTATTTATTTTCATCATCATCATCATCATCATCATCATCATCCTCATTATTATTATTATTAGCCCCACGTCTTTCCCCGCTCCCTCTCCTCCACAACCTCTCCATAAAGACGATCTCATTTGCTTTTCTTCTGGGATTTTTAAAAAATTTATTTATTTTATTTTAATTTTTTTTGTTTTGTTTTGTTTTGTTGGTTTTTGGATTTTTTCCTCAAACAAACTTGCCTAAAACATGATTAAATAGTATTTCGACAAACCCAAACTGCTGAAGACCCTCAACGATCAGACCACCACCACATCCCATAGTTTTCGCATTCCTTTTCTTTTTCTCTTTTCTCGCATACGCAAGTTTCAAAACCATAATATTTATTCAGAATATCGTCCCATCTCACCATGTCCGGTAGTTTTAAATACGTTGTAAGTACATAGCAGTTAGAAGAGTGTTATAAATGTGTTCATTTAATATTTTGTTATTGTTGTATTTTGTTTGCTAATCAACAATATAATAATAAATAATTACACACCCCACAATTTTAACCAACCCCAACTAGTCTAGCTCCACTCCAAGTCCAAGTAAGTCAGGAATTTTTATTCAACACCAATATATTATATAGTTTTATCCTTAGTCTATCAGACGAGTTATTTAAAACTGTATGGTTCTGCACATGGACCACCAATCCAGTCGGATTTTACCTTTGAGATTAATTTATTAAAACTGGAAGTTGGAAGAGCAGACTTTTTATAAGAAAACGGTTGTGTATTATTGAACTGAAAGTGTCGCTGGCGCCATTGAGCTAAACGAACAAGACAAATGTGAATGAAAATTTTCTTGGTATCAAGGAGAAAAACAACAAAATTACATCATGATTAATTCTTCTAAAAGGTTATCTTTTTTTTTAATAATAGAAAAGAAAAATAATTCCTTCCCACCCCAGCCTCGCCCATCCCCTTATTTTTTCCGTTTATTTATTATTTTTTGTTTGTTTGTTATGTTTTGTTTTGTTTTGTTATTTTTGTTTACCATGTGAGATAAAATTAGTTGTAGAATTTGCACGGCGTGAGCTCTTGGTCAACTTTATCGTCGGTTGCTGGTCAGTAGCTCAAAGGACAGATACGGCTGTATTGGTTTTACTGTGACAAAAAAAAAAAAAAAAAAAAAAAAAAACCTTTGATATTGATAGTGCTTATCCACACAGTGGCGTTATTAGAAATTATTTTTAAAGGGAATGCTTTATGGTGCTAAAGTTCTAACAGAGAAATGAAGAGAGAAAAATGGGCCCCAGCGAAAATTGTTCACCTGGGGCATTGAAGTTACCAAACAATGAGAATGAAGAAACCTGGGATTCAATGATACATTAGGTATCATAGAGCAACCATCTCTCTCTCTCTCTCTCTCTTATATATATATATATATATCCTTTCCTCTCTTCTCTCTCTCTTTCCTCTCTCTCTCCTCTCTCTCTCTCTCTCTCTCGCTCCCTCTCTCTCTCTCTCTCTCTCTCCTCTCTCTCTCTCTCTCCTCCTCTCTCTCTCTCTCTCTCTCTCTCTCTCTCTCTCTTTCTCTCTCTCTCTCTCTCTCTCTCTCTCTCTCTCTCTCTCTCTCTCTCTCTCTCTCTCTCTCTCTCTCTGTTATTACCTACAGCCCCACCCACCCCTTTTGTTTCCGCATACGTTGCCAGTTAACTTTAACAATATCACATTATATTCTATTTTGGACAATCCGGTAAAAATCTTCTCACTTTTATTCCAATCCCCTCCCTCTTCCTTTCTTTATTCTTTCACAGAGCCCCATTCTGGATTCAGAATCGCCTTCAATATGTTTGACACGGACGGTAACCAGATGGTTGACAAGAGGGAATTTTTGGTGGTAAGATCGTTGTCTGTTTTGTTATTTTTTTTATTTTGTTTTTAATGCATCATTTCATCAATTGTTGTGTTTTTTATTTCATGCATATTTACATGTTTTTATTCTTTGGTATCTTCAGATGTGAATTGTGTAATTTTATGTTGGTTCGTCTGATTTTATCTCGTTGCCGTCAATTTATTGAAAAAGGAAGTGGTACAAGGGAAAGAACTTAATCAATCGTAGGATGATTTTTTTCTATCAAGGGTTAGTTCCCTTGGAGCCGACTAAAGTAATAAATATTGTCAGATGAGATTGGGTGTTCATCGGTGGTGTATTATTATCATGTTATTTTTTTTTTCTTGGGGGAGGTTGGGGGGGGGGGGAGGGGGGACTTTATTTCTCATATTTTAGTGAGCGTTTAAAAAAAATTCTCGGAAATAATTTTGATTCCTTTTAGTGTTTTTATTATTATTATTATTATTATTATTATTATTATTATTATTATTATTATTATTATTATTATTATTATTATTATTATTAGAGCATTTCTGTAGCGCTTTACCCCAAGGCCTGAAAGCGCTTAACATCGATTAATTGCCTTAAGCTTCTACAGTGTAGGTAAAAATTGCGCACTCACACTCCAGCAATTATTATTATTATTATTATTATTATTATTATTATTATTATTATTATTATTATTATTATTATTATTATTATTATTACTATTATTATTATTATTATTATTATTATTATTATTATTATTATTATTATCATTATTATTGCTCCTTTTTTCAGAACATTGCAATAACCGAGTTTTTATCCCGTAGCATAGAAAATGGAAGTTTTCCATTATTTTTATTTTCGATTATGTGAATTCTCGTAGTTTTATCATTTTATGAGTTTGTAGAAAGCAAGCATAATTTTATTATCATTGTTTGATTGTTGTTGTGTGTGGGTGTGATTGTGTGTTATTATGTATGGTTCACCTTATGAATGTTTATTTCTTCAACACCATGTCGGCGCAATGTGTATGGCTGTTGTAACCCGCTGTGCTATGAGTGCTTTGTATGGTGAAAATATTGTTTATTTTGCTTTAATAATTTTTTTTTTTGCATTCAGAGATAAGAGTTTGGTAACCCATATTGATATATCGATGTGCGTTTGATTTGAACTGGTTTTAATAAAAACAGGAACTGGAGATGTGTCTGAATTCGATTCTTCTGTTGCAATATGAACGAAGTTTGAAATTGATGTTGCCCTCTCAATTTTTAGTATAATTTAATCATGCAAGAAAAGATTAAAATTAATTTGAAAGTTTTTGTAGAAGAAGAAGAATGTCAAGAACGGGAAAAATAGGAAAATGTCCATCGCTGCCTGTAGTTAGATACCCATTTCACACTTGAGTTGAGTAGGGTAATGTGTTTTGAGCGCCTTGGCCAAGGATACAACGCCGTGGCTAGAGTTTTGCTATCGTTGTGATCCACCAGGTCATTGACAAGACTTATTTTCCGACTGGACGTCAATGCCCCACATTATCAGAGTATGTTTATCTTTTTCTTTGATTTGTTGTTGTCGTTGTTTTGGTTTGGTTTGGTTTGTTTTGGTTTGTTTTTGTTGTTTTTAGTTGTTTTTTAATATATACTTTTACTTAAAGCAGTAGTTATTTATTTGATTATGTATTTTTATTTTTAACTTTTCTTTTCTATTTTTTGTTTTATTTTCATAATTTTAAAATATGTTTTAGCCTTGATGTGTATTTTTTAAATGAAATTTATGTATGTAGATTAAGCCCCCCCCCCCCCCCCCCCCCCAAAAAGAAACCCCCCAAAAATGTAGGAGTGGGCAGCATGAAAAGGAACTGGTCACCCTTCTAAACTCTCTCTTTGACATAGAACATTGTCCATCACCAACCGTACAGCATCTAACTTCTGCTCGAGACATAGAGCTCCTGACTTTTTGATCATTATTATTATTATTATTATTATTATTATTATTATTATTATTATTATTTTTTTATTATTATTATTATTATTATTATTATTATTATTATTATTATTATTATTATTATTATTATTAGAAGGAATGTTTTTGTAGTGGTTTGTGCATCTCGTGTAATTAGATTGAGGCGTTTTCTATTAATTTTTCTTTTAAATTCAAGCTTTATTATTATTATTTTATTTATTTTTTTGGTTTTGTTTTGTTTTTTCATAGTACTAGGTATCCCAAACTACTGCTTTTCAACAGGTTAATGTTTCCTCACAAATCATCAAAAATGGGGTCTCTTTGAGCAGTCTCTCTGTGTCTTGAATTTAAGTTATTATTGAAAAACGTATACCATTAAAATCATCAGCCTATATTACCCCAAATTGAGCTTGCGAGCTTGTTTCAGCGCAAAGCGTCATCCAGATAAAGAATGCCTGTTTAGTTTTTTGTTTTTGTTTTGTTTCTTTGGGTTTATTTATTTTTTTGGGGGGGAGGGGGGGTGTTTGGGGGGGGGGGGGGGCAGGGGGTTGTTATACAAAATTTATGTTTTTTCGCAAATCATTTTTTTTAAATGAGGCGTATTTAAACTCTCTCTCTCTCTCTCTCTCTCTCTCTCTCTCTCTCTCTCTCTCTCTCTCTCTCTCTCTCTCTCTCTCTCTCTCTCTCTCTCTCTGTGTGTGTGTGTGTGTGTGTGTGTTGAACTTAAGTGAATGGTGAAAAACTTTTACCATTAAAATCATCAGCCTTTGAAGATTACATTAGCAAAAATTGGGCCTGCTAGCTTTTTTCTGTGTAAAGCACCATCTATGTAAACAAAGCCTATTTTTTCTTTCCCTACTTAAGATTTATTTTTCTTCACAAATCATCAAAAAATGAAACTTTAAAAACCCATAATTTTTAAATTTATTTTCCGATGTGGCTTTGTAATTTAATTTTTGCTATTCGTATAACGAAATTTTAGTTTGGGACACCTAATTGTACTCATACTTTTTGTGTTCACTCTTCTCTTACTTTTAAAATGTTGATTGTGTGTAATGACAGTTGAATAATAGCTTAATGCTACCGAAAATGCACTTTGTTTTGATGTGGTTTTTTCAAAAGAAATAATAACCGTTGAATTCCTCTTTAGGTGTGCTCTGTTCATCTTGGTGAAACAATACGCTTCAACAGTCATAACGTCACTTCCCTTGTAATGACGCATGGTAACTTAGTAACTGGCTCTAAACTATCGAAACAATGGCAGACGCCCTTATGAAATATTTCTCCGGCGAAGCATTAAAGCGTATCCAGACGGGAAAAAACATAAATTTGATCATGTTTTGACTTTTACGCATTCTGATCACAAGACATATGAAAAGTACTAGCCAGCATAAAGAATAAAAAGTAATGATTTTCTTTGTTTAGAACCAAGATGGCCGCCGCTGCCGGGCGGTGTGACATCAGATTACTGAATCCAATTAATGCAATCTACAAAAGGTTTTTATAAAAAGACTGGTAATAATTAATGGTTGATCTCAAATAAATTATATTGAATTAAAATTAGATTAGTTATCCGTTATGGTAATACTTATACATGGCCGATCACAGATCTGTAATAATGAAATAGAAACAGATCAATTGACAGCTATCTAATTCTTGACATGTAAAATGTTAAAGTTAGTCTATATCCAGGCAATACAATTATGTTTGTGCATTCCAATATTACACTTATTGTGTGATTTTTTTTTTCCAGGTATATCCTTGTAACCCTGTGGTTAATATTCAAAAGCTACGTCATTCAGCAATATTTGCTTTGTGATTTTTTTTTTTTTTAATTATTTATTTTCTCCATTTATTTTGTACTTTTCCCCACCGTGTTGTTTCTAGTATGTCCCCTGCTCTTCTTGTGATTTGTTTTAGACCATTATAAAGAAAAGAAAAAATCAAGTAAGAAATTTGTGATGATAAACGTTACCCCCAGATCTCATGGTTGCAGTCATGTTATGTCATCATTACCTGTAATTTTGATTGTCCATTTCAGCTGGAATCCTTCTTCATTCTCCCTCCTGAAGAGAGAAAGTTTATCCCCCGTGACCCAAGTCGCCTTGAGAAACTTTTTGCTGTAGGGATCACTGCCTCCAAGATTTTAACATATTTTTTTGCCCATTTTTTTTTTTTTTCGCTGCTAGGCTGGATAGCTAACTGGCATTTTGTCCCTGCAACCCTTCAGACCTACTTACCTTTTTTTCACCTGGTGCACTCGCTACTCTGTTTGTATCCTATGTTATAGATACCGTAGTATTGATCAATTAGTGGGAAATTAAAGGATATTATATTATGAGGTTACGTTTATAAGTAAATTCATTTTTTTAAAAAAAAGATGAAGCAACCAATGAAGTTGAACGTTTTCCTTATCATAGTCATAGATCGGTTAAATTCTAATGATTACGATATATCTAGATAAATACTCATAAAATTTGAAGTTAAAAAGTTTATTAATACAGGTCACTTAACTTTTGATAATAGTCACTCATAAGATTTGATTTCGGGACCAAGATTTGATTTTATTAGGAATTGAAAGGAAGCTTTTGCTATTAACTAGAGCGGTTGAAACCAGACAAAAGTTAGCTGAATCTGTAAATCTTGACTTTCTGATAATCCAGAACTGTTCTGTTTGAAATACCATATTTATTTTTAATTGGTTTATTGTTGCTTTTGATTTGAATAGAATCTTTATTATTATTATTATTATTATTATTATTATTATTATTATTATTATTATTATTATTATTATTATTATTATTATTATTATTATTATTATTATTCGTATTTATTAATTTTAAATGAAAAGAATATATGCTAAGCAGTTGCTTGCTAAATTGTTGTATGACAATTAGATGAAAGTAAGGAGATGCTTATGTTAATATATACATTTTTATGCGCTTTTTTTTTAAAAAGGTGAATCAAGTATAGATTAACATAAAACCAAACTTATTGGAAAAGGAGTGTGTGTGTGTGTGGGTGGGGGGGGGGGGGGGGGCGAAAAATTTGCCATGGACTATTTTAACATTTTGTGAAAATTGTTACTGTTACTTTTCTTAGCAGAAAGATTGGGTTTTCTTAGATATCTGGGTTTTCTTAAATATTTGTCTTCAAATGTCACAAACAATGTTTTTTTTCTAGTTTTTATTGATTTTTCATTGAATGGGTGTTCAGTGTTATAGCACAAATCGATCTAGATATATGTTTTTTTTTTTATCTTGTCTGTTTCCTTTGTCTTTTTTTTTATATGGGGGGTGGGGGTCGGTTTTGTTTTTGTTTTTGATTTTTTTGGTTATTGTTAAAATTATTATTGATTGGGAGTTTTTTTTTAGTTTTGTTTTTTTTGTTTGTTGTTTGTTTGTTTTTTTTGTGTGTGTTTTGTTTTGTTTTGTTGTTCTAGATCAGAACATTTGGTTGTAGGATTTTTTTTTTAAATGGATTTTTGTTATATTTATACTGGTGCTGTGGTGGCAAATGTCTCTCTTTTATTGATATTTCATGATTCATAGCATAGATGTTTCATCAGGGACCAGTTTCTTGATTATTTAAAGATTGCACCAAACATTTTCATTCAAAACTTTAGAAATACTCTTCAGGAAAAAGACACTTTTCTTCCTCCTTTGATACTTTTTTTCTTTTCTTTTTTTTCCCCATGAGTTAACATGTCGTTGTTTTTGTAATGTTTAAGCAATGGAATGGAACTGAACTGAACACTAAACGCATGCGCTTGTGGAATTATAATGGAGCATGAGTAGAAGAAGAACATGGATATTGTAGCTTTGGTTTGATTTAAGACTCACTGCTTCAATGGTGACTGACAGTAATGAATGTTTTCTTTGAATCCTGTTAATAACAGCATCCATGCGTGCCTTATATTATTTCGTTTTAGCATTTTACATTTTTATTAAAATTTTTATGTTCTTATTTATTTATTTATTTATTTATTTAATCATTTATTTATATATTTATTATATAATTATTTTTTTTTTTGTATTTACATTTGTTCATTTTTTGTCTATTTTTAATTTATGTACTTAATTTATTCTACTTTTCTTCTCAAGATATGATCCCAAAGTGACAATTTATACTTTTATCTTATCGCATTTGGATATATTTTCTTAATTGAATTGCATTGTGCTCTTTTTTTTGTGACTATGTCGGCAATGGGTTGATAGGGTAACTTGAAATGATAGGCAGTTTTAATCTTTTGAACAGTGGGGCCTAACTCACGAATCAAAGTTTTAGAGGGTCTGTTCCATCATGCCTTGTCTAAGATGGGTTTAAAATGGAGATGTAGCCTTCAAAAACTTCCATTTTGTGAAAGAATTTGTCAATGTTGTCTTTCTATCAATGCCATTTTAATTTTTCATATTTCAGCAATCATTCTTTTCTTTTTATATGACGACACATCTTTTCCTAGAAAAGAAGATATGATTCGTCTCACCATGATTTAAATAGCTTGATGAAATACAGTCATGTATTTTTTTAATGATGAAAATATTTTTTTTGTTGTTGTTGTTGTTTAATGATATACACTTCAGCACGGTTTCCTCGAACTCCTCGGGACATGCAAAAAGGTTTGAGGAAACTGTTTCTGCCAAAAATGACAAGTTACATCTGGGCTCTTTTCTTCTTTTTTTTTCCTTTCTTTTTTTTTTCTTTTTTTTTTTCTTTTCTTCTCTCGTGATGATGAATTTGGCTTCTCTGAATAAGATAAAAGTGACTGAAATTGATATGCCTCTGCGTAACCCAGTGTTTCTGCTTGAAATTGTAATTAAATTAAGGTGGCTGGAAAATCTTGTCCTGGCTTATTTTGAAATCAAAATTGCTTACATAATGTTTGAAAATATTGCAATACCAAAAGTCACACTATTTTATCAAATCTCTATCATTGAATATTTGATCTAGTTTAAAAGGAGTCATTGAACCATAATGAATATAAAGCTTCACAAACTAACAAAATAAAAGACTCTAACAAGGAAATTTTCTCAAAACCCTTTTGTTCAATCAACAAAACAAAAAACAAACAATAAATAAATAATGTTGATATGTTGTTGATCCAACAAGGCTTTCTGGATTTTAGGTTTTGTGTTGCCATTAATTTTTTTTTTTTTTTTTTTACCTGAAGAATAGTTTTGAGACCAAAACGCGCCTATTATTTATGTATTGTGTTCTTGTCTTTTCTTTTCGTTATTTTTGTGTTGCTTTGTATACATTTTTGGTCAATACTTTTCACAGTCCACAGCTCAATAGTCTGACATGTGAACGATTACCACTGTTTTTATTATTAAAGTATTATTTGAAGGTTTGTTGATTGGACACATGATTACAGCTACCATCAGCATGAAATGTTCAGCTTATCTCCAACCATCTTTGTCCTTGTGATACCCCCAAACTGCCTTCCCGTTCCATTCATTCTCTCTGCTTTAAGTGTTTTCCAGCTTTTTCCACCAACATTTCAAAACAAGAATTCATTTCTGCGAATTATTGTAATGCTAAGCTCAGAATCAAAGTATGTAATGCCAAGTTAAAGAGCATTTTCAAGCTTTGAAGATTTTTCGTTTCAAAGCAATTTTAGTTTTTTTAAGCTCCTCTTAATTTCCACTCACTCGTTACGTAAATAGGAATAAATACGCATATACCATTCAAGTCCTCAAATTTTCAACAGCATTTCAGCATGAATACTCGTATTGACAACCTGTTGTGTTTGCTCAAGATGGTTTTTTTTCCCCATGACTCATAGCATTACAGGCAACAATGTTGTAAACATTTTTGAATATTGATTCATAACTGCATTTCGTTTGTAACATTCCAGACATTTTTTAAAGATGACAGACTAAAGCGAAGCGGGTGGTTGGATGGGAGCATCACCCTTGAATCATATACCTATGATGTTCGCATGGGTGTACGATCCGATAGTGATGTCGTTTCTTCTTCTCTTTACTAGCCTATCCTGCTTCTTTGGTTTGTGATTGTATTTTTGACAGGGGATATTTTTTTTTCTGTAAATCTTCTGCCTGTTTGATCTTGGTTATTTATAATTTAGCTTATATCTTTAGGTTATGATTTTGGTTTACATTTGTACTATTTTTGTTAGATTGCTTGTTTTTTTGTTTCAGCGGTCTCTCATATAACCTCATTTGTGTTGGAAGAGACCTAAAGCAATAAACAAAAAAAAAAAAAAAAAAAAAAAGACTAAAGCGATTGATTGAAACTAATAAGTTTTTGGTTGATAAGATGCCAAATAGTTTAACAGATGGAGCTCGACATCACAAATACAAAAATGACTTCACATATTAAGTCCTAATTCAGCAATTTTCTTTATGCGCTTGCTCGCAAACATGGAATATGGCCAATTGATTCTTTATATTTCTCTCAAATTATACTGCTAAAGTCTGCCTTGCAAATTGCATAATTTTATGGCTTTTATTTTAGACTAAAGTCAAAATCTTCAGAACTCAGAAGAAAATGATATTATTATTGTTACAGCCCTCTTGAAATGATTAATTAAACCGATTTTGCTGTTAAATTCAGCTTTGGTTATTATACACTATTAAACACTTTAATGCTTTTTAAACTATATATCGTGTAAGATTTATTTTGAGTTCTTCTGAAAGATAAAATCCTAAAAATGTTATAGAAGTGAAAAAAATATTGCTCTGAATATTTGTTTAGAGATTCTGAATTGACCATTTCACCAAGTGTTAGAAAGACAAATGTAATCTCTATCCAAGTATACATATTTACTTTTACAGACTTTGGAAAATGAACCACCATCCATACAGCCGTTTTAAAAAGATTGTAAATGCTAAAATTCAATTGAAAGATAGTAGTAAGCTTAGAAGCCATAAAACAAAGAATGATTTTCTCTGAATAGATTGAGCTGCAAGGTTGCATAGGGATTTTTTTCCAATTGATTTGGAATTAAAATACATACATAGGAGTGCAACCATGAAAGCTAGCAATTTACTTGCACTTTTAAACCCTTCCTGTCATTACCCGTGCTATTACTATTTTTTTTTTTTTAAAAGGTTTAGAATAGACATTTTTTGACTAGCCCCTTCTAATGTAAACCTATGATTTGCGTGCATCGTGAAGATCCCATATCATCTCATGTTTCCAGCTGCTACTAATTAGCATGGCATACTTACGCTCTCCGTGATTCCACTCCCACCCCCCTGGTGTCATTGCCTGCACATTGACTATAAATATGTTTTTTAAAATGATAAAATAACAGAAATGATTTAGATTTTGAATGTCATTATTACACATTCTAATGCAAACTATTTAAATGTTTTGTTTTATTTGTTCTATTGATGCATATTCCTATACTAAGTTTTAAGGTCAAGTTAAATGTTAAGTTTTCAAAGTTATTTAATTTACACAAGTGTGAATTGTAAACATAATGATATACTTCTATAGTTTTTTATATTTATAACAAAACAATCACTTAATCATATATTTGATGTTTCAATGAAATGAGAACTGTATAAATTACATATAAACTTCATTTGTCCGAGATGCTACTATTTTGCCAGGTATTCACACTTTTTAATTTTTTTTTTATTTTGGTTGCATTTCTGTTCCAATTGCTTTTTGTGTTTCGCCTTTTTTTCAAAAAGAAAAGAACTCTCCACAATGCTTTTTTCTGTCGAATTATGTATTTTCTAAGAAAATACATTTGATATTTTAAAAAGGTGAACTCTCTTTCTTAACAAGATCCCAGCAAACAACCCTATCATTGTGCAGTTTGTGAGTTGACCCCTTAGTCCAAAACCAATTAATGCAATGCTCTTAATTAAATCCTGGTTGTATAGCATTGGCTATATAGATCTGAGCTTTTGGGTCTTTTCAGAGAAGGCTTGACATGTTTAAACGAATGACTTCTGAATTTTAAAAGATCATCCAGTTTCAAGTCACCAGAGCTTCGTTATCAACCCCTTCAAACCTGTTTTTAATAACTTGATGCTTACTTTTGAAGACCTTTTCCCTTTACTCTATCATAAGTCATCCCTCTTTTCACTTCCTATACTATCTGTGTCCAGAGCTAATAATAATTTCATACTAAAGTGATAAACACCCATCTAATATATTGAACAGGAAACCGAACTGGATTTTTGTGTTCGTCGTCCGTTACTAATATATCAAGCATTTTTTTTCTTGTGTTTTTATATGTGGCATGACGCCCTTCCCAGCTGGAGAAAGTGTTCAGTACGGCCAGCAAGTCCTCCTCTTCCTCCTCCTCTTCTTCCTCCTCTACAACAGAACGCAGTGCCTTGGACGGATCAGAAGCTGACAGTAGCCAAGTAGGTGTTGAACGGTCTGTCCCTGACCAAAGCAAAGGCAGACACATAAATTGAGTATGGAAGTAATGCACAGTAGGGAGACAGTTATTCTAATAACAAATTCTGAAATTGTCATTCATTTTATGGAGTGACAAAGTATGAAGCATTTAATTAAACCGATCAAATGATTTGATTTGATTTTTTTAATTATCAGCCCTTAGTAAATTTAATCATGAATTTTTAGTGCTGAAAAGACTGAAAAGTTTGTTGGGTTTTGTTTTTTTTTACTTTTTGGGAATTATTGATATTCCTCCATGAAACTGAAAAAGAAATCTGCCTCAAAAAACTGAACACAAATCCCATTACTTGACAATAAACAGAACAGAAATTTATGTCATCACCATCCGGTTTGTACATTTACAGTATCAATGTTTTCTGTTTAATATTTCTGTAATTTTGATTTTTTGAATAGAGCCCAGCAAGCAGTGATGCATTTAAATAAATATTGGTGTGTTCACTACATTATTTAATTGAGCACAGATTTTTTCTTTGTCAATGTTGTACTTTTCTTTAATGGAATACAATATTTTAGTACACAATTAATGATGGAATTTCACAACAATATATCAAAGTTTCCAATCAGTTATTCAATACTTTTGGCTTTGGGATATATTTAGTTTTAGTATATTTTGCTATTGAAATATTCTTGGTAGTTTTGGCTACAATTTTGTTCAATTGAATCAATGTGTGTCGTTAGCTTTCTTTTCATGAATGCCATGCCCGGATTAATGTGTTTGACACGTGTCTCTATGCTTTATTTCTCTCTATGTTCATTCACATTTTAGGTGTGTTAAAAATTCACTATTTCTACATTTTTAAATTGAATTTCAAATGTTTTTCATCCATCTGTGTATATGATACACTTTTTCAAGATCATCAGCATGGCAAGCACAAAACTGTGTTACTTTTTTTAGGCATTAAGAATATCCTCATTGCTCAAGCATGGTCATTTTGAACATGAGGTATATTTACATACAGTGTGTTAGAATCACACTTCACCTTGTTGATTTTCATAATCTGAACTTACATTTTTTCATTAATGTTGGAGGAATGGCTACACCCTCCCTCGGGAAAAAATGAAGCAAAGAATGGGAGAAGCAAGTAATCAATTAATTTTGATAATTTTGATTTTATGCCAAACTTAATTTGGTTTGCTATTTTTCTTTTTTTTTTTTCTAATTCATGAATAATATAGCGGAAAACTGATGTTATTTTCTCACAAGAGTGTATTTCCAAAGGTGAAAAAATTGATCACCATTTTCGCAACACCTAGCACTGTACAAGATATCTCGACAAAAATTCTAGCCAATGAAGAGCAGCTCTGGTCAGTTCAGTATTTTGGTCATTGCAAAAATAGAGTCACTAAAGTCAAAAAAAAGAACACGTTTGTTTCCCTTGTTTATTTAAATCAATTATGAAACAACAAAATAAAAGTGCCATTTAATTTTTAAAAAATTAACTTATTCTTGAAAGATATGACAGATACCAGCACAGAAAGGTGGGTCTGTAGGGTAGTGGTTAAGCTATCTGACGAAGGTAACAATTGATATCACATGATTTGCGCAACACCTAACGCTTGCCTTATGTCGCTGTAACAAAATGATAAGTAAATAGCAATTTAGAAAAAGTAAGGCCTAAAAACTGTTGTCAGTTGTGTGGTTAAATTGCTAAATGAATCATTTGTGTTGAAATTTCACATTAAAGAAAATAAATTCCATAATTTTGTTTGTATTTTTTGTTTTGTTTTTGATATGCAATATAGTCTGGATCATGAACTATATCCCAGGTTTCGCATTTAAAAGTCATTTTGAGACAAGTGGACAGGAGTGAACTTGAAAAGTCTCAGGCATAAGAATTTTTTTTAAAGTTTTGGGGTTTTCTTTATCTTAATTTTTGGGGGGGGGGGGGGGGGGGGGGGGGGGGGGAGAGAGGATTATTGCCAAAAGTTTGTTGTTTTGGGTTTTTTTTAAGTGTGGGTGCAATTGTGTATTTCAGAGCTCCTGAAAATTGCTACCTGCTAAACATAAACAAAAAGCAGCTTCAAAAAACAAAAAACAAAAAAGTTGACTCATTTCCCTTTAAAGCCTTGAATGACGATGAACAGATTTCATGAATTGTCATAATTCATTATGTCAGGTTTGGGGGTCAAAATTCCATTCTGTGATCGTGTAGTCTTCTCTTATAACTGTTGTCTGCTGTTCTTTGCACCTGCTGCTGACTCCAGATTTTTGGTGAACTGATGGCTCAATGGTTGTTATTTGCTTGTGTGAATTGACTTTGGAGATCAGAAGGATCATATCTACACCTGTGTCGGCTTGTCATAGTCATAGACTGATTAAACTTTAAATCATAAAGACTATTGTTTACACCAATCTTGTCACAGGCTGACTTCATTAAACTGGAGCCTCGACTCATAAAATGTCCTAAATGTCATTAAAAGAGTTGAAGAAATGAAATGTGTTTTTTTTTTCAAATAGATTGGAAAAAATGGATTCATGCCTATTCAATAAATATTTCTAGAGAATTTAAATCAGTCATTTAAATCAGCAGAAAGATATATCATGTTTTTACACCGGTTTCAAGTCCCAACAAGGCCATAATTGTTGATGGCTATTCCATCAAAAATGTATTTAAATATATTACATATCAAAATTAGCCATAACCCTATTTTAATGTACGAGATAAAGAATGTTGTTGTATTAGAGTCCAACAATCCTTTTGTATGCTACCGAAAACCTGAGTTGATGAAAACAGGATGGGTCCATGCAAAATTGATTAACTCCTAATGAATAATGATTTTTTTTAAAGATATTTCTTTTACAAAGTTATTGGAGAGTTGATCACATGATTGATTTAAAAAGAAATTCCTCTTCAATCTGAGGTAGGAAAATTGTATTGGATGAGAAATAAATAAAAGGATATTTTTACATTACATTGTAACGGAAATGAGAGAGCAGTTTGAAGTATAGAATTGTTAAAACCTTTCTCAACATTTGGTATATGGATAATGGAGAAGCTTTAATTAATAGTTAGGCTGTCCATTTTACCCCAGTTGTTAATCTGTTTGAGAAAGGCAATGTTTGTGTTGTAATTTAGTCCAGTTATTACTGCTTATTCTAATTTATATCACAAGGACCGGAAAATTTAGAAAACTAAAATTAACTCAATCCTGTTGAGTTGATTTCAATCATTTGTTGTATATAGTTTTATTGATTGAAATGTTATATGAGCTGTATAACCATTGAGAGCAGTAATCGTGCAAACTTTTCTATTTATTTTAACGTCTCAGAACATTTGCCAAACATGAATATTTGTTTCATGTATTCACCACCAAGACTTGTGTTATATGAAAACTGGTCTTTGTGATTTTCAGAACCTGAAACAAGAAATAGTAGAAACAACCCTTTTGGTTCACTTCTTCGGAAAGAGAGGAAAAGATGTGCTCAAATACAAGGATTTCCATAGGTATTATTATTTTTTATAAATTTCTGTAGCACCCTGCCTAAAATTTCTTTACCATCTCTTCTTGTTCTTCCATCCCACCCACTCTCTCCGATTCATACTCTCTCTCTCTCTCTCTCTCTCTCTCTCTCTCTCTCTCTCTCTCTCTCTCCCCCTCTCTCTCTCTCTCTATATATCTATCTATCTATCTATCTATCTATCTATCTATCTATCTATCTATCTATCTATCTTTCTAATTCAACACCCTATCCAACGATGAATTGCCTCTCTCGCCCCTCTCATATTTTCTTTTTAACTCAATCATCTGCTCACTTGCCTGGTCTATATTTTATTCTTCCTGTCATGGTATCTCCTTGTTGGTAATTTCAATATTTAAATGTAATTTTTTAAATTTCTCTCATTATTTTCTGAGTCCATTCCCCGAAGAATTCCAAGGGCCAAAATGTCATTTCTAAAAATATTGTTTCAACACATGAATTCCTTTTACCCTCTATGATTTCTTTACATCTTTTTAAGGTAGCTGAATTTTAATGAACTATAACTTGCGATTTTCAGGTTTCAGAGTTTTTCCTCTATGTACATGTCCACCTTTGCTCATAAAAATGATATATAACTTATGTTACATATTTGATATTAGTCCATTTGAAAATGGTTGACAACTTAAAAGTAAAAGATATGAGTTCAGTAAGAAAATCAGAAGCAGACGTTCTAATTCTTTAAGGGAATTAAACCATTCTGTTATGGTACTTGGATAAAAAGAGTATATTCTGTATTTTTTTTTGTTTTGTTTTTTTTTTGGGGGGGAGGTGGAGTTTTTTTTTATTGTTTATTTATATGTTTGTTTAGTTGTTGTTTGTGTGTGTGTGTGTGTGTGTGTGTGGTTTGTTTTTCTTTTTTGTTTCTGGTTTGTTTGGTTGGTTTGTTTTTTGTTTTTGTTTTTTTTTGGGTTTTTTTTTTTTTTTTGGGGGGGGGGGTGGTTTTGTTCTTTTTGTTTACCTGCTTTTGTTTTTTATTATTCTGGGTGAGGTGCGGGGTGGGGGGGGGGTGGTTCTTCTCTTTTTTAATCCAAGAAAGAAGGATGAGTAGAGAGAGAGAGAGAGAAGTGAAGATGTTTATGCTGGCTTTTCTTTCACATATGTTAGTCTTCAAGATCCAACTTTAAAATTCCATTATATCAGGAGGGGGGTTTAATTGCTGAATAGTTATGATATAGCTTATGCCTTTGTTCTGATCTTCAGAGTCTCCATCTTTTTTTCTTCTTTTAAAAAAAAAAAAAAAAAAAAGCATATCAGTAGGTACGAATAGAATATGACGTTTTTTAACCAGTTTAAGAATAATTTTTTTTTCTTTCTAGGATAATGTTTAGTTAATACACTGTGTTATGCATTAGCATTTTACCTTTATATTTTAGATTCATGGAGAATCTTCAGAATGAAATAATAGAGCTGGAGTTCTTGGAATTCTCCAAAGGCCTAAGCACCATTTCTGAAGTGGAGTTTGCACGTGTGATTTTAAGGTAAAGAACCTTACAATATATCAGAAGTAAGAAGAACCTAATAAAGACTATTCTGGTTAGGAAGGAAATGCATTGGGTCGTAGGGCGAGTGCATTTCGAGTTATATTATAGCTGATTAAAGTGATAACCTTTAAATCTGTTCCTAAATATTGTGGAATTTATATTTATGTCTTGTGTTCAACCCAATGCCTTTGCCCTTTCAATATTTGTCCGATTTACTGAGTAGAGAAGTGCTTGGTTAGTGTTTATTAGTAGCCTATTTATCCTCTTTTAATGGTAATGATGGATGATAAATTTTTGTTGTCCACAGTATGGAAATTTTCACTGTTTACATCCATATTTTTTACATATATATGAAAAACTATGGATGTAAATCGTGAAAATTTCCATCCTGTGGACAACAAAGATTTATCATCCATCATTACCATTAAAAGAGGATAATAGGCTACTATATATATATATATATATATATATATATATATATATATATATATATATATATATATATATATATATATATATATAATTCATGTCTACTTCTAGGATAAGATTTGTGGTATTCATATGTTATCAATAGCCCACCCCAATTTTGTTGAATTGTAAATGCTATTTTTCCAGATATACAAATTTGGACAAGGGAGATGTGGACACGTGCATTGAAAGAGTGAGACAAAAATTTATCAATGAAAAGGTACAAATGCAAACTATGTTCATGTGTTTGATTAAACACATAATAGATCTATTATAATGATATAACTGCAATAAGGTTTTGTAATATTTGTGAAATAATTATGAGGGACATCGAAGATCAAAAACAAGTGGAGTGGGAGGAGGAAATATAACAATATTGCAGTCAAAAGAAGACTTGCCTTTTCTAAAGATTGGAAAAATAGAAATATTGAATTAAACACCGAAATACAGCAGTAGTAACTGGATTCTAACACGTAGAGTTCCAGCACACTCTGCAATACAGCATGCTGTAGCTAGGTGACCAAATGGTATCTACATAATAAGTCATTACCTCCGATGAGCATTGGATTTCGGCAAACAGTATTGGCTAGGGCAGGCATACGACACTCTCTTCTGAGCTGTAAAAATTCCTCTGCCTTATATTCAGTAAAGGCAGTATCAAGAATGAGGTATTGGGGGGGGGGGGGGGGGGAGAGGTGAGACTGAGATAGATAGCAGATAGGCTACATCACAAGTCTCAGGTCGTTTACAGGAAAGATAAATGAAACAGACATCGACTTTCTTAGATGATCAGAGGGCAAGGAGGATTGAAGAGCCATGATTCATAAATATTCATTGCAAGGAATGTAATTGGTGTTATAAATGTAACATTTAACTTTTCAATAGGTAGAGAATTTGACTGGTTCATTTATGCATTACTCTGCCCACCCCTCCCAACTGACATCTAGAAGTATGTAGTTTAATCTACCATAGGGGGTCTTAGTAACTCAATTGGTAGAGTATCCATAAACAGTGGGGCAATATTGGTCTCCGGAGGTTATGAGTACTACTGAGTCTAATAATAGATCTGGCAACAAATTTAAATATGGGGTACAGCATCCTGTTCAGTAGATAGCAAATAATTTAACTCTCTTTTAACCCTACAAAAACTTCAATAAACAATTGGTTCACAACCTGATGGCTCTGAAATGTCACAGTTAACAAGGTCAAGACAGTTTATGCAATTAACCCTTCCCCTCCCCATTCATACACTAACCCAGATCTGCCTACTATTATGAAAAATTCGTAGAATTTCGTAATTTTGGCTCCAATTTCATAACTTCTTGAGCATCCTCAAGTCTTTCAAACTGACTGAAAAGGAAAGTTGATGCCAGACCACAATTTTAAGGATTTTAAAGTGTTATTTAATCCTTGTGAGGGTATATTACTGATTTTTAAAGTTGCCTATAGCGATTACTTTTTTTTTCTTTTAACAATTACGAGATTTAAAGTTTTCTTCAAGAAGGCAGGTCTGCAATAACCCCACGTAAGGATAGAATAGAAAACTAGAAATAATTGACAAAACTTTGTTCTTTTTTCAGGGTATCAGTTTCGATGAGTTCCACAAGTTTTTCCAGTTTTTAAACAATTTGGATGATTTTGCCATTGCCATGAAGATGTACACCTTTTCTATGCACTCCATCTCTCAAGGTTGTCGAACATTTTGCTTACTTTTATCAAATAGAATAAAATAAATTTTAGGATTGCCATTGATTGCCATTTAAATTCACCATTTCTCAGCTGGACTTTTTGATTCAAATTAAACATTTATTTTCATAATAATGTGTGACATAAAAGATTTTATGTAGTCAAAAGTACAGTACATCACTTAAATCTCGAACAAGTTGGAACCGTGCCTATGTGTTCAAGATTTCCATGTTGAGTATTTTACAAAGAATATGAAGAATGTGAGGGGAGGGGGTGGTTTCAGTAAGGTCTCATTATAATGAGGTGCAGCGTTGAGTGCATCTTGTTTTATTCAATAACAGGTGGAATAAGGTTCCCCTTTCGGTGTCATATAATGTTAAGACAAAGCCAGCACATCGCATTGTTGATTACACACTCAGCCCTCGATGTCTTTATCTACAAATCCTGTTACCTAATCACTAGCACTCCTCATTTATCTCCTTCACAACTCTTTTCTCACCCCATCCTAAATCTCTTTTTTGTTATTTTAACACATTACAGTAATAACAGCCAATGTGATCACTGCCTGGTACTGGTACCTATTAGATAGGGTTGCATGCATTAGACACTGGTCAAACATATTTCTCACACACCCTCCCTCCACTCTCACCTACACACACACATGCTCCACACATATACATGTGAAAACACATTAACTAACACAGTTAACGCCATTGGAGAGCGATGGCAGTTTTTATTTGTGTTCAATAGAAACATAAGCAAAAGAATTTTATCAAAGAACGCAAAAGTGAAGGTCCTATTAGTTTGAGATTTCTGTGTTGCCAGTACTATAAAATTAGAGGAATTAAAACAGGGATTTGAGATGTGTTTGAGATTTCCGTGATTTTTAGATTTGTGTGTTCGAGATTTTGTGCTGCACTGTAGTCACTTATCAGAACTTCCCTTGGTATCATACAAGGTTGCCTTTGTCCAGAAAGCTATTCTTTTATTATTTCAAGAGGTTGCATTTGTCTGTAGAACATGTTCATTTTATGTTGCCTCAAGGAGAATTACATTTTGTGCAGTTCTTAGAGCATGGGAATAAAAACTATAGCCTAAATGCTTTTTTTTTTTAAATTCATTATGTTAATCTTTATGCAGCACGACTGTATTTCTTTCAAATTGTTTCATCTATATTTATCTATAAATCACAGTCCTTAATACCAATAAAGCACAAACAGTGATTGATGCTCATTGAGCTTTGAAACCTATGGCATCACTGTCACTGCTCCATAAATGTTAAAATTGCATGGAATATAAATTTTGACTCCACCCAGAACACGATGGTTGAACATTTCTTGTCACTCGAGGCAAAAATATATTCACACTTGTTTTTATCAATTTCCTTTCCTTTAAACTATTTCAGAGGAATTCCAAAGAGCGGTAAAAGTCTGTACAGGCTACACTTTGAGTCCCCACATTGTTGACACTGTGTTTCAAATGTTTGATGTTGACGGAGACGGGAATCTCTCGCATAAGGAATTTATTTCTGTTATGAAGGACAGGCTGCATAGGGGTGCAAGGGTGAGTAAGGTTGATTTTTTTTTTTCTTTTACCATGTGTTATGTATCATTAACAGGGATTCCCTTTGCCAATGACAAAAAAAAGTCTGTAAAAGGTTCGAGTATATGAAAGTATTACCCTTAAGTGATTTTTTTTTGTAAAGATAAATATCCATCTCGCTTCCCCTTAAATGTTACCTTTAAACAACTGATATTTTCATTTCAATGAAATTTTTTAAAATAAATAGATTAATTAAAAAACAAATTAAAAACTGGTTGTCTGGGAAGATTTCAAAAAGCTGGTTTTAGGGCATCCCTGCATTAATTAAACAGTAAACGGAGGAGAAGATGGTCAAGTGGATAAGGCATTACAATACCATCCAGGAGACCCTGGTTTGAACTCTTTTTTTCCACCTCAATTTTTTCCTTGGGCAAGAAATTTTAACTCCTATTGCTCACTTTGTGGTGCTGCTGGGTTATCTAGGTATTTTTTCTCGAGATAGACCATGAAGAAAAATGTCCCTGAGGAGATAAGTAAAGGTTTTTTTTTTTGGTTTTTTTTTTTTCATTTTGGGTAAAATCAACATTCTGCCGAAAACTCAAATTGTATCGTAGCATGGATTTAAAATTCAAATAAAATGTGTATTGCTGAGGTGTGATGTTCAGTGTCAAAACTGAGCAAATGAAAGGCGAATTCTTTAATGTTTTCTTATTTCCTTTTCAGTCCCATTTGATGCATAACCAAAATTCATGGGATGCCTTCAAAGCCTGTGTCAAACAAGAGATGAGGAGCCTGTAAATTTGTATATCTTAACCTTTTTATCCATTTGTTTTATTGCCATTATATAAATATATATTCACTTTTCCATAACATTTTACTTTTATCTTAAGATAGCCTTAAATTATGAATGGGGTTGAGTGAACGTTGAAAATTGTTTGTTCGTCTACACTCCAGTCCATTCAAAGTCAACAGTGCCGTTGATCTGGTTCTTTAGCAATGTATTTATGCTTTCATTGTTTTGTTTTTTTTTGTTGGCTGAAGAAGGGTTTTGAGCTCGAAACGTGTCGTATTCAGTATTTTGTTCTTTCTTGAAGCTGTTATATTCATTTTTGTATTTTACTTTTTACAGTCCACAGCTTCTAGCAGCTTAGTATCACTTTACCTTGAGACTGTAAGAATTTGTTTACTTTAAGGGAAGTTGATTTTATCCAAATTTAAGGGAGTGGATGTGTTGGTTATCCAGTTTTTGTATGCATGCCAGTCAGTTTCATACATTGACTTCAAGTGGAATTTCCGTAGGAATTGTTGACTTCATTGGGAATTTGGTTACAAAGATAAAGAAGTGAGAGAAAAGAAGAAAAAAACAGGACTTCCATCAGGTTACGACTTCCAAGAGTGACTTCTTTCAGAGTGCACTGTATAAAAGAGAGGATATTACTTCCCTTACAGATTTTAATCATATCCCTAAATCCAAGTTTTTTCGCAATTTTAAGTTAATGTACTATATAATTATCAAAAGTGAATAAGTCTTCAATTATAAAAAGTGGAAACTTTTTTCACAATTTTTTTTCCTTTAATGTCATTTCCTATTTTTGTCACAAATTTGATAATGTATGTGTTACGGTTATTTAAAGTGGACTATAATCACCTGGTTGTCTTAAATTTCGTCACCTGACCCTCTAACTGGATCTAACTTTCAAGATTTTCAGGTATTATGACCTCTATTACTTTATACCGAGTCTTCCTTTATCCCATAAAAATGACCTCAGTTTGAATTTGAAGGGTCCAGAGGCACAGGGCGGGTAGCTTCTGAGCTCACTCGATGCATTCTCTGAAGCTTTTTTTATATGGCCCATCCTCTAGTCCACTGGTTTGTCTCTAAGTGAGATCTGAGGTCATTCATTTAGACATCATAGATACGTCATGTGACTGCCAGTTTGGAATGATCATCCCAAAACTAGATGATGTGGGAATCTATTACTAATATGATTAATCTTAACATTTTTTTTCATGTTTCTAAACATTATTGCTTTGTTTTTGTATTTTTACTTGGACTTTATTCCATAGCGAGTTTGTATAGTGAGCAAGAAGGTAATTGAGGTGTTAATAATTATTGTGAATTACAATTTGTAATGAAAGTTTCTATCAATTCTCTGGGTGGGGATCCTGACCTCCCATAGCGGGCAGGGAGGTACATACTGTGTCTTCTATCCCCTTATATCTGTTTTCCAACATACTTTCTGTTATTGTCTTGGAATGAGATTGCTTGGTCATTTTCCTGGCCCTGGTCGGAGTCCTGGCTGGGAGGGAAACAGTCAAATGCATAGTTATTGTTTTGGGAGATGATATTTTTTTTCCTTGTAAATCATCTCTCTGTTATGTATTATTATATTTGTTATTTTTAATGTATAATGTAAGCATTTGAGTGTGTTCCTCTTTGTTGGATTTTGTTCTTGTGTCTGGATGAGACTTATAGGTGATCTCAAACTAAGTACATTGGCGGTATGCTCTTGGAATCTACATCTGATCCCTTTTTGTTCCTAGTTCCCCTATGTCTTACTTTCTCTTGGGTGCTGTAATTGTAATTCTAGAACTTTTTACTATCCCATTTTCTTCCTTTTTACTGGCGCTGATATGACCTTAATGTGTTGCAAGCGCCATAAAACCCTTAAAAACATAAACAAAAAAACATCTATCAATTCTGTGATATTTAATTCGTATATTGATACGATTGTTAATATAACATAGATTTTTTAATGAACTCATTTTTTTTCCCTAGAATTCTTCCCATTCAATTTGCATTCTTAATAAATTATCACTTATCTAACATAAAATTTGAAAATTAAAATGGACTTTGTTTTTTGTTGTTTTGTTTTTTTACTTAGTAGATTCGTTGATGACTTCAAGGGGCAGTTTCCCGTCTTGGGTCGGGGAGATAACTCTGTTGTATCCTCTCCCCCATTATATCTGTTGTCCTTTTTATGTAGACTATCTGGTTTGCCCAGGATATTAATGAGATCTTCTACCAAAAATTGTTAGATTATTATTTATAAGCATCTAAGTGCATCCTTGGGTCTGTGCGCTTCTTTCCTAAACGCATAACCTGACAGTAGTAATTAAAAAGTTTTTCACAATACAAGGCGATGACTACCAAAAGAAAGTAAACAGTAAGTTTTATTCAAAAGTACAACCAATGCGACCATTTGTTTCCTCGAACATTACCAACAACACACAGGTCACTTTTGATAATTGCTGCCTTCTATTGTGACATAATGTTTAAGTAAGAATATAAATTAATAAAGGCAATGGCATGTGATTGGTATAGTATCAATTCCGAGACATTTTGGATCTACTTCTCTCTAATTAAAGAATCCCCTTTATCTTTCTTCAGTGTGTATTAGAGCAAATAAGCTCTGTTTTTTTTTCTTCTAACAATCCCATCATCTTTCTACTGCTGCTGATGTGATTTTTTTTAATTTGTTGATTGATTGATTGATTGATTGGAAAGAGAGAAAATACTGTCTGCGTATGGCTCATAAGTTCTGAATGTACGTTTATCGCTCTATAAGTCTGTTGCTGGCACAAGAGCTGATATAGCTAGGGGAATTAGGGACACAAAACCCCCGAATTCTGCAAATTAGTGATGAAAAGGTAAGACAAAGGGGAATTGGTTCAAATAAGAAACAGGTGTAGATTCCAAGAGGACACTGTCAAAGTACTTAGTTTGAGATCACTAAAAGTCTCATCCAGACACAAGCACAGGTCCCCACTAAGAGGAATGTTGTTTGTTTGTTTTTAAGGGTTTTACGGCGCTTGCAACACATTAAGGTCATATCAGCGCAAGTAAAAAGGAAGAAAATGGGATAGTAAAAAGTTCTAGAATTACAATTAAAGCACAAAATAAAAGGTAAGACAAAGGGGAATTGGTTCAAATAGGAAACAGATATAGATTCCAAGAGCACACTAACAAAGTACTCAAGTTTGAGGTCACCTAAAAGTCTCATCCAGACACAAGCACAGGTCCCTACTAAGAGGGATACACTCGTATGTGTACAAATCATATATATAATATGTTTACAAAACATAATACAGTGCATAACAGAGAGATGACTTACAAGGAAAAAAAATATCATCTCCCAAAACTATACATTTGACTGTTTCCCTCTCAGCCAGGGGGTATCCGGCCAGGTCCAGGACAAAACCAAGTAATCTCATTCCAAGACAAATTGGAAAACATATAGGGGGATAGAAGACACAATAAGTACCTCACTGCCCACTATGGAAAGTCAGGAACCCCACCCAGGAACGTTTTTGCATGTCCCGAGGAGTTCAAGGAAACCGTGCTGAGTGTAAACATTTACCCATCTCCCTGCCAGCTAAGAATCCCTAACAGGGCCAGGGGAAAAAATGAGCAATTTCAATCCAGAAAAAAGACAGAGAGCAACATGGAAAGGGAAACAGATATGGGGAAAAGAAGACACAGCAAGAGACCTCTTTGCCCACAATGGGAGGTCTAAAGACCACCCAGATATTTGTGGTGTTGTTCAGCTTTTTTCAGTTTTTAACAAGTTTTCAGCAAATGTTACACCCAACGATTTAATCGAGTGCCGCTTCTTTAAAACAGTAATTGCCGAAAAATATCCCAGTTGGGGGCTTTCTTTAATGGACTGTGGACAAAAACAATTTGAATATTTCTTTTTTTTTAAGATAGGAACAACAAAATCATAAAAATAATATCATTATACATTTAATTTTACACTTGAGTTGTAACAATAAATACCATGCATTCGTTTAACAGCTCTTCAGATAGAACTATGGTCCTGAATCTGTGACACGAATTTAACTCCCCCTTTAAAAATTAACTTAATTTCAAGTCTTGCAACTTGCTTGCAGCTTCATTTTTTCCCTCCTCCTCACCACTCTCTTCATCCTCCTCCTCGTCATCATCATCGTCATCATCATAGTCATCATCATCGTCATCATCACTGTCATCCTCGTATGATGGTCGAGCTGAAATAAATTGTTAAAATTTACATAAACAAGACAAAATGATTCATGACTTATTCAAAGCTACTTTCAAAACATAATGGACTATAGGGGCTAACATTGCTTGCTATCCTTTGTGTAGGACACTACCCCACAACATTTTCCATTAATTCAAACAGAACCCACTATCCAAAACCTACGAGGTGGACAGATGGGTGAGAAAAAAATTTAACAAATTGGTTCCTTCACTTATGAGGCAAAAACTCTACCAAACTGAGGGTTCAGACACATGCTGTGATTGCATAATTTCTTCTCTTGTCTCATCAAAGCACAAGACCGACCCTGTAAATCTCGATCAGTCAAGACCAGATAGTACCACTAAGACTTCAAATCACTATGGAACTAGTTTCGGGAATTAAATAAATTTCAATTATGTCAAATGGAACACATATGACAAAGCTAGTAATAACTAAACCAGAGCTAAGGATATATGTATCTGATTTAATAAGGAAAATTAAAATGAGTGTTTTTTTTTTCTCAGGGAGGAAACAACTCCTAAACAACACTAACAGTGCCTTGTATTCCATGAGACCTCAGATATATAATGAAAATTGACGCTTAAAACCACCAATCTTGTATCAAAGACCCACTTTTTTGTGACAACATTGAAATTGCTTGTTTGTTTGAAGTTGGTTTGTCTACAGAGTTTTTCTTGAAAAAACGAGCAATGTTGCAGCATATTTTTCTTATTATATCAACAAAGGTCTTTGTCGATTGATTCGTCACCAGTTTGTATTGAAATTCATTTCACAATATTGATCAACTAGTAACAATAAAGTGTGATTATTAACCAGTTAAATGCCTTACTCTGGAAAGCATGTATTTAAAAACTTGACCAAAAAATCCATCCTTCAAATATCTAAAGATTTGAATAACCTTCTTGGCAAAAACTCTCAAACCTGGGACCTCGTGAACAATACAAAATCTAGACAAAAACCCATGAACCACTGATTTTATGAAGCAGACAAAAGCTATAAATGCACCAATTCTGGCCTCATTATCTGAGAGCAGGCGAAAATAATTGTGGACAATTAGGTTTTCAAACGAGCAATGGTTGACTCGATATATTAAAACAGTGACGCGGCATTCTGCCCTAACCAACAAAAGGACAGTATCTGGGCTGACCCAGATCCAACCAGTTTTGCCGCAATCGACACATTTAGTTTTTTCATTCATAACTCTTTAATTTTATTACATAGTGGAAGTCTTCTAACATTAAATGATAGCTAATGACAAATTGCGTTTTTCTGTTAGTCGGCGATTTCATTGACGTAATATGTTGCATAATATTTTGAGATACTGTTCTTTCTTGGTTAAAGCCAAGCAAATAACTCTACCTGTAACCAACAAAAGGACAGTATCTTATACGACCGTCTCACATACTGTTCACCCTGGTTAACCGCAACGCAAAATGCCTCGTCCGTATTCACCAAAAGAACAGTATCTCAGTTAAGAATATAACAAAATACGAATAACTCGATCGACAAACGTTTTACGTCAGCGATGGCGAGCACTCGCCATCACGGACGAGTGAGAGGCAAGGCTAAGTGTGGTTGACCTGGCGTGAGGGGAATGAATAAATTATCTCCGTCAAGTTTGTAGGCGTGCCTCTGATATAATATTACTACATTAGACTATTCTTCAATCTTTTAGACCCTGACTCCTTTTTCAAGATGAGTCTATTTTTATTAAGCATAATAGCTTTAATTTACGCTTATTGATGATTTTGGCTATCTTGTAAATTAGACTTTAATTGTGTATCAGGGTTTTGTCATTGTACAACGATATTGGGGTGAGTGAGTGATAGTGAATTAAACCTAAGAATAGCTGGAAAATAGGGAATGTCCCCCTTCCCCCGCCCCCAACACGTACAACACACATACCTTTTTGTTTTAAAATCAATATCTTCATTGTCATAGGAAACGAAAAGCATGAAATGGAACGAAATCTGTTGGTACATTTATACTGAATGAAATAGGCGACATCATTCTTACTAAATTTAAAAAGGTGCCCAAATTATGAGCTAATAAGATGAACAAAAAAAATATTTTGTCTTTAGCTAATTTCGCCCACAGGGAGTTACAATAGTACAATTTAGATAAAACAAGGGAATTAATTAAAAGTTCTGCTACATTAAATTACGAATTTTGCTTATTTTATTCATTTCTATGTACATAGATTGTATGGTGTTATTCACGTAGCAGCTTGTTATGGAAATATGTTTATCAATGATGACGCTAAGGTTTTTTGATTTATTTGAAAATTCTGTTGTGCTATTTCCGAGAGTAATAGGTGAATTATTTGCCTTCCACACATTAAAATCTCAGTTTTACTATCATTTACTATCATTTAATTTTAACTTGTTATGGTACATTCAAGATTTAATCTCATAAAACAGCTCGAAATTCGTTGTATTAAGAATTGTAAATTACTTAGGGGTACTGAATCATAAATTTGCGTATCACCAACATTAAAATGATAACTCAGATTGAATCTGGATATCACACGAGAAAGGGGGTGCTTCTACAGAAAAAAAAAGGACAGGGCCAAGAACGCACTCCAAAGTTTAGTAAAACTTGTTCTGACTGAATACCATTCACCACGACAGTCTGCCATCGATCCTGTAAATATGGTGTAATCCATTTAAGGGCAATTCCTTTTACGCCGAACTTATTTTCTAGTCTTCTTAACAAAATGTAATGGTTAATTGTGTCAAAGGCATCTGAAAGATCTTAAAGGCATAATAAATTGATATTGTTAGAATCCGCATTATATAACAAAAGATTTTAAGAAGCGCCGTTTCAGTACTGTGTTGCTCATGCTGTTTGTAGGCTGACTCAACTGTTGTTCTTAAGATGAGATAATTGTGTCAGTACTACCTTCTCCAAAAGTTTGGACAAAAAATAGAAGGATGTGTGGAAAATGAGAGATATGAAGACGATGAAAAAGAAAAACACAAAAAAAAACCCCCAAAAAACAACTAAACAAAAAACGCCTGGACAGACAGTCACACCGACACCCATACACACACACAAACGCACACACACACACACACACACACACTAATTAGTTGAAATGAATGAAAAATAAGTATACTTAAGTTAGACGTTTGGTTGAGCATCCGACCAACAAGCAAGGGGATCAGTTTTTTATTGCCAGCTGTATAAAGTTTTGTAATGGTTTTGCTTTCTGTTTTTTTTTTCTCATTTTTTATTACTTGTTTATAAAGCCCCTCTGCCCACCAATCAGCCACTAAATAGCTAGCTTGATATGTTGATCTGGTGGAAAGTAATATGTGAATATTTACAACTTTTGTCATAGATTAGATTGATTTTGAACTCAGTGTCTGCAGCAATTTAGTCTTTAATCACGGGCGCATAATTTAGTCAAAGATATAAGAACTGCAATCCAAACAGTTGTTAAAAGCAGGAATTTCCACTTTTAAAATCCAACGGAGAGGTCAAACTTAGATGTCGCTGGGTCAAACATACGCGTTGTGGTATGTCACTACTGCTGTCGGATGTGAAGGTCATTCGTTTGATTCTATATAGAGTATGCGGTTAGACTAAGGGAGTTAATTTTTGACATTTTACACGGTAATTTATTTATTTATTTATTTATTATTATTATTATTATTATTATTATTATTATTATTATTATTATTATTATTATTATTATTATTATTATTATTATTATTATTATTATTATTATTATTATTATTAATTATGTGACCCTCCGCCCCGAACGGGGGGTGGGGAGGGGGGGAAGAAAGAAAGAAAGAGAGAGAGAGAGAGAGAGAGAGAGCTTGTGCATTGTAGAGGGCGGGAGCTAAATAGAATAAAGATATAAATATGTGTGTGCGTGTGTCTGTGTGTGTGTGTGTGTGTGTGTGTGTTTATGTGTGTGGTTGTATGTGTGAAAGAAACACGAGGGAGACAAAGAGAGAGAGCGAGACAGGTAGATAAACAAACGGGGAAAAGGAGGGAGGGGGTGGAGCAAAGAATAGGTAGGGATAGTATTAGAAAGCCCTTCGTTTCAAAAGAAGTCAAAGTCAATCAATGATGGGAAACATATTGACCAATGAGATTGCAATTTTAAAAATGGGACTGGTCAAATCATGTGTTACATTGTTTCCATTTTGAGTCAGATGACAGCTTGAAGAGGAGCGGGTTGGGCTGAATTTGTAATGACTTACATGAAATCATATAATTGAATCTTCTTGTTTGAGCTGCAACGTCGAGTTATTTAGGACCTGCCACTCGTTATCACAACCCCTTGTGGTCAATTGTCAGCTATTAAACTCTCCTCCCCTTTTTCTTTGGGTTCACTCCAGTGACTTCTTATATAGTAGACAATGGTTCACTCACATTGTTTATTGTCTCAAAAGACCCCACCCTCCCTCCCATTCCCAATGAATTCACGTTAAAACGCTCTCTCTCTCTCTCTCTCTCTCTCTCTCTCTCTCTCTCTCTCTCTCTCTCTCTCTCTCTCTCTCTCTCTCTCTCTCTCTCTCTCTCTCTCTCTCGCTCCCTCTCTCTCTCTTCTCTCTCTCTCTTATTTATATTATTTATTTTTAAAAATATATCTCTCTGCATCCATCTCTCTCTCTCTCTGTTTGTTACTGACTCTCTCTCTCTCTCTCTCTCTCTCTCTCTCTCTGTGTTTGTGTGTGTGTGTGTGTGTTTCTCTCTCTCTCTCTGTGTTTCTCTCTCTCTGTATTCCAGTCTCTCTCTCTCTCTCTCTCTCTCTCTCTCTCTCTCTCTCTCTCTCTCTCTCTCTCTCTCTCTCTCTCTTCATGTAAACAACAACGCGATAGAAAGTTACAGTGCTCTTCTATTATGTCATGTTATGGATGACGTCATTGGCGTTGGCGACTTATGCGTCAACCAATCAAATCGTCACCAACAGTTTCGCATGGTATTGCTCGCCATACGGCGGCATCTTCGTCACGCCACTCGTTGACGCCACCGCATGCTCACGGACACCGTCAATATTTACGGGGCGGACTACGGCCGTCGGAGATACTGTCCTTTTGTTGGTTAACGATGGGGTTGAAATAGGATACTGTTTCAAGCAAATTTTTAATTGCCTCTAATTTCAAAAATATTTGAGTTATGATCATTCTGACAACTTTGTAAGCTTTCCTATGTCCCAGAGATTCGATTTAGTGAAAAAAGTGATTTTATGATTTTTTGAGAGATATTGTCCTTTTGTTGGTTAGGGCAGCATTGTCTTTAAAGAAGCCTATGTCTGGTTCATTATTGCCAGTGAATTAAAAATTCTACTGTGGTTGGGCGTTGTCTTATCACAGACACTAGTCCACACATTGTATCATTATAATATACTTATGGGTCTCACCACAACCCATTTTCCGCCATTTTGAAGACCCCTGGAGAATGACATAATTTTCATTGTTTGGTGTTTTTTACCAATGAAAAATGCTATATCAAGGCAATCTATTTTTTACACATAATATTGTCACATGGAAATGGCCCTGGAATACCTTTGATTTGCAGAAAAAAAGTACTAAATAGATTAGCAATAAAAGGGGTTTTTTATAAATGAAATATCTCAGAAATGCTTGGATCTTACCTCTATGACCCTTAACTGTGACGCCACCAAAGGAGAAACCAGCTGGGGGTCCAAGGCCATAGCCTCCCTCATCATCGCCTTCATCATCTGCATCTTGTCTCCCATACTTGTAGTTACGAGCTAAAAAACAAAATCAATGACGAGAGCTTTTCATTTCAAATGATTTCAATGTTTTAAACATATTTAAAGAAAGGATGTGAAATAAAAGTAATTCTTCTACAAAACGAGAGCAACTGCAAACATAAAACTTATAACTTAATATAATTTTACTGATAAAGTACCTTAAATCAATTTATCAACTCTTAAACCTTACTTGAAATGCACAACTCCTTGACTTCCTGTGTGTCATTGCCACACTTTGGACATGGAAGAGCCTGGCCTTTTGTGTACTTCTGTCCCTTGCGACGAACATGGTCCTCACAGTAACATGACTAAGAAAATGTAGTAAAAATTTGCCATATTAAACTTTTTTTTTTACTTTCCATCAAACATTTTCAAACAAACTCAATCTGAATACAGTGGACCTCGGATTTAACAAGACCACAAATCTGAAAAATCCCTTTTTTCCATTTTTGTTTTTTTTTTTAAATCTGTACCTTGCATTTGAACTCGGCAAGACCTTTGACAAAATGGAAACTTATCTTCACTCCTCACAACCTTGCCTTATCTAAAGCCCACTGAATTTTTTAACACTCATCAACGTCTTCCTAAGCTCTGTAAAATTAATAAATTGCAAAGGCATTAACAAAAAGATAATAATAATTAGGATAATATCAATGATTGTTATTTCGAATGAGGCCAAGCCATGTGATGCATTTTATAAATACTGTCTACTGCAAATATCTCTAGGGGTTGTATTTTCGTCGTTTTGTTTAGGGGGGGGGGGGGTCCTTCTTCACCCTTTTCTCTCTCATATTTATTTTTTCACCTTTGTCTTTTGTCCTCTCTTCAAATTCAAACTTTAATTTTTCAATCTCACAAAAAAAAATGACTCCACAGTTTCGGCTATACTTGTACAAATTAAAAAAGCACAAACCTTGCATTTTAGGCAAGAATATTGTCCAAGCTTATTACAACACAGACCTGGAGGGGAAAAAATTTAAGATATATTCAGATCATTAACCTTGTACAGCACATGTTTGTCACTCAAAACATGTAGAATGGGTCTTCAGCAATAAACTGATATTGTCTTTAATTTACATGATATGTGAGCATTCAGCTTCTCTGTATAAATAAAGACCTGAGTTGTTTCAACTTCTCCCACCAAGTAGTTCACTTTTCCCACTTTGACAATCAACAGACAAGTGCATTGAAAGGGGTCCTTAGCCAACAGCAACACAACATATAAGACGAGACATTCCACCTGTGAGGTGATATAATAATTTTTTCCCCCCGACAGAGACAATGAAAGAATGTAAGTAAACATCATTTTCCAAGGACTCTAATTTGCACCTACCTGGGTCTTATCTGTCTGAATGCGAGTGTCATACAACAGACTCTAAAAGCCTCTGTGCAGAGGATTAACTCTCTCCTTAATGACCATTTTCAGGATTTCCCCCGAAATGTCATAGTCATACCTACCCATCACAAAAATTAATTTTTAAAACTCAAAACACAAAAGTAATAAGTAATGTTATACATAACTGTGTATAGCAAAACAAGCTAAACCAAACAGCAGTATGTTCATATAGCTATTTGTGATGAACAAAAGAAGTCTAAATAGGAAAATCGTTCATTTCATCGTAATTGTGAAAATGTTACTATAGTTGATAAGGAGAGAGTTAAATGGCCTGACAGTGCACGAATGCGGACCAGACTTTGCTGATTGGGTCGATCGTCATAACATAGTAGTGTGAAAACCATAAGAGGCTGCTGCCTGACAGAGATAACAGTAGACCAATACAAAGTGAAGTCTAGTAAAATACAAACTAAGCACTTAAGTATGAAATTTTTCTTATGTTTCCACTCAATGTTGAGTCATCTTTACTCATTTTTGCCAAATAAATTCTACTAATAGAGCTGGTATCAAGCTCCAGAGCAATATTGAGACCTTGCACTACAGACTATCAGGGAAGTGGGTTTTTTTTTCTTTTTCTCTTGGATATCCACAACAACAGTGATGCTCAGTCTAGAGTCAATCGGTTTATTTGAAAGAGAAGAATTTTCAACTCACATTTGACACTCTCAGACTCCACAACTTGGCAACTAGCTTGGTGTTCAAATTGGTCATCCTCACAAAGAAAATTGGAGCAAAAACCGCAAGAAAAGATTCGTCCTCCTGTTTCAAAGACAAATATTGTTTTAATTTCTTTTTTTAAGTTTAAGTCAACTAAAATTATCCTTTCTACTGGACTTTTAAAAATATAGAAAATATAGAGCACACACAAGGAATGGTCACTAAATGATACAAAAATAATTGTACTTTGGCTTGGGATATCATGATTATTATATTTGCACCATAGACTATACAAAAGCTTAAAACCTGCAATTTAATTCGAAACGCCAATATAATGTTTGGCAGACGTATTTTCAATGAAATTTCAAATGTTTTGTAAATTGATGTGATTTAGAGGGAAAAAAAGAATTTACTAAAGAGAGTATTTGTTATTGTATTTTTTAATGCATCTCCGGGATAAAGCAATAAAACTACAATGCACCCTTATACAGTGATGCCTATATACATAAGCAGTGAAAGTATACCCCTTGTTTCTTCTATTTCTATATATTAATGATGCCACACCACAGTCTAGTGAATTGGTAAGGCAGATGAATATGAGTATATCATCAACTGAGTGAATTGGTAAGGCAGATGAATATGAGTATATCATCAACTGAGAGAATTGGTAAGGCAGATGAATATGGGTATATCATCAACTGAGTGAATTGGTAAGGCAGATGAATATGAGTATATCATCAACTGAGTGAATTGGTAAGGCAGATGAATATGAGTATATCATCAACTGAGTGAATTGGTAAGGCAGATGAATATGGGTATATCATCAACTGAGTGAATTGGTAAGGCAGATGAATATGAGTATTTCATCAACTGAGTGAATTGGTAAGACAAATGAAAATTAGTATAATATCATAAACTAAGTGAATCGGTAAGGCAGATGAAAATGAGTATATCATCAAATGAGTTCGAATCTATCAATGAAACAACAACAAAAATGCTATTGAAATCTAATTTATTTGCTGGCAGAACCAAAGTTGAGTGTCTGATTTTTATCTTAGCAAACAGTAAAGACATAACTTTCTCAACATCAGAATAGAAGCCAACACATGCTCTCACCCTCTTCACAGTAAGCTTAAGTTAAATAATTCACTATTAAATAAGCATCCTCCATTCATATACTCTATAGATAGTATGCGCTTGCTTAGAAGCTCATAACATTGCCATCCGGAAGTATAACGGACCAACACACAAAACTGTATGTATCCATGAACGTTTATCGTCGGGTTAATACAATTCAGTGAGCATTACTCATAAACGCGGCTGGCAAAAACAATAACAAAGACCGAATGACGTCATCTTCGAACTATCTATAATACAAGTCAACTTCAGGGCTGCAACATATTACCATCAGGATTAGTTAATTGATCCTTATTTGTATTCCATACCACCCATGTCCCCTTTAATTGTTTCAGAAATGGTAGGTTTTAATATACCCACTGAAGTTCAACTCGACCTTTCAGATTTGGAAATGAAATAAAATATAAAATCAATGCCGCACATTATAACATTACCTAAAAGTGTTAGAAAAAGCGATGACCTACCATGTGACCAAGTATCTCTTTTACATTCATGGCAGACGGCATCCTGCAAGGCACAGCCACAAGCATGGGTCTGAAGACATCTCTTGCTATGGCAGATCCAAGCCTCACAGAAATCACAGATGGCACCCTGTTTATCAGGAGATGGAACTCATAATACTGAGGCAGATTGCAATTTCTAATTTTTAATATCAACTTTTCACGTGGTGATCAGTGCTTATTATACTTGGAAGAAAAAAAAAGATGACAAAACAAAACTCCATTTACTAATATCAAAGCACTTTTATTTAAGATTAAAAATCTAATCAAGTTGTGTTATTAGAGAATCAATTATTCCAATTTCCTATCAAGGTGCACATCATACATCAGTCCTCTATCTAACCATATATCCTCTTCTCCACCTCTTTCTCTCCATGTCTCATCAGATGCCATTTCACAGTTTTGTTTTGACTGATGAAATCATCATTCTGCCTTCATAACTATGCAACTGTACACCAGCCACCTTGGGAGTCTTATCAACATTAATTTATCAACACAACGTAATCATACAATACCATACTTAATTTAATTTATAAAATAATAAAATGGCTTTGAATAGTGCATAAAGTTTCTATGCCTATCTTTCAAAACATATTAGAATTTTTCCTTGCAGTGTAAAGCATCCTTAAAGCACTTTTTTTCTTTTTTTTTTTTTTTTGCAGGCATGTGAATGTGAACTAGTGAGAATTTGAGACCAATCAAGCAGTTAATCAAATCATCAATGGTGATGAAAGCATCAGTTAAGGAAACTGTAGCATATATCAAGCTTAAGAAGTCAACTTAAAATCATTAAATAAAATGATTAAATGTATCTTTGACAGTAGACTTACCACCATTTGTAGACCAGTGACATACTGTCCCGTATGCTTCACTGCACAGTCTCCACCCTTAGACATACATTTGGTTTTTCCTTAAATTTAAAATATTAAACATTATCAGCCATGACATTTAACCAACCCTGAACAAAATTACAGAAGGATATGTGATTATTACAATTAGTCTAAATAATATCTAAAACAACCTTTCTCTTACAATCAAAATTAGTTGAGTTGTAATTAAAACAGACATTTTCAACAGAGAGTAAAATTCATAGGGCTAGTCTTCCAACCAAAATCAACAGATAATTTAAATAAAGATTAGACCAACAAAACACATAAAAACAAGACACTTGGCTTGACAATTCCCTACTCACAACTCCCTTCTTTTTATCAGGCCTGTAAATGCGCATTTTTCAAAAAAGTCTGAAAATTTTCAGTCATTATGTTCATAACAATTAGTATGTAATACATACTCTACTGATAATAGATCTGATGTACTTGAAGATAATTAAAATTAACGAATTGATATGTCTATGGCCTTGATATATATCCACACTGCGATCAATGTGGTAAGTCTCATGCATTTTTTAAAAAATCTTGATATGTAATCCGTAAAAATACAACTGATGAAAACAATTTCTTACTTTATGGTCTTTCTCGGACAGGGAAACCATAACCATAACAACACCGTCGAGAAAAGAAATTTAAAAAGTGAGGCGGCTTCATACAATGAGTAAATGCATTCATTTGTAATACAATTTTTCAGACTTTTGGGCTGAAATTTGGTCTCCGCTCCGAATAACAAAGATAGATAGGAGCAGCGAGAAGAATTCAGATACATGACCTGTAACCTCAGATGACGACAGTAGTTTCATGATGAATGGCATGTAAAACCCATTAGCAGAAATTATTCATTTTCAGATTTTTCAGACGGTCTCAAATAAGACTGACATGATTGTGGATTACGATCTATTAGGCTATTACTATTAGGCTTTGGTGTTTCCATGAAAGATAATAATAAGGGGTCTCAATGTTGAAAGTTGAAAGACTGAAAGCTGAGAAACTTTTATCACTTACCACAATGTGCACACAGAGGCAAACGCTGCAATGCATTACAAAAGTAGCAAAAAGCTCTGTTTTTCTGCGTTCTGTATGAAGAGTAAAAAAGAAGGAAACATATCTTTATAAAGCTACTCTTGAGGGCAGTAAAAATATAAGCATCAATAATAATAATAATAATAATAATAATAATAATAATAATAATAATAATAATAATAATAATAATAATAATAATAATAATAATAATAATAATAATAATAATCGTTTGTTTGTTTTTAAGGGTTTTACGGTGCTTGCAACACATCATAATCATAATAATAATAACAACAACAATAGCAGTTATAATAATAATAATAATAATAATAATAATAATAATAATAATAATAATAATAATAATAATAATAATAATAACAATAATAATAATAATAATAATAATAATAATAATAATAATAATAATGAATTACTAACAGTGACGATAGTTGAGTCCTTGGAAAAGCCTTTTTATTCACATTCTCTCGCCATACTGAGATGTAAAACAAGTACCTAGCTGTTAATAACATTGTCTTTGTCCGAAAAAAAAATGTAATAATAATAACGCTTATCAGGCATCATGTCTTGTCCTCCATGTTCAGTGTTACTATTGGCCGAGAACCCTTTGTAAAGTGCGTTGATCATTCATACTATATAAAAATGCTCAAGGTCTTTGGGGGTTTTTTAATAGCAAATTAAAGCATGTCCAAAATTTAGTTACTTACTATCACCATCTCTCAGTTTTAGAGACCAAGCCAGTTTACAGCTCATTAAGTACATAGATCCTGTAATAAAATCCACTAAAAAGCATGATCTTGTAGCTGCCATTACTTCTTATCATACATATTTAGTTTAGTAGTATTTCAGTGTTGGCGTTCAGGAATGCCTTTTTTGATGAATTAATATACATCCTTTTCTGATAATCAGTCTTTAATGATTGAATCTATTGGTTTATTTATTTTTTCTTTTGGATGTCTTCTTCACTATTGAAAAAGCTAAGAAAAAATGTAATCACATAATACCAGTCCTACTTCTCTATACCTTTCGTTTTATTATTGTGTGAATAAGTTAATCTTTGAATTATTGTTAACTGGCCACTTTATTTCAAAGATAATTTAGCATATTCTGAACACTTATTTGCACCATGTGTGCATAATTTATGTCATGAATCATGTTTTTGTCATTTAGATTTCATTCTACAGATTATTTTCAGTTCATGAAATATTTATTTTGATCCAAAATGTAATCAGACAAAAAAAAAGGCCATTTGATGTTACTGACTTCCAAATTTTGAATTACTAGGTAAGATGGTTGTCACACAAAATGGAGGTTGCAATGGTAGCTATGAAATGACAATGGTGGAATTGATCATTGTCAATTTTAAACACATCTCTTCAATTATATTTTGGAATGTCATACAATCAAATAAAAGGAATTGATGAAGATGAGAAGCACCATCATAACAATGTTCATTCAGAGAAATCTAGTATGTTCCCCGTTTGCATTTGGAAGAATATAGCCCATTGATGACATGTTTTTGTATTTGTGGAAATATCTGTAGAATCTCCCTATATTTTTTTCACAAAGCTCTCCTTAAAACTTTTCAGGGAGTTGGCAAGCGCCCCACATTTTTTACCTTGCTAAGTAAAAAATCTCAATTATGCACTTAGTTACCAAAGTCACTTGATGAGCTTTAAAATGGTGGTCTACTGATTCTATATCTTTCATAGAACTGAAATAGTATCTTAATACTGTTTTTGGGGGTTTTTTTGTTTTGTTTTTTGGGGTTTTTTTTTTGTTTTTTGGGGGTTTTTTTTGATAATATTTTCTCCAAAAAAAGACTTACCTCTTACACTGATCACATTCCTGAAAAGAGACAAATAGGATGATGGATTAAGAGCAATAAAATAAAAATTAAAATGTTTGATATTTTCTCCTACTCTCCTCTTGATCTAAATATTGCGGATGAATAGATCACTGATATGTGCAAAGTGATAATTTGAATCTTGAATCTAGGAATTCTGTGAAGTTCAATGGGCTCTAAACTTTTACTGAAATTATTACCTTTCACAAAAATTCAAATTTTATCAAGATAGAAACATTTTTATTTTATTTTATTTATTTATTTTTAAGGATTGCAACATGTTAAGGTCATACAAGCACTAGTAAAAAATGTTGACACCTTTTTGGATCAGCCTTAAAGCTAAAAACTAAAGTAAAAAATATTATAATTTTGAGGAAATTAAAATCACATTGCTGAAATCAGCTTGAAAAAAGAAGAATATTGGTCTTTATTTCCAAATAATCGGTTAAAAACTGTTATACGAGTAAATTTGATTTAAAATTGTTAAAATTGCTTCTGTTTATTTTAGCTTTTTTTTTGCAACATTTTAATTTTTCGACCGATTTTCTTGATATTTATATCATTGTTTATATCTCAATGAGACGAGATCGGTGACGTACTTAGTATGCTTCAAATATAGGTGGAAATATAACTTGGCTTTTCTACCTATTTATCAACCATGATATTCTTCAAGGTGGAGATTGTGACGCAACTATGAGACGACCATCTTCTAAAGCTTCAACGGTGACTCAAAGTCAAAGCATCAGTTGACAGCTGTTGTCATCAATGGTTAAGATTCTCAATCGATGTGATTATTGCCAGACACCTGTCTGACAATAACGATGGACGATTATATACAGACACTTTTTTGAAACTCCACTCTTTTAAACATTTATCCACATTCCAGAATATGGAAAGTTTAGTAATGCACATAGAAATAAGCAAAATTGATAAAATATCAAGAAAAACATAAAATTAACCAACAATAAATCTGTCGATGGATAGTAGACTACTATATATACACAATATGTGTCAACATTCATGTGGGTGTCATGGCAGAATGGTTAAGTTGTCTGCCTTAGAAGGCTTGTCGGAATCAATGCTGTGTGTTCAAATCCTGGTTCCACCACTTCTTTTTTTTTTTTGGTCTTCTTTCTACATTGCGTTGCAAATGATAAATGCCCCATCCACTCCCACCCCCCTTTTTTTCTTCTAGATCTTTTTTTCTCTCACTTTTGGTTCCTTTCTATAGAATATTGCAAATTTTCATATTTGTCCCCTCTCCAATCTCAAAAATACTAAAAGAATAAATAATTAAAAAGCAAGCAAACAAAAAAATTCAGAGGGCAATCAAATGGTCATATAGAAAAAAAAAAAACCATTAAAAAAAATTCATTATCAGAAACAAAACAAGGCCAAAAAACAAGGAGAAAACAGACTCGCTCAAAAACCAAAAAAGAAGAAACAAAAAAATAAGAAGGAAAAGTTGTTTTGTCAAATCTTAAAATCTTTTTCTCTTAAACAAGTATGTGTACACTCCAGCACAGTTTCCTCGAACTCATTCAAATGTCCCAAATTTTTTCCTTATTTTTCTTTGTTATCATTCCATTCATTCTCGAACTAATTTTTGCCTCGACCTAATTTCACCCAGCCAATGTAAAAAAATGAATTAATCAATGGGGTTTTTTTTAATGCACCAAGTGATTTTGACCACTGATGATTTACTGTGGCATTGACAGTTGTGTATGTGTCTATCGTGTGTATCTATCTGCACTGCATGTGTGTGTGTTTGTGTGTGTGTGTGTGTGTGTAAAATATGGTACACATGCAGATTCACACACCCCATCACCGTTTCACATAGCAGTCAACTCTCTGCTTATTCTTAGCACTTCGCCATTCGCTCTAAATTCAATGCCATGCGCCATGATTGGCTACGACAGTAATTGGATGTTGTAACATAGCAACCCCCCACCCCCTTTCACAAACAGCTTGTAAGTAATATGTCATATATAAAGTTATCTCCCTCAACTTTTCAATGAAATAAACAAATATTAAGTTCCCTCTCTTCATTCTCAAGCGGGATTTGTCTTAGGGTCAATTCCGAGGGAAGACTGGAATAACCCAAGTGTGAGTTGCAGTGCAGTGCCGCAAATTAAGCTACAGAGAAGTAGCTTGTTGAAAGCCACAAGTGTGCAATGATACATCATTATTATTGACAGCCAGATCACTACGCTGATGAGAACCCCCTGGTGACTCAGCTTACACCTAGATACATAAATAAATAAATAAATAAAATTACATCCTTCTTCTGTAGACTGTTGAAAAATTTAACTGCCCCCCCCCCCCCCCTTACAAATCCCGGCTTTTTATCTTTAATATTATGCTTTTTTTAGGTGATTGGAACTATTTTTTACCAACCAATGTGCCTCCAGAATTTGCGCTATTTTAAATCGTCTTGTTAAATCTTGTGTGAAACCAGTAAGTGAAAAAAAACAAATCCCCGGGCCATCATCAATATCCCTAAAATGGTGGTCAGAATGAACAAATGATAGAAACTAAAGAAGATCAATAAAGTTAACAAGTAGGTAGGTAGTGAAATTTTTAATGGTTGGTGGAATATGAACCGATTCGCCGATTAACAAGTTCTTGCTGGTTGAAAAAAAAGGTAGACTGCCAGTTTGATGTTTTCGGTTCAAAGTGTCACAAAAGCTTACATTTGATTGATCCATTTGCTTTTTTAAAAAAGCTGGATTTTGCATTTGAGCACTAATTACTTTCATCTTGTGTTAAATATCACTTGATAAGATATTAACTGATTTGGGACACAAATTACCACTGGCATTTTTTCAGATATTTGGCATTTTGCATAAAATCTTTCTGCCAACATGATCAAACGTTTGGCAATAATCAAAAGCCTGGACCTCTGATTATTGCCAGACACTGTATGGAAATAACCAAAAGCCTGACAGGTGTCGGTGAATAATCATTTTTCTTTATTGGCAGACATGTTCTTCGATCAAAAAAAATCACAAACGCAATAGTTTGAAATATGGTGATGAACAGAAATCGTTTCTGAGCAGAGTTTAGTCACAAGTGACTGTAGAAAACGAAAATGCCACTGCAGAGGTCAAAGTCAAAGGGTAGGCTTATATCATAAAAGTATGTCTACATGATTGACATGGCCATATAGGGAACTCATTATCTACTCCTCCAAAAAATTATGAACACTAGTAGTAGTAGAAGGCTAACAACTTGGTTGTTGATGAAAACATTGTCATTTTATCATTTTATTTTAAGAATAATTGTTAAAAATCTTGTTCTTTTAAAATTGGAATTCATACATACAATTTGGCTTTCCTTTTTCTTTGGCAACCTATGATAAAACTATAAAAGTAAAACGTGGCTGGCTAATGACTAATAATATACTGATAGTCACAGTACAGCGCGTGGTGTGGGTCTCTAATAACTCTACATAAAAATCATTCATTGGAATTGGAGTCAACTTACTTCCTATTCCTACTAAGAAAGTGCCCGAATTTTGATTGAAACTAGGAAACAAACAAAATTTATTTATATTGCTACTCCGGGTTATATTGTTTTCCTCCTTTCTTTTCGAAATTAATACAATCCAATAATGATTCATCGGTGCCTTTTACTTTTTAAAAAAAAAAATTTTTTACCATCAACTGATTGCAAGGTTTCTGGTTCAGTCCTCTCTCATACTGGGAATTCTTTATTCCTTTTTGACGTTCCCTTTGCTTTTCAGCCTTTTTTCGTTGTCCCGACTTTTTCTTTGGCATGATTAATTCACTGAATGGATAAAATAGCAGAGTAAACAAAGGTAGGAATTAAACTTTAAACACGTATTATTTGGCTGTTCAATCCTATCTTCTTGGGCGCAGCCATTTTTAGTTTCTGATCAATGAACGAGAACTCTCAGGGCAACGCAAAAAAAAATTATATTTTGGGTTAATTCCCTTCGTTTGGCGAAGTGGGACAAAGGAACACAAGTGTGATGTCCAAAAAATGGTTCCTATATCCTTGGAAGTGTAAAACTACTCTTCCGGAAGACTGAATGCATACCTTGTGTAAATGATCGTCTGGTTTCTTAGAATATACATATACATCCTGATACTAAAATGGTTATGCGTCTAATGATTCAATCTATAAACTATATTCATTATTTGTCTTCCGAAGGACTGATTACATACACACTTCCAATGATTTTGGGAACCAGAAAAGTGGAAGGTGTGATGTCACAACTTTTCCTCCCTATTTGGGATAGGGAGAAGAAGGGGGTGATGGTGGCTTCGCCCAAACTTGCTCTATGAGCAGAAACGGTTCGGGAGACAGTCGAACACTACAAGCATTGCGATGATGGTTTCACATCGACACAAGTGTGGTTTTAAGTGTCCCTATACTCCTACAGAGAGATAATTCATGCAGTATCCGAAGCCTGGACCAGGCATGGAACCTAGAGAGAGAGAGATACTCCTACAGGTCTAGAAGACCAAAAACGACGAAGACCTGCTCTAGAATGAAGCATTAGAACAGGGTGTTGTTAATAACATTCCTGACACAATGGGCCTTAACCAGCTTAGTTTAGAGTCTATACCCTCGATGCCCCGACAGCAGTGTTCCAAATAGACCCTACTTGCTTTCTCAGAAAACTGAACCGTTCTTCCGGGCAAAGAAGAAGAAGAAGAAGAAGAAGAAGAAGAAGAAGAAGAAGAAGAAGAAGAAGAAAAAGAAGAAGAAGAAGAAGAAGAAGAAGAAGAAGAAGAAGAAAGAAGAAGAAGGAGAAGAAGGAGGAGGAGAAGAAGAGAGAAAAAGGGAAGAGAAGAAGAAGAAGAAGGAGAAGGAAAGAAGAAGAAGAAGAAGAAGAAGAAGAGAAGAAGAAGAAGAAGAAGAAGAAGAAGAAGAAGAAGAAGAAGAAGAAGAAGAAGAAGAAGAAGAAGAAGAAGAAGAAGAAGAAGAAGAAGAAGAAGAAGAAGAAGAAGAAGAAGAGAAGAAGAAGAAGAAGAAGAAGAAGAAGAAGAAGAAGAAGAAGAAGAAGAAGAAGAAGAAGAAGAAGAAGAAGAAGAAGAAGAAGAAGAGAGAAGAAGAAGAAGAGAGAAGAAGAAGAAGAAAGAAGAAGAAGAAGAAGAAGAAGAAGAAGAAGAAGAAGGAAAGAAGAAGAAGAAGAAGAAGAAGAAGAAGAAGAAGAAGAGAAGAAGAAGAAGAAGAAGAAGAAGAAGAAGAAGAAGAAGAAGAAGAAGAAGAAGAAGAAGAAGAAGAGAAGAAGAGAAGAGAAGAAGAAGAAGAGAAGAAGAAGAAGAAGAAGAAGAAGAAGAAGAAGAAGAAGAAGAAGAAGAAGAAGAAAGAAGAAGAAGAAGAAGAAGAAGAAGAAGAAGAAGAAGAAGAAGAAAGAAGAAGAAGAGAAGAAGAAGAAGAAGAAGAAGAGAAGAAGAAGAAGAAGAAGAAGAAGAAGAAGAAGAAGAAGAAGAAGAAGAAGAAGAAGAAGAAGAAGAAGAAGAAGAAGAAGAAGAAGAAGAAGAAGAAGAAGAAGAAGAAGAAGAAGAAGAAGAAGAAGAAGAAGAAGAAGAAGAAGAAGAAGAAGAAGAAGGAGAAGAAGAAGAAGAAGAAGAAGAAGAAGAAGAAGAAGAAGAAGAAGAAGAAGAAGAAGAAGTGAAAATGATTGACGGACGCCCTATATCCAGACAGAACAATACGGATTAATTACGATTTGAAAATGTTATCTATAAGGTGTCCATAATCATGTTGCTACCACCTTTAAGACTGGGTGTGGAAGTTATGAATTGCATTGCCACCGGCGAAGACAACACTAGAATCTGATTCTGGTGGTTTACACTAATTATACAACAGTACTATAACAATAATGAATATTTTTCTTTCTGCAACGCCCACCCCCGCTCAGCGGCAGCTCTAAGCGTCTGTTATAATACTTTAAAGCACTATACGTTAAAACAATACAATTTCATCAAATAGATATAATCAATAAATGAACAATATAGATAGAATGCGCTTGGCCAAGGAGTTCACAACATTGCCATCCGGAAGTATAACGGCCCAACACACAAACTCTGTGTAACCATGAACTTTTATAGTCTGGTTAATACAGTTTAGTGAGAACAACTCACAAACGCGGATGGCAAAAACAATAACAAAGGCCCGAGTGACGTCATCTGCATACTAACTATAGTCAGATAAATATTACTTAACATGCTGTTGGATCCACTTGGAAAGACATGGGCTGCTTTATACTGGATACTCATTTACACCCGAGTCATATAGGACTATCGTATAAGACCAGTCGTAACGTCACTTCCTTCGTAATGACGAATGGTAACTTAGTAACTGGCTCTAAACTATCGGAACAATGGCGGACTCCCTTATGGAATATTTCTCCGACGACCATAAAAGCGTATCCAGAGGAAAATAAAGACATTATAAATCTGATCATGTTTTGACTTTTACACATTCTGATCACATGACATATGAAAAGTTCTTGTCAGCATGAAGAATAAAAAGTACCGATGTTCTTTGCTTAGAACCACGATGGCCGCCGTTGCTGGGCGACGTGACATCAGACTATTGAATCCAATTGGATTTCCGGTTTCCACTGAGGCAAGGTACTTAGCCTACTGGATGCCAGTCTTGCTGTTAGTAGCTTCTTGTTTTTAAAAAGCTCTATGGAATAGCGTACCGCCACATGGACTTTGATATCCCAAACTGATTTCCCTTTGGCTATTTTGTCGCCTTCCCATGCCATGGAGCTACGAATACGAACAAGAGACGCCGGGACTTATTTTGTGACACCCGGAATGTTGTCATCAATATGTAAATCTAATATTAAAATCTCGTAGATAATATAACTACATGTGCCGCAACATAGTGAGAAATAGAAGAAACAATTAAATCTTTCTGCAACTGCAACTCTCGACCCCAGAATTATACCGCCATTAATTTTTGTTTTTATTAATTAATTAATTTATTTATTTATTTATTTATTTATTTATTATTGATTGAGATCAATATGCATACACCTGAGTAAATTCATACAAGAATTTCTTGCCGGTCACCTCTGACTACAATCGAGATAATATAATAATATAATATAATGAAATTATATAGCGCCTAGTTCCAATCAAAATTGCTCACTGGCGCTTTACATCAACACATCATTTATTATAATCGGAGTGTCTATTCGTCCTTGTTAAAAACCACATTGATATGATAATAAAATATATTATGATAAAATACATACCCTACTAAGAGTCTAAATTGTATGCCCTATAGAAAAGTTCAGTTTTTAAACGCTTTCTTAAATAAATGAATTTTCACTATTTTTTGTTTCAATACAGACAGTTGGAGTTCCACAATCGGGGGCATGGTGGTCGAAGGATTTCTCATGAAAAACTAAAGATGGGGGGGGGGGGGGGGGGGTCCCTTGGGAGATTTAAATTAGCATGTAGCAGATCATAATTTTCGACTAGATTCATATAAATGGATGATAAACAGGAGCAGAATTGTTTAAGCAAATGAAAACTTGGATAAGTAATTTTGAATTCAATTCTAAACTTTACAGGTAGCCAGTGCAGGTCCTCCAAAATGGGGGCAATATGCTCGCGCTTTTTAGATAAAGTTACCAATCGAGCTGCTTTGTTCCGTATCTTTTGGAGTCGATTAATGGCATTATTATCACAACTTTAGAGCAAGCTATTGCAACAATCAGGGCGACGAATAATAATAATAGAAAATCAGAACTTTAGTCGTATTAATATCAAGAAGCCTTCTAATAGCACCAATAGATCTAATGTAAAGATTTCAAAATCTGGTTATATTACTGACACGAGTAGACATATTTAACTTGGTATCAAATATAACTCTTAAGTTTCTCACAGGCTCCTTAGAGATGGGATTTAAACAATCAGACAGATTCAGGTTAAGCGTGGAAAGGTCCACGTGGCCACGTCTTGCGATTTGCAACACCTTTGTTTTGTTTTCATTTAACCTGAGTTTATTGCAACACGGCTTGACATCTAATGTCAGAGGTACAATGTTCTACATCAGTAATAACATTGAGGCAATTGTCCGTATTAATGGGAAACAGTAGTTGGGTGTCGTCTGCATAAAAATGAAGCTCAATAAAATACTTGGAGATGATGTCAACTAATGGTCTGGTATAGAGGGAGACTAAAGAGAGCCCCAGAACTGATCCCTGTGGTACACCAAAAGAGGGGATAAGGAGAAGAGGTCATGTCGATTTACAGATACTGATGGACTCCTGTCAGAGAGGTAAGAGGAAAACAAGTCAAGAACAGGACCCCTGGGTCCGTATAGTGTCTGTCGATTTAAAGAGTATGGTCTATTGTGTCAAAAAGAGCACTAAGGTCGAGTAGTATGATAACAACATCATCATTTTTTTTCTAACAAAATGATTTATTATATAATTATGAATTTTAATAAGAGCAATTTCAGTGCTGTGAAAACGGACGATAAGCAGACTCAAATTAAGAGAATCATGTGTGTTCATCCAAAAATGTGTTAAGCCTAAAAGTAAAAGCAATTTGTTTAGACATGAAGGTGTGATTCGCTAATTGTTTGGGTCTTCTTTGTCAAGGCTGGGTTTCTTTAATATGGGAGTGACAATAGCATGTTTAAGATTGTTAGATACCTCACCAAAAAACAAAAAAAAACAAAAACAAAAACAAACAAACAGACAATATGTGTGAGAACAAGAACCAGAATATTAGCACCAGAATGAACAAGCCATGAAGGAATTGAATCTATTGGGCTAGTTGTTTTAGAGCGCGGACTACTTCCTTTTCGGTGGCGGGCTCAAATTCGTCGAATGCTAATCCGGCTGGAAGTGCACTAGTTTCCTCCACTTGTGATTTAGTTTTCTCCTCTTTGTCCAACTCATTCCAAATTCTCGATATTTGATCTCTCAAGTGTAGAGAGAAATGCTTTGCGTTAACAATAGGGTCTTCGAAATTATTTGAACGGTGATCCTTAATCAGTTTGTTCAGGGTGGCGAACAGTTCACGTGGGTGAACTTTTGGTGCTTGTTATTTCATTTTAGATAATTTTTTTTTACAAGAAAGAATCAATTTGTTCCGTTGGTGTTTTAGTCCTAAATATATGTTATAATGAATTTTCAATTTGGATCGGCGCCATGTCCGTTCAGCAGATCTGAGTTGATGTTTTAGTATTTATACCACATTGTAAAACCACACTGTGTTTGGTCGAATAGTAATTTCTTTCTTGACAAATTGGCATGGCTCATCGAACGCAGTTTTCAACGAATTATTATAAGTGTTTACCATGAACAATATCAAAACTTTTAACAGAGGCGAGTAAATCCAAAGCCTTGATGGCTTCTTGAAATGTTTCTATGTTTAGTGATTTTGTTTCACGGTACCGTTTTCTTGACCGTTGTTTTGCATTCAATCTTCAGATTTAAGAGATGATAAACAACTTGTCAAAAAGTAAAAAACACAACTGACTTTTTTTTTTTACCTCAAAGAAGTCTCATATAAAAGACATATTATTGACAAGTTAGGGGTCACTTGAATCTATTATTGCATTAAGTAAAGTTTCATAGCTAACATGAAAACAAAGTAGAACAGTGTTTTGTCATTGTACGGCAGAATAGTCAGTTCGATAAAATGAGTCATATTTTACTAATTACTACCTACTTGTGTTCCAATCAACGTAATCATTAGATACTTTATACTCGAGAACAAGCATCGTGCACACCCACACATACCCTAGTATGTGTGACCGGGGGGGGGGGGTGTCTCATTGGTATGCAATAGACGTGCAAAATTTCGCCAGGATGGTTTTATAGATAGGTTTAGTAATCTCGCCTAACACGTCATATCAACATGTTAAATTGCTGTTGGTCAGGGGGCCCTTGTAAAGCGCTTTGAGCACGTTTAGTAAATGTTGCTCTATATAAAAGCTCAAGTTTATTTTTTGGGGGGGGGGGCGATTGTCTGTAGGTATGAATGTAAACGAACTTAGTCTTCAGCTATTTTATTCCCGCTGCGTCCTTGATCCGAATAGCAGACAACAATGAACTGAACGAAACTATTTAATGAAATCATAATGATAAGTTTCTATTATAATACGATTTAATTATTAAACGTAATAGACACTTTCCTGTCATGCGCAAATGTTCTTGACTCGAACCTTTACAATATTTGGAGCCAGATTGTCATTTTCTTTCCATATTTTTGGTTGTTGTAATGAGTCAATCACAATATAATATCATGATGAACATTTTCATTTAGTTTCTATCAAATTTTCTCTTATATGACTTAATTGTAAATTTAAAAATCAATATAGCTTCGTTTAAAGCAGATTTATAGTCATATTATATGTATATTATTCAAAGATTACCATATACTAAAACTTTCAGCCCAGAAAAATTGCTTTATGTGTGTCGGTGTCCAGTGGTCGTCGTGTGTAATAATAACAAACCTTCTGCTGGATCCAGGAAGCAAACACTACACATCCAACACAATAACCTTTGTATTTGTCATTTGCATCAATTATATCATGTAGTTCCTTATAAATTCAATAAAAAATTTAAATTGATGAACATATATAACAGACAATGGTTTTGAATCCGCTTGAATTCGCTGACTGTTTGACAGACAGCCCTTATTTTCGAGCTAAATTGAACGAACACGAAAAAGAACTTGAACGCACAAGCAAGTTCATAAAAACACTGATACAGCATGGACGCGAGATATACAGTGCAGCAAAACGTAAGTTGTAATCTTAAATTTAAATCAGCAAGGCAAAAAATAGAATTATGAAGACGTTATTTGACTGAAACAAGCATATCACAACGCATATTGCCCAGTGAGGAGAATAGAGAGATTCCTGAACTGACACTGACAGTTGACAGTTGATTAACTTGAGTCTTACCCTACCGGGTCTAAGATTTGTTTAATCTTTTTCTTCTTTTTCATCACAACTTAATCAGGAAGTCAAGATCGTATTAAATTTCAAGTTAGGAAACACTATTCTCCGTCATTTTTGACTGATTCTTTTTTTCAAAATATAAACATATTTTGACGCAGATCTGGGTGAGGAAATTGAGCTCCACTTCTCTTCAGAGATCGATATTTTGGGGCAAACCTCTCTGTTCAGCACAATACTTTCTTAGTAAATATTAAAACTGAAACAAAAACCTTTTAGAATTTACCCAGAGAAGAGGAGGGAGATTTAACTCTAACTGAAACTTAAATAATATCATTATCGCCTGAGATCAGGTACCGCTTTTATACCTTTTATGCGGCACTTGCTACACCTTGTTAGAGCCCGTATCACTGTTCTCTTTAGTAAATGGTTGGTTTCAACTACCAGATGTACTTTCTACAACTTGTAAAATATTTGCTGATAAAACAAAGTCAAAAGATATATTATGCAGATTTTTAGAAACACTTGATCAAGCCAATACAGATTCTTATTTGAATAAAAACAAACAAAAAATTTGCATATAAAGGAAACTCTTAAAAAGATTTATTGTTTTAGTTTTATGATATTTAGGGTCAGGAATTAAAATTTTTCTCCGATGTGTTGGTGTCAATCATGACTTCCTGGTAGGGTGCTTAGAGCCACGATGGTGGCTTTTCAAACTAGCCTCGTAAGACAGCCTGATTTTTAAAGCTCAAACTCAAATATATCTGCCACTCTGAGTAACCCTCTGTTATGCATAGTTATTGAACTTCCTTCTTGTGTAACAATATAGTGTCAAGCTTCCAAGAATATATAAGTGGAAACTATGGAGTTTGTTAAGTACCTTCCAATTTCAACCATTAATTTTTTTCTTGGTTACAAGAAATTTAGCAGTTTTATTCTAAATGAATATGGGAAAATATAAATATTGTAGACTCTGGGATGGGTGTTTGTCACTGTGGTCAGTCTGAGACACTCTTTGGACATCTGTTTTCGATTTTTAGTATTATTTGTACTTCTGAAATAATATGTTTCTAGTCTATTGTTTATTCACATAATTCCTTTTTGTCTTAGTGTAAAGAGATGGGTGGGTTATAAGTAAGGAAATTTTCTTTAAGGGTCGATTTATTCAATAGTTTTTATGACAAATTACTTCATTTATTTTTTTAAAATAATAAGGATATACCCATTATAAAGAGTATATTGGACCAGTTGAATAATACCTCTATGGTTTTTCTTTCATGTATGGAACTCAATTGTATACTGCTATTTAATAAATCTTTATCGATTTTCATATTTTTAAAATGATACAGTCAGGTGTCGTTAATCCAGAACTCCACAATCCAAATGTCTCCATTATCTAGACAGATCACCCGGGGATGGATCTTTTCTTCTTTTTTTGTACACCATAATCTGGAAATTCTTGTTTCCAGATCCGATCACTTATTTTGGGAACAAGCCATTACTATATAGAGGATTTATTACTATAACTATAATCTGAACATCACACTAACCAATACCATCTGTCCACTCAATGCAATCGCAAAACAACAAACAATTGAAGTATAACCCGGTTTTAAGTGCTTTATTTATGTCAGGAAGGTGATTTTTTTCGTCTATCAAGTCCAGTTGTTTGGCAGACAGCCACACTTCCTCAATCAATGTGGTGGTACAGTGTATGAGCAATAATCAAAAGACGTCATATATGTGTGACTGGTCAGTTTACACAATCCAATAGACACAATACCAATCCAACCCTCGTCACTTGGTGTCGTTAGACATACTGAAAAGCATGACGGTGAACAAATGATGGACAATGTGGCATCAACATCACAAACGAATGAGAACATTGAAGAAGATGACAGTGCCTAGGATCCGTCTATCATCACCACAAAAAAGCAAGAGAGGGTTGTGAACCCTGAAAGAGTACATGCTGCAACACACCTCTGAATTCTCAAGTAGAGAAATTGATTCAGTAATAAGGCTCTGTGAAAAACTGTTTCATGCAATGAAAAATATAAAATCCAAATGGAACATCACATCCTTTTTCAAGAAACATTACATACATGTAAAATAAGATTTTAAAAAACAATGAAAAAAATTAAAGCAAAACAAAATCAACCCTCCCCCACCAAAAAGAAAAAATATAAATAACCAAAAATACATATATAAAAATAATTCTAATCAATCATGCATTAGCCAAAGATGAAAGCTGTAAATTCCTTGTGTTATTTGCTTCATGAAAGGCCTTTCCACGGTCTGAGGTCAAAACTACATTATGTGCCACTCTAGGTACTGATTTCACTATTACTATTAGGATGTCTTTGTGATCCAGACAAAATGCTGGGAATGAATGATTATGGAGACTTCTTATTTATCTTTTTACTCATTTTCTCTTGTCCTTCATATTTTATTTTTATGACAAATTCGTGACAGAAATAACTTTTATATTTTAAACAAATCTATAAATGGTGCATTCAGCTTGTTTGTTGTGAAGTTTCCTTTAAAATAATATACAGTTTCTACTTTTGATGTAAATTATATTTTTCATGATTATTTTTTTGTACATCCTTGTCAAATTAATAAAGCTGCTACATTTAAGTTTATTGGACGATATATTTTTTATGTGAGAGGTAATGGTCATTTCCATTCATTTATTATAATGCCAACGGTGCATTGGGCAAGATGTGTTTATGTTCTGTAAACTTTGATAAACTCATTCTAAAGATCATGTCAATCAAAACTTTAAGCACATCCACCCGTTGCACAACTTTTTAAAATGATGAACTGCAATGTTAGGAGCTTTTATTATTTTGACCTTTTATTTTTAAATTTCAGAGTTTACAAAAGCCCAGAAGGCATTTGCCAAAGATCTCATGGAGTTCAAATTTGAGTGTATTGGTAATCAGTTGACAGATGATGAAGTGCAAATATGTAAGTATTATTTCTTTAGGAGTTTTGGGAAAGTCAAGATTTTAAAAATCAAAGAGATGTGCTTTATGCCATTTCTATATCAGGAGTTTCATTTCATGTTAACGTTTTGATTTAGGTGATATAACTCTTTATTTTGAGTTATTAATCTTGCTGTGTTATCAATGTTTAATGCAGACAGTTTAATTGCACAGCATCTAACAGAGTAACATATTTTATATTGAACAGGAGGGATTTCCTGTAGCTTGATTGGCAGAGCACTGGACTTAAAGCGGGACATCGTGTGTCAGACTTTTTTTCTGAATCCATTATATATATATATATATATGTATACATAATGTATAATAGTAAATAAGTTTCCCAGGAATAATTGTTAGATGTCTCTCTTTTCATTTTACAGCAAATTCTCTTCGGGAATTTGGAAAGTACATTGAAAATATTGAAGATCACAGAGAAATGCTGGTAAGATCTGTTTATATTAAATCAATATTTTGTAGGTATTCAGCAAATGTTTATATAGTAGTAGTCATGATAAAAGTTCTGTGCTATTTCAATAGTTTTGACTCCACTATAACAAAGAGAGTATTGGACTGGAACCCTCAGGATAGAAGATCAAGGGGAGGGCCACAGGGAACATGGATAAGAATTAAAGAAGCTGATATACAGAAAAGTGATAAGACATGGAACGAGATAAAACAAGTTAGCCCAGGATAGAGAAGGATGGAAACTGTCTGTGGCCTATACCCTGACCCAGGGTGAAAAAGGCAATGATGATGATGATGATGATTTCAATATTTTAATAAATCTTGAAGTAGAAATAGCTTAGTCACATAACCATTTTTTTCCCTCATTGGCACTGATGTATTGGCCCAGATTACACTCCAAATCTGATCGAGATTGATTAACTAGATCCTTCTTTTCTAATATTTCTTGCACTTGTTGATTACATAACTTTATATAAGGCAGTCATCTTTTTAGATCTTATTTAATTTTACGAAGTTTGTTTTAAGTGGTTATGGAATCGTTATTTGCAATTCTTTTGCTTATGATAACTCAGAAACATTTGATAAGTATTATGTAGGTAAAATGTCTTGCTTGGTCAGAAAACAAATGTGAAAAAAAAAGGAAAATAAAATAGATTTATATCTTTGTTTGGTTTAGAATTACACTTGGATCATAAGTAAAAACTTTTCTTGCCTTTTTGATATAACACTCATAAAGAATGTTTTAAATGACGGAACATTGTTTTTATTTTTTTTCTTAAGTTATTTTTTATTATATAGCACAATGATTTATTAGTAATTGTCTGTATTTTCTGATCTCTATCTTCTTGTATGTCTTCAAAATAACAGATTGCATCAGCTGAGGATCAGTTAGTGAGACCTCTGGAGAATTTCAGGAAGGAAAATATTGGAGCTGCCAAGGTGTGTACATCCTTTGTGCATATAATATATCTTACACTATTTAAAACAGAGGATCCATTTAGTAAAAAAAAACAAAAAAAAACAAAAAACCAAACACATAAGGTCACCTATAAGTAGGATCTGTTCAGTAGCCAGACAGACTTTTACACAGTGCCTTGCCATTGAACACATGGTTCTTGAGGCAAAACCAGGTTTGCCATGATTTACAAATGGCATTGGAAAATGTAAACTGCATTCTCATCCATGATGGCAGTCAGCCTTATTTCCTCTGATGTTTTACTAGATATGATTTTTTGAAAATATCCCTCTTTTGAAATGCTGAATTATTTCCTCGAATGTGTAATCATGGAATGTAGGCTGATTATGCAGAATGATTCCTCGAAAAACAGAAGAGTAGGAGAATTTGTATAAAGGATAACATTTGTATCCGTTGGAATTTCTATCATCAAGTCATATCATGACATTATTTTTAGGAGCTGGGTAGTGCTTGCAACTTTTTGTTTTAGATCATTTAAGAGTCAATGATTTGTGTTTAGACCTATGGTGTATTGTTTATGCGAGTGTGTGTATATGTGTATTTGTCTGTTAGAGATAATTCCAGGAAATATGTTAAGTGTATGCAGTTAAGCAATAAAGTCATGTCCTGGTTAATATTGTTTTGTATGGAATGGGAGAAAAGAATTTAAAGAAAATCTCATGAATTAGGGAATTGTCATTAAGTCATCTTTTGTAGTTAATTTTTTTTCATCTTTATCTTTAAAACAGGAAGAGAAAAAGAACTTTGACAAGCAAACTACAAAGTTTTGTCAATCACAGGAACGTTACTTGAACTTGAAGACAAAGATAAATGACTCAGTGTTGCAAGAGGTAGGAATTTTAAAATATTTTTAATATATTTATTTCCTTATTGTCGTTTTGAAAAAGGAGTTATCTCCCAGGTACAATGTTGTTAGATGTTTTCTTATCTTATCAATGGAAGTTTGCTGCCTGTTTAATTTTACATTATGATATTTTATATTCCAAAAAGCAAAGAAATAAAGAAAGCAAACAAAAAAAATATTATGATATAGGGAATTGTATATTAAATGCAATTTGGTGATTTTTGTCAGTCTACATATTGATGTTTGTGTCCAATGCTTCAGAAAAATTAATGGAATTAAGTAACGGAGAAGCAATTGTAAGCTGCAATTTGAATACATTTTAAAGTTTGAGAATGGCTTGTATGGTATAAAAACAATTTATATTTGCTACCATAAACCATTATCCTATGTTATTTACTGAAACTTCACATTTCGTTTTTTAATATTTTTTGTGAGGACATTAGAGTATGGGTCTAATAGCGCTGAATAATAAAAGATGGTAAAAACAGAAAGTGAAATGGATATTTTCATCTCTTTACTAGGCTGACACTCAAGTCGAGTTTGAAAAGAAAGCATTCTACACATCGTCCATGAAATATGTCCTCAAACTTCAGGAGGTGCAAGAAAAGAAAAAGTTTGAATTTGTTGAAATAGTAAGTTTTTAGTCCCTCTTTTGTAATTTTGTTGTTTTATTTGTTTGACACAAAAAGAAAAAAATCCATGTTTTACCTGATCATTTTGATTATTTATGTGTGTTTAAGCTTAGAATTTAGAATGCATGTGTTTGACAATTTTACATACAGTGCACCTCGAATCCAACGATACCTTGGATCCTATGCAAACTTTCAAAATTATTATTATTATTATTATTATTATTATTATTATTATTATTATTATTATTATTATTACATAGTTTAGATCTACACAAACTTCAGAGGAATGCATATAACATATCTTTACCTAAGAATTGTCAATTGACATTACTAAAACAAGTTCATTTTGATCATTGATCAACCAACCCCCGACAATGTGGTGATCACGCTTTTTTTTTATTGTTGTCAAAAAAGGATATTTTTGTACAGGTGAGCGGATATCTCAACAATGCTTCATTCTAAAATGACTTTAATTTTATTTTTCTACTTTGTGAATATTGATGATTATTGCAGTACTTCTCATTCATTTGTATAAAGTCAGATAATTATGTAATTTTTGATTATATGGTTTGAAGTAATTACAATTTCTGACCCATTTTTAGGGTTATTTCCTTTAAAATCTAATCCCAAATGATATATTAAAATAATATCAAATAAAAGTATGTAAATCATTAGTTATGACTCTAAAATATCTTATTGCAACATCCAATAGCATCTTTACTACGCTACTTTGAACTTAAGAAAAAAAATCATCAAAATTGGCAAAGTTGCTCAGTCTCCCTTTAGTCACAGGCCGTGACTTGCCATCTGTTATGAACTGTCTGGCAAAATTTACCTGTCGAACTAAGTTGAAAGCAGTAAATGGCTGTGTACTCAAGAGTGAGAAGATTATATTTCTGAGGAAGGAGGTGGGGGGGGGGGGGAGAGAAGTAAAGGTGGGGAGATTACATATTAAACTTAACCCATTAAGCCAGTCAATAAGGGGTTAAGGGTCAATCCACCAAGTGTCGTGTTTGTGGGTCAATCCATTTTTTAAAACCAATTTTAAGTATTTTCAAGGTTGTGTCCATTGTAAATTAATGTCAAAGTAACACCTTTGATTCAACGAAACCTCTGTTATAACGAACATTGACTTCCAGTCCCATCATTCGTTTTAATAGAGGTTCACTGTATTTTTTTTTTCAAAAGTAATGGAGCTTGAATATGAAAACCACCTCTCCCCTCCCCCGTAGAAAAACAAATTTTGATTGTCCTTAAATTGATACTTCATAGTAAGATAAAGGATTAAAATTATTATAATCAAGTAAGTAGAACATACCCATTTCATAATTAACAACAATATACTGATCCTGGTCAGGCTTATCATGTGAGAGCTGAGAAAAAACACATTGCCTCTCCACTCGGCTTGTAATGAAATTTCTTATTTCTCATAAACCTTTAGACAATAATTAGATCCATGTGTTTGAAATTTGCAGTGATAACAACAGTGTAAATCATCAGTTTGTGACTCAATTAGGACACACACACACACACACACACACACACAGATATTTTTGGTAAACATACTGCACCCAAAATGTAAAAAGTTTAAACCTTTTATCATACTACAGTGTTTTGTAGAGAAGTTCACTTGAAATTTATTATATTTATAGAGGAAATTGCCCTTCATTTGTTGGATTATTGAAAAGGGGAATCGTTAGATGAAATTGCCCAAAACAGGCATTCCAATTCAGGGGTAATTAGAAGATGGGGAAAATGTGATTTTGTGTGTGAGTGTGTGTGTGTGTATGTGTGTGTGTGTGTGTGTGTGTGTGAAACGAGTTACTTTAGAAACTTTCAGGTTTGTTCTAAATTTTGTTATTTACCTACTTTTTCCTCTTGGTGCTTGAGCAACACATGCTGGATACAGAGAGTTTTCGTTGTACGTGTACATGATTATTTTGTTCGCAATGAAGAAAATTTGTTGATTTGATTCAGTTATTTTTATAAAACCATGTTCCAACCCATTATGATTTTTTTTCCCACTATTTTACTGAATTTGTTTAAAAACATGTATTTTATTATATATTTATTATTTTGATATTTCATCTTTACTAATATCTGTTTTTTGTTTTTTTTAATTGATATAAACTCTTTTTTTTTTTCTTTTCAGCTTTTAACTCACATGGTTAGTTGGTTGACATTCTATCACCAAGGCTATGAGAAATCGGAAGATTTTAGGGCATATGACATGGTGCTACGACAGCTACTGCAAAAAGTATGTATACTTGACACTTTTTGTTTATGTCTTTTGATTCATCAGACCAATTAATTCTTTCGGGTCCAAATTTGGCTGTTTTCATTTATGCTTCCTTTCAGAGTGTGGACTAGTTAACCAAAACTTCATAGGATTTTACTTTAACATTTGAGCATGTCTTACAGCTGTCACCAAAGGGCAAGAAACCATTATATTTGATCATAGGGGAAGACAGGTCTGCAATAATAAACGCACTGATTAGGAGAGATGGTTTGAAATAAGTTAAACCTCTCCTAAAGAGAGAACAATAAAATAAACAACAAAATGTATGTGGATTAAATCAGAGTGCTTACTCTTTTTACATTATATGACATTTATAATTTTATTTTAATCTGAAAGCAAACAAACTGTAATTTAAATCAGATGGGTGACATCCATCACTGTTGCTCATGGCCATTTTAAAGTGTGCTTCGTGTGCGTTAAAAAAAAAAAAAAAAAAAAAAAATTGTAAAAATATCATAATGCGACATATACACTGATTCCCAAAATGATTTTATGTTATCTTTTCTCTTTAATTTTTTTTTTCCTAACAATGATTGTATGAATTAACTATTTGATTTATCATTCTTGTATTGATTTCAATCAGTGGAGAGAATAATGATTAAATAAAAAAAAAAAAAATTTTCAGGAAAGAAATTCCAATTTTTTGTAGTAAATGATTTACATGTATTACAATTGAACTCTGACTTGACGAGGTCAGCGGGACTGTGAGTCAGTTCTAGTCATGTCTTAGGTCTTGTTGAAAACTGTTACTGATGTTAATTTGAGTCCATATCTTAGGAGTCAACAAATTTTGTCATATTTTGTCAAACCTCGCATCCCAATAATGTAAGTTATGATTTGAATGGTTGAAAATGCAAAGGCTTTTAAATTTTATTGCAATATGATTTCGTTAATTTATCTGACGTTGTGACAACTTAATCCATTTCGTCAGATTTTGAATATTAGACTCACCAGTTGCTTGCTTGGTTTAATTTTGATTACACAGTAAGCACTTTACAATTTAAAAAAAAAAAAGATAAAAAGAATTCAGTGAAATTAATTTAGCAATTAATGTCTTATCAATGTAAATCATCTTTTTTTTTTTTTCATTTGTATTAAAGTCTTTTCTCTTGACTCTTGTTTTTTTTTTTTTTTCCATTTATGTTTCGTTACAGACAAGAGAGAATTTTGAATGTACCAGAGATGAGGCCTCAATGCTGATGGGCAAAATGCTTAATGAAAACAAAGGCTTGGTAAGTCATATAAGTAAATCTCTAGTGTTTTTATTGAGGGTGAAAGGGCTTTAGCAAGTAGTCTGTAATGTCCCTATTTGGTTGTAGAGGATTCATTCATTAGCAAGAAGAAAATATAAAAGTTAAATTTAAAAAGTCGGATGGATTAATTGCCCTTCTTTTTTTTTTTTCTTTCTTTTTTTTTTTAATTTGTTCATTTTATATATTATCTATTTCATAAAATATGTTTCTTTACGGTAGACGCTGCATTTCGCAATTTATATAACATATTAATAATTGTGTTTGCAAGTCCAGAAGTGTTTAGCCTTGTGTCTGTTAAATCATTTTCTAATATAACATTTACTTACTCTAACATTCAGCTTTATGCAGCGCAGATGGTAAGGTCTTTAGCTTCATGGCTGTTAGGTTGTTGTGGATTTATTTTTTATTTTGCAGTGTCCTTATTTATCTTTTTTTATTTTTTTTTTTTTTAGTTTGAATTTTTTTCTTACCATTGTTTTGATTTTATAGCCACATTGTATAGAAATGCTTTTCTTCTAAAGTTACATTGTCAACTTATAAAAAGTTGTATATCTGTTTATAAATTTTTCTTATATTTTTGTTTTATATCATATCTTATATTCATTCAACTTTATGAAAACAATATAGATAACCTTTTTCTTAAAATGGACTTTAAATAATATTAGCTGTTATTTGAAAAACAAAGCAAGACGTCTTAAAACATAATTTATTTTGTCCTCTAATTATTGCTAGATAATAGGGCTCAGTGAAGAAACCATTAATATTGTCAAATAATGTTATTTTTAGATACAATCCAACATGACTTATGGCTTATGGGGGGGGGGGGGGGGGCAAGCCATTTTAGTTCATTTCAGTTTTGCTGATGCTCAGCATTATTTTTTGTCATTTTAAAGAAATACAGACAATTTATATTTTTAGATTATTCATCGTAAAACATATTTCCAGTGCAATTATGTGAAATATCTAAGGGATCTCATTCTTTTTATTTTGTTTTCAATATACCAATGTCTTGACTTCATATCTTGTTTATCTTGTTAAATTATCTCTTTCCTTTCAGAAATGATATTAAATAAAGTCATACTTAAACTTTAGTGTGCACCTGTAGTTAGTTTGGTATATATTCATCGTTAGTGAATATTTTATAAGCTACTCTCAGCTAGTGTAAATTTAGATATGCCCTGTTTTGATTCACTTAAAGCAAACTCTTATCGCTCATCGCAACCCTCGACATGTATTTTGTGGAGACATGGACTGAACAAACAATAAATATAGAAGTTTTAGCAAAAGACAAAATATGAAATAACATACATTTTGGACCAAAGCCCCCCTCAAACAACAACGAGCATTAACTAAAACAATTCGACAGCTTGATAGGTGGAAAGACAAACATTCATGTGGGTATCCATATTTATTCAATAACCTTATAATGGAGGTAGCAACTTTTTGAACGCGGGTGGTTGGATGGGAGCATCACCCTTGAATCATATACCTATGATGTTCGCATGGGTGTACGATCCGATAGTGATGTCGTTTCTTCTTCTCTTTACTAGCCTATCCTGCTTCTTTGGTTTGTGATTGTATTTTTGACAGGGGATATTTTTTTTCTGTAAATCTTCTGCCTGTTTGTTCTTGGTTATTTATAATTTAGCTTATGATATCTTTAGGTTATGATTTTGATTTACATTTGTACTATGTTTGTTAGATTGCTTGTTTTTTTGTTTCAGCGGTCTCTCATATAACCTCAATTGTGTTGGAAGAGACCTAAAGCAACAAAGCAACAAACAAACTTTTTGAACAGGATGATTTGTTGCCGTATTTGTTAAGCTGTGATCACAGAATTATGTGTACATTTTTATTACCTTACTTTTGGTGTAAAAGATCATAGTCATCGGCAGTTTCATCCAGTTCCAGGTCTTTGCAGACATTGGCGATCGTGGCTTTCTGATCTTGTCTATATTTCGTTTGTTTGTTGTTTTTTTTTTGGTTTTTTTTTTTTTTGTTTTGTGAAAGAAGGAAATGGGTCCTGTCTGTCCTTTATCTATCCAACTGTTTAGGTTTTGTGTATAGCTCATTTATTGTCTTCTACATGATCTTTGTCCCCTCAGTTTTTCCAGTAGTCATAAGTTTTTCAAATCGATCTTACTTGTTGATATGGCCTACAATTTTTAGTTGCCTTACTCAAAATGTTTGAATCTGTTTTGTTTTCATACCAATTTTTGTTAATATAATTATTTAAAGACTTTATCCTTCTAGAGCCATGGTTCAGCAACAATTCTATTTCTTTTTTTTATTTATTTGTTTTCCACTATTGGTCTAGTGGTATGACACTCGCCTTTGGATTGGAAGGTCCTGGGTTCAAAACCTGAGCAGTGCATAGTTGAGTCCTTGGAAGATGGCTCTTTACTTATATTCTCTCATCTTACTCAGGTGTAAAATGAGTACCTGGCCGCTAACAGCATTGTCTCTTTCTGCAAACATTGCAATTATTCGCCTAACAGGTGTCATGTCTTGCCTACATGTTAAGTGTTGCTGTTGGCTAGAAACCCCTTTTAAAGCGTTTTGAGCACATTTAGTAGGTATTGCGCAATACAAATGTTCTTTTGTTTTTTTTTAAAGCTACATAAGAAAAATCAGAACAAATATATATTCTTATCATACAGATCTTTGTCTTTATTTTTATATGTTGTATTATCGATTTTGCTTTATACTAATTTAATTTAATTTTTTTTCTTATTTCATCGTCATTTATTGTTTTTGCTGTGTTGCAAAGGAAATTTTTAAAAATGTTAATGGTAGTAATTATATGCCTTTTTTACCTAATAGGAATGAGTTTATACTTAATACAAAGAGATATAGATAGTTATTAATTGATGAACAAAAATTTAATTCACCTCCACAACTATACACTCTCATATTCATGCACTCACACACACACCCGCACGCACGCAGGTTGTTAGAGGGGTAAAATTTAGTAAGATATAATTAAAATAAAGTGGATTGAGGCCAGGGCATAAGTGCTATGAAAATACCATTATTATTTTCATTATTATTATTATTATTATTATTATTATTATTACGATTTTTATTATCATTTTAATTATTGTTGATAAGCTATGCATCTCTGTAATTATTCATAAACGATCGTTGGATTATAAGTTAACCAAAATCTTAGACAAATATTTCATCAAAAAAAACAAAAAACAAACTAAACAAGGTTGATTGTGTAGTATAATTATTACTGAGTTGATGTAATGAAGATGGAATGTGCGCTTATATAATGTTTATCTTTATATATTTATTTCTTTCTTTTGGTGTAAGGGGTGGGGAAGAGGAAAGAATTGAATCAAACATATTATCAATTCACTTTTTTTCAAATTTATGGTTTATTGAGTTTACTTTTAGGAATTTGGTGATATGCAGTTAAATTTAATAAAATTTCTCATTCATGCTTGATTATTTTTTTTTTATATATTTTTTTTCTCATCTGATTGTCAGGGCTTAAGGAAACAAACCAAAAAGAAAAGATTAGAACAAATCAAAATCAAATATTAATAAAACCAAAACAGACTAATAACAAAAACAAAACAATGTATTTAAACGAATAAGTCCACTATATTTTTGCAAATTTCTTAACCTTCAGATCACATATTGTCTCCCAAAAGTCTGTTTTAAATTGATAAATCGATTAAAAACTCTTTTTTCCTACATAAATGAGATGAGTTTTCAAATCCTACGATTTAAAAGGACATCAAGAAAGTCACAAAAGAGATTTGTGAAACAAATAAGCAAGAGAACTCTGTAAATAAATTTTTTACCATGTACAATATTTTACTCTCCTTCTTTTACATTTTGAATATTTTGATTCACTGGGATATGCTTTTATTAAATCACCAGCTTCAATTTTAACAATGTGGGTACTGCCACTTATTCTACAGGTGCGCTTTCTTGTCAAACCTGTTTAAAAAACTGAAATTATATCCATGATAGCCATGATTTATTGCCGACAAGGGTCTAACCTTTGATATTCCTGATTACTTTAATTCCGTAATCAGAAGGTTGTGGTGAATGAAGAATACTCCAATTGAGGAAGGCTGTTTTGGGGGTTTTTTGGGGGTGGGAACGGGGTTCATGTAGTTTTCTTCTATTGCATCTGTCTAGCACTGTAACATTCTGATTTTTAAGATTTTGACCTTGCTCTTGGGACTGTATTTCAATTTTAAAATTTTTTTAGAACAGCCATTTAAGATCAGATTTACAATTTATTATTTAGTGTTATTGGTAAGTTCATCTAGCCAACCCGTTTTGTTTACACCAGACATTTCATGTAAGTGGCAGTAGACTACAGTTTCTTTTGGTTTTGGATGATTTTTTAATTTAATTTTTTTTTAAATGATGATATATGACTCCAATATGAAAAAAAAAATATATCCGGTTAAATAGAGTCAAGCAAGGTTTGAATTTTCTTAATCCTTTGCTTAATCTTGCAACAATTTCCCTCCGTCCCCACCATAACCCGAACATAAATTTTCATAAAATATATTCACCTCTTTCAAGGTCCCAATGTTATACTCATGACAATATCTTTCTACGCCTCTTGTGTGGCAATTACTATACAATGTTTTTTATATGTTAAGTGCCTCGACTCAAAGCACATTGTTGACAGGTCTCTGGTTTTATCCTCCATTCAATGATAGTCATCTTTTTTTTTTTTACCCACAAATTACGTTTCCGTTATGGAACAATATTTTAAAGACTTCAATAGACAATTTAGGAAGGTAGCATGATTTTTCTTTTTGTCTTTTTTTTTTTTTTAATTTTTGGATATCCAACAACAGCAGTTGTGCTCTGACTGAATCAGGTGGTTTATATGGAGGAGAAGAAGAAGAAGAAGAAGAAGAAGAAGAAGAAGAAGAAGAAGAAGAAGAAGAAGAAGAAGAAGAAGAAGAAGCAGAAGAAGAAGAAGAAAAAGGAGGAGGAGGAGGAGGAGGAGGAGGAGGCGGTTTGATAGGATAGGGGGAGGTGGAGAAGAAGATTATAACCTATCAGAATCACGCAGTCTAATTTTGTAAATATCAGGCAGGACATGCTGTTCTCTGAACCCACGACACCATTGTTATTACTTTTTTTTTTGTGTCTGAATATTTTTTTTTTCCTGACAAAAAATACAGGTGAATTTGTTGAGGTGTCTTTGGTGTTAATTACACATCTTTTTTTTTTGTTTGGAGTCTCACTTACTCCTTTTCTTTTTATCCCTTTATTTTCTCATGACAACTCTTATATTATTTTCACACCCTTTCATATGTTTTAATCCTTTAAAAGAATGATACTAATGAAATATATTGATATGATTATAAGTATAGTAAAACATTTTTTTTTTAAATCAGGGTAAATTCAATGTGTTGAAGTAATTTCTTGAATTTAAAAATGCAAAAATTTAAAAGTGAACTTAAGCACAGTTTTGTATGTAGATGGAAAGACATCAATATACAGTAATTATATCTTTTTAAATAACCTATTTCATTTTGTGCTATGGTTACAACTCACATTGCTTTTGTCATTGATTTAATGATTATCAAGTTGATTTAATGTTGTTAAGTTGATTTAATGATTGCCAAGGCCAGGTCGTTTTACTGCGTTGTCCTTTTCTTCTATGAGTATGAAGAATCCTTTTAATGGCATAGTTAGCAAATATTGCAATAAAATTATATGAAGAGTGGTTTTCCAAAACTCCCTAACTCCGTTTTTCCCCATATTGAGATATTGAGGATTATTTTCCCTAAAATTTCTCATTCAGTCTATTATTTTATCATATTTAAACTTCAAATTCACATAAATCATTGGAAATTCTTGTGCAAATTGATGTTTAAAATAAAGTTTACGCTTCAATATATCTCATGAGGGGAAAATCTCAAAAAGTAGAAAAATCAACTTAACGAGTTTTGGTAAACCAGCCTTCATATTTTTAATGATATCAACCTTGAGAAGGAAAAAAAAAACCTATATCTCATGAGTCATTGTAAGCATACCATGCCTGTAATATCAGATTGCAATGATGTATTGTGATAATGAAATTTCACACGCGTTATAAAGATTTTATTAAGCAATTGACCACAAAGCTGGATATTGTCACTAAGATTATTTTATTATAATATATGTAGCTACATTAATAAAGACAGCAACCACCTCCGTTCCGTCATTGAAAACATACCAAAAAGCATAGCACTGAGGGTGAGCAAACTTTCAGAAAACAGAGAGATATTCAACGTCGCAGCCACCCCCTACAAAGAAGCACTCACAAAAAGCGGATACAACACACCATTTGAATACACAGACGCCCCCCTTTCATGTAAACCCCAACACACAAGTGAAGAACGCAAAACAAGAAAACAACATATTACTTGGTTCAACCCACCTTTCGACAAAAACGTCAGCACAAACATTGGACAGCAGTTCCTGAAGTTAATTGATACACACTTTCCAAAAAACCACAAGCTCCATAAAATTATCAACAGGAATACCATAAAAATAAGCTACTCGTGTATGTGCAACATAGAACAAAAAATTTCAAGCCACAACAACAAAAATATTAATAAACCACCGACAAGAGCAAAACCCACCGACCAGAAAATGCAACTGCAGAAATAAGGAACATTGCCCACTAAACAAACAATGTTTAGAATCAAGTTTAATTTACCAAGCCATAGTCACCGAAACTAAAACAAACAAGCAAGAAAAATATGTAGGACTAACGGAAAATAATTTCAAAACAAGATACAACCTCCACACCTCAACATTTAGAAACACTAACAAAAAAACATTCACAAAACTCAGCGAACATATTTGGAAATTAAAAGACAACAAACTAGACCACAACATTTCATGGAAAATTTTATCTAAAGCAACAGGATACACACCAACATCAAAACAATGTAGCTTATGCCTGGAAGAGAAATATACTATAATCAAACACCCTCATGAAGCCACACTCAACGCGAAAAATGAGATGTACAATACATGCCCACATCGCCGGAAGTTCCTGTTAATCAACTACAAACCGGAACCACTTCAACAAACAACAACAGTCAACAAACCAACTCAGTCCTGACGATGGCTAATTAGGCCTGAAACATTAATGTAGACTATCTCAAACATTGTGGTAAATATAAAAATAATAATTCGCTCCATTACTACATGTCGAGCACTTTTCGTACCATATTTGTATCAAACATTATTCAATATATATATATATATATATATATATATATATATATATATATATATATATATATATATATATATATATATATATATATATATCTCACTACCTCCCCTCTCTATCTCTCCCCCTTTTTCTCTCTCTTTTTCTCTCTCCCCCTCTTTCTCTCCCCCCCCCTCTCTCTCTCTCTCTCTCTCTCTCTCTCTCTCTCTCTCTCTCTTTCTCTCTCTCTCTCTCTCTCTCTTCACTCACTCAATCTCTCTCACTCTCATTTAATTTTGCTTTTAATTGGATCTGATTTGATACTTCCTTATGCGTGATTTTATACTCTGAAATGGTTATAATTCATATCCCCTTATTCAGAGAATTATAATTATTACCATCAAAAATAGGAAGAGAAGGATTTGGTTTTGCATTGACTCAAACTCTAACTATATTTATTATTCAGAAACCATTTGACCAGTCGGGTACCTTGAAACGGTTGACGCGGGAAGGCTACCTATATGTCATGGAGAAACGTAAGTAATTTAGATTTATTCCCATTAAAAATTAAAAATAGGATAGTCAGGTATAGCATACTGTATAAGTTTGACATATACACATACGCACTAACACACCGATGTTTATATCTAAGACTAGCTAAAAATCATACACTTTCTACTAAATGTGCTCAGACAGCTCAAGCCATCAGCATCTCTTAACATTTAGGACAAGCATGAAACCTAAAAGGCGCTGTTACAATATTATTTTCGACATAGACAATGCTGTTAATGGCAGATATTCATTTTACACCTGAGTGCAGTTGGAAAATGTGAGTCGAGAATATTTTCAAGAATTCAGCTTTCAAGTGGAACTTGAACTAGGTACCTACAATTCCAAAGGCCACAAAGCCACACAGTGATAAGGGCTTATATAGATATTGATATCTGTACTCTATATAAATATTTATGATTTATATACTCCTTGGCTGAGTGGTTAAGACATTACACTGTGACCAGGAAGGTACCAGGTTCGAGCCCTACTTCATGTGCTGTAGTTTTTTTCTCTTTAGGAAAGATTATTAACCCCCAAATTGCTCACTTGGACAACATGTGGGATTCTTGTTGACATCAGACATCTATATTCCTTCATGGAATGCCCAGGCAATGGTATCTAATGATGCCCTGGCGGATGGCGTAATTTGTGTTAACTTTTTTTTTAATACTCCTTGCCCTTTCCATAGGTGTGATGGGAACCACAGGCTGGACCAAGTACTATTGTCAATACAAAAAGGAGTCTAAAGAATTCTACATGATTCTGTATAACCAAGTTGGGGGCAAACTGGTAAGTCAATACCAGATCCTGATCCATCATAGGAGACAGCACAATTATTAAACATTTATTTTTTAGGTTTGGGAGTTGAGATTTTGTCATTTTGAAAACTCTTCTTCTTCTTCATATTTTTCTTCTTCTTCTTCTTCTTCTTCTTCTTCTTCTTCTTCTTCTTCTTCTTCTTCTTCTTCTTCTTCTTCTTCTTCTTCTTCTTCTTCTTCTTCTTCTTCTTCTTCTTCTTCTTCTTCTTCTTCTTCTTCTTCTTCTTCAAAATTTTGTCTATGATATAATTATATTTTAAAAATAATTTTTCTGAACAATTGATGTAATAGGAATAATGAAATGTGAAGGGCTGTCTCAAAATAGTATTATGAAGGGGTGAATTTGATGCTGAACATTAAATTATATTCTTTACACAAAAAATTGGAATTTAAGTCTATGCCTTTATTTAGGGGAGTGAATTTTGTTTCTCAGACTTCAAATAATTTGAACCCTTTAATTATCATTTATACTTTTAAGAAAGTAAGTAGTCCTTCAGAGCCATTAGGCCCATGGAGCTGGCGTTTATCCCAGTTTCTATAGCATTAAATGGACACTAGAAATTTCTACCCTTTGAATAGGATGTTAGTCTATCTCAAAGTACGTTTTGCCAGATCTAATAGATCCAGCTACCACACTGCTGGGTGGACAGGGGGGGTGGAGGGGTCAGAAAAGAATCTGGACTTCACCCTCAAATTTAAACTCTGTCTTCTTTATCTAGAGTTTTCCAAGATAATACCAGACTGACGCTTTGAACCCGACGATTAAACAATCAAGTGTCACAGAATGATATTAAATCTCAGAATTGCCTAAGTTATTCAAGCTGGTCAGGGGAAAAACTTTGAAAAATAAATTGAATGAAATGAATTCTTAGAAATTTCTCTTGTTTTAATCTTAAACGTTTAACACATTTTCTATACTTTTCTCTCTCCCTAGAGTGAACCAGAGCAGTACACCCTTGAAACATGTGTCAGGTGAGATGACTTAACTATACTCATGAGTTATAGAAGTGAATTAGTAAATAAATGACAAATTTACCTAAAATTGAACATGTATCCAGGGTGTATCTGAATGCACTTTGCAATACTTGTTTTTTTTTCTCCTGTAAGTAGGCCATTATTGATCATATTTCCATTTTATATAGTATTGCTTCACAGACGAAAAGCTGTACGATTTATTAGCTGTACAATATCGTCACACCCTACATTTTATTAGGTAGTCAATTCATCAAAGTCAAGAGATTAAATGTGTGAAAAGCTTTTCTTTTCAAAAGTCCCTAAATGTGATATCTTTGTCACCCACCAAATCATTGTCTATTTTCAATACTGCTCCTCTTTGTCAAATGACTACATGTTGTTCACTTGGCCATTCTTACCACCGAGTTATGATGTTTTTAAATGTGATGCTAACTCTGATATTAGACCCAAAAATGACCTGACGGAAATTTTAATCAAAGATGAACCTCGCTCATAAAATAAAAGTATTTGTTTAGAATCCCAGAAGAGGCAAAACGTTTAGTCATGATCTCTGTCTAATAATAGCATTTCTTGGTTGGTCTTTAAAATGAAAATAACATGGTTGAAATTATGTAAAACATGACTTAAAAGATGTTATATCAACAACAAAAATGTCGACACAAATATATGTAATTGAAGAACACTCGATTTAATCAGATGAGAATTTATTATATATGGTGTATGACTTACTTCACTGAAGACAAAATGTGACAGCCTTAACTGTCGAAAGGAGATTGGATATATACACACTTAATGCATACTCAGTGAGATGTAGGTGGCGTTGAAAATGAACGAGAAGTAAAGAAATAGAAATAAGCCCGAATTTCATGTTTGCATATATAGATGGTTAAAAGCATTTTGAGAGTAGTTATAGCTCCCAGAGAAGGAGAGTACAATTGAAAGATGTTTCAGCCTTTGGCCCTCATTAGGGAATGACAGACAATTACAAAAATACCTTTAAAACTTTATAGCTAATACTATCTTGTATTAAAATTATAATAAATTGTGTGTGCGTTTTATTTGTATAATTTTTAAAAATATAAGACTGTAAACCCATGATGAATGCTTAAGTCGAAAAAACAGTTTTTCTTTGTTTTGTCTGTTTCCCAGAGCTAAAACCACTTCCATCTATTTTTATATATCATGACTTTAACAGACACAATTCGCCATTTCTTTTTACATTACAGGAGGGCATCAGATTCAATAGACAAGAGGTTTTGCTTTGATATCACATTCAAGGGAAAGTAAGTATATATATGATTTTCCTTATTTCTCTATTTTATATTTCTATATGTACACACCGATTCTCTTAGTCATTATAAGAATAATCTCTTTCTCCTCAAAACAAAACAAAAACACCATCTCAATTCACTTTTTGTTTGAGAAGTTTACTAATTACATCTAAGTTTACAACAAAATAAACTGCCCAAAGAATGACTTTGGAACATTTAATGATTCATCACCAAAAAACTCTACACAATCTGACAACATACCATATATTAGGAGGCATGAATTAGGATATTAATCAAAACTTTTATTTAGGTACTTTCACAGAGATTTAGATTTTGCTAAACTCAACATGAAAATTATTGGACTTCATTTCTCGACAGATTTGCCAGTAAGTATATTATTTGTGCAGTGTCAATCATAAAATGTGATAATCATTTGGAATTTAGATGGGGATTATTCATTTGCATGAAAAAAATCATATTGTGACATTTTGATGAATATTTATTTTAACATTTTTTGTTGTTGTGTAGGCCAGTTATGACATTCCAGGCCTTATCAGAGGACGACAGGAGACTTTGGTTGGATGCTATGGATGGAAAGGAACCTGTGAGTTTGGGATTTTGGCATAGTATTCACAATGAATGAATAGGGGAAGGACAGGAAGGAATTGCCATTTTCCTTCACAAGGCAGAATCTAGAAAAGATTTGATAATCATGGTCTTCAACAGACTCGACATTGGATGATGATGATGTGGTGTTAGTGGTTGTGGTGCTGGTGGTAAAGGCTGGATATCTGTTTGTTTTGTTTTGTTTTGTTTTTTAGTGTATGTATGTGTCTGTGCGTGTGTTTGCATGTGTTTGTGTGTGTGGGTAAACTCAAATAACGTTACTACTTCTGAAGGTACTGGTTCGGCAAATCTGTGAAACATTTTGTTTCTTTTTTACTGAAACCATCTGGCCCACCTGGGTGTAATTATTTTACAAGAAATGCCTATACAACTATCCCTCCAGCTGGAAGCTGTAAAATAATGAACAATAAGGAATAGCTTCAAAAAATAACAAAATACCAAACACAGAACGTTTCGGGTTCAAAACCGTTCTTCAGACAATAACAAAAACAATAAAAACATTAATACAGCACTTAAAGCCTAGACAGACGGCAGAGAACTATTTAGCATGATTGTCCTCAAGTGAAAGGATCTTGACTGAAGAAGGGTTTTGTTCTTTTTCAAAGCTGTTATATTCATTTTTGGTCACTGTAATTTTAATGCAGCTCAGTGATCTTTGATTTTCTGACATTTGTACAGTAATATTGTTAAGGTTAGAATAGATCTGTTGCTCAAAATGTTTGTTTTTTTATCTTCATGACTTCGGTCAAGAGAAAAATGAGAAATAACACATTGTTAGAATGGATGCAGAAGGCTTATTAAATTTTATCTAATATAAACTGAATTGATTGTAAGTTCAATTGTTTCCATTTTTATTTTTGTTTAACTGCTTGATCAAAAGTTTAAACTATTTTTCAATTTTTCTATCCTCAGACATACACTATGCATAATATCAAGAAAGATGATTGTAAGATATGTATGTTTTAGTTTTCTCTTCTTAAATTCAAAGCTTTTATTAATTTTTAAAAACCTTTTCAAAGATAAACATTCTAGTAAATTCCTTCAACCATGCTCTTTTTTTTTTCTTCTATATATCACTTTCTTATTTAATAGAAAATTAAATGAATCTCTCGCATCATTTGCTAAACTATGATAATTTAGTGACCTTAAAAATTATCAATATAGTTCATTTTTGAAAAACTTACTTCCAGTTTTATCATCCGTATCTTATCTTTGAAGAAATAGCAATATCGTTGGGATTTTTTCTCCAGCTAATTCATCAAATATATATAATATAATTTTATATTTTTTTTAAATGTTTTTTTTTTCTATTTCAGCTATATTAGATGATGTTGGATTCTCATTCATTCGAAGGTCCATTGAGGCCATTGAATCTCGAGGTTTGTTGAATGTTCGAAATCAAAATTATGTAAAGACTATATTTAGTTTTCTTTATTATTTATTTATTAAATGTTTTTTTTCAATTTTGGTTCAATCAATTTTTTGATATTAAGAGTTCCAATATCATGAATATATGATGGCTAGACCAATTTTCACCAGCAGCTTAGAACGCTCAATCATAGAATATAGATGTATATTTGGGATTTGTTCGCAAAGACTGACTTTGTGGAAAAATTATTAACCATCCAGAGTCTGGCATCTTGATCTATTTTGCAACAGCAACAATCAGCAAAACAAACAAAACTACACAATTTTAAATAGACAGTAATTTAATGTGTGTTACTTAACAGTCAATACTTTGTATGACTCCATTGGCCACCTGTAAAGCAACTATTTGTTTCTTCATTGACTTGGTAAGAGACTTAATGAATACTGGATCTATTTCACTCCAAATGCCTGTTAGAATTTGAAAGAAATCGTTAGAGCATATTTGCCCTCAGTCTTTTTCATGAAACACCAAATGTGCTTGACAGGGTTTAAGTCGGGAGAAACCGCTGGTCATGTTAGAACTCTCACTCCGGCATCCCTCAGACATTATCCCTACTTAATACAATCATCTGGTAAGGTACTTCTGCTTACCCCTAAATCACTCAACGTCCTCGATGCGGTATGAAATAGGTCGCTCTCGTGGGTGTTAACTATTTCACGGTCAATCACATCAGATATTATCTTGGGACAGCCTGATCTAGGCCAATCCATGACAGTACCACATTGATTGTAGTACCTCAAGTAGAGAGTTTTGTGTGAACAATTAAACAGTGTTGCATCTGTTACTTTGCGGCCAGCTTGAAGATGTCCAATAGCTCTTGCTCTCTCCTTATTTGTCAACTTTGGCCTTATTTGTCAATGGATCACAAACCATATTTGAAATGAAATAAATTTTGTATAACAAAGCTAGATCTGAAATCTGGATGTAACTGTTAAATATCAAAATCTTGCCACACAATAGCAATTCAATAGGAGTGCATTAGAGTGCAACGGTCCCAAGGGATCTTCATCGTCAAAATGGATGTGATTTTGCCGGGATGCTTTGCTTGGATTTTTCAAGATTGCATTTTTATCATACTAAGTTAGAGGAAGAATAACTGGATAACTACTTTTTGAAACCTATCATATTTGGTATCAAAATAAGTAGAAATTTTTGTACTTTTATAGCACAAATTAAATTGTAGCCATGCTAATCTGTGATATTTGTACAAGAAAGTATTTTATGAGTATTACCTTTCTTTTGTGCATTACTGTATAATTGCTCGAGTTAATTTTTGTTAAAATTTTTTTTTTACATAGGGCAATATCCATTAAATTAAATGTTCAAAGCGCTCACAAGGCTTCAACTGAAGACCATATGTTTTTCATAATTATGTGATAATTATGATAATGTTGATGATAATAATAATGATAATAATAATAATATTAATAATATTAATAGTGATAATTATGATAAAAATAATTATAATTATAATAATAATGATGATGATGATTAATAATAATGAATGGCCATTCAAGTAGGGTTCTGATGTTTTACTTGTGATGACATAAATGGCAGTTTACGCCAATTTCTCCTCACCCCTGTCTACAATTACCACTTTGGCTGTTGATCTTGGGTGGTTGCTATAGGCATGTTTGACAATAGTAATGCCATGCAATATAAAATCAAAGGTACACAAAGCGTTTTTGTCATCAAAGGTGGATGTACATTTTATATTAATTTTGTTCTTTATGGAATATGTCATGAGTCTACATTGCTCTCCATATTAATTGTGAATGACAAGGACAGGGCATATTGAGTGCCAAACACAGTGCCATTCCCCCCCCCCCCCCCCCCCCCCCCCCCCCCCCCCCCCCCCCCCCAACCCTTCTGGCAAATTGACGTGAGGATTCTCCTTTATCATTATTTCCAGGGCTTCAAGAACAAGGATTATATCGGGTTGTAGGAGTTACATCCAAAGTCAACGCTTTTCAAAAACTTGCTTTAGGTAGGTATATTTTTGACAATTTATCTACTTTTCCTTAGCAAAATGTTGACTATCCGGAGTTGCAAACAAACTTTTCATGCTCTCAGACTTTACACAAGTTTCAGATTTTATTGCATTTATTTTAATTTTGAACCACAGGCCAAAACCAGTCCAAATCAAGTATGTTGTTAGGGCATGTATAGTTTTCCTTTCACAATGGAATTTTGGTAAACTCTTTGTCTTCTCTATCCCTCAATCACAGATCCCAAGAAGGCTGATAAAATCAACTTTGATGATCCTTCAGTTTATGAAACAAAGACAATAACAAGTGCTGTGAAAAATTATTTAAGGTGCGTACATAGTGACAGCTTATTTAAGGGGTATCACATCTTCTACTCGTTTCTTTGGATAATTACAATGGCTTTATTATTTTATTTTTTTTAAGCCAATGGCGTTGATATAAGATATGACAATTAATTCTTTATTTGTACTCTTTATAATCCATAATTTTTTGAATAAAATAAATAATAAATACAAATACTTATTTATCACATATCGTAATGATACATTTGGAAGCAGGCACTGGAGAAAGATAGAAATCTGACAAAGTGTGTATGAACAAGAAAACAGTGCCAGACAAAGCAGAAGAAAAAAAAAAGACAAAATTTTTTAAAGTGAAAAGATTAAAAAATCTGTACAGAAACAGTGCGGTTTGAAATTTATTTTTTTCATAATTTGCTCTTCCTTTGTCTAGAACGTTACCGGAACCACTAATGACCTTCAAACTTCATGAAAAATTCATCCAAGCTGCTAGTAAGTTATTGTCTATATTTATTTTTTAAATTTTGATGAGAATTTGTAACTTGAAATATTCTAGATTACTCAGGTTCAACTCCTAATATGAAAATTGGGAATGTAATGCTTGCTGTTGTCATCATAGTTTTGAATTTTTATTCAAGCTTGTTTTGTCATTAGGAAGAAATTCAAAATACAATTTTCTGTCTTCCATCTTTAACTTGAGAAAATATTAGATATTTTGAGATATACATGCTGATAAAGTCACCAGGTAAATTAATAGAATAAATGTCATTCAAATTGTAATTGAGAAGTAGAATTTTATGGCCTGAAAAGTTTGTAGGTCCCTTTTAACAGTGAACATAATAATTAAGTAACCATCTCTATTATAACCATAAAAAATTATCTTGTTTCTCATTTTTCCATTCAGAGCAAGACAGCAAAACACTACGCATTCTGGATGTTCATAAATATGTACACCAACTCCCTGAATCCAACTTTGAAATGTTGGATATTTTGTTACAACACTTGAGAAAGTGAGTTTTACCAGTCATTGTGTTCAAAAGTTGTAGAATGTTTTGTATATTCTTTGTCCCGAATTTAAAAACTGTTAATTGAAATGTTAGAATTACTTGATTCGCTTGAAATTCAAATCTCATTTCTGGTACCTATATGTTTGATATTAGATGAAAATAATATAAAGCTCATTTGAGAAAAAAAAATTAAACAAACAAGTAAAATTAAACCCGAATTTTTGAAATCGCAACTTTCGGTAAACGGCAATATTTCCTAAGAAATGGAATTAATTTTATATAAAAGTCACTGGTTAATTGCAATATACTTTGATTAATGGCAACAAATTTTCAACCTCAAAAAGTGGCAAATTCAAGAAATCAATCAAACATAATCTCATGATTAAATTTCATCATGCGGGTGGTTGGATGGGAGCATCACCCTTGAATCATATACCTATGATGTTCGCATGGGTGTACGATCCGATAGTGATGTCGTTTCTTCTTCTCTTTACTAGCCTATCCTGCTTCTTTGGTTTGTGATTGTATTTTTGACAGGGATATTTTTTTTTCCTGTAAATCTTCTGCCTGTCTGTTCTTGGTTATTTATAATTTAGCTTATGATATCTTTAGGTTATGATTTTGATTTACATTTGTACTATTTTTGTTAGATTGCTTGTTTTTTTGTTTCAGCGGTCTCTCATATAACCTCAATTGTGTTGGAAGAGACCTAAAGCAACAAACAAACAAACAAACAAACAAAAATTTCATCATGGATGAATTCATGACAGAGTGAAGAATCGAAAGTGGGCAGGGTTTAATGCTACAGTAGTGTGTGACTATTCTATTAGAGACAAAAAAAGGTGGGCTTTGCAGTATTGATTTGTGCAGTCATCTGTGTCCATTAGATAGGAGACGAAGGGGCTGGGCATAGTCTAGACAACAGCTAGATAATGACAGTTGTAAGGAGAGACTGAGCGATATCCTTTGTTTTGGGATTGAAAACTGTGCATTGTGACCAATGGGTTTGGTGAGAGCTTATTGTTTATCATCACGGCTATGCTTTTTTGACTCTTACAAATATTGAGAACAAACAGTGAAAGTTAATCCAATTTGAATAAGATGTTGGCTTGCATCAAAACTGCATTTGCTTGTCAAAATCTATACAGGGCTGCCATATGTTTTTTTGTTTCAATCAAATTGCTCAAGTCTGTGGTGGACCAAGAACAATGTATACAAAAAGTGGTTTGAGTTAACCTCATATGGTAAGAAAACGATTAATGGTCAAATCAAAATTGCTATAAAAACTTACAAGTTGTGAAAACACCGTCCCATCATTTTATCTGAAATCGACCAAAGATACGGCAGCTTGGATTTAAAAAACACATGAAGACTGAGAACCATGGCTTCCCCGAACAAGGGGAATGATATCATGTTACAGAAAACAAAACTTCAAATCATCAAGGAGTTCAATTCATCTCTGAAACAAACTCATTCAGAACTTGCCAAACCCCCCCCCCCCCCCAAATGTGGCATCTACAAAACTGTTTCAGTAGTGGACAGGAAACTCAACTTCGATTAATTGCTAATTCGGTTAATCACAACATTTTTGGTGATCCCAAAGCATTGCAATTATCTGAAGTGGACTATTATTATCAACTTATCAAGGGCAAGAGCTGACTTTTTTCAAATGGGAAACTTTTGATATGAAATAGTATTATTATTATTATTATTATTATTATTATTATTATTATTATTATTATTATTATTATTATTATTATTATTATTATTATTATTATTATTCCTCTTACTATTTTTATTATCATTATTAACATTATTGATTTATGTTTCAAAGTAAAATTTCCCCGACCCCCAATTGAACATTTTTGTGCTTTCATTTCTTTTTCTCCTCTCCCAGAGTGTCCGACCAATCAGATGTAAACAAGATGACAGTGGCCAATCTGGGTGTGTGTTTTGGTCCATCATTGATGAGACCAGAAGAAGAGACCATGGCAGCGATCATGGATATCAAGTTTTGTAATTTAGTGGTTGAGATTCTTATCAACAACTACACACAGGTATAATCGTAAACAAAGAGCTGAAGAAAAAATAACGAATATACATTTTAGGTTCAAGACTATTTCATCAAATAAACAATATCAATATTTTATTTGCTGTATGTTTCATTGAAGTTTAGTAGTTGATAAGTTTGAAGAAAAAAATGCAGTAATGTCATTTTTTTTCTGAATCAAATGCGAAAATTGTAAGCATTTTTTTATCTCAAAAAGAAAAAAGAGGGGGAAAAAATGACACATCTGATATGAGAAATACATGTTTGAAATGTAAGCAAATGTGAGGAAATGAAACTGAAGTACTGATTCAAAACACCCTAAATTTTAAGATCATTTTCTAAATTCAAACCCATTTTTCATCCACTTTAAGACATCTTTCACCAAAACTTCAAGATCCAAAAAGATACACACTATTTCTAACATAATATGAGCATTTGGTTTAACAAATAATTGTAACGGTCTGTTTAACACTACAAAAACGACTGGATTTTCTATTTGAAAAGGACTAACTTTTGTGATTTTCCAGACAATTGGTTGATTTTAAGAATAACTGGGCTATCCTGCATTATTAAAAGATTTGGCAAAGCTACTTGGACGCTATTTTTAAAAGCATAAGATCGCCCATATTAAAAGTTTAACACGAAACTTTGGGATTTCTTGTCAAACAAAACTTGGCTAGGATTTTTTTTTCTAAGTGAGAGAATTTGAAAATGTTACATTTAGAGAAATTTGGATTTGAGAAAACTTAACTTGCTGTTAAAGAGATTTTGATATTGGTGACAACATTTTATTAGTAATTAGAATATTTTTTCCTTTTATTTTAATGTGGATAATGCATAGCTGCCAATTTCCATTTTCCATTAAATTTTCTAATTTTTGAAAAATGTTTTTTTTTAATTAAACTTTTTTTTTCTTTTCTTGATGCTTCAATGATGTTTACACATGTATTATGACCAAATGCTTGTCTTTAATTTTTGTTTATGGCATATTACTGTTAGACTTCAGTATAAAGAGCTACAGTTCTTAATGTCCTATTATTTTAATGTAACAAATTAGGATAGTATGATTTTGTGCTTCATGGGAAAAAAATCCTGGTTTTAAAGATATAAACTCTGTTTTTTTAAACCTTACCCTGTTTAACTAGCATTTTGGGTTGGTAGCTCTGGATAATGTCTTGATAACTGTATAAATTATTTCTTTCAGATATTTAAGCATCCACCAGATGGTGCTGACCTCAGTGAATCCAGAGTTCTTCCAAGTAAAGACCAACCTCCATTGCGATATGATACAGATATCCATCTGAGAGGAAATGTGCCATCAATGGGACCCAAGTCCAACCATAACACACCAAGCACTCCCATCTCCAGACACTATGCAAACCAAGCCCCTGTCCATCCCAATGCTGCGGGCAGGGCAAAATTACGACCTGTCCAAATATTCAATGCAAATACTGGAGGTAATGTTGCAAGTTTGGCCAGAAGAGATGTTAAGAGATATTACTTCAATCATAGTCATTTAGATGTACAGCTACTTTACTCATTTGTCACACTTGAATATTTATTGATACTATTCGTTTAGGTGAAATACTCACAACATCTGCCAACCAAATTAAAGTGATACTAGGCTGCTAGAAGCTGTGGACTGTAAAAAGTAATAAACAAACATGAATATAACAGCTTCAAATAAGAACAAAATACCAAACACGGAACGTTTCAGGCTCAAAACCCTTCTTCAGACAACAACAACAAACAATAAAAGCATATTACATATTATTATTATTATATTATTATTACTAAATTCCAGATAGACGACAGAGCTATTTTGTAGGTCCTCTCTGTAGAAAAATCTTGGATAGTGACTGTATTATTCATTTTTGTTTTTTACTTTTTACAGCCAAATTAAACATACCAACCTACAAAACTGTGTGTAACCTTTAACATTTACAGTCTGATTGATATAATTTAATGAGAACTAATAAATAACAGGCTGTCTAAAAATAATAACAAAGAGCTGAGTGACGCCAACTTCGTTCCCACTATATCATTATGTTGTATAACTGGATAGATGACCACCAAGTATTTTTAATTTTTTTTTACTTGTTGCTAGTTACAAATTTTTCTGCTTTTTAAAAAATTGTTCTTCCTGCTAATTATTTTATTATTGTTCAACAATGCAATCTTTCAATTTTTAATTATTTTTTTTTTCATAAATTTATATGATAAGTGCAAAAATAACATATATCCAATTATGTGCACAGGACTGAAGTTCTAAAGCTCAAATGGTTGCTGGTTGGGATAAGTGATAATTATAAAAAAACAACTCCTGTTAAAAAATAGTATTTTCTCCTTATTTATTCATCTGTTCTGCTTTTTTTTAGATATAGAAATTATTGAATTGTTTCAATATCTTTGATGGAATTGTCTGAACATTATTTATACATATTCTTAGAATGTTGAATGTTATTCCCCCACAGCGTTGTTCACAATATTTTCATTGAGAAATCTTTAGCCAAAACTGTCCATGCAGGTCTTATTAACTATTTGGCACAAATAAATTTGTGGGGATGCTTATACATATGCTCTTGGGTGTGTGTATATGTATGCTACCTTAAAGTCTCAAACAGTTTTTAGATTTGGCACTATACTAAGTGCTCTTTGAATTTGTATAAAACCTGTCATTAAGAAAATAAAAGATTTCATTGTAATTTTTAATCTTACCTAGAAATCTAGTGCCTCAATTGACCAAAACTTCAGGAGATTTCAGTCATAAGTTTTATTTATTTTGAAACCAATTCACTCAACTATTGTCGATTAGCTGGATTCGTTTTCTTTGGATCAAACTGAAAGCTCTTTGTAATAAAGTCATTTATTGTCCATCCTCTGTAGTTTTGTTATCAGGGAAACATTCATTATTGTCTTTCCTCTTAATAGGATTCCAGTCTCTCACAAATTATGACAAAGTTCGATCATCTGAAATATTAGACCCTGCTATCCAGTCACTTTCTGGTGGACTGAGCAACCAAAAAAAAAATATAAATCTTGAAGATGCAATTTAGCCTAGTTCATTTACTTGCGAGTCATGTGCTCTTTTAGTTGAGATACATAGTCCTCTTCTTTGTGATAAGGATCCTAATCGTTTGGTGACAAAACAATTGTGATTAACCATACAGACAATACTAAAGATGGATAAACTCCTGTTCTATTTGCTGTATTAACCATACAGACAATACTAAAGATGGATAAACTCTTGTTCTATTTGCTGTATTAACCATACAGACAATACTAAAGATGGATAAACTCTTGTTCTATTTGCTGTATTAACCATACAGACAATACTAAAGATGGATAAACTCTTGTTCTATTTGCTGTATTAACCATACAGACAATACTAAAGATGGATAAACTCATGTTCTATTTGCTGTATTAACCATACAGACAATACTAAAGATGGATACTCTTGTTCTATTTGCTGTATTAACCATACAGACAATACTAAAGATGGATAAACTCTTGTTCTATTTGCTGTATTAACCATACAGACAATACTAAAGATGGATAAACTCCTGTTCTATTTGCTGTATTAACCATACAGACAATACTAAAGATGGATAAACTCTTGTTCTATTTGCTGTATTAACCATACAGACAATACTAAAGATGGATAAACTCCTGTTCTATTTGCTGTATAACACTAAAGGACTTTTTTTTTCATTTACATTATCTTATATAAATAACAGGTTTTGATACGCATAATAGTGTGAGTGGAAGCAATGAGTCATTAAACTCTTCCAAGAGTGTCCTATCACCTAGAGGAGCCTTACCTTCAGGACCCATGACACCAGGATCTGAGAAGTCCAGGCGAGGTTCCAGTAATTCAGAAGCTGCTCCTGTATATTCCAATGTCAATGCCCTAGGTGAGTGGAAATCATCAATGAAGAATAATTTGTGAATACCCTTTAAAAAAATTATTACAGACAAGAGTAGTGAGAACTGTAAAATAGTAGTGAAAGCAATTTTCAATGTTAACACAACAAATTTGGTATCTATGCATCAAATGTGACCCATCGACTCAAAACGGTATTATTTCAGGATTAATCAGCCCCTCTAAAGTAAATTTAGAAATACAAAAAAGAGAAAAGCGAAATTAGATCTGTGTGCAATTCCAGGAATTGTATTTATTCTTCACCATATGGAAGTGAAATTACCATGCAAGTTTCATATTTATGGCTCTATATTTAATTTTCAGCATCTACGTCATCCTGACATAATACTGTTTTGAGACGGTGGGTGACAAATTATATTTTTTAAAGAAAGGCTTTTAGGTTCAGTTTAAACTTTCCCTGCAGTCTATTTGTAAAACTACTGACTGATAATATCTCTTTGAATTGAAATACAAGTTTATAACATCAATTTTTCAAATTTCAGCATCAAGATTTAACCTGAATCTCTCTGGAAATGATTCGCCAGCATTGTGAGTAAAGATTTTCTTGTTTTATTCAACAACTCTTTTTTGACATTAGTTAAATCATTAGCAATGAGAAAGAGTGCTTCAAACTTATTGCTACAAGGTGCAATTAAAGATTTGCTGTATGCTTTCCTCCACCCCATTTTTTAAAAGTTTACTTATTTTTTGGGTTTTGTTTTTTTCCCTAAGTTCATATTTACAAGAAAGCATAGTTTGCTTTTACCATACTCTGCGTGAGTTATATATCGTTTAAAATGCTTGGTCATAACAATAGCACCCTTCCCCCTCCCTCATTTTTCTACATTCTTTTCTGAAAGTGTGAATGTTTTATTTTGACTAAGCCTCCAAAGTAACCACATTCACAGTTATAGTAATTTTCTACAGTTTATGCTGTTGACAGTTGAAGTTTGTAATTTCTTATGTTTAAAGTGTACCTACCTGTGTTTTGAAGGATCTATATCTTTTGTCTGGCTTGCTTATTAAAACAATCTGGACTTACTAGGCTGTAACAAAACAAAATATTTTTCACTGCTTAGACCGGTATTTTTTATCAGGATTTGGCACCATAAGGCCATTTTTTTACTTCACTTTTTATCATACAAGTGTGCTCCTTCAACTGATCATGATTTCAATATGTTTGCGAACAACAATTACAAGTTAATATTCCACAATGTGTAAGGAAATGATTTCATATAAGTTTATAGTCCGTTGCAATAAACATCCCTCATCCCTTTCCATTTCAATGAATCGCCCAAATTATTCACATGGACTTTGGAGAAAAGGTTACAAACTCTTTATTTTGAGTCAGAAGAAAAAAGCGCCTTTGAGTACCAACTGGAAGCTTACCTAACCAGGTTTTAAAGATATGCTTAGTTACATTACAGCAGGAATGACCTATCAAAAATTGCCATAGAATCAATGTTTCTTACCCAGTTTAATTTGTAGTCCTATTGTAACCATTATGTTTCAGAAAATTCAAAATGAATCAAAATAAATAGAATAAAATATGACAATCGTTCAATTTTTCTTTTAATAAAGAAATCATGACTTGATGTCGTGTTTTTACGTGCCGAATCTTTTCTGTACTTTAATTTTTTTTAAACATTTTTTGGTACACATTTAAAGTCATTCCCCCTAATGATTTTGATAAATGTTTTCCAAATCTATTTGTACACGAGCTAGGTACCAAAGGTCTGTATAATTATATATTTTCCTAAGCAGTGTTACTGTCATGTGATGCTTTGCCCATTGCATTTTACGAATGTAATACCAAGCACATCATTTAATTTTGAACCTGCCAGTTATGATTGAATCTATGTTACTGTATTAAATTCTGTCGATATAAGATAGACATTTCTATTTGTCTTAAAACTGATTGGAAAAAATAGCCACAAAGAAAGTATCTATTATATAGACAATATCAATATAAAATAATATACAACTGGAATGGAAACTCAAACTCTTATTAAGAAATATTTGGCTTTAAAACACACTCAAGGATACATTACATCCAGTGACAGATCAGTGTGCAGAAAATTGTCCTAGATTTGTTTCATGACTCAGCAGTACAGTGTGTCATCTTGTTGTAAAATCAAATAATGTGTAAATGATCAGAATACCCTTTCCCGGCACTGTTGACTCGGGTACCTGGCTATAGACAGTGATGGATATTGTAAAAGTGAGAGTACAAAAAGGAAGCCTAACAGTTGATTTATATTGTACAAAATGGAAATTTGTTTCCATTTGGCCTGTTAGGGTAAATAAATATAGCATTATGAAGTTCATTGAGTCATTTACCTAAGACAGTTTTTATTTTCTATTATCTCTCATAAGAGAAAATATATCGGTACGTGGTATAAAGAAGTTGACAAATTTTTCTTTCTGTTGGTGTATCGCATGCCTTCATTGACACAATTGAGAAGCAGATGCAGATGGCTCAACGTGTACCAATGTTACATGTTGTAAAACCGCACCAAAATAGTTCAGATATTTATTTCACATTAGCATTGCTACACAGCTGTTGCCACTCAGTGACTGTGGTTTGGTCACAAACCCGTAATTCGACCAAAGCTGACCCCTATGTACAAAGTTTCGACTGAGGTGGGTTCAAGGACTGAGTTCAGAATATGTTAGGCGGCATTTTGTTTACAGACGAAATAGCTTTTTAAAGTTGATTCCAGATACAAACGATCATTGAAGTAAGAAGTGGATATTAATCTGTAATGGTGTGGGCAGTGATAGTTGGTAGTAGAAAGACTGAGCTAATACGTATCAACCAAAGACTCCTGACACGAATCCAATTGAACATACATATGTGGATTTTATGAAAAAAAAAGCTAAAAAAAATATTTTTTTAATGAACACAAACACTGTACAAAATCTGATGAACTGTTCGACAGACTAAATACAATTTGAAATTATATACCTGCAGAAACTGTCCGTCAATTGACATCATCAGTGAAGCACAAAAAGTTATGGCATTGATCAATTCTACCAGTGAACGTACAAATTACTGAAGATCATCATGTTTGCTGATTTCAATTATGTGCTCGATTTTGCGAAATTGATTTTTTAATGACTGGTCTTAAGTGTCTGCAACTTTTTAACAATTTATACAAATTGAATAAATTATACACCAAAAGAAAACTAGTTTTGTCTAGTTTCCAAATCTGTATATGTCATTGTATTTGTTCCAACCATAATCGAATTATTAGCGGAAACAATCTAGTTTCTTTTGTAATTGACTACATCTGCCTCTTTGATATAAGTATTGTAAATCTTGGGAAATGCTGAGTTTGAAACCTTCCAGATTCTCTACCATTTTTCATGTTATATACCTATTTTTATTTATTTCATTTTGTTAATGGTTACCGCCTAATAACCTGCCTCTTTGTATCTTTGTAAAGTGTTTTGAGCACATTAAGTGGATATTGCGCTATATAAAACCACAAAGCTCAAGCTCAAGTTTCTATTTGCAAGAGAATTTGATTACAAATATTCAATTGTGTTGCACTTTATGTATTCAGTGAAAAACAGGATTATTAGGTGAAGAAGTTGGATATTAGAGGGTGTTATTAATTGTAAAAGTTTTGTTACACGAGAGTAGCTTGTTATTACTTGAAGTGGGCAATTACAAGGCAAATCATTAGGCAGTTATCACTGAACAATGCTTTTTTAAGGTTTCAAAGCTGTCATCATAGAATGCCATTTAAGGCACTTGCACGTAAAAAAATCAAGAATAATTTCTTTTTATTGTGGTCAGACCTGGTAGAAAACACTCATACATTACCATTTTATCTATTGCACAGCTGCTTCACCCCTTCTCCTCACCCCTTCTCCTCCGCTTTTAAATAACAAGAAAAGGTTTTTGCAAAAAAGGGGATTGGTTGATATTTTAGATGATCTTTAAAATCACATGAAGAATTTTTATTTGCCATGTTTATTTTCTTTATACCCACCCATATTAAAGTTGACTCAGATTCACATTTTGAATTTATTTTTGCTTTACTAGGAATACACGTGACTCCTCTCAACCACTTTATCAGGGAAAGGTTTTCAAAGGACTGATTTCCCTCAAAAAGCCTAAAGATGGAAATGATAATAATAATTATTTTGTGGCCTATTATTTTGCTACCACAAGGCCAAGTGATAACAAGCACTTTGCTACTGATACTATTGTAGTGAGGTGTTCGCAGTCACCCTTGTCATTAATTGGAACAAAGCGAATATTAAATTGCTAAAAGCTGTGGACTGTAATAATAATAATAATAAATGGCATTTATATAGCGCTTTACCCCGTTGCCACAGGCTCTAAGCGCTTTACAGTGATATAAAACAAAACATATTACAGTGAGACAAGTGTGAAGGAAACGTGATACGAATTCAATTTAACAACAACAAAATATGAAAATAATATTGCAACATTATGACGTAAAAAGATAAAACTTTAAGCGAGATTTGAACGTTGTCAACGAATCCGAGCATCTCACGTGTGACGGGAGAGAGTTCCAAAAATGGGGGGCCGAAAATTGAAAAGACTGTTCACCTATTTTACGCAATGAAAAAAGTAAAGTTTTTTAAAAATGAATACAACATCTTCAAAAAATAATTAAATACCAAACATGGAACATTTCGGGCTTGAAAACCCTTCTTCAGCCAATTCATTAGTCTAAAGCAATACCCAGTATAGATTTCCAGAGGTGGATAAATGATGTTCATCTTATCTTGTTATTGACTAAAGATGGGTTTTGAGCCCGATACATTCCAAGTTTGGTATGTGTGTTCTTTTCAAAGCTTGTTATCTTCATTTTTGTACATTAATTCGACCAAGTATCTTCCATTTGTAGTGTTAGGATTCCTTTGACAAAGTGTCAAAATCTTTTGCCCTTTCTCTTTTTAAAATGGTGATAGAGGGGAGTCTACTAGTATTAGGCTTATGTCTTGTGATCCTATTCTGCTGCAGTCCCTTGTTCCTCACTAATGCTTTCACTCTTAATCTGTAACATTTCTCCCACCTCAACAGCGGCAGTGTTAAAAAGAGAAGCAGTAGTGATTTTTCTTCACAAGGAGTCATGTAAGAATTTGATGTTTGAAAGTTTTATGTTGTAAAATACAATGATCCAACAAAATCGTTGTGAGGTTGATTAAAAAAAAAAGTTTACTTTTTCTTATGACGGTTTTATATAAATTATCCGTCAATTACAGGCTTTTTTATTTGGGGGGGGGGGGGGGGGGGGGGGGTTGATTTTTATAAGATATGTCTGGAAAAACAGTGCTTGATATATAACAAAGAGGTATTAGGATCCTTATTATGATTAAATCATTCCAGCTATGGTAAGATGATTTTTTTTGTCTTCTTTTTTAGAATTAAAAAAAAAATAAAATAAAATTTTATTTTATTTTAGATTTATTTTTAATTTTCGAAAATGTAATTTCTGATAGGACATGATTGATAATATATTAAAAAATCATAGTTGATATAAGTATAGTTCTGCTTAGGTTGCAAAGTACTGCAAATTAACTATATTATATTGATGACTTTAGTTTCATTGCACGCATGCACTGAATTGTTTTGCAAATCTTTCTATGAAAATGTGTAGGAACCGTTATCCTTCTTCAATTTAGCTATAATCATATTGTGTACATAATGTAATGAATAAGTATATAGAATATATGGAAAATCTCAATGAAACCTTATTATGTTATTATTAAATTCCCTATAATTTATGTTAAGCAAATAGCAAAATGTTCTCTTAATTGTCGATTAATGTCTGTGTTGCTTTTTTAAATCAGCTACTTATTAGGGTATAGCTAGTGAAACACAAAAGTACTCAGGAATGACATTTTCAATGAATTATCATTATGGAACAGCCATTAAATGATTTCAAATTATCTACTTATTATGAAATTCTAAAGTATTTTGCCCATTTAATGACATTTTGAATAAATTATTATTATAGAACTGATTAAATGATTACAAACTTTACAATGCACATCACCGATCATATAATTTCAAACATTTGTTTATGGTTTAGTTATTTATAATGTATTCCATCATCATTTATTCCATGATTGTTTACCAAATGTTCCCAGGTCCACCTCCATGCAAGGCAGTCTTTCAGGTAGTATCTCCAGTCTATCCGGGTCCACAGGAAAACCTCCCAGAAGGCAAGTCCTCGAAGAATGGTCATATTGGTCAGAAATGTGGAATAGAAAATCTTCCTTCCTTGCAAAAATGATTTTTTTTTAAAAACACACACAAAAAAAAAAAACAGCTAGCAAACATTCAACAAAAACGGGAAACTAACATTGATGAATAAATCAATGTCAATACATAACAAAAATACCAACGGTTTGGAAAACAATGTGCAAAATTTACACAGGCATGTAGAACAATTCACAAAGTTTCATCTCAATCTAGATATTAATAAGTTATAGAGAGGAAGTCCTAAAACAATCAGAGATATAGATGTTCATATAGGTCGGAAATATGGAGTAGAAAATATTCCTTCACTGCCGTTTTTATGTATTTTTTTTTTACATCTGCCAAACAATCAAAAAAGGGAGTAGTACTTTGGTGAATGAATGAATGTCGCTATCTTGCAAATAGCACGTGTTTGTATAACAATGTGTAAAGCATACATGGGCATATAGATTGATTTTGCAAAATTTCATGGCAATCTAAAATTGAAAAGTTAATTTTTGTTAAAAAGATGTATGGAAGAAATTTCATACCATAAAGGCACACAGACGATTCAAATTATTGTTTGTTAATTGCAGTCAGTAAAGATAAAGGACAGTTGCAGATGATTGCATACTGCATCAGATCAATTCAAAATCCCCCTTTCTCTTCTTCTTTTTTTCTCCTTTAATTTTATGACTTTTTTCCTTCCTCTTTCACATTGTTGGTGCATTGCATTTATTTGATGTAAAGCAGAACTCCTGCTGGAGCTGCTAACTTCATAAAAAAATTTGAAACTTGGTAATGATAATAAAGAAGGGGGGAAAATGACATGCATAGGGTTGTTTTTTAAAGTGAGAGTTGACTTAAATAGAGCTGAATTCCGTGGATTGCACTGTCTTAAAAACTAAAAAAGGTTGCTCCAAAGATGAGATTGAGGCTTTAGAAAAAATTGAAATGAAGCACAATTTACTTTTTGTTTAAAAGATCAAATGCAGTTTAGAGCTTGTGAAGATTTTATTTTAATTGAATTTGATCTCTGATATTTTTAATTACAGAAAAGTCATGACCAGATACAGATGTGTGGCGGATAGTGACATGGAGTTATCTTTTGAGGCTAATCAAATCATCACAAATGGTATGTTAGTGACACTGTTTTTTACCACAGAAATGTGTATTAGTACTTCGAACAGGCATCAATGACATGCGAATGTCAATGACTGTTTTTAAGTTACTTCAACCTGGTATGAAGTCAGAGCAAATCAGATACAGAAAGTTGAATTTAAAGCCTAAATTATGAAATTAAAAATATAGAGGTTGTCCCTGATAGCTCAGTTGGTAAGTACTCCCTTCATATACTTGAGCCTTTTGAAGGGGCTTTTTTTATAAAGCGCAATATCCGCTAAATATGCTCAAAGCGCTTTACAAAGGGACCAAGATCGATCCAGGGTGAAGACCAAATTCGTTTCTGACCTCCCTCTCCACCCGGCAGTGATTGGATAGCTGGGTCTGTTAAATCAGGTGGAAAGTACTTTGCAAGAGGACAGTATCCTATTCAAGGCTACTGTCCATTTCACACTATAGAAAAAAAAGATAAATTCCGGCTCTGTGGCCTATTGGCTCTGAACGACTACTATTCCTAGATTGACTAAAACAATTTTTGTTCTATTTTGCTTCTTTCATTTAGTTCGTCCATCAAGGGAACCAGGCTGGCTAGAGGGAACATTGGACGGAAAGACAGGCATGATACCTGAAAACTATGTGGAGTTTATAGAATGACCTTAGGAACAAACGCTAATATTATTTCTTTATACGGTTAAATGGTTGGCAGTCACAGTGATAATGCTAACCAAAGCACTGTCTTCCTCGACATTCAAGTGAATAGAATTTTGAAAAAGACATCCATGAAAGAAAAAAAGGCACTGTCTATACGTTTAAGTTCTATTAATAATAATAATAATAATAATAATAATAATAATAATAATAATAATAATAATATATACTTTATTCATCCAAAAAATGGAAAATCGTTTACAGACGTGGCATGCATAAAAATGTATAAACACAAAGTTGAGAATCTATGGCGACAATGTATACATATATATATGCAAATGCACAAAAATGTAAAAATATACAACCAAGAACCAATAGCAACACTTTATATATTAATTTGATAAATTGAGATAGGCCATACCTCTGGCCTTTAGTCCGAACTTGTGTGTGTATATTTAAAAGATATTGTTATTGTTATTATTTTAAAATTAAGAAATTTTCTCTTAATCCCGAAAGGTATAAGGAAAAAGACACGAAGCCAAAACAGAATTTACTCTGTCTCATAGATAATGGATAGATTCACCATCTCTTCACTATTTCAAGCAAATGCCACCCCCCACCCCCTCTGTCTATACACACATACACCTAACTGCAGTTATGTCTTCTCTCCTTTTATATCACTCCCCCCCCCCCCCTTTTTTTTTTTTTTTTTTTAAATTTAAATTTATAACTTATAAGAAAATCGATAAGAGAACTGATGGTGTGTCCATCTGATATGAACTTAATTTTTCATGTCTTTTCATGTAAACTCTCTGCTTTGCTTCTGGTACAAATTTTTAGATCCGCCATTTACACAGATTTAATCAGTTAATACAAAGTATTCAGTGACTAGTTCAGTCTAATTTTTATTCCCTCTCCTCCTTTCACTAGATTTCGATTTTTAAAACAAAGTTTTGGAAGAAAATCAAGCAAAATAATACTGCATTAGCTCCATCTTTTTTTAATATGTATAAAAAGGTATTCACATTTTTTTTCCTTGCTTTTGTCAGATGAGAATTTTTATTACATGCATTTCCCTTATTCAATTATTCTATTCAATTACTATATGTAATAAAGAATTTAAACAGAGAAGGGAATAAAGCAACTCAATCCATTGTTACATAAAATAACAAAATCAAGTTATTATTTCCAGTGAGGCAGTTATGAACATATTATTTATGTATACCGAGCCACTAGATGGCTATCACTGTGGATATTTGTTTTCCTCCGTTACCTCCTCTAATGTAAAGTGACATGAATTGGCATTCATAATTACATTGGAAAGCTGGACAGTACACTTCCCCATCTCTGGGGAGTGGGATCAAATTGTGGCAGTTTTTATCATGAGTTACTGATTGAAAACTTATCTTTTTAATTCCTACATCTAAATCTGCTAAATATTTCGAAGTCTAGAAGAATTCATATTATTTTTAACCTGGTGGACTCATTATCTGATTCTCTATGAAAATACACTCAATCTCAATTTTCAATTTTTTTGTCTTTTAAAAGAAATAACCCCTTCACACAAATAACCCAGTCACACACTCATTAATGTAATAAATCAAAGCTTTTGGGAACAGAATAGATGTTATATCTTTATTTTAAAAAACGACAGTAACAAAAGTGCTGTGTTAAATTATCGTATTTTTCCATTTATCTAACAATGGTTTGAGAATGTCTCAAAAGTTTTTGCTTCATTGAGATGTACCTTGTTGTTGTATTCATAGAAGCAAAATTCCATGCAAAGTTATATCAAATGTTTTATGCTCAGGAAAACTTGTTTAAAATTCTGATTTCATTTTGCTTACATTCTTCTTGTTGTTCTTGTTGCTCGAGATCATAGGCAGGGAAGATAAACATTTCTTCTGTATTATAAGTGTTGATGAATTTTGCTTTTACTGAGATGACAGTAAATTTTAACGTGATGTCTTCAATTGGGCAATTTTTGTCGCTGTATTTGTCATGAAATTTTGTTTGTTTGTTTTGTTTTTAATTATGAATGAACAACTCGTTGTTTGTTTGTTTTGTTTTTAATTATGAATGAACAACTCGGTGTAATTTAATGCCAGATTGTTTCACACCATTTTTAAAGAATTTAGAATGGTGATATCTAAACTGGAATTTCTGTTTTAAAAGTCATCTGGCACAGTCAAGTCAAGTGCAATATTAGTGATTAAGATACAAACCTTTGAAACTTCTTGATTTTCCATTTTTTTTAAATTGGCCACGATTCAACTGTGTAATATCATTTGATTTATTTGTTTTCGTTTTTTATTCTGCTACAAAATTAAACATGTAATTATACCAAATGAAAAAAGGTTGAATCAACTTAGTTTATATCTTGGGGTTAATTTTGGAATTTGTTCATCAAACCAAATTAGGGAGCAGGCACTGGCATAAGATAAAGATCTGAAAAAGTGTATATGAAATTGTGCCAGACAAAGCAGGAAAGAAATATACAAGAAAAAAACCCCCATCCCAATAATCAACCTGCCTGGATCGAATTTTAGACCTCTTCATCATACACTTGTTCGTTCATCATATCACAAAAAGTGTAACGCCCAAAAGGAGTTATACTTTTAAGCTGTATCAATGTTTTCTACCCATGATGGTCATGCAAATATCTTCAATGAAGGTGTACGTTTATGTTAATAAATATTATATTAATAGAATATTATCATGATATATGATTAAATATTAAGTCACATAACATATATATATATATATATATATATATATATATATATATATATATATATATATATATATATATATATAGATATATACATGCGTGTGTTTGAGTGTGTGTGTGTGTGTGTACTAGCCACCACTTAAAAAGCACAGGCTGTTTAATGATTAAATGGTCTATATATTTATATAGTAATTTTTAATTTCTGATACAAAACTTTAAATATGTTTTTAAAAATAAGTAACCAAGAAACTAACCATTTGAAGCAATTTGTGGTTTTTTAATTAACAAAACTAAGAAAAAGTCACAGCACGTCTTCCAGCTAATAAGGTTTATGGGTTCCTTTATTGAGCCTACATTCTTGACTCGGCTCTTCATGCTCTAAATGAGATTTTGAATTTGGCCACTGAGAAATAGCATTCCACTTTTCCATCAATGCTTGGATGAGTTGATCCCAGTTTTGGGACCAAGAAATACAATCATCAATCTTGCATTTCAGATAATCGCTCAAATGTTCTATTGGCGATAGATCTGTGGAAAGGGAGGACCATCTCATTGCTGGAGTATTTCTTTGCTCCAAATATTATTGATTCATGGCTGCAGCATGAGGACATGAGTTATCCAGCCCATCCACAAATATGCAAGCATAGTATGGGATTCCAAAATTAATATCAACAAGATCGACATGGTACAAAATAGAGCTGCAAGGAGAATAACTAATTAATACTCACATTACAATAGTGTAATAAAACTCACACAAAGCTTAGGTTTGTAAAAAATGCTACATCATTGCGAAACAAGATACAGTGGACTCCGGATAAGACGATGCCCAGGGGAACCGAGAAAAAAATCGACTTATCCGAAAATCAACTTAACCGGAGTGTAACCAAATGAACAAAAACGCATGTGAACAAGGCAAACCAATCAAGAATATGTATGTCCCTTCATATCGCGCGGTCTCTGTCGTGGTCATCAGAGGCTCCTACCCCCAATAGCCCCATAGAGGAATCAGAATACATAAAAATCGGAATTTGAGATAAAAAAGCGGAATCAACTTACTGTTATTGACTATGACATGTTTTGCAACAGAAAATGTAATAGACAATCCAAAAGTACTCAAATGATTAAAAATATAAAATGTGTAAAAATTTACAGATTGTATAAAGACTAAGAATGGGGTCAAATAATAATAGAGAACACACAGGTCCTGGCCGTCTGAGAGCAAAGCATTGAACGGATGGATTTAACCTTGTCAGGACCCTCCCCCCCCCTCCCCCCCTCCCCCCCACACACACACACCTAAACAAACAAACGCGCGTGCCGGTACAAACACACACACACACACACACACACATTTACACAGGGCTAAAATTAAATAGGGAAAGAAGCTGACCGTACTACTCAATAATATTATTACGGAATGAAGCCAACATATAATATTACCAAGGTCATTGACCTCACAAATTGGAGTCACCATAATAATAATAATACTTCGGTCACCCCCCTCCCAGACAGCACACACTTTGAAGGGACTAATCAGACATACAAAATGTGCGTTGATTGACCATAGGAGATGCTGACGAAATAACCCATAGCTCACTTTTTTTTCACTACAGACTTTTTTTTTTTAATGTTCCTCCATTGGAAAGGTGAAAAGCGAAATTTTTGCCTTGAATGTGGAATGTATACCAATTAAGTGAAATTATTCCGCGAAAAGCGGAAAGGTAGGAGCCTCTAGGTCAAGGTCATGCTTCTTGTAAATCATGGAGACAAAAATAGCCGGCATGCCAATTTCCTATGCGATGATTTTCTGTCGCATGCCAGACTTTCCAAATGCATCGAATCTTCCTTTTCCGCAATAGGTTTGCCATTGTAGTTGTAGACTTGATTTGAATTCTTGATAAAATTGATACTAATTAAGAGGGGCCATTACATAGGATGGCCTGGGATTAGAACCCAAAAAAAATCTTGAACTTGAAGTTGAGAAATTAAAGTTATTCAATACTGCTTATGTACATTGAACACGGACGTCAGGCAAAGCACCTACATCACATCGATGTGCGCCAATCGTTCGCGGATATTCTTAACCACTGAAAATTCTTACTGGTAGCTTTTTTAACCAATGGAAATACTTGTTTGTGATTTTATTGTAGTCATGAGTAATAAGAACATCGACTTAAGCGACATCGACTTATGTGGAGTTTTTTTTTTTTACTAATGTTATATAGGAAGAAGGGGGAGGGACCAAGAAAAAAAATCGACTTGGGTAAAAATCGACTTAGGCAACGTCGACGTATCCAGAGTGCACTGTATGTACCTTTAAAAAAATTAATACAGGCAACACCAGCATAAAAGTCCCCAACTGCATAAAAGCAAAAAAAACAGACTAACAAGAGGAAACGACAACAAACTATCAATTCAAGCATCAAGAACAGACACCCACCTACACACTTTCTTTCTTTCCGCCGTTCGTTTATGGAATGAACCCCCTCAGGAGTTGATAGAAACTAAAAACAATACAAAATTTGAAAGGGTCTTGGAAGCATAGAAAAAATACCAAATAATGAAATGATCACAGTGTGTATTTTGAACTTGCGAGTGTTTGAGTGTGTGTCGTGAAATTAAACATGTGAACTGTAGTGTAGATCTTCTATTTAAGGGGTTACTACAATGACCACGAAGAAGAAAGAACTGGTTCATTTCAGCATGATCCTGGAAAAAGGGAATAACTGTAGTGTCAAGAATTTGATTGATATACCGATATTGAATTTTTAATAATGGCCTTAACACTTTAAAACATATGAGCACAGGAACAAATGTTATGGCTTCATATTGCTGGCGTTTTTAACAAGTGCGAAAATAAAAAAAAATTACAAAGCTTTCAATGTGTTATATTGCAATAGATATAAGACATTTCACGCAGTGCACGTGGAAGAGAGAAAATTAATTAACTATTGGTCATTTATTTACCTTGTTTACAATGAGAAAATAATGTCAATATGGCCTATGTGAGTTGTTTTCAGTTTACGCATACCTTACCTGAAAAACAAATATTCAAAACCTATGCATTACAAGTGGTGGCTAAATTATATACATTTATAAAATAAAAACCATGAAATATATATATATATATACACACACACACACACATAAGTGGAGAGTAGCGTTATTTTTATCTGTTCGATATCATTTTCATAACTGTATGTTCTTGAATATGTACAGCTAGTACTCTGTCAATTTAAGTTTTTGTATATTCGTATGTTGTTCAATGATTTGTGAAGTTGTTTTGTGCATTTCCCTATTCTGGCAAAACATTTCATGATAAAAACCTATCACCATTTCCACCTTATATGAAGGATACATCTCTTTACCCGTTTATTAAAACACTGATTTTTGTTCGTTTCTTCGTGTTTGTTTTATTTATTTTATTATATTATATTTTAGTTTTATATTGTTAGGTTATATGAATCAGATGCAGTATAAGTTGATAAAGACTCGCACCATATTTCGCCATATATGTAAATTTTAGACAAAACATGAGAAATTGCAACAGAAATTATATGTGTGTGTTTGTGTGTGTGCGTGGGAGAGAGTGAGAGAGAGTTTGATATTTGCGTTTTTACGATTGTTAGCAATACTGTTTTATTTTAATACGCCATTGCCTGGAAATCGGAAAAATTGGTCAACTTTTTGTCAACATTTTTATTCAAATTTATGTTATATATATTTGTGTTCTGTCTCTATCTGAAAGTCATGATCTGACATCATCCACCACATCTTTTTGTTCAGTCAGACACTGTGACAGGTATTCCAATAATGAGTTTTGTTTTTTCATTTCAATGGGAAAAAAAAAAAGAAGAAAAGAACAAACAAACAAGCAAAAACAAGACAACAACTCCATTTTACGCAAGTGTACGAGTCCTCCTATCCAAGTCCAAGTATTCAATGAATGCTGTCTTAGAAAATCTTTCTATCCATGTTTTGCCTTTTGTTTTTTAAACTATTGAAAAATGTTAATTAGTGTGCCAGATATTTCTTTGAATAGTGTTAAACTTTTGACGAGGTTGTACTTAGCCTGCCTCCCAGTCATTGATTTATTGAATTTATGTGCCTTTATATATTGTTGAGGTTTTATAAGTTTTATTTTGTTTTGTATTTTTTTTTTTTCATTTTTTTTTAATATAAATATCACATGTGATGTACAATATTGAAATAATGAGTAATAAAATCATTTGTACTCTGATCCTATTGTATTTTATTCAAGAATGCCGAATCTTGTTCCAACATTTTTGCAATGCTTTTTTTTTTAACCTGTGTCATATTCCTATAAGACAACCCAGCAATTTTTTTTATCCTGTATTTAAATAACAATTTTTATACCATTGCTTCTATCACTAAAGCAGTGCACCGTTGCAGGCTGTCAAACTTGTTGGTTTTAGTTGTCCGTTGTGGCCTCAGGATTTTTTAAAAGGAGCACAAGTCATTTTGTAATAATTTTTTTGTTTTTGTTTTTGAGTGTTCTATGGTAATTTTTTAAAACCTTAATTTGTTATTTATTTGTAATTGAATTTGTTTTATTATTACCCTTTTAAAAAAAATATTTGTAACTCTGTTTTATGTTTTAAATTCCAATGTAACTGTTCTGTGTCTCAATGTGATATAATATGTTAATTATTTTCATGATATGCTCAGCAATTTAAAGTCGTGGTCTTTACTTATTTTTGGTTGATAGAAAAAGCCAGATCATGATAGCTGCCTGTGTGAATTTTTTTAAAAGGAGGAAAACTTTCTGAAATGGGAATAAAGGCGACATTTATAGAGTATTAAAAGATATGACTTATAGAAATAGCGAGGAAAATCAAAATCAAAATGGCAAAAATCCGCTAATCAGCGGACATATGGCAGCTGCAGACTATGTTAGCCTTATGATTTATCTTTTATTATAAAAATAGGGTTGAGTTTGGATTTTTGATTAGCCCACATGGCATATGATTATGTCTTGGTTTTTAGCTACCTGTAATGTACTCATTAGAATGTTCTAATGTACTTCTTTTTATCAGGTAAAGAAGACTGAGAAGTCCTTAAAAGCTTGACAAATTAATTTTATTTGTGTGTGTGTGTGTGTGTGTGTGTGTGCGTGCGCGTGTGTATGTTTGAGAGTATAAGGATGGTTAAAATCATGGTCCAGTAGTTTTAAGAGTGCTCAATAAATTGAGTAAGAGTTTATGTATATATAATATTGATGAAATGGAAAAGAACACTCAATACAGCAAATAACACATCTTTATAATATATATATATATATATATATATATATATATATATATATATATAGGGTGTTCCAAAATAAAAATATATATAAATAAATAAAATAAAGTAACCGCTGTTTGAGTGTCTATTGAACAAAATAGTTCTGCGTCAATGTTCTGTCGATTATCCACACATCTTATAAATCATACCTGAACAACCATTTAATTTTGTTGTGGATAGATTATTTTTACCTCCCATCTAGTTGGAAGGGAGGTCACTGTTATTGTGCATCTTCTATCTTCTTATGTTTCCTTTTTTTCAGGTTGCTTTCTGTCTTTGTCTTGGAATGAGATTACTTGATTTTGTTTTTGCCCTGAATAGAGTCCTGAGCCGAGGGAGAAGCAGTCCATACGTTTGGAAGATATTTTTTCCTTATAAATCATCCCTCGATTGTGTATTGTGGTAGTTTCAGTTTTGAATATGTTTTGTAAACCTGTGAGTGTACTCCTCTTAGTGAGATCATGTGCTTTTGTCTGGATGAGACTTTTTATTACACTGAAGGTATGTTCTTAGAATCTACTTCTGTTCCTTATTTGAATCCTTTGCCTTACTTTTTTATTGGTGCTTTGAATTGTAAATCTAAAAATTCTTGACTATCCCATTTTATTCCTTTTTACTGATGCTGATATGACCTAGAATACTTGCAAGTATCATAAAGCCCATAGAACAACAAAACATGATTCTATAGCATGATAATGTTTTGTCACACAAGCTAATGAACCCAAAGATTTCTTGAAGAGACGAGAATACGTTTTATAAACAAAGATCAATGATCTCTAAAATCACTTGAACTTAATGCTCTGGATTTTACTATGAGGGATTTACTTAGAGAGTTTGCTTTAATCTCACTGTTCCATTCATATAGAAAAGACACACTAAATCCCTGGATTAAAATTACCTTGCAAGAAACAGGGTAAGCAATCACATCATAGAAACAGACTGCAGATGGTTTTGTAAGCTGTGTGGATCATCATTGAAACATTGCACACTAACTAAAAATGATGTATAAATTTTGGTCCTATATACAATACTTGCTGGATCCTCACACACTCTTGGGAGAAGCCAAAAATCATGCTGCTACTGGTGCGATGCTCATGGGAAGGTATTTCTGCTTGCTTGAAAATTTCAAATCAGTAACCAACACAAAATTCATCAGTAATAAATGTTACTTAACCAAACAACAACATAATGCTTCATATAATCTTTTATAATAAATTAATAAATAAACTTTGTTCCTATTACAAGTCGGTGATTGACTTAGCTATCACAGACGTGAACTGAGCAGTAGCTTTATAACTTTAAGGGAACACATTTTTTTCATGTTAAACTGCAGTAACATTTAAAAAAAAAAAAAGAATTTTCTTTTCTCTAACATTGTTGTGAAATCAAAATGTGTAATATTTCTTCCATATCTGCAAGTCGGTAATTGCCACCTAATTTCCGTAACAATTATAGCCAATCCGTAAAAGTAGACAGGTATGGGGCAGTAACCAATACATTTGGTCACCAAGTTTCAACGTGTCGTATTGCAGAGCGTGCTAGAATCCAGTGAGTACTGTATTTGAAAGAAAAAAAGCCAGATGGATTTGCTAGAATTGTTATAACTTTTACAACTTAAATCAGATTAGAATAAAATATAAAATAACTATTGAAACTTTTTATGGTATGATAAATAGAGGCTCAAATATGGGTTACTTTTTTCTGTATCTAAAGATGTGGTATTTGTCGTTCTGATACTTTTATTTATTTATGTCTACATCTATCATGCAACACGGCAATTTCCGTTTTGTATAATATAAATTACAATGTGCCTGCATCATATTATTGCTTCCCCTCCCCTTTTCCACCTCCACGCTCTGTCACTTCACCCAAGCATAAAATTCATATATTGATATACGTTTCATTCACTGTGATCTTTTCATTTTTGTTTAAGCAATGTGTATTTGTAAAGTGTATAACATTATCTCAGCTATGATTTGTTTCAAGATTCATTTAAAACTATTAATCAATCCCAAATGAAAACATTTATGAAATTGTTAAGAGTGTTTATGAAAGGTTTGTCACTGTTGTCAGGAAAGCAACTGCTGAAACTGATTCAGACGACAAAATTATTTATCGAATATTATTACTGCACATTTTATCAGGGAAACTCGAGATCAAAGAACCATTCATTTGGCCTTTCCATTGTGCAGACATTTTGTTAAGGTTACTAAATTTCTGATCAATCAACAACTCCAGTTTTTTAATTCTGCATGACTGGCTGGCATCACTACAAAAATGAATATAAAATTTGTTGCACATGTGTTGGTTATACACCACTCTAACCAACACACACACATACAATTGCTGAGTGTTATTACTTACCTCACAATTGATAAAATGAACATTTATATCAGTCAACTACTATATTTATACATTTTTATACTCCAAATAACGCTGGACTGCACAACTATAAATGTCATTTCGAAAATCTCTGCATAACCATACTACATCCCACTTAAGACTGTGTATTACTATTATAATATCTCCTGACCAGCATAATAATTAATGAAAAAGAAACTGTATTATTTTATACATTTGATTTTTATCATTTCACATTTCACTGACTGGGTGGGATTCCCGACCTCTCATTATGGGCAGGGAGGTACTTGTTGTGTCTTCTATCCCCCTGTATTTGTTTTCCAATTGCTCACTGTCTTTGTCTTGGAATGAGATTACTTAGTTTTGTCCTTGTGCTGGCCGGAGTCCTTGGCTGGGAGGAAACAGTCGAATGTATAGTTATAGTTTTGGGAGATGATATTTTTTTCCTTGTAAATCATATCTCTGATATGTACTGTTTTTTGTTTTTTTAATCATATGAATTGTAAACATTTGAGTGCATTCCTCTTAGTGGGATCTTGTGCTAGTGTCTGGATGAGACTTAGAATCTCAAACTAAGTACATTGATAGTGTGCACTTGGAATCTACACCTGTTCTCTACTTGTACCATTCCCCTTTGTCTTACTTTTCCCTCAAGTCCTTTTAATTTTACATCTAGAATATTTTTAATATTTAATTTTCTTCCTTTTTACTGGCGCTGATATGACCTACATGTGTTGCAAGCACCGTAAAACCCTTACAAACAAACATTTCAATGATTTGCACTCAAAGATTTTTTTCTTCAAAATGTGTGATTTAAAAATGCTGCAAGCAATAGTATATGGAATTGGTACTGAGCGGCCATTTAGAATATTTTGTATCCTTTTTTTTCGTATGGCCTAGAAATGTTGCAAGAACCTATTAAATTGTTATTTGATATATTATATAAATAAATATAGGCGATTAGAAAGAGGTTCCTAACTTTTTTTTTTTAAGTGCAATGAAAATTAGTCATCTGTGTTCAATATGAGTGTTCATACAATTTGATTTTAAACATTGAAATTTAGTAGATTCAACTAAATGGATTTTTAGAAGGGATTATGATTGATACTTATCTTTGTGACAACTCATTTCTTCATGCTTAAGTTATATTTCCTACCACGTTCGTTCACATTGCGCAATTTATTGTAAAAATTTTCTTTAACATTTCAATTCCATTGATTTTTATTCATTGTCAATAGTTTTGTCTGCGTCTTTTAAAGAGTGTAATACGTAATGCCCTTTTCCATATAAACCTGGTGTACATATTATACCCGATATAAATTATTCTAATTTTTACCATTTTTATAATCAAATCAAAGATTGATTCCCAGTAATATAAATATGCCAGAGTTTTGAATTACGTTCTTTCTATTACTATGCTGAGAACCTTAATGTATATAATATACAAACCTGCCTTCATTACATTCATTATGGTACCTTATGTTTATTACCGTTTCACATTTTAATGTATTGTACGGCAAAGTGCATTGATAATTCATATTAAAATTCATTGCTAAGAAAGAATTTTGTTGCTTTTGTTTTTTTTCATTTTGTGTTCTGACAGAACATTATTTATTCTAGGCGAAAGGGTTAACCGTCAGTCCACCTTTGCTCTTTTCTTTCTTCGACTAGCGGGTGGTTGGATGGGAGCATCACCCTTGAATCAGATACCTATGATGTTCGCATGGGTGTACGATCCGATAGGCGGGTGGTTGGATGGGAGCATCACCCTTGAATCATATACCTATGATGTTCGCATGGGTGTACGATCCGATAGTGATGTCGTTTCTTCTTCTCTTTACTAGCCTATCCTGCTTCTTTGGTTTGTGATTGTATTTTTGACAGGGGATATTTTTTTCCTGTAAATCCTCTGCCTGTTTGTTCTTGGTTATTTATAATTTAGCTTATGATATCTTTAGGTTATGATTTTGATTTACATTTGTACTATTTTTGTTAGATTGCTTGTTTTTTTGTTTCAGCGGTCTCTCATATAACCTCAATTGTGTTGGAAGAGACCTAAAGCAACAAACAAACAAAAAAAAAATTTCTTCGACTACTAATCTCTTTTGTCCTGTCTGGGTGGGGTTCCTGGCCTACCATAGTGGCACTTACTGTGTCTTCTATCCCCTTATATCTGTTTTCCAATTTGCTTTCTGTCTTTATCTTGGAATGAGATTACTAAGTTTTGCCTTGGCCCTGGCTGTGGTGCTTGGCTGGGAGGGAAACAGTCAGATGCATAGTTATTATTTTGGGAGATATTTTTTTCCTTGTAAATCATCTCTCTGTTATGTATGTATTGTTATTTTGAAAGTATAATGTAAGCATTTGAGTGTATTCCTCTTAGTGGGGACTTGAGCTGGTGTCCTGATGAGACTTTTAGGTGATCTCAAACTAAGTACACAGATAGTCAGATAGTGTGCTCTTGGAATCTACATGTTCCCTATTTGAACAAATTCCCCTTTGTCTTACCTTTTCTTGGATGCTTTAATTGTAATTCTATATAACTTTTTACTATCCCATTTACTTCCTTTTTACTGGCGCTGATATGACCTTAATGTGTTGCAAGCGCCGTAAAACCCTTAAAAACAAACAAAATATATTTTGTCCTGTTCATTATGCCAGTTTTTTCCCCTCTTGCTCTAGATAATTTTGGATTGCACATGAGCAGTTGTTACTAAGTTATGTATTTTCTTCAAAATTCAATCCGATTTCAAACAAATGTAAACAGAAAGTTAGCAATTTTGATTTTGAAAACTCAACTGGTTAAGGGTTAAATGAGCAGCAACAATTTCTGCCTTTGGGATAAAGCATTCTTTGCATAGTACTAGTACTAAACATTAGATAAGTATATGAATTGGTGTGTATGAGACAGTGCTAGACAAAGCAGAAAGTAAAATACAGAAATAAACTCTTGACTTGACTAAGGATCAAACCTCCTGGTCCTGGTTAGGCGTGCTGCCATTATACCACCAAAAATAAGTAATCCTTCAGAGCCAGAGTTTATATAGCATGAATCAGACAATAGCAAATGCTTGCTACCCTTTGGATAGGAAAATAATCTCGCAAATAACTTTCCACCATTTCTTACACTTACAGACCCAACTACTAGTCAATCACTGCTTGGTGGACAAGGGGGGGGGGGGGGGGGGTGGTCAGAAAAAAATCTAGACTTCACTTGGATCAATTAGCCCTTTACTTGAAGCGGGTGCTCTACCGAGCTATCAGAACCCCTGCCACTACACATAGATGCCAACTTAAACTTAAAATCTGGCTCACATGAATGTCAGACACCACTGAGGAATTCAATGCTGAAAGAGGAATTTCCGCAAACAAGAAAATTCGGATGGCACTGTATTAGTATTTGACATAGTCTTTATATATCACTATAATTCTAAATTGTTTGTTTTTGTTTTTGAGGGTTTTACGGCGCTTGCAACACATTAAGGTCATATCAGCGCCAGTAAAAAGGAAGAAATGGGATAGTAAAAAGTTATAGAATTCAATTAAAGCACCCAAGAAAAGGTAAGACAAAGGGGAATTTGTTCAAATAGGAAACAGATGTAGATTCCAAGAGCACACCATCAAAGTACTTAGTTTGAGATCACCTAAAAGTCTCATCCAGACACAAGCACAGGTCCCCACAAAGAGGAATACACTCAAATGTTAACAAATCAAATATAACATGTAAATAAAACATAATACAGTACATAACAGAGAGATGATTTACAAGGAAAAAAATATCATCTCCCAAGGCAATAACTATACATTCGACTGTTTCCCTCTCAGCCAAGGACTCCGACCAAGGTCAGGACAAAACCAAGCAATCTCACTCCAAGACAAAGACAGAAGGGTATTGGAAAACAGATAAGAGGGGATAGAAGACACAGCAAGTACCTCCCTGCCCACTATGGGAAGTAAGAACCCCACCCAGAATTCTAAATTGATAACTGATTAGAACTATACAATAAGTAAACACAATACTAAACATCCCATCCTAAGTCTCTTTATTTCAAATGAAATAAAGCTCCAAAACCTAATGGTGGTGGTTGTAGTAGGGGTGGTAGTGATAATGATACATGGTTAGTGGTTGTAGTATTGGTAGTGATGATGATGTGGTGGTTATTGTAGAGTATTGGTTGTGGTAGTGATGTGGTGGTGGCGGTGGTTGCAGTAGTGGTGGTAGTGATGATGATGTGGTGGTGGTGGTGGTAATGATGTGATTGTATTAGTAGTAGTAATGATAATGTGGTCGTGGTGGTTATAGTTCGTGGTAGTGATTGTAGTAGAAGGAGTAGTAATGATGATGTGGTGCTGGTTGTTGTAGTAGTAGTAGTGGTAGTGATGATGTGGTTGTTGTTGTAGTAGCAATGGTAGTGATGATGTAGTCGCAGTGGTAGTGATGATGATGTGGTGGTTGTAGTAGTAGTGGTAGTGATGATGGTTGCTTTTGTAGTAGGTAGTGATGATGTGGTGGTGGTGGTTGTAGCATTGAACTTTGCGATGACATTGTGCTCTTGTCACACAACCTGACCGATATACAATCAAAAACACAGATATTCCAAAGTAATGCCCAAAAGTTGGGTTTAAAAATAAATGTGACAAAAACAAAAGTCATAAGGATCAATAATAAATGGGGCAGTGTGGCTCAGCGGTTTCGTTTCGTACCCGAAAGGTACTGAGTTCGATCACCCGCTGTTGCGCTGTTTGGGGTCTTGAGCAAGTCACCTCGCCATAGCTCAATTTGCGGCTGATGCCTGGGTTATTCCAGTCTTCCCTTGGAATAGACCCTAGAGACAAATTTCCCCTCTGGGATGAATTATAATCACAAACACCAGTGAAGCTTGGAAACAAAAAGAATTAGAAGAGGATGTTTAGGCAATTCACTTATCTGGGGTGCAAGATTACTAGAAATGGAAATTCAAAGGCTTTTTGAGTTCTTGGAAATATCTTGAAGTCAAAGAGGATACAGACCAAAACAAAGATTAGATTTTTCAAATCCAACATTATCTCGATGTTGCTATATGGTGCTGAAACATATAAGCATCTGTAAAAAGCTTGACACGTTCCTAAATAAATGCTTGAGGAAGATACTGAGGATATTCTGGCCACCAACCATCTCAAAAAGTGACTAGATGAAGTTGAAGAGAGCAGGGGGAGGCAGGATTGGATTATTTTGATCAGTACTGATCCGCAACCCATTCCAGCTCGTGTCAGGGTCCACGTAGGGGCATTCTTCCCCGCCCGCCTCCTGGGCAACGGTTGGAGTATTCCGAAAGGAACTTTCTAACTGGCTGATGACACGAGTTTCTATGTGTCTGAGGTGACGGATGAAGGGAGGAATCAACCGCCGTGGCCAGATTGCCCTAGTTCACGCAATAAGCTGTGCTAGCCCCATGACGCTGGTGGGGTGAAGGGAAACTGTCACTCTACAAAGATACCCTCCTGGACTCCCAGCCTAGACACCATTAATGGGTGGACAGAGCTCATAGCCTTGGAAAGCAGTCTGTCTAGGAGAAGGAAAACTCCAACTTCAAACCACCACTGCCTTGTGGATCTGGGAAGATGAAAGGCTATGGAATCACATCCAGAGAATAAAGAACCGCTGAAGTCGGAGTCGCAGAGCCGAAAGGCGCAAATAGTCTGGAGAGGGAAACCAACCCAAAAATTAATGTGACACGCTTGCTCCTCACAATGATGGACAACAAAACTGCCGGACGATATGGCGCGAAGTCTGGGGATTCCCGCCGGACGGACCTAGCGTCGAGCCCTGATAAACAGGGTTCACCCAAGCGATCTGGTGGTACCTTGCCCTCCTACTGTGGAACCAGGGTAGGAGATGCAAGGTTACGGACTACTGGAACTATCAAATTGCTACAATGGCATGCAGAAGGGATACAACATAAAAAGACTGCCCTCTCCAAGTTTCTTCAGGATGAGAAGATAGATATTGCCTGCATACAGGAGACACACCTCACAGAAAACATTAGGTGTTCAATAAGGGGATATCAACATTTTAGGAAAGACAGAAAAGAACGGAACAAAGGTGGAGTAATCATCTTCGTCAGAAATGACATAGCGACAAATGAAATAACGACAGATGAATCTGTTGAAATATTGGCTGTAAAAATTACCAAAAACAAATTGCAATACACAATATATAACTGTTACAGCCCACCATCTGAGAATCTGCCAATTGAAAACATAAGAAGTGAAGAAGAACAGTTCATTGTTGTGGGAGACTTCAATAGCCACTCCCCAAGCTGGGGATACAATGACTTAGACAGAAAAGGTGAAACCCTTGAAAATTGGCTTACAGACAGTAAGCTTCAAATTGTCAGAAATGAAGATGACCCAGATACATACTTCTCAAGAGCATGGAAGACAACATCAACTCCAGACCTAACTCTCATATCTGAAGATCTCACCGGAAAAGTCAGTAAACAGATAAAGGAACAACTGGCAGGAAGTGATCATCGTCCCATTCTGGTTGAAATAACTGAAGAATATGCAAAAGACAGAAAGGCACCACCTCCGAGATGGAATTATAAAAAAGCAGACTGGACTCTGTTTTCAAAGTTGACTGATAGTTATACAAAAGAGATAAACTGTAAAACAAGGAATGTAGAAAAATCAGCCAAAGCTTTCACAAAATCAATCATGAAAGCTGCAAAAGAATCAATCCCCAGAGGATCAAGAAAGGACTACTGTCCAGGATGGACTGAAAAATTAGGAAGTCTCAACAGCCAAGTCACTGAACACAGAAAAAAAGCAGAGAGAGAGCCAAATGATGAGAATATGGAAATTTACAAAGAGGCTGAAAAAACTCTCAGGAAAGAAACAATAAAAGCAAAACAGGAAGCATGGCATGAAAAAACCAGACAACTTGACTACGACAGAGACGGAAGAAAGTTATGGAACCTAACCAAAGCTCTAAGTGGACAAGAAAAAGATATGCTGCACGATCAGTAGAAGATGATCAGGGGAGGATTCTCAACAAAAAACAAGCAGCAAACTGTTTTATGAAGCAGTACTCAAGTGTTGGGAGTATACAGATTAGAAAAGAACGAAAACGAGAAGTCCACAAAGAATTGAGAAAACACAAGGATACACCCAAAGAATCCACAGATGATGTCATGTTCAGTTCGATTAAAAAAGAAGAAGTAGAAATTGCCTTGAAATCTCTAAAAACGAACAAATCACCAGGTCCAGATGATGTTACTAATGACATGTTGAAACACCTAGGAACCCTCACAAAGAGGAAAATGAAACAACTGTTCAATGCAAGTTGGAAACAGGGTAAACTTCCGCTCAAATGGAAACAGGCAACCATGATACCAATAAAGAAGGATGGCAAGCCAAAAAATAAACCCGAAAGTTACCGACCAATAAGTTTGACAAGCTGCTTGGGTAAACTGATGGAGAGAATTGTTAATCGCCGTCTCCAATGGTATTTAGAAAGCAATAAGTTGATATCAGATGAACAGGCTGGTTTCAGACAATTTCGCTGCACAGAGGACCAGATAACAAACATCTCGCAGCTGATCGAAAATGGTTACCAAGAAAAAAAACACACAGTCACAGTTTGGGTGGATATGGAAAAGGCATTTGACAAAGTCTGGACAAAAGGACTACTTCTCAAACTTAAGAAAGCCAACGTTTCACACAACATGTTTGCATGGATTAAAGATTACCTCACAAATCGAAAAGCAAGAGTCCAATCTCAAAACTCTAAAAGCAAGCTAACGAACATGACAAATGGAGTACCACAAGGCGGGGTTCTCTCACCAACCCTCTTTGTCGTTTTTATCAATGACATATACGAAACCAAATGCAGAGGAGTAAAAGCAGCCATGTATGCAGATGACCTTGCACTGATATGCACTGAAAGAAATATTGGTACCGCAAAGGCCAGGATACAGATGACTCTTGATGCTTTGAGCAAATGGACAAAAGACTGGGGTATGAGAGTAAATGCTGATAAAACCACATACACAACATTCAGCTTATCAACCAAAAAGCAATCTATGCGATTAACTTTGGATGGAAAGATTCTGAGAGAAGACCTTATGCCTAAGTATTTAGGAGTGAAATTTGACCCTCGACTCACTTGGAAACATCAAATAGATGAAAGTCAACAGAAAGGGTACAAGAGAATGCAGCTTCTCCGAAAACTTGCTGGAACGCAATGGGGAGCAAACTCAAAAGTCCTGAAGAAGACATATCTTGGATATGTAAGACCTGCAATAGACTATGCCATATCGGCATGGGGAACGTGCTCACAGGCTCAATTTCAAAAGGTTGAAAAAGTCCAAAACCAATGCCTACGCGTAATCACTGGAGCAATGAAAACAACACCAATTCACAAGATGGAAACCCACACAGGAATAAAACCTCTCAAAGAACAACGAAATTTAAAAATAATGACACAATTCTCAAAGATAAAATTCATGGAATCCCAACCACTGCATCCAAGTACAATGGAAAAGAAAGAGAATCGACTCAAAAGGGAAAACTTCATCGCCTTGGGACAAAAACTAGAGAGCAAATATAAAGTGACACCAAAGGAAGATATTGCCCAAATCAATGTCCCAAATCTCAAACCACCACCGTGGAAAAAGAAACAAAAATCCATAACCATCAACAAGAAAAACATTCGAAGCAATAATGACAATGCTCAAACCCTAAAGATGATCGATAAAAAGTACCCAATGACCAACTGGATAAGAGTTTATACAGATGGCTCAGTTTCCGGCCCCCTCATGAATGGAGGTGCTGGTGCACTCATACACTGGACAGATAAAACAGAAACAAAAATATCTGTATCAGTGGGTTCAATGTGCACAAGTACTAAAACTGAAGAAAAAGCCATCCTCAATGCAACAAAAGAACTATCCAGAGATCACAGACTATACGGGAAAAATGTGGTTTACTTGACAGACTCTGATGATGCTCTCCGGTCTATTGAAAATTACCAGGACTCTGAAGCCGCACACACTGTGGAGGCCCTTGAGGGCTTATCTGATAAAACAGGAAAAATTGTGCTGCAGTGGATTCCAAGTCATGTAGGTATATATGGAAATGAAATTGCCGATCAACTGGCCAAAGAAGGAGCCCAAAAGGAACAACCGAAGTCGTCAATCACTTACCATCAGCAAAAGAAAATAATAAAGTTAAAAATAGACAAAGAAAGGAATGACACACACCTGGAACACAACAAGCAGGATCCAATCCATGCCATTCAGCGAAGTAGCCAAGTCACTCTATTCCGCCTCCGAACAGGACACAATAGACTAAGAGGACATATGTTTACAAAGCTAGGTATTGGAACAACCCCTTATTGCCCATGTGGAACCGACCATGAAACCACTTTACATGTGCTTATGGATTGCCCATTATACAACGTGCAACGTTCGAACCACTGGGTCACCCCTACAACACTCAACACAAAGCTCTATGGCGAGGCTGAGGACCTAAAGCGGACCACAGACTTCATAGCAGATATCGGACTGCAGCCATAGATGTCCATCAGAGGAACGAAGAAGAAGAAGAAGAAGAGAGCAGGGCTAGAGCCTGTATCACTTCTTATACATAGGAGATGGAAGTCGATTGGCCATGTCCTCCGAATGAACCATGATGGACCCCACAGGGAACAAGTAGAAGAGGGAAACCCTTGGAGACTTGGAGAAGGATCCATGCATGTGACATGAAGACCCAGAAGTGGTGGTGGAGAGAGGTGCCAAAGATGGCATTAAACTGTGATGGTTGGAGATCTACTGCGCGGGCCTTATGGGCAACTGAAGCGCCAAGAGGATAAGTACATAAATAATACCCACTAAATGTGCTCAATAAAGCTCTCTACAAAAGGTCCCTAACATGCAAGATGGGAGAATGATGCCTGTAAGGCGATATGTATTACAATTTTTTTTCCGCGACAGAGACAATGCTGTTAGTGGCCAGTTACTCATTTTTCACCCGAGCACGGCGATTGAATGTGAATAAAGAGCCTTTTCCAAGGACTCAACTATGCACAGCAGAGCAAGATTCAAACCCATGACCTACCAACCCAAAGGCTAGTCTCATACCACTATCCCAACTGTTGGGTAACCTCCGTGGTGTAATTGTCTGACTGGAATGGAAAAAAGGTCTGAGGTTCGATCTCCAGTTGAGGCATTTGTCACTCTCCACCAGATCTAATAGGGGGGAGGGGGTCATGAAAATGGAGTCAGAATTAACTTATCAACTTGTCCGGAATGTTGCTTGATGTATGTCACTGTCACTTAAATTTACTGTCAAACAGGAGATTCCATATAAGTGTAATGGTGAATTAAGATGTAGAATGCATTTAAGCAAAATCCTCAATGTGTAGACATTTAGCCAACTTGTCACCAAAAGACTAACAAACAACACAAGCAAGGGGTTGTTGTGCATGCAAATGAGACAAGACAACACAGTGTCACAATCGTGTTAATCGTGAGAAAATATACTTGGTACTGAATGAACTAAGTGAAAATAAATAATAGAAAAAGTATTTGACGCCAGATTAAAAAAAAAATAAAAATTTACACCCTTTAGCTCATAAAAACTATTAGAGAAAAAAAAATTTAAAAAGACAACTAAATGAGAGAAAATCGGAGTGTGTAATATCTCATGTTTATTTGAAAACTGGTTGAGAAAAAAAAAATGTTTAATTAAAAAGACAACCAAACAATGGAAAGTCAAAATATGTAAGATCATCTTTATTGCACAAAAATTAATTTTCTTTTTGTGAAAAAGAGCACCTAATAAACATAGATAAAAAGATGACGACATGATATTTAAAATTTTCATTATCAAGAGCTTGTTTTGATTTATGTGCCAAATTCAACGTCCAGTAACGGGAAATATATACCGATGAAAGAAAACTATCAATTTAACAATGGAAAGATGCTCCTCTTTTTCTAAAATGAAATGTGAAATTTATTTGACTAGGTTATTTCAAGATCATGCTATTTGAAGTGTGAAACTTCTACCATTACATTTGATTTGCCATAACACTTGAGTAGCAAACTATATGATTCAAAAATATAATAAATCCAATTTAAAAAAAGAAATCTGATGAGATTTTGTCAGCATGATTCTTTCAAATTTTACAACATGCCATTCTAACATGAACACAAATAGAAATATAGGACATTTAAGAAATCTGTTTTAAAAATTGAACTATAGCTAGAATGATTCATTATCTTACTCTCTCAAATTCAAAGGCCAACCATCAACAGGCATTCTTATTCTCTTTCACATATATAAATAATGATTCACACTACTATTGCAAACTTATTCATAATCACACATGAGATGAGTAAATTAATGATCACACAATGTTCATATCCATACAAATGGAATGCATTCTTTCACTCGATGTAAGGCAGGCAGATCTTTCAGTATACATGGACCATTCCATATAAAAATCTGTGAATTAAAAATTTGAAAATTAGTTAAAGCCATATCGAAACACAATTTTTATCTATTCAGTTCATACAAACAGACTAGAATTGTAGAATTCACTTTCATTGCAAGATCTAGGTACAAAAGAGTCGTGCCTTTCTAAAAATTATAGTATTTGGATAATTCTTTCAGACTGACTTAAATCGGTTGGGAAATTACCTTATAAATATCAATTTATAAAACAATACAATCAAGGATGGCCTATGCTAAAATTTAAAAAAATCCTAAAAGTTTTTCTCCTGAAGAGTTCTGAAAATGTTTTGGGCAAAGCTTCCCTCCATCAAAAGATATCACCCTTAAATCATAGAAAAGGATACCAATTCATTTAGCTTCCCTTTAACTGTTGCCTTTAAACAACCAATACTTTTTTAAAAAATCAACTTATCAATACCGACCAAAGTTAGCCAGAAGATCAGAACAAGGGCAACCTTGTAAAATAGACAGCAAAGCGATACAGATTGAAGTTTGACATTAATGTCTACTTTAAACACCTTAGTTCACAAACAAGTTTTCTTCAAATAAAGCAAAATTGCAAAATTCTACAAATACACCTCACAACTCAAACTGTTATTCAGCCAATACAATTTTTAAAAAACAACCAATACTGTACCCACTGGATTCTAGCATGCTCTCGGGAGAAGCCAAAAAAGCATGCTAGAATTAGAGTGTGCTGAAATACGATGCTCATGAGAGCAATGCCACTCGCCGGGGCATTGGACTGTTTTTTAAATGCTTAAGGGCTCAATTTGAATTTTTTTTTTAATTCGTTTAAATTTTTAATATTTTTTTCATAAAAAAAAAAAACAACAAACAACGCAATGTTCATGTTGCATAGATATATCATATTTGATTATATATATATATATATATATATATATATATATATATATATATATATTAATCAAATATGATATATCTATATATATATATATATATATATATATATATATTATATATATATATATATATATATATATATCTATATATATATATATATAATATAAATATATATAATATATATATATATATATATATATATATATATATATATATATATATATATATATATACGGTATATATAACTATTGTCATACTTACGTCCAGAATAACACGTATGTCTGTAAGAAGATTTCTGTAAGGAAAACACCTACTTTGAATACAAGCACAAAAGTGAGATTCAATGCTATAAAAAAGTACAACGTAAAGCATAGGTTGCGAACAAATTTGGAGAGTAAAAAGCAATTATAATTATTGTTTTTCTGTCAGTGCTTTGAGACCTTTTTGATAATTTCTTGCAGGACATTAAAAGTAAAAAATGATAACCAGTGGCAACCAGTGATGATCATGGGATGGTGGGTTGGATGGATTAAAAAGATCAATAAGATTTGAATGGTTGACAGGGGATCAAATAAAAAGGGTAGATGTAGTTCAAATGGATTCTAAAAAAAACTTAAGTTTTTATATAGTGCAATATCCACTAAATGTGGGAGATGACAAATTAAATAAATGTTTGTGTCGCTGTACATTAAATTAGCAGTATATACTTCACCTTTAGTGACACTTAAGCATTCATGAAAATCAAGTGTGAAAACTTGCATGATTACATTCTTATTAAAATGTCACAAAAATCCCAAACACAAGCAAAAAGAATAAATAAAAAATAAAATCACACAGAAGACACTCACTCACACATGCACACAGAATGAGAATTAAAAAGGTCTACATAAAAATAAGTTTCTCATTGTCTGAGAAATTGCATCAAAATCACTGTATAAGTATAACCATGGATTAACACAGCCATTTTCAATTCTTTCACAAAAAATTTTAAAGGATACAAATAAGCCTCCAAACAATCCATTGCCGAACAAAACTCGCCGAGTCACAAAATAGGCATTCCACTTTGACCCTGCTTTTAACAATAAAAGAACCTGAAAACAAAATTAACATCACATCCTAAAATGATTTGAAAACTTAATGATAAATGATAAAATGAATTGCTTGACAAGTCTTTGAATGTATTTGGTGTTGTTATCAATAAGTGCTCTTCATCAAGTTGCATCTTAAAATGGATCTATTGTATTGGCTTACAAAAGGTTGAAATCATGCGATAGTTATCTCTAAGTAATTGTGATCTCTTACAGGTGTAGAATACATTGCAAAATTATGTTTTGTCTCATAATTCCATCTTAAAAGGACTCATCTCTAAGTTAGAACACTCTGAGAGGTATTAACTAAATCAACTTCCATAGTTTGGGCAATGTGTAATACTTTATTAGTATGAGACTTGAAAATAGATACCCAGCTAGCACAAAATCATTGCAAAATGTTTTATTGTTGACGGCTGAGTTTCAAACTATGGAATCATAACTGAACATAATTAATTAATATTAAATCCAAATTAAAGAATAAATTTGATCTAAAAAGAAAACCAACAAAAAAAATATATTAATCATATTGATGTTATGAAAAAAACATTAACAGGGTCCCCAGTCAAATTTGAAAAGTTTTTCAAGACTTCTATCCGCAGACCGATTGGGTTTCCAAATTGACAAAAATGGTGTCACACTAATAAAAATATAAAGAATTGCAACATAGATCTTTGGATTTCTCACTCAATACTGATTTACAAGGGACCCAACATAAAAAGAATCAATTTAAATATATTACAAAATTACCTTTAAATCTTTTGCTAGGTTTAGTTAGTTATGTGAACACTTATTATTCTCCCGATTTCCTAGGTGTCTTCAGTAGGTCTAATACTAATGTTTTACAAAGTTTGTTGACACATTGTTATTATATTATGAAATATAGTCACTAACTCATGAAGGCCAAGCAGTTTACTTTATAAACACTAAACACATATAATCTAACACAACATTCTTGAAAAATTGCAACTACAATGATTTCGAAGAGGCCTCTTTCTTCTTAATTTGCTTAGAAATTGAAACCACCCATTGAAAAGATCATTCCAAAAAAAAAAAAAAAATCACGTTCAGAGAGGTCATTTTCAGCTATGGCTAAGAGATAGCTGATTTGTCACATAGCTCCCAACCGAGTACATCAACTGAGAGGGAGTTTTAGGATAAAAATCAGGGAGACGTGGCTAAAATATGGGAGGCTGCAGTTATACTGGCCCAAAGTTTTACTGAAAGCTGGGCTGAAAAAAATGGGAAGAAGTCAGAATCACTGTAAAAAATAAAAGAGAGTAGGTACATATTTCATTGATTTGTAAAGGGAAATAACCAATTAATACAGTGTATCCTTATAAGCATTTCACTATTTGATTGAATGTCTCGTTATCAAAGATGTTGATTCAATTTTGTATTTACTTAACACAATCTCTGTAATAAATAATGAAAGTATGAATAAGATATGAGAACATTTTAAATAGGTATATTCCACACTTACTTGCATAATTTTATGCAAATCCTCAAAACAGCATGAAAAGTATTCGTGAAAAAAAGGGTGTCATATAAAAACAAGTGACATCTAAAAAAAGAAATGGTTAAAAAAATCAACCAAAATTGGCCATCACAAACTGGCACATTTTTATCAGCAATTTCTTGACCCCCCCCCCCCTCCCCCCCCCCTGCCCCGAATCCCTGAAAAATTATCGACTTATTCCTGATTTCCCGACTTGCCTTGCTGGGGACCCTGTAATAATTAAAGTGAGCTACTATTCTTTAAAACGAGTGACCATCAAATAGCTGCCCTACTTACAGACAGCATCAAAGCTGTGATGAAATAGAAGATGAATCCCCACAATCCTGTCAATCCCAAGATTCCTGCAGTTGCTCCTGAAAGAGCAGATACAGATGTACGGCAGTATTCGAGGATGGAGGCATTCTGCCGAAGAGATAATTCACTGTATGCCACACCATCAGCTGAAATGTATTAAAAAAAAAACAATTTCTAAAAATCACATTCCAAGTCATATTGCTAATGACAACAAAACCGGACCAATGCTTTCCACACCATCACAGTCTTACAATTTTTAACGTTTACTTTCATTTTAATTACAGTGCAACCCCTGGATAACAACATTGCTCGGCAGAGTGAAGTAAGTAATATATTCGCTTAACTTAAATCTGGATCAACTGTAGTCTAGTGACTGAAAAACTGAGTGGATTTAGGCACTGTTCACGGGTTGATGTCCCATACAAGAGGGCGGCCATCTTTTTATATTTACCTCGGAACTGATCCGATTCGGGTTGCCATATTAGCTCTATTGGGTTGACTCTTGACTCTTATGTAGCCAAATTCAAAATATAAATAAGAATGACAATAATAGGCACAAGGAATGAAACAGAAACAAAATAATAATAATAATAATAATAATAATAATAATAATAATAATAATAATAATGGTATAATTAGAATAGGGACCTAAGTGCGCAACTATATAACTTTTACATCTACAGCTAACAGAAAATACATTATTTTCAAAAGCTTACTATCTCACAAAACGGACGATTTCAAGTGCCATACATTGATACATGTCGTCAATCAAATGATGCAGGCTCATATTTTTTTTTAAAGAAAGAAAAATAATACCAAAACTACTCCCTTCTCTCCACATATCAAAAGAAAATTTAAGAAACTGGAATCTGATTATTACATGAATTGAAAAAAAAAGCTAACACACAAGAAACATGAATTAAACAAGTCTTAGTGTTAAAACAAAATAAATAAATAAATAAATAAATAAATAAATAAATAAATAATAATAATAACAGTAATCAGCGATATACGGACTAAATTGCTTCACACAACCAAACAAATCTGGCCAATCTCCATTGTAAACATAAAAATATGGCGCCCTCTCAACAGGGACATCAACCCCCGAATAGTGCCTGGATTCGACCAACCTTTTTGCTAGGATACGTGTGGAAACCCACCACTCTCTCTCTCTCTCTCTCTCTCTCTCTCTCTCTCTCTCTCTCTCTCGTTTTTAAAAATATATTTGGCTGTCAATCAATAAGAGATTAAAAGGCAAATTAAGGTCAAGGTTATATTTCTTTTGATTTATTGATTTAAAATGTCCCCTTTCAAAATATCGTTATCATTGTGGAACTGTCCCAGACGAGAGCTGAGAAAATCTGTTCGTTTTGTTTTATTCATTTTGTTAGGCTTATTTTTTTTTTTCTTTTGTTTTGAGGCAGGCGCACCTCTCATGGACTCGACCACGATGATGATTGAAAAACCCAAGCCCAAACATAACCAAGAAACTACCCAATTCAGCCTATTCTCAAGACTGGAAAGATAAAAACAAAGGCCATAATAATACATTTAGACCGGGAGGCCTCCCGAAAGCTCCTCACTCAAACTAAGAACTTTTTTAGAAGTGTAGAAGTAGAGATGTCTACTATAACTAGATGAATGGCATCTCCCTTTTAAACCTTGAAATTGATAAAAAATAAAATGATGCGAAGAAAAAACCCCAACAAAAACTTACTTTTACGGCCTTTTCTCGTTCTCACGGCTATTGTCGCCATTTTTCTACCAATCAATTATCAATCAATCAACAATAATGACAATAACACTGACTAACATGACTCACTCGACGTTTCGCGACTCTGAGATGAGAGTAATTTCCCTTGTTTTTTTCTGTTCTTGAATTAAAAAGGGTAAGAAAAGTCCAAGGTTGGAAGTTGGGGTTAGAAACAAAATAACGTTTGTGTGTGCTGGTTTACTTTTAGTTTATTCGCAAACAAATTTAATAAAAGAAACTTACACGTCACAAAAGAGAGCAGAAAAAAAAAAAAACTACTTGCAAATAATCGAGGACAATTTGCTTTCGATTCCCCATTGCTTTTTTGTGCGTCTACCTTATTTGATCCAAACGCGACTGAGACTGGTGGTTAGTTGTTTGATATCTAGTGTTAGATAGACCTAGTCGGAGGATAGCAGGATAGTCCTAGGATAATTTATAATAATGCTAAGAACTAAACTACTGTACTTAAAGTAGACGTCTACTCAATTATTCATGATCTATCCGGGCTTGTGTTGTAGGCTGTCGTGGAAGACATTCCGAAAGCTCCTACATCCCCAGTATTCTTTCACTTCCACGTCACCATGCCATTTCATTGATTTTGATCTTTTACTTTTGTCATGCGTTTATTTATTTATTCTTTTGTCATCATAGAAGCATTTTAAAACTCTAGAACAAACCTTGATAGATTTGTGAAAGTTTAAAATTTCCTAATTTGACCATTGTTTTGATTCTCGGCCGCCATTTTGATTTGTGAAGTATTGAAAGTTAGTGCAAAGCAGTCCGAGAGTTTTTTGTTTTTTTTCTATTGGGCCTACTAATTAGGGTTAGCTCGAGATCGGAGGATTTTTTTTCTATTAGGGTGAGTCATAAGTCTTAGCAAAGGTGCTAGGGTTTTTATTTTTCCTATTAAGGTTAGTTAATGGTACTAGGTTTTATTTTTTTCCTGGGGTTAGTTAAGGGACATTATTTGAGTTGTTTCCCTTTGTAGGAGCTTTTGGAAGGCCTCCCACTATCGTTATTCTCAGACATGTCTGCCAATAAAGAAAACTGATTATTGGCTGAAGGAAAAGGCTATTCGGACCCGAGTCTGAATTGCTTCCCGTGGCAATTCGGACCCGGGTCTGAATTGCTTCCCGTGGCAATTCGGACCCCGAGTCTGAATTGCCTCCCATGGCAATCCGGACCCCGAGTCTGAATTGCCTCCCATGGCAATCCGGACCCCGAGTCTGAATAGAACTCTGTGGCTAACCAGGGTCTACTCTGAATAGTCTCCGATGGCTCTTCCATTCGGAATAATGCAATGCAATGCGCCAGAATGATGAACTTATCATTAGTGAAACTCTCAGTCACTATTCCGTTTGCAGTTATAGAAACTGTATTGGTCTTCCTAAACACACAAACACTCATGAGTATCTCTAAGTCATTAAAAACAGAATAATCACACACACACACACACACACTCCACCCCCCCCCCGCCCCCCCCCACAACCATTTCCACAATCCAAGAGCCGGCGGCTTTTTCTCTTTGATCTCGTATCACCATGTTTTCCCCTGTGTCCAGCGCCTCGGGCGTTTGTGGGTTGCCCCCCAATCCCGTTACCAGTTGATCATTTTCTCTCCATCCAGTGCTTATTTTATTAATAGGCACCTAGTCCAGTATTATCTTATAATATTAGTATTAGATGGTACTCTGCCCCTACCCCAGTGGTGGGACTCTATTGCATGGTTTGCTGCCAAGAATCACCTCTATTTTTATATTTAGAAATAAAACAGCATATTTTTTTAATTGAAAAAGAATTAAGATTCTGCCTTTTGTCAAAGCCCGACTCATACTGCCTTTTAAATAAAACGCTCAATGCCCAAAGTAATATTATTCTCCTTTCCCCGCACTTTTTCGCAGCCGCAAATGGCAAAATATTTAATGTAGATATGTCATGCATGTATCTTTTGCAACATGCTCATGGCTAATCAAATAAATCTTCCAATCATTACACAAAGACACTCTTTTATCTATACGAGGGAAAATTGATTGTTAACGTTAACAATAGTGACTACAATTGTAATCTCCCAAAGACCACGAATATTTAGATCTATGTTTGTTTTAAAGTAAAAAGGGAGAAATTGGATAGTAAAAAGTTCTAGAATTACAATTAAAAAGTACCCAAGAAAAAGTAAGACCCAGGGGAATAATAGATCACCGCTTTTGAAGGTATTGTCATCTTCGGGAGTTCTAAAACATGACTTGCTCACTCACTCGCCCTCCTACCGACTGACAACTGAGAAAGAGAAGCTTCCCCCCCCACCTTACCACACTTCACTTTCGACCCAGCTTCCACTTCCGACACTTCCTGTGATTGCGCATGAGCCCGAATTCCCACGGAAAGCAATTCAGACTAGGGTCTAAACTGTCAGGCAATAACCAAAAGTAAAAGCCTGGCCTTTTCGTTATTGGCAGACACATTTATTTATCAGGTTGGCCAAAAGATTTTTTTATGCAAAATGCCAAACTAGGTGTGAATAATGCCAAATATTCTGAAAAAATACCATTGGTTATTTGTGTCCCAAATCAGTGATATTTAACACAAGATGAAAGTAAATATCTAGTGCTCAAATGCCAAATCCAGCTTTTAAAAAAAAAAAAAAGCAAATGGATCAATAAAATGAACTGAAACATCAAACTGGCAATTCACCTTCTTTTTTCAACCAGCAAGAAACTTTTTAATCATCAAATCGGTTCATAATAGTAATAATAGTCCACCATCCATTAAAATTTTCACTACCTACCTACCTTTTAACTTTATTGTTCTCCTTTTGTCTCTATAATTTGTTCATTCTGACCACAATTTTGAGGATTTTGATGATGGCCGGGAATTTGTTTATTTTGCGGACGAATCCCTAGACCTAGGTGTAGTTCGCAACAATATTAACCACACTTCTTTTTTTCCTGTCTTCTTCATACAAGTACAAGACAATACAATTTATTATCACTTCCACAAATCTAGATCCAACAACATATTATTCACATTCAAATCAGAGATGAAAATAACAATAACAACCAAAAGGAAGCAAAGATGGTGGAAAATGATCTAGCTCATATATGAATTGATACACCGATATTGATGTAGATAGACAGCTCAGTGGGTTAGACCACCTTTCATTTTGTTCCTTTTAGCTGCACAGGTTCGAATCCGATTGCTCCCTTTTTTTTTTTTTGAGCGAGTATATTCTTTTCTCCTTTTTTTGTTTGTCCTTGTTCCATTTCTGAGCATGATTTTCTTAAAATTATTTTTATTCTTAAAGAAATTTTTATTGTTTTCTTTTTATCTATCGCTCTCTGAATATTTATGTTTGTTTGCTTTTTAATTAATTATTCTTTTTAGAATATACTTTTTGTGATCGGAGTGGAGACGAATATGACAATTCAGTGATGCCAAAACTCCGTTTCACCGGAAAAAACTCCGGTCTGAAGCAAAAAATTCCGGGCTCCGGGCAACTTCCGTCAAATTCCGGTGAGGTCAGTTTGTTCCAAGAATGCCCTCCCCTCCCTCCCTCCAACCACCACAACATCATCACTGCCACTAGTATTACAACTATCATCACTACCACTACTACTGCAACCACCACTACATCATCATCACTACCACTACTACTACAACCACCACCACCATCACCACATCATCATCACTACCACTACTACTACAACCACCACCACCACATCATCATCACTACCACTACTACCACCACAACCACATCGTCATCACTACCACTACTACTGCAACTACCACCACCACATCATCATCACTGCAACTACCACTACTACAACAACCACCAGTACCACATCATCATCACTACCACTACTATTACAACCACCAGCATCACATCATCGCTACCACTACTACTACAACCACCACTACCACATCATCATCACTACCACTATTACTACAACTACTATCACTATTACAACCACCACCTCCACATCAACATCACTACCAATACTACTACAACCACCACACCACATCATCATCACTACCACTTCTACTACAACCACCACCACCACATCGTCATCACTGCAACTACCACTACTACTACAACCACCAGCATCACATCATCACTACCACTACTACTACTACAACCACCACCACCACATCATCATTACCACTTCTACTACAACCACCACCACCACCGCATCATCACTACCACTACTACTACTACAACCACCACCACCACATCATCACTACTAATACTACTACAACCACCACCACCGCATCATCACTACTACTACTACTACAACCACCACCACCACATCATCACTACTAATACTACTACAACCACCACCACCACATCATCATTACCAACTACTACAACCACCACCACCACATCATCACTACTAATACTACTACAACCACCACCACCACCACATCATCATTACCAATACTACTACAACCACCACCACATCATCACTACATACTACTACACCCACCACCACATCATCATATACCATACTACACACCACCACCACATCATCGCACCACTACTACAAACCACCAGCACCACATCATCATCACTACCACACTACTACATATCAACCACACCACATCATCACTACCATTTGTACTACAACCTACCACACCACCACATCTAACATAACTGCCACCACTAAAATCCACCACCACATTATTATCATTAAGACAAACTATACAACCACTATGCCACCACCAATCATCATCACTACAACTGCTACTTCAACCACCTCCACCACCATATCATCATTACTACCACCACAACTACAACCACCACCACCACATTATCATCACTACCACTATAAGTGCCTGCTCCACTCACTTTTCTGAATTAAAAATTCACCCCACACACCGGAGCATACTCAATGTCTCAATCGTTTCTATGTTATATGTTTGTGATGAGAATATTGGCTATTAAGCTTAACTGCTGGTCAAAATTACTTCGCGATGGTGGCGAACGAATCGGCGATCTCAAGAAGTGGTGAGAGAGGGATCTAGAAATGACTTTGGTTTGAAACGAATATTTTGTGTTCGTGGATAGCTCACACGGTAGAGCCACGCTCTCACCTGCCAGGCGGAGTTGTCGTACCAATAAGGTCGCAGGTTCAAACCCCACCACCCCGCGAAAATAATTTTTATTCTCTATTGTCTTCTGGCACTTATCTACTCACTTCATATCTTGTTGTTACCAACATAAGTGCCTGCTCCACTCACTTTTCTGAATTAAAAATTCACCCCAACACCGGAGCATACTCAATGTCTCAATCGTTTCTATGTTATATGTTTGTGATGAGAATATTGGCTATTAAGCTTAACTGCTGGTCAAAATTACTTCGCGATGGTGGCGAACGAATCGGCGATCTCAAGAAGTGGGTGAGAGAGGGATCTAGAAATGACTTTGGGTTTGAAACGAATATTTTTGTGTTCGTGGATAGCTCACACGGTAGAGCCACGCTCTCACCTGCCAGCGGAGTTGTCGTACAATAAGGTCGCAGGTTCAAACCCCACCACCGCCGCGAAAATAATTTTATTCTCTATTGTCTTCTGGCACTTATCTACTCACTTCATATCTTGTTGTTACCAACATAAGTGCCTGCTCCACTCACTTTTCTGAATTAAAAATTCACCCAACACCGAGCATACTCAATGCTCAACTTTCTAGTATTGTTGATGAATATGCTATACTTAACTGCTGGTCAAAATTATCGCATGGTGGCGAACGAATCGCGATCTCAGATGGTGAGAGAGGATCTAGAAATGACTTTGGTTTGAAACGAATATTTGTTCGGATAGCTCACACGTAGCCACGCTCTCACTCCAGGCATTGTCTCATAAGTCCAGGTTCAAACCCACCACCGCGCGAAATATTATCTCATTGTCTTCTGCACTATCTACTCACTTATATCTTTGTACCAACATAAGTGCCTGCTCACTCACTTTCTGAATAAAAATTCACCCATACACCGACATACTCAATCTCAATCGTTATTTATATTTGGTGAATATTGCTATTAGCTAATGCGTCAAAATTACTTCGCGATGGTGAGGAACGATCGGCGATCCAAGAATGTGAAGAGACTAGAAATGACTTTGGGTTTGAAACGAATATTTTTGTGTTCGTGGATAGCTCACACGTAGAGCCAACGCTCTCACCTGCCAGGCGGAGTTGTCGTACCAATAAGGTCGCAGGTTCAAACCCCACCACCGCCGCGAAAATAATTTTTATTCTCTATTGTCTTCTGGCACTTATCTACTCACTTCATATCTTGTTGTTACCAACATAAGTGCCTGCTCCACTCACTTTTCTGAATTAAAAATTCACCCATACACCGGAGCATACTCAATGTCTCAATCGTTTCTATGTTATATGTTTGTGATGAGAATATTGGCTATTAAGCTTAACTGCTGGTCAAAATTACTTCGCGATGGTGGCGAACGAATCGGCGATCTCAAGAAGTGGGTGAGAGAGGGATCTAGAAATGACTTTGGGTTTGAAACGAATATTTTTGTGTTCGTGGATAGCTCACACGTAGAGCCACGCTCTCACCTGCCAGGCGGAGTTGTCGTACCAATAAGGTCGCAGGTTCAAACCCCACCACCGCCGCGAAATAATTTTTATTCTCTATTGTCTTCTGGCACTTATTCTACTCACTTCATATCTTGTTGTTACCAACATAAGTGCCTGCTCCACTCACTTTCTGAATTAAAAATTCACCCCATACACCGGAGCATACTCAATGTCTCATCGTTTCTATGTTATATGTTTGTGATGAGAATATTGGCTATTAAGCTTAACTGTGGTCAAAATTACTTCGCGATGTGGCGAACGAATCGGCGATCTCAAGAAGTGGTGAGAGAGGGATCTAGAAATGACTTTGGTTTGAAACGAATATTTTTGTGTTCGGTGCACACAGTAGAGCCACGCTCTCACCTGCCAGGCGGAGTTGTCGTACCAATAAGGTCGCAGGTTCAAACCCCACCACCCCCGTAAAATAATTTTTATTCTCTATTGTCTTCTGGCACTTTTCTACCACTTCATATCTTGTTGTTACCAACATAAGTGCCTGCTCCACTCACTTTTCTGAATTAAAAATTCACCCCATACACCGGAGCATACTCAATGTCTCAATCGTTTCTATGTTATATGTTTGTGATGAGAATATTGGCTATTAAGCTTAACTGCTGGTCAAAATTACTTCGCGATGGTGGCGAACGAATCGGCGATCTCAAGAAGTGGGTGAGAGAGGGATCTAGAAATGACTTTGGGTTTGAAACGAATATTTTTGTGTTCGTGGATAGCTCACACAGTAGAGCCACGCTCTCACCTGCCAGGCGGAGTTGTCGTACCAATAAGGTCGCAGGTTCAAACCCCACCACCGCCGCGAAAATAATTTTTATTCTCTATTGTCTTCTGGCACTTTTCTACTCACTTCATATCTTGTTGTTACCAACATAAGTGCCTGCTCCACTCACTTTTCTGAATTAAAAATTCACCCCATACACCGGAGCATACTCAATGTCTCAATCGTTTCTATGTTATATGTTTGTGATGAGAATATTGGCTATTAAGCTTAACTGTTGGTCAAAATTACTTCGCGATGGTGGCGAACGAATCGGCGATCTCAAGAAGTGGGTGAGAGAGGGATCTAGAAATGACTTTGGGTTTGAAACGAATATTTTTGTGTTCGTGGATAGCTCACACGGTAGAGCCACGCTCTCACCTGCCAGGCGGAGTTGTCGTACCAATAAGGTCGCAGGTTCAAACCCCACCACCGCCGCGAAAATAATTTTTATTCTCTATTGTCTTCTGGCACTTTTCTACTCACTTCATATCTTGTTGTTACCAACATAAGTGCCTGCTCCACTCACTTTTCTGAATTAAAAATTCACCCCATACACCGGAGCATACTCAATGTCTCAATCGTTTCTATGTTATATGTTTGTGATGAGAATATTGGCTATTAAGCTTAACTGCTGGTCAAAATTACTTCGCGATGGTGGCGAACGAATCGGCGATCTCAAGAAGTGGGTGAGAGAGGGATCTAGAAATGACTTTGGGTTTGAAACGAATATTTTTGTGTTCGTGGATAGCTCACACGGTAGAGCCACGCTCTCACCTGCCAGGCGGAGTTGTCGTACCAATAAGGTCGCAGGTTCAAACCCCACCACCGCCGCGAAAATAATTTTTATTCTCTATTGTCTTCTGGCACTTTTCTACTCACTTCATATCTTATCACTACCACTACTACTTCAACCACCACCAGCACCACCACCATATCATCACTACTACTACTACTACTACTACTACTACTACTACTACTACTACTACTACTACTACTACTACTACTACAACAACAACAACAACCACTATCACATCTTCATCATCACTACCACCATTACTACAACCACCAACACCACATCATCCTACTACCACCAGTTCTACAATCTCTACCATTAGGTTTTGGAGCTTTACTTCATTTGAAATAAGGAAATAAGGAAACTTTGGGATTGTATTTGGCAAAATGTTTAAGTATCATAATATAATCCTAATCAGTTATCTATTTAGAACTATACAATATATAAACACAATGCCAAATACCATTCCAATTGCTTTTTCTTGTGTGCGGAAATTCCTCTTTCGGCATTGAAATTACTACGAGTGGTGTCTGAAACTCCTGTGAGCCAAATTTAAAGTTGGCGTCTCTGGACAATTGGCTTGAAAGGAACCAAAAGAGAGATAGAAAAATGTTTTTTTTTTAAAAGGTGGGGGGCATTTATTATTTGCAACGCTCTGTAGAAAGTAGTCGGGGAAAAAAAAATGTCGGAACCAGGATTCGAACACACAGCATCGATTCTGACACCCTTCTAAGGTAGACAACTTAACCATTCGGCCATGTCACCCACATGAATGTTGACACATATTGTGTATATATAGTAGTCTACTATCCATCGACTGATTTATTGTTAGTTAATTTTATGTTTTTATCAATGATATTTTATTAACTTTACTTATTCTATGTGCATTTCGAAACTTTCCATATTCTGGAATGTGGATAAATGTTTAAAAGAGTGGAGTTTTAAAAAAGTGTCTGTGTATAACTGTCATTCATTATTGGCAGACAGTGTCTGCCTATAATCAATTTTCTTATTCTCAGACATGTTTGAGAATAATAAAAGTGTGTGGAGTATCACTTTCATAGAAACCAGATTTTTTCACAGCTTGATGAATGACCTTTTCTCTACTTGTCTACTTTCTTTATTACTGATTCTGTAAGCTTGCGAGAAATTGACTGCACTGGGACTGGGAATTCATAATCTTGCATTCTTTTCTGAGATTTAATTGACATTGGAAGCAAACCACGTTGACATTACAACCCCTGCCTGGATGAGTAGAGTTGATATTTGGATGAAATGACGTCTGACCCCAAGCAGAAGAGCCTCTACAAATTTTCGTTTTATTGGGTTGCCATAGTATTGTGTGCATTGCCTTTATTTGCAACAGCTTTCTGTGTCATATGGTCAGTTCTCTTCAATTTTGAGGAATCAACCCGAACTCACTGTAGGGTAAAGTATTTTCCTGTTCAATAATTATTATAACACAGTAGTCACTAGATCTATACCTATTTCATTTTGGAAGTGTCAATTGCCAAGGAGTGAGTCCTTGATAGTTGACAGTTCATCAACTACCAAGAAGGCAAATTAAAACTCTTCATTGCATGCGGTGATTAAAGTAGAGCCATGATTTGCTAGGAAATGAATCTCACACTTTCCAATCATTCATTTATTGTCAATGAAGTCAACACACTCATCATCATTTGCTTTTAATTATTAAATGTCTTTTCAGGAATTTGACGATGAGTTAAAATCAAATCAAAACAATCATTTCTGTCGATTTTGGATCCAAACTTCAGATTCATTGAAAAAGAAATGGAACAATGAAGTGGCAAATCCCTGCCAAGTATAAATATGTTAAAGGAGAAGATACTGCACATCGTCATAATAAGACAATTCACATAAGGTATATGTGGTAATTATATCAGTCTGTGGCAGTTAATAGTAAATAGTTGATGATTTGCCAACTGGCATGGTCCGTGTCAAAAAGAAATATATGAAAGAGAGAGAGAGAGGGGGGGGGGGGGGGAGAGAGGGAGAGTGAAGAAAAGGAGAAAATGAGTTAATGAAAGAGTTGTAGATAGAAGAGAAAATATTAGAAAATGAGATAAAGAGAGAATGAGAAAATAAGACTCTAAATATTAACATCACTCCATACTCCATGGCAGTTAATAGTTGATGATTTACAAACTGGCATGCTCCGAGGCCAAAGAAGAAAGAGAGAGAGAAAATGAAAGAGAAAGAAAGAAAAAATGTGTGTGTGTGTGTGAGAGAGAGAGAGAGAGTATTAATATTAATGACATCACTCCGTGTTAATTATAGTAGATAGTTGACGATTTACCAGCTGGCAGGTTCGTGGCTAAAAGAGAAAATGATAGCATTGATATTAATATCAGCACTCCATGGCAATAACATCACTAATGACACGAACATTACTCTTGTGGAACTTAACAGTACATGCGTAGTTGACAAACTGATTTTGTCCTTGTGGCAATTGTCGGGGTCCTTGGCAATTGACACTACCTTTCATTTACCTCGCAATTATAGTTGCCCACTTCCATGTAATAACCAGCCACTCTCAAGCCCATGGAACTGGACTTATCCTTTATTATTTGTTGCATAAGGAGAGTAATAGTTGCTTCATATTTTGTCACTTTTGGGAAGATGTTGCTCCCCTTTGCTGGGGAAAGTTATTTTACTGATGTTTTGCGAGGCAACCAGGTTGCCACATCATATTATTTTGGTGGGATTTTTTTTGTTTTGTTTTTGTTGTTTTTTATCTGACCAAGGAAAAGAGTAAGAGGGGGCATTTCATTACTATTCTACTGTTTATCAGGAGAGAGTCGGGGGGTGCAATTCCCAGTCAAATTTTCACAATAACTCTTACAATCTTCTTTAATTTGGGACAATCCAACCTCAATGGTCAGAAGCATATGAATCCATGAAATACTTATGTAATATGAAAAAATATATTATGGTTTTTAATTCAAATCCCATGCCTTCCTCCTCTATGCTATTTTATCATAACAATATGCATTTTAGTTATGATAACAATTTAGGTAAAAATACCAGCTACCATTTTATAATATATCCATTTTTTTGAGATCAAATCTAAAACAATTGTCAATTTAATCCATAAAATTTCCTTTCACATCTATTTTTCCAATATGGATTTTTAAAGTACAATATTTTCATTATAATTTTCACCAGTAATTGTTTGATGTTTTATTTGTTGTACTTAATTCAAAGAGCGCATATTTGCAGGTCTGATAGCAGTATGCGATTGTGGGCTTAATTTATCCACTTGAATGCTATGTGGACAAAATCATCCACAGTAGGTTGAGTGCAATGTGAACGAATCCACTCTCTGTCTCTGGTCCTTTTCTTTTTGGTTGTTTACCACTTAAAACAACTGGCAGTTGTGTCTCATTCACAAGATGGTTGCCTTGACTATTTAGATGGATGTTTGAAGAAATGTCACTAGAAAAGTGTTGAAATCTAATGATCTCTCATCAATTTTTAAACATATTTTTATTCACTTTCAGGTTCGAAATTATCTGCCTTCAGTGAGTGCGGCAATTGGAGCATTTTCACCTCAGAAATATGTTTGGAGGATTTGTATTGGATTGCATTCCACACCAAGACTGTTGCAGGCTGTTGCCTATTACAATTTTTATACATCTGTCCATGTTGGCCACAAAAATGAGTTATACAATTCCCTTGCTGCTGTAAATAGTATTGCTCATGTCATAGAGGTTGGGGCTCTTGTTGGTCTCACCTACATCTCTTCTAGTGAAAATCATGGTTTGTTTTTTTGTTTTTTTAAATTTTATTTTCTCTATTTTTATCTTACCTTTTTGTTTACACAGCATTGATTAGTTATCTGGATCAGTTAGACCTGGTGGAAAGTACATTGTAAATCATTGTGATAGATTTCCATTACATCCGAAGTAGAGTCAACGATTTTTGCTGTCATTTAATGCTCCGAAATAAACTTTGGGCCCGAAGGACTACTTCTGTATTTTGAATATTCTTGCCGCAAAGAAAGGTTTTTTTTTTTCATTTAAAACTTTCCCACTTTACCTTTTATTGGTAATTTTCTTGTCATATGATCTTTGTACCATGTAAAAATAGTTTTTTTAGGCACATCATTTTATAATGAACATCATATTTTGAGAAATTTAGTCCATGGTCTCAGACTTAAAAGTTTTGCTTCCTACTTTGAAATTATTCTTATGTACAATATTTAAATTTAAATAAATGTGATGATGTATTATATATTTAACCCATGTTTTGTTTGTTATGATTAATCGTCTAAATATTGGATTCATCAACAGGCATCCATGAATTATGCTTCATTATGTTTATGGTAGGAAGCGTTGTCTACATGACTCTTACAATTATTCTCTTCTCTTGGGCCAAGCAGGGCAGTGTTAGATCAGAAGTGAGTACTTAGTAACTTTGTCTTAGTTATTGTTATGAGGATTAACTTTAACACTAGTTGAATCAGTACCTTTTTTGGTTATAATATGGTAAAATTGTATTTTTTCAAATCCTGTAAATAGTAAATATTTTTTGTGCTTATACATCAGACAACTATTTCAAGTATGAAATAATGATTTTATTGTCAGCGTTGATATATTATGCTATATTTATAAATGTGAAATAGATATGACATCTATAAATCTGGTCTTATCATGTGTTTTGACTTGTTTTGATCAAATACTATACAAATTTTCGGTTGGAAATACATTGCAACGTGATAATCTTGAAATCACAGAAATCTCAAACAAGTCTCAATTCCTCACTTTATTTTCATAGCACAGGCAACACGAAAATCTCAAACACTGTCACAGGCTGACATGGAAATCTCGAGCAAAATGGACCTTGACATTTGGGTTTGTTGATAAAATCCTTTTGCCTCATGTTTGCATTGAACGAAAACGAAACCTGTCTTTGCTCTCTATGTGGACTTAACTGTTTTAGTTAATGTGTTAATTGTGCATGTGTTGATGGGGGGTCGTGTGAAGTGGGTTTGACGGGAGTCTTATGCACATGATGCATCGCTCTATCCAATGTTTACTAGTACCAGTGGAAGACTAGTGAGACAATGATGTCCTGATGCTGTTATTGTTATTAAAATCAAAGAAGTGATTAGGGCTGGGGAAGATGGGGTGAGAAGAGAGGTGTGAGGGAGATAAAGTGAGAAGTGGAGTGATTAGGTACCAGATTTGGAGGTAAAGACATTGCATTCTGAGTGTGTAATAAAAACTGGGACGTGCTGGCTTTGTCTTCTTATTGAGGCAAATGTAAAGGGGAACATTATTCTACCTGTTACTGAATGAAACAAGACGTGCTTAATCCTGATTATAATGGGACCTTACCGAAATCATCCTTTGTTTACCCCCCTCAAATTCTTTGTAAAATACTCAACATTGAAATCTTGAAAACACCTAAATCTCAAACAGGCCCAGTCCCAACTTGTTTGAGATTTCCATGCTGATTTGTATATTAGCTTTATTTTTCACATTTAAGTCCTGAAAAGAGTCACAGACTGAGACATTTCTACTTTTTAAAAATTTAGTTACAGGATTTCAAGTCACTGAGATGGAAGAAGCGTTGCTGTGCCTTAAACTTTTCTGCTTTTGCACTCTCCATGTATATGTATTTTAGACACAACAAGTATTGTGAGCCAGGAGGTTAGTTGCGTTTTTAAAAATTGAAATAATTAAATACTGAAACTAGTGAATAAAAATTTAATTTAATATTTATTTATTTATTTATTTATTTTCTATGTCACTACTTTTAATACTTTAGTTGTAGGCTGCACGAAGTATTTGACATATTTTCTCATTTGCATAATTCAAATGTTTTAACTGTTGAAAAAGAAGGATTAAAAATATATATAAATATATTCTTACCATATAGTCGAAAAATGCCCTCGAAGCTTTTGCTTGGATAGCTTCTATCACTATCATTGCTGTAGAAAAAATAAATGATATAATTATTAGAGGGTGTCTTAAATGCTTTAGTTGTAGCTTCTGACATAAAAATGTAGGATCATTTTTATTGAAAGCATCAAAACTGTGGATTGGTTGCCTGCTTAATATTGGTAGTCAAGTTTTATTTTTGAGTAAAATATATCATCTTTCAGAGCAATAAGATCGATATATATCTAGTTTCTGTAGCATCAAACGGTCAGTTACAATTACTTGCTGTTCTCTGTAATGTAAAGGACTCAAATCTGTCTCAAATTATTTTCCTAGAAAAGTGTTTATGTTTTCTATTTTACCACAGTTTGAATATGTTTTTCTTTTGGTTATCTTTTAAATTTGTTTCTAATTCTACTTCAGATAAAAATTACTCATTTATTTTTTATAGATGAAATTAAATACCCTAAGTCTATGCTTCATGTTCCCGACAGCTTGTACAATAAGTTGCATGATTTTGAATGCATGAAAATTGTTTATAATAAAGACCCCAAAAATTGCTGTCTTTACAATTTTGAATTAACGTGCACTCATAAAACAGCATCATTATCATTTTGCAACCTTCAATAATGAATAAAATTGTGAAGTGTATGAAGTTTTCAAAATTAATTTGTCATCTGATATGGAGTTGCTTTTAACGAAATAAATAATTTGATTATTTTGGTGAAGGATATCATTCACTTAATATTCTTCTTGGCTTTTCTAATGCTTGACACTAGTTAAAAAACGTGATACGGTTTTATTAATATTTTACTTTACCTACTGTTGCAGTTTACTCTTATTTTGCCTGTTGCGAATACATCGTCATTGCCTCCAATATACTTTTCCATGGATCAGCCCTACAAGATTTTGCCCCCTTCTCCATGAGCTTAACCCTTTCCTCCCTCCTTAAAACATCCAGAGAAATGCAATAGTGGATAGAAAGCAGTTTGTTTCTTTCATAAAGCTGTATGTTCCATTTTTAAATCACTGTTTTCCAGTTTCCAGTAGTTTACTTGTATTTCAGCCATTTTGTAAATACTAAATTTATTCAGTGAAACTTGATTTGCCTATATCTACTAACAATTTTATTTATGTATTTTAAAATTTTTCCACTTTGTTTTAATTTTTTTCTTTTAATCTGATGTTGTAATCTTTGCATGTTTTACAACAGATTTATGTGAAGGGGAAGAAAGAAAATAAAACAATTGATTATAAAGTAAAGGTGACGATTCCTTAAAGAAAAAAGTTATTTGTATATTTCCTAAATATGAAAAGCATGTTATGGTGAATAACATTTATAATGAATATGCAATTTCAATCAGACTATCTCCTGACAGTTGTTCTTTTGAATTATGTTTTCAATTCATCTTTCTTAGATTCTAACAACAGAAGCAATGATAATTAGAATAAAAGTTGATTTAAACATCCTTTTTTTATGATTCTAGATTATAAAGAACTCTAAACAAATGAATCAGTTTTGTTGTGTGATGTTGTTTTTCAAGTTATGATAAACATACAGTGCAGGATGGATACATTGACATTGCAGGGACAGGGCAATATAATATAAAATACAATATAATCATATAATCGTTATATTTACGTACAGAAACAATTTAAAAAATGATAAACTGATGACAAATAAGAGGTTTCAATTCAACACCAATTGGGATTGTGTTGGGGCTGTTATAGGGGTCGATGTTGAAGAAATGAGGACATTTCTGGTTGTTAGTAATTGGAGTTTTAGAAATAGGTCACAGTGATTCTGCTTCTGTATGCTAGGAATTATTTTGTAAACTGTCTTCACCTTAGATGGTGATATCAAACAGATCATGATCTTCATGGTTTTGTCAGCCAATATTGTACAAGGTCTTAGATTCTGTCGTTGCCATTTGTTTAACCCATGTTCTGTTGATAAGACATTTTCCTCATTATCATGACATGAATTAGGTTTTCTTTGAAATCAACAATTTGCATCGATGGAGTCCTGACCGCTAATTTCAACATTTAATTGATGCTAATATGCTCCTCTTACTCTTGTCTCAATTAGAAGTAGAAGGATGTAACTGAGCCCTTTAATGAGGTTTTTATATAGTGCTTAACATTGTGATTGGAAGGGGTTGATTTGTCATTTCTCCTCACTACTGGATATTATTGGCCAATTATCTCTTGTTTTTGTCTCCCACAAATCAGGGGTTTTTTTTCTTGATAAAATCACAATGTTGATTTAAGTGTCTTCTTGTCATATGTGAATTGATATAATATATACAGCATTTATTTACTAAGGACACATAGCAAAAATAGTGGGATGTTGGTTATATTGGTGTGATATTGATGTATGGGTTGAAGTGCTGCACTGTATGGTTGTTAACAAAAACTATAACAATCCTAATTAATTTGAAATAAGTATAACACAACTGTAGAGACATAACATGAAATCCTGTCTTTTTTTATTCATTTCCTGTCAGTCTCACCAATGTTATTTAACTTTCCACCTTGTTTGACCTATTATTTTTATTCAACTTTCTTCATTCAAACTTCGACTATTGCTTTTAATATCACTCTTTTAAAACCTGATTCACAGGAAACAATTTTATTTTTCTCATCGCATTTTGTTCTGGTGTTCTGAAATATACTGCCCACATTTTAAAATGCATCATTGGATTGTCGTTCTTAAGGGTTATGTTTTAAATCGCTTAATAATATGTTATTAATATATCGTTATCGATAAAAAATCAATGTTTTTCAGAAAATGTAATGATGGAAGTATAATACGGCACAAAGTCATGCAATTTTTTGTGAATGATTTAAATTATACACATTCAAAAATAAGGGGTGAAAGATGAAAAATTAAAACATTTACAACTCACTTTCAAATTTTCTAGTAAAGCATGTGGCCACTTCTGGAATCCAAACATGCGTGTATCCTTCTTTGCATGGATTGAATTAGTCTCTGTATGAATCTCTGGGGGATGGTTTGCCATTCCACTTACAGAGCATGCTCCAATTCAGGGATGGTGTTGATAACATGATTGTTGTATACACGACGCCCAAGCTCATCCCACAGATGTTCTATTGGCAACATATTGGATGAATAATGATTGGTCTTATGATCTCATCCAGACACACGTGGGCAGTAATGCGTTCTCTAAAGACATGTAGTGATGTCTGATGACGGTAGCTGATACCTCTCCACACGTGAACATTATCTCCTCCATGGTGATCTCTCTCCAGGACACAGTTTTGGGCAAATCGCTCTCCCTCACTGGCACCTCCATACTCGAATGTGTCCATCAGGCTGGCTAACATGAAATCTGTAAACAGTACAGTTGGATCATGTGTTCTTGCTCTCGGGCCCAGTTGAGGCGATGCTGTCGATATTGATTTTTCAGCAATGGACCCACATATGGTCAGCGATAGATTAAGCCCCAGTTCCTTAGCCTGTTGCGGAAGTTTTTGGGTGTAGCAGGCCTCTGTTCCCGACGATGGTAGTTAATGTTTCATGTGTTGTAAACCGGTTATGCAGATGTGTCAGCATAATATGACGGTCTCAAGGTCGGACACTACCTGTAGCACTAGTAGCATCATGACATTCCACTCACCTTGAAAATGTACTGTGATGACAATTCATCCATCTTGCAGTTTCCCTTATTGATATTCCGCTTTGAATGAGTCCAATGGCAACACAATGCTCATCATGACGTAAAACAGTCATCTTGTATCAGTGTTCAAATGAAAGCAATTAAAATAGAATTTCAATAATTCGGTTTTGAACATACTACACATGTATCATGCAAAAAATGCACGTTTTTATCAACACATTTGTACACACAGTATGAAAATATGATATATTACTTACTCACACCCGGTGATTTACTTTAATCATAACACACAGAAAAAACAGCAATAAGTTATAGTTCATAACATGGGAATCATGTGAATTACCATTGAAATGTCATTACTTCACTGTGGCAAAAGATAACAGGTGTTTTTTAATGGTGCATTTTCAAATGTGGGCAGTATGTAACCATTTTTTTTCCCCTTGCACCTTTTGCTGAGAAGTAAACAGTGAAATGGGTGTATATTTAGGTGAAGGATAACGTTTTTTTGTTGATCTGTATTTTTAACCTAAAAATAATAACTTCATAGTTTTTATTATGTTTATTTATCTTTGTTCTTCTTGATGTAGAGACGGAGTGGTCTCAAAACTTTACACATGACAGGATAACTCTTGAAATCCACTTCTTATCCATGGTGTAAAGTACCCCGTTGTTTTATCTTTTCTTGGATTCTTTTCACTGACAATTAATCTTATGACTCATCATCATCATTTTCCTTTTTACTGGTGTTAGAAAGGCTTAAAAGCTATTGTCTCATTAAACACCTTAACTCCCTAGCACACCCCCCAATTAAAACCCCAACTGTCATCACAATGTCACCATTAAATTCGCCACAACTATTAAAACCATAGCACCATCACCGCCACCAAAATAATCATTGTCATATCCACCGCCATTATCCATAATCAAAGTATCATCACCATTACCACATTTTCATTATAGCACCAATCACATTATTGGTGGGACTCTTGACTTTCCTTGTTTGCAGGGTAGGTCACTTTTACTGTCTTGTCTGTCCCACTCCTTGGTCATGCTAGTCAGATAGTTCAGTTTGTAGAGGTCTCACCTTACCGGCAAAGAGTCTAATACGGTTACAGGTTCAGTTGAGATTTTTACTGACCTATATGTTTACCCAGCAGTGATCGGATAGCCGAGTCTGTTAGATCTGGTGGGAAGTATTCATCCATCATGTTATCCAAATTGTAGCAAGCAATTGTCTGTTTTACCCTATAGAAGATGGGAGCTAAGTTAAGCCTTGTGACTCTAAAGGACTACCAATACTTTTATCTCCCTTAACTTAGATTATATTCTTTGCTCTGGAATGAAGCAATTTGGTTTTTGTGCAGGACACATTTTCTGACATGACTGTTTTTTTCAAAAATAAATTTTTAAATCCCAAATTTGCAAAACAATTTACAAAAAAATTGCAAAAATTTGCATTTAATTATCCTAAAAAACTATAATTAGTTCATGAAAGAGAAAGGTATTTGTTTGTTTTAAGGGTTTCATGGCACTTGCAACAAAAGTAAGGTCATATCAGCGCCAGTAAAAAGGAAGAAAATGAGATAGTGATAAAGAAACTACTCTTGATTAATTATCTTTCACATTCTACCCGAGCTATCAAATTAAAAGAAGAAAAAAATCGTCTTTTTTTTAATTATTGTTTTTGGGTTGTTTTTTTTTTTTTTTGCAAAATCTCGAAAATTTGCACCAAAAAAATTGCAGATGCAAATCAATGATATTTTACAAATTTTTGTGGCTGCGTTACGGCCACAGTCGATGCAAAAACACTGCCATGCCAGCATTTTGTTTGTTGGCAGACGGGAGATGGTCAAAATGATGTATCTTTTCATGAAAGAAGGGAGTCCCGTTAGCTCAGTTGGTAAAACACTCGCTTTACATGCTTAGGGACAGAGATCAATCCTGAGTGCAGTTGAGAATTTATTTTTTGACTGCTGCCCTGTCCATTCAAAGTGATTGGTAGCTAGGTGCGTTAGATATTGTGGAAAGTACTTTGCGATAGACGAGCATCTTATCCAAAGGATAGCAAGCAATTGTTATAGAAATCAGATAAACTCTGACTTCATGAGCCTAATGGCTCTGAAGGACCTTTTTTCATGAAAGAAGTAAACCATCGATACGTATTATGGTTTTAATAGATATATATTTGCAGCCATTTTACTATCACTCCATCACCTTACCATGAGTTAGGACTGAAATTTTACGCTCAATAAGAGCGCTCCTGTGCCTATCTGATATCATTCCATAATGCATGCTTGTTGAGAAATAGCAGAAATGGAAATAATAAAGCGGGCAATCCACACACAGTAATACATCAATGGACTATTGATTTTACAACCCTTCCACTACCCCTCATCATGGAATTATTTTTTTTTATCATCTTTTTTTTATTAACTTGCCATATTCATACCTAATTACTTCTCTTGTCCTTTATTTCACACAATATCATATACGTGAATGCACAGCTTGAGACCACCCCAATGTTCACATTAGCTGATTCAGCACTGAGACACTTTGACTATTTCCTTCCTGTCTCATAATGCTATTTATTATGCAGGGAGTAATAGTACTAGTACCCTGAAAAGTGATTTTAGAAATAAAATAATGAGAAATAAGAACTTCAAGTGTCTTGCAATGCACGAAATAGTATTTATTCTCCACCATAATGAAGATAAACTAACCCCTAGTTTCATGTTTGAGGCTATGGATCGAATTTCTAACTTGTATATTCTGGCATAATACCATTTGAGACATTGACTAACCGTGGAACTTAACTAGGAAAAAAATCTGTTCATGTTATATAGCCATCTTTCACAGTTTTAACCATGCTGTATGTGTTTTAAGATGTTATACTTATTTGCTAATTAGGTTATAGGGAAAACAATTTTCTAATCCATAAAATACAAATCATTAATAAGGTCTTCTCTTACATTAAGTTTTAACATTTTGCTCAATGAAACTTAACTGGAATATGTCAATGTGTAACAATTCAATTATATTCCTTTTTCTCTTGGCTCATTTTCTTGTCACCATATTTCATTTGCTGCTGAATTTAGTTGAATACAATAATTTAAAGAATTCTGATTGTCCATCGGCCAGTCTGTTTTTTCAGTTTTCGGGAAGATAAGAGTTTTTAAAATGTTTCATTGGATTTTGCAATGTCTTATTTCATGACTCAAAAGAACAATATGTTTTAAATCACAGACTTAATTAAGTTGCCTACTCTTTTTTTAAGTTACAAATTTTTGAAAGATATGGTAATAAATAAGTAATATTTATATCTTGGAAATGACTCTGCTCATTTATTAAGCTGTATTTTTAATCTGATTAGGCTTACAAAAGTTTCGTTGTTATTTTTGGTTGTTTTATATTATTTTGACAGGCATAATTGTGCGTCCCCATTTATTTAAAATATTTTTTTCCTCAGTCTACAGTTTATTTTGCCTGTGTGAGTACATTGTGATTGTCTCCAACATCGCCTTCCATTACTCTGCAACATGGGACTTCACTGCATCCAAATTTGCTCTGCTGAAGGATGAGTTATGGAACTTGCCAAGGTAGCAATAATGATCTTTAATACTCATTCAATCACTGTATCTTGAAATCTTTTCTTTAATTTATTGAAATTTGTTAATGACTTTTAATACCCTCTTCTTACAGGGAGAGTAGACCCAGATAATGCTATGCAAGCAGGTGTATATTGAAAAATATGGGGGGAAAAAAAAAAGAAAGAAAGAAAATTGTATTTTTTTTTTTTTTTTGGAACCTTTGTTTTGTATGCTTTCGAAAATTGTTAAGTATGTTCGGATTGAAGAAAAAAAAGAATTTTCAGAGTTTCATTGATAATTTTGGTTTTTGTTTATTGCAAGAGTTGAAATATATTTCATTTGATACTTATATTTTTTATTTATAATTAATATTGTGATATTTAACTTAACTGATTTAAACCGTATATTTTTGATATCGATCATTCAGAGGAATTTATACTGATTTGTAAAATGTATTTTCAAGTTTTGATATAATGATCATGATATTTTTTAGTAATAACAAGGAACAAATATCCCTTTGTCAGCTGATTTTTTATGTATTGCATTTTTTTAAAAAGCAGAATTGATCAAATTCCTACGGATTCAGATTTTTCCCTCAAAATTTAAGAGGAAAATAGATGAAAAGGAATTAGAGACCAAATTGAATGATACTATTGTTTTGTAACATTTTAGAATGCAATTCTAGGGATTAGGGATAGAAATCATGTATCTTGTGTCAGTACATTTTTTTTTTCTTCTGGAAATTCGTGTTTTTTTTTTATTGAAGATATACAGAGTTGTTTTGTTTGTTACTTGTGGCTGGCCATAGTCAGGGGTCAGCAGATTATGTCAAGAAGATTTAATGATGTTGTCACTTGCAATGAATTATTTGATTTAAGGCAGAGCAATGGATGTTTATGTTTTAATGGCTTATTTTAATGACTCAGATGTATGGGATAATCTATTCTTTAAAAAATAGGGTTGGGGATCGACATTGTTCTGTACAGCCAATGATAAATTTTTATCATCGAGCACAAATCTAAAAATTCTAAAACTATTTTTCACAGATTGAGAGACGAGTAACTTGCAAACCTTTCTTAAATTACGGTTTAATTACAATTCCCATTGATTCAAATGATTGTTTAGAATCAGATGGGGCGTAATCATGAGTCCATTTTGGCTATCATTGCAAATATAGGCCTAATTGATTGTACACAATTCTAGCACATCTGCAACAAAAGAGGATGACGTTATTTTAATTAAATCTCTCTTGATTCTATCAGTAATTCAATAATGTCACTTATCAAATAAAGAGTTACCTCCCTTATTTCATGTTTAAAAAATATTTTGTAAGCTTTTAACTATAAAATGTTTGGTGATTTAATATTCAGAATTAAATTCATATTTTAAAATTATCAATCTTTATCTAAAATTATATTTTTCTGTCAATTTGATTAGTATGGTTTATATTATTTACTAATTTTAAATTTTAAATTACTCAATTTTCTGACATTGTCTTCATACATATCTTATCATAGGATTAGAAAAAGTAGACAGGTGCGTGTTGGTAGGGTAGAATCTGCTAACTTTGCAGATGGGGAAATATGTCGCGACCCTCCACCGCGAAGAAATAATGCTTGGTAAACATTTATCCTTTCACCCCTCACATTGGAACAGTCCATATCCAAAAGACAAGATATGAATATATGTATTGCTTCAGTTTGCAGGAAACAAATGAGAAATCTTTAGGAGCTATAGCACATCAAAATGACATGTAGTAATCAAGATGTTGTGACATCCTTGACTTTTTTACTGTAACGGCAACCCTACACTAAAGTTCCCCTAATTTGTACATTTGAATATGGAGGCCCTGGTCACAAAATCAATGTGGTATTCACTTTGTGACCATCCATATCCATTTTATTTTCATTTTCAGAGTATATTATCATCAGAAAAATATTTCTAAAATATTTAAGATATATCTCAAAAGTATATACTTTCTGGTAAATTCACTAGTTCTTTCAGGGAAATTTGTCACACATCACTATCATCGTACAATAATTATTCAAAAAATGATTTTTTGTGTGCAATAGACACTGTGTGTAAGCACTGAAATCTAAGTTAAAAAAAAAGAAATACTGAATATGTAAGTGGGTATAATAACCAGAAATCAGTCGACTCGGGTATGGATGGGCAGCAGGCTATGATCTTGTGACTGGCATTGTAATGTGTCCCCAGGAAGGCACTTTACATACATCATCACACTCGCTACAAGTGCCAATAAATATTTTTCAATAGACAGTATCGGATATTGTAGAGAGATTTGAGGACAAAAAGAGTTTAAGAAATTGAAATTGTTAGTCATATTGTCTTGTAGGGAGAAAAACTAAGTACAAAATCTCACGGCGAGGCTACATGCCAGTGGCGGCGAAGTCACCCGATGTGCGGCAAATGTACTTGACAGCAGTGGCAGTTAAAAAAGGACTCTTGTGAATACAATATAAATCTACGTTAACACTTCATGAAAATATAATTACTTGGACAAGTAAACCTATTGTCAGTGTTTTTGTTGCCCAATTGGCAAATTAGCTGCTTATGGCAGGCAGGCCAGAAGTGAGACATTGAAAAAAATTGCGAAATTACCCGATTTTACCTTATTTGATCTTAAAGCATATAAAAAGTATGTCTGCATCCTTTCACTTGTCAGAGTAAAGCGACGTAGAAATGGTTGCATAGAACATTAGCCTATAATAGGTCATTTTACTTTTGGAATCACTCTCTGGCTGCCCATTTACCAAATTCATTTGTGCTCACCTACAAACTTTATTGGCGGACTTATTGTGATCGATAATGGGTCAAATGATTGATCTTGATCTATGTTAATTTCCACAATTCAGTAGTATAATAAGTAAAGAGACTGCCTGTTTGTAATAATCTTTATTTCTAGTGTGAAAAAAAAAAAAGAAATATAATGATAAAAGAGAGAATGTGAGGAATAATGGGACGTGCATTCAAAGATAAATGAGTCACCATCACACCTTCCTGAAAGAGTAATATTATTTTAACATTTAATTAACATGCACCTCTGTTATTTATTGTTATATTTTAATAACACAGACAAAGCAATACATTTTGACCTCTCATTTCTTGGAAACAGAACAACATAAAATAAAGACATCAATCTAGATGAGGGTTTTCCAATCTGTCATACTTTCACAAAATCTGGTATAACCTAAATAAGGTCAAATTGAGACCGATATTATTAATTTTTTTCTCTCTCTTGTAGACTTGGGTTTTACCTTAATAATTTATAAAGAGACTCATTGCATGGTGGCAGTAATAAAGATAATAACTTTTTCTTTAGGGGGAAGGGATTTGTTTTTTGTTTTTTTTTAGATTATTATTATCTATTGCTAGGAACACAACGTATTCTTGATTTTTATCTTACATTGAATGTGCATGCTCCCTCAACATTTTCGTTTCTCTTTTTTAATCTAATCACGGAAATTTTACGTCTTCATTCCTATTCTATTGCAATGAAAGCAGATAATATTTGTCTCTTTGTAACCTCATTTCATAATATCTGTTCATCTCTATTGTTTGAAGTGTTAAATTTATAGTCACAATAATTGATGAGTCTAACCGGTTTGTATTTACAATGTATTGAGTTTTTGACAATGTTTTTTGAAGCTAAATAATTTACTATGCATTTACCATACCTATCTTTTAAGCTATATACATTCTACTATAAACTATTATACACGAATCTTTAACTAATGCACACCTCCATGTTATCCATTATTACATTTGCCTTGTGTGATATTTTACAGATACTTCATTTTTCATTCCATCCTTGAGCATTCAAACAGCACTTTGGCCTGAGCTGTCCTGTGCTTGATTTAACAACTTCTTTGTGTCTGAAATCTTGCATAAATGAGTTTTAATGCTAATACTAATATAAATGTTGTCCTCTGTTTTCACATGCTGCTTTTAGAAGTTTTTAATCAATATTAATTATAGTCAACTGTTATGCTATTTACTCACTCTCTGCAACCTTTATCACTATCAATATTATCATCATCGTTATTGAAACTTCTTGTTCCTTTAAAGTCTGTAAGTTAAAATTTTGAAGATTCCACAGACCACAGTATTTTTTTTTCATTGGAGATGTGAGATTATCCCACTGTCTCAACGTTGATGGTAACTTAAACTTCATTTCATATGGTACAATTGTCCTTAGTAATTTTCTTCTACGGTGGCTTTCATATGGCGAATACCCACCACCGTTCAATACCTTCTCCACCAGAGTGCCTGTTTTTCTGATGAAACAATTTTTCTTAGCGCTGGGCAATAATTAAACAAAACTCCTGAGATAACCACCCCACCCTCTGCATCGTGTTTAGAATTTACTATACCAAAAGATAATACAAACCTCCAGTTATGCACGAGGGAGCAAAGTTGTTGAATGCATTTTTTTAAAAAACAAACTTGAGCTTTTATATAGCGCAATATCCACTGAACATGGTCAAAGCGCTTTCCAAAGGGTCCCTGACCAACAGCAACACGTAACATGTAGAACGAGACATGACGCCTGTAAGGCGATATTACAATTTTTTTTCAGATAGAGACAATGCTGTTAACGGCTAGGTACTCATTTTACTCCTGAGTACAGTGAGAGAATGTGAGTAAAGAGCCTTTTCCAAGGACTCAACTATGCACTGAGCAAGGCTCAAACCGAAGACCTTCCGATCCAAAAGCGAATGCCATACCACTAGATCACATAGCCACACATTAATAAGTGATTAGATATGATTTCTTTTGGTTTGTTCAGACACAAACTATCTTGTGTAACGACACAAACTATCTTGTGTAACGACACAAACTATCTTGTGCAACGACACAAACTATCTTGTGTAACGACACAAATTATCTTGTGTAACTTTTCAATTTTCTTATTTCTGAATGTACGGCCTAGATAAAGGGGAGGGGAAGGAATTTTTATGTCAAATAATAGACAGAATCAATGCATCTTACTCAAACTCAAATATGACTGTTTCAGTAGCCGCATTTACTGTAAACATAAAGGTCAGCCTGGTCACAATTTCAGCAAAAAATGAATAACATTGAAAAAGAAAAGTGAAATTACATGAAAATCATTGAGGCCAAATGTATGGGTAAATGTATCAAGAAACTTATTTCGTTCATTGATTTTGAAAACTTCAGTGCACAACAGGAAAGCAAAATTTCCTCTAAGGTTGCGTCAAAACCAGATTTTACTTATTGCCTTTGAGGTTGGGGATTGTTTAAGGGATGGAAACATTATTCAGAAAAGCAAACTATTCAGTTATCGTTTCCCAAAATGGTGGATTCTATCTGCATATCCATTGCATAAAAGGAACTCATTATAGTAGAGAGATCATGGCTGTTTTAACTTATGACTGCTCCTTGCGCTAAATCTTTCAAGTGCTCAGACCATAAATTCTTGAGCTTATTTTCACCATGGCTTTGTATCATAAAAACATCAGATGAAATAGTTCCGAGAAAAGGTTAGCACAGCCATTGATTTTCAAGTTTCATCAAAGATAGGGTCACTTTTCCCCTATTCTCTTCCTTTTTACTGGCTCTGAAACGACCTTAAAGTGTCACTAACACAGTGAAACCCAAAAAAACAGACCCAAAACGAAGTAATTTTGTTACAGATTAAACATTGGTAGAAATTTTTATTTTATTTTAGTGAGTAATTAAAATAAAGTGGTTGCGAATAATGTAAGACATCATTCATATTTTCACTAAATCTCAGAAAACAGAGCACTGTATGTGATGCGTAGTTTATATTGTCAATTTTAATGTATTTTTAATGCTTGTGTCTTTCACCAATTATGACAATTTGGTATTGTAATTCACCTTGATCAATTTTGTGTTGAAATTATTTTTGGTTGTCATATTTGTAAACATTTTGATTGTTTGTTTGTTTTGGTTTTTTAAATTTTCATTGATGACAATATTGAAATTATTTTTTGTATGAATATCTCGGCAGCGAACATATCCTTAAGACTTCTTTCTTTATTTTATTTTATATTTTTTGGTACTTAAATTTTTATTGGTGCCTGAATATTTACATAATTATTTACTTTTTTAATTAGACAGTCAAAGTAGAACTCCAGTACAGTAGTCGATGGGAGAATAAGATGTGCTTATCACCCAAGTGTGCTTAGTCTAAGTTGAAAATGAAAAAAACAAACCCCTGTTTTCCTTCCATTTGCAGGTTATGTCTCTTTTCCTATTTATCAATTTACTCTCTGAAACTAACTGGATGGTCTGGACTAACATTCTATTGTCCTTTTGAACTTGTTATTGGGACGGTTTTTATTGGTGGGTTATTTCTTGGGGGGTTTGGTGGGGGGGAGGATATTTTTTTTAGTGTATATCAATTTATTTTTAGATATTTTGCTTTTTTTAAAATGTCCTATTATGTAGAATTAATCGATAATCAAATTCGATAATGATTAAACATTTTACAACACCTCTGAAAAACTTATATTTAACAAAATGAGAATTAAAAAGCTATTTGAAAAGCGGAATACAATTATTTTCTTATAAATTAGGAGCGAAAAGAAAAAAAGAACATAATGCCAAAAACTGCCCAAAGTGAAATAAAAAAAATGATGTAAACAGAGAAGAGACATAAAAAAAATGTTCAAGCTATTTCTGTCAATTAAAATTCAAATATTATTTGTGTTACATGATTATGCTATTGATCTATGAAACCTGACAGAGTTCCAGACAACAGAACTACAAAGGTGGGCAGCAACAATGTGGTCACAGTGTACATACCAAATTCACCCATTCCAACATTAACAACACCCATGTTGTTTATGTAGAGACTAAATCTTGGGTGGGATCCTCTGGCCTCCCATGGTGGGAAGGAGTTCACTTGCTGTGTCTTCTATTCTCCCCCCCCCCCCCTCTCCCCCCTTTCTGTTTTTCCTTTCTATTTTGCTTTCTGTCTTTGTTCTGGATTGATATTTATTTCCTGGTCCTGGCGGATATCCTTAGCTGGAAGAAAGACAGTCGTATAGCACCTTTTTTTTTGAGAGAAGATATTTTTTCCTTGTAAATCATCTCCCTATTACTATTAAGTTTTATTATCAATATTAGTTTTGAATACTGTATTGTATATTATACTTTGTAAACATTTGTGTGTATCTTTCATAGCGGGATCCTTTGTTTGTGCCTGGATTGGACTTTTTAGGCAATGTCAAAAAGGCACATGGATAGATTGATCATGGACTCTTCTGTTCCCAAGTTAAACTAGCCCCCTCTGTCTCCCTTTTTCTTCAGTGCTTTCAACTTTATATCTACAACTTTCCTCTGTCATCTTCCCTGAAATGATCTGTGTCACAAGTGCTGTGAAAACCCCTAAAAACAAACAGACTAAATCTATTATGTGATTAGAGTCCCGGACATTGCTTTCAATTCCTGAGTAAGGTTCTTGGTTTTCGCTTTTAAGGCCATGACAAAACCTGTTGATCTGTTGATCTCACAATAATTAGCCTTGACTGTATTTGTATATTAAAAGTGCAATTATGTTGCAACCCTATTACTAACAAGCATGCATCGACACAAAACTGGCTTTATGCTGTTCGTAATAAAATAACCAAATACTAGTTGGTCAGGATATGAAATATTGAAGTTGAAGTTTGTGCATTGTGTTTTCTCTGATTGAAATCATGATTTGTTAAATGTTTTGCAGTCAATAATTATTTATATAATATTACCATTGAATTGTCAAAGAAATAAAATCTACTATAAAAATTTGATGATGTTCATGATTTATTATCAAATAAAATGCATTTTGTTTGATGTCTGCATAATATATGGATTAATACACGTTTTGTCTTAACTTAATTAATATACATAAATGCAAATAAGGTTAAGAAAAAGATTTTTTTTAATTGAACAAAAAACGGTCTCTATGATCATCAGTGAGACAGCACAATTAAAAATTGATGTTTCAAATTTCAGATCACCTTTAGTTTTAGTCATTTGGTGCATCACCTTCTCGTCTTGTAATTCCAATGTCCTGGTCCGGATAGAACCAAAAACTTATCCAAATGCTATATTATAATTGCTACTAACAATTAAAAGAAGTCAGGGGTTCTTTAATAATGAATATTAAGGTATAATCCCAGTTATAGATAATTTTATTTGATAAATCAGAAAAAGTGTGCTTTGGAGCATTCTTTTCGTGATCGGATTAATTGAGAGAGCAAAAAATGTTTCACTCCAATATTGCAGATTTATTATCATGCTTGTAACAGGAACATTTATTATGTGAGAAACAATTGATTGCGGGTGGTTGGATGGGAGCATCACCCTTGAATCATATACCTATGATGTTCGCATGGGTGTACGATCCGATAGTGATGTCGTTTCTTCTTCTCTTTACTAGCCTATCCTGCTTCTTTGGTTTGTGATTGTATTTTTGACAGGGGATATTTCTTTTTCTGTAAATCTTCTGCCTGTTTGTTCTTGGTTATTTATAATTTAGCTTATGATATCTTTAGGTTATGATTTTGATTGACATTTGTACTATTTTTGTTAGATTGCTTGTTTTTTTGTTTCAGCGGTCTCTCATATAACCTCAATTGTGTTGGAAGAGACCTAAAGCAGCAAACAAACAAGAAACAATTGATTATAACATTTTATGTTGTTTTGTACTCACCTCTCCTCCTTCAATTTCATTATTCTATTTTTGTTTGCCAGTGTGCCAAATATAACTATAGAACGATCTCTGATATTTGCCAAAATATACACAGTATTTTATTTTTTCAATTTATTAATTCTTTTCTTTTTTCTAGCTTTGTATGTTGCAGTCCGCTTAAGATAAACTCTGGGGGACCAGAAAAAAAGTTGATCCTATCCAAAACTCAAGGGGTACAACCCATGAATGACACGTTTATTTTATTAGTTATCCTCCGTTAATTAGCAATGACTATCCCGCACAAATCTTTGGGTCTCTTTTTACGCTCATGAAGTGCCCAAATTCGCGACAAAATATGGATGCTATTTTTTAAAATTAATTACGTCATTGTTTACCAATGAAAATGATTGAAATTTGGCAGGCGACAAGTGAAGAGGTTACTTAACGTCGTGTCAAATGTTAAAAGTCGTGCAGTCACTAGAAATTTAATAAAAATACGTTTTTGTGCTTTCGAGTGAAATATTTCTGAAACTACTGGGTGTAGAGGTTTTGTCGCTGACAAGGTAATACATGAACATTTCATCTTTTTAGTTGTAAAATTTCATTTGAAGATGACGAGTACTTTTCCCAAAGCGCTTTCTGATGGGTTGACCCCGTTATAAAATTCATGACTAGTCAAAATGTCTGCGCGGTCTCAGTGACAGAGGGGTGTTTATCGTCTGCCATTAAGTTTGGGTTCAATAAACAGCTGTAATTTGACTATTTAATTTACATGAATTTAACAAATTATGATGTTAAAAGTTTTCGATTGCAATATGATCTACTATCTCAGCATTATTGTGTTCCAAGTCACGTTCCACCAGTAACCTTTGTCCCCTTGTCCAATTTCTCTTTTCCTTCTATATTTCTTTCGTTTATGTACACAATCTCTCTCCCTCCTCCCCCCCCTTTCTCTCTCTCTGTGTTATACCATCCAGCTCTAAAATTATATAAGCTAGAACTCATCTAATGTTTTAATCATATTCTCTATCAAATTTGCCCTAAAATTGCCAAGTTTCAATCTCTTAATCCATGTATTAAGCGAGGTACAGCCATAAGTCGAAAAAAATGCTGAAAAAGCGTCCCATATTTTCTCGGCTTTTTTCCTCTTTGCGGGTCATCCAAATAAATGACACCTTTGAAACTGCATAACTTGTTTATTTATTAATGGATTTTCAAAATTCAAAGACATTTTTACTCAGTGGAGATAGGGCTTTGATTTTAGACAAAAATCTCCATCAAAAAGAGAAAAAAAACATTTTTCATAGTCATTGCTACTATAATAAATACAGCCCAGCTTCCTGTTAAGCTTGGCTAAACTAAAGAAGGAATGACTTTTTATTTGGATTATTTTTTGTGGTTAGAGTCATCTTTCCAATGAAACAGGCATGTGATAATCTAAATGCTTGGAAAGGCAGGGTGAGAATGAAAAAAAAGTAGGCGAGTTGAGACGCTATAATCATACATCGTCTAGTCTAAGCAAATTACATGATGAGTGCCAATCATCTTGTTCTTATTACTGATTGGAAAACCCTTGAAACTAGCCTAGAGAGGATTAAATGGGGGGTGGGGGGAGAGGCTGCAGAGAGATATGCATGACGTAGATGAGACAATGGGGTGGGGAGGGAAAGGCATGCATAATGAATCCTTGCACACACTCCACACGCGACAGATATAAGTCGATGTTGTTTTTTAATTTTTTAATTCTTTTTATTCTGCTTTGTTTTGCATTATTATTATTCACATCTTTTCAGACTTCTTTTTCTTGCACCAGTGCCTGCTCCCAAATTTTTTCACTCTCATATTTTTGAAAATGTGCAACATGGAGCACTGTCATGTCTTTAATCTTGTCTCTTTATGTGTCCAATGTTTGTAAAACTGGAAAAAAAAGTTAACAGCAGAACATGCGTTTTCTTTGTAAAAAAAAAAAAAAGAAATAAGAATTAAATATGACCGACGTCGTGTCTGAAGTTGATCCCCAGCTGAGGACTTATATTTGTTGAGATAATTTTTTCCTAATTTTTTCTTTCTGCTCCTCTGGCCCTATATCATTCACATCTTTCAGGGTTTTAAAAAAATGATTTTAGTTAATTTTTTAAATATATAATACCCCTTAATTTATTTGTGATAAAAATCTCGAGACTTGTATTCTGGATCACGTAAACACATATGTTTATATCTGATGGAATCAGTTCTCTAAAAAGCTTATCCAAGGTGCAAAAGACGTGTTGATGTAACGCCTCTATTTTTTTAACTCTTCACTGCAAAACACAAAACTAGAACTAGGAGCAGCATTTGTGTCAATGCAATACCGAGCAATCCTTGAAATAAAAATATTAACTTCACTTGTAACATTCATGACAGAATAATTGTATATTCATCTGGACGGAGTCCTTTGATCACCCATGGTGGGCAGGAGGTCACTTGCTATTTGTTCTATCCCCATATATCTGTTTTCCAAGTTGCTTTCAGTCTTTGTCTTGGAATGGGATTGCCTGGTCGTGACTGAGGTCCATAGCTGAGAGGGAAACAGTCAATAGTTTGGAGAGATCATACCTGTATTTTTTTTCCTTATAAATCTTCGCTCTGTTGTATACTGGTATGGTTTTTTTTTTTGTATGTACTTTGTAAATATTTGAGTGTATTCCTCTTATATACCTGTGCTGGTATCTGGATGAGACTTTTTGGTGATCTCAAACTAAGTACTTTGATAGTATGCTCTTGGAATCTACATCGGTTCCCGATTTGAACCAATTCCCATTTGTCTTACTTTTTCTTTGGTGTTTTAATTGTATTTCTAGAATTCTTTGACTATCCCTTTTTCTACCTTTTTACTGACGCTGATATGACCTAAATGTGTCGCAAGCGCTGTAAAACCCTTAAAATGCACATCCCTTATTTGTGTGCTTGTATGTCTTGTGATTCTATTAAAAGTAAAACTTGCTATGCCTTTAACCTACATGCTATCATTTATAAATTTGATGATGATAACCAAATTCAAATGTGTACGGTGTGTTTGTGTTTGTAAGAGTAGATTTTTTAAAACAAATTTGGACGGAAAATGTTTTATTTTGGTTGCAATATTCCAACAAAAGTACAAGAAGCAATTATAATATATCTATTAAGAACTTAAATAAAAATCAACTCAGGAATAGTAATTTTTTAAGGTTCAGTACAGGTTTTATTTAATTTAATTCTTAATGGAGAAGGAGAGTGGATGTGTTTGAGATAATCTTTTTTTTTCCTAATCTTTAACTGACATGGCGGTTTTTTGCAAAAAATTGCGATTGATTTTCCTAAAAACCCATAATGTTCATGAAAGAGAAAGGTATGTCAGTTCATATCAGCGCCAGTAAAAACAACCTACTCTTGATTAATTATCTTTCACATTCTACACGAGCTATCAAATTAAAAGAAAAAAAATCGTCTTTTAAAAAAGCTCGAAAATTTGATTTAAAATTGCAGATTTTGTGGCTGCAATGCAAATCAGTGATATTTTGAGGCCGCAAGCGATGCAAAAAACTGCCATGCCAGATTTAGTCTTGGATTTTAAAATTTATACACAGTTGACATACATATATATGTATATATATATATATATAAAATGATAAATAAATTATATATATATATATATATATATATATATATATATATATATATATATATATATATGTATATATATATGTATATATATATGTATATATATATAATTAATTTATCATTTTTATTTTTTTAAATCTCAGGTTTCATTCTTGTTAACTTGTCGTAGAGTTATGGAAAACCACTCAACTGCACATTAGATGTGATGAGTAATTTCACTTTGCCCTGCTTTGCTACTGATGAATGCAATAAAATACACATTTTACACTAAATTTTAGTTGGAACTTCCAAGCCTTTATTCATTTATTTATTTACATGAATTGTCTTTGTTTCCTTCGTTTAATTGTTTTGTTCTTATTCTCAGCTCACAATATTTGCGAGTAGATCACACCGTAATGAAGAGAACGGGAGTGAAATCAAGTCAATAATTACAACAAAAAATTCTTCTATTCCAACCTCTGCAATTTCCCTCTACCTTTGGTTAATCAACACTGTTTGAGTGGCCTTGATTGGTTTTATCAAACAACTTGACGATTTCTCACAGCCTCAATCAAGGCTTCGATGCCATTGATGAGAATGATCAAAAACAGTTCTGTGCTGGCCAAATTTTAGTGCAACAATATGATTATAACTCCACCCGAACAACAAGTGAAGGTGAAACCAAGTTATGTCACCGTCCCAGATGAGTGATGGGTGAAGCACGGGTTTGCCATGGGACAGCACAGATGTGAGTTGGATTTGAACAGGTCTACTCTGTCAGGTGTATTTCAATTTATATTGCATGTTTAGACCCGTAAAAAAAAAAAAAATTTTAAGCGGTTACTGACTGGTGGCAGGCTGTTTGAACCTTTTTCAATTTGGCAAAATTGGATTTTCCTCTACTCTCATCTCTCATCAAAGTAATATCCTGGGTGGGGTTCCTGACCTCCCATAGTGGGCAGGGAGGTACATACTGTCTTCTATCCCCCTATGTCTGTTTTCCAACATGCTTTCTGTCTTTGTCTTGGAATGAGATTACTTGGTTTTGTCCTGGCCCTGGCTGGGAGGGAAAGAGTCAAATGTACTGTATAGTTAGTTTTGGGAGATGATATTTTTTTTCCTTGTAAATCATCCCTGTTATGCACTGTATTATGTTTTGTTTATGTATTATATGATTTGTAAACATTCGAGTGTATTCCTCTTATTATTAGTAGTCCTTGTGTCTGGATGAGACTTTTAGGTGATCTCAAACTAAGTACACTGATAGTGTGCTCTTGGAATCTACAACTGTTGCCTATTTGAACCAATTCTCCTTTGTCTGCCTTATTCTTGGATGCTTTTAATTGTAATTCTAAAACTTTTTACCATCCCATATTCTTTCTTTTTACTGGCGCTGATATGACCTTAATGTGTTACAAGCGCCGTAAAACCCTTAAAAACAAAGTTATATCCGTCCAATCATCTGCTTTATAAAAAAAAGTTAACTGCAGTACTCTGGAATGACATATATTTAAAAATTTGGATAGAAAACTCGTCCTTAAAATATCACTTTGGCTAGAACTCTCAAACCTGGGACTAAGGAAGTTAAGGCTAAAGCAAAATCGAGTGATCTTAACAAAATGTCTGGAATGACACTCGCCCTCATATCGGAAGTGTCTGGGTTCAAGTCCCACTTCTTGGAAAAGGCGCTTTACTCACATTCTCTCAAAGTATTAAGGTGTAAAATGAGCTTACCTGGCGGTTAACAGTATTGTCTCTGTCTGGAAAAAAAATATGATACTGCTAATGGGTGCAAGAGTGCCGACCTGCCGGCCGATTGGATTACCGAAAAAAACGTGGCCGGCTTTTTCGATTTGGATTTTTTTTTTTTTTTTTTTGGTGCAACTTGTGACAATAAACTTAACAAATTACTGCATTACAACCTTTGGATTAAACATACAATTATGGACTACTATTATGAAGACTAGATGCTGAGAACAAGACTTCAAATGACGAGGTAAGTCCGTGAATCTTGCAGGCTTTTTCAGATTATATGTCTGGTCATAAGTAGACTTGCAGTCAGGCTTTTTGAGGTCCAGTTGCTTGCACCCATGTACATGTTAAGGGGCGGTTTGGGTCTTATTATTAGGAAAATCCTTCAAAAATTTGATTTTGAGATTTTGGTGGAAAATTATATTTTATTATCTTAGAAATAATATAATTGAAGTCCAAATTCTTAAAGTAGACTATAAAGGCACGAAATACACAGTCGAAAATGGTGCAGGTAGTAAGAAATGTGTGAAAAACGGGAAGCCATTTTGCTATTTTCTCAATATGTCATTTTTCTAAGGGTATGGGAAACTGTGTCAAACGTTACTCAGAATCTATTCAATGGAATTGTCTGAAAATTTCCACAGTTATCACAGAGATAATGTATTAGTCACCATAGAGAGATTTTTTTGATAAGATTTGTGAATTTTAAATTATAATCCTAAATCTGAATTTTTTACATCAATTTTGTCATAACATTTTGATTCTCAACTTTGTAATGATCTAATAAAAATTCCATAAGCTAAAGCCGTAAAATCTCTCTATGGTGACACACTATGGTACAATGTTGACAAGAGGGAAGAATACGGAGGTCATTCCTTCATTAGTTTTTGTGGAACGTTTGCCACAAGATTGTTATATTTTTTTATGTCAGCCCCCCAAATTAGATCGCAAAATGGGTATGAACACAGATAATTAAAATTTTTCACCATAAATGTTGTTTTTTAACCTATATTAATGATACAGAATGATTAAAACCGCCCAATATAGGTTATTAAAATTTTTTTAGAAAAGACCCAAACCGTCCCTTAAGTGTAGCTGTTGGCTAGGGACCCTTTGTAAAGCGCTTTTGACACGTTTAATGGACATTGTCCTATATATAAGCTCAATTTTTAAAAACATTTTTTTGTTTGTTTTACATTACTTAGCCATCTTACTCATCAAGGGTCCACTATTTGGAGATGGACCATGCCTGCAAAATTTTGAAGATTAATGCATGCAGGGATAGTGCATAATGAAATGAATCTATTCTAGGACAAATTACGATAAATATTAGTTAAAAGACGAAAGCTGTGAACCGATGTAAATTCCACTGGTGTTCATTTTTTAGGGGTTTAACTGCGCCTGCGACGCTATTAGGTCATTTCAGCGATAGTAAAAGAAATATGATAGGTGAAAGTTGTAGATATGAAGTTAAAAGAACCAAAGAAAAAGAGGGACAAAGGGGACTGGTCAAATAGAGAACAGAAGATTTCTGGAGCAATCAATCGATGTGCCCATTATGACATTACATAAAAGTCCCATCCATGCACAAGCCAAGGATCACCCTATGAAAGAGACACTCAAATGTTTACAAAATACAGTATACAGTTCTCCAGACTAATAATCACATATAACATAACAGTAACAGAGAGATAATTTACAAGGAAAAAATATCATCTCTCATAAAAGCTAAGAAAAACAAACAAACCGAGCAATCTCAATCCTGAACAAAGACAGAGCAACTTACATGGAATGAGAAAACATGGAGATTATGATAGATTAGGTTCAGCAAGTGACCTCCTGCCCACCATGGGAGATCAGATTCCCACCTAGAAATTCCAACTGCCCCAGGGAGCAAAAATGTTCCCTGGAATCTTGGGGATCTGCCCCCACCCATAATATAATAGTGAAATGGACATGTATTCTGTTGTGTAATGGGGCTGTGTTTTGGTCTGATAGGACGCTCGCATTCCGACCTGTAGGACCCTTGGACAAATCATGTTTGTTTGTTTGTTGCTTTAGGTCTCTTCCAACACAATTGAGGTTATATGAGAGACCGCTGAAACAAAAAAACAAGCAATCTAACACTAACAAAAATAGTACAAATGTAAATCAAAATCATAACCTAAAGATATCATAAGCTAAATTATAAATAACCAAGAACAAACAGGCAGAAGATTTACAGAAAAAAAATATCCCCTGTCAAAAATACAATCACAAACCAAAGAAGCAGGATAGGCTAGTAAAGAGAAGAAGAAACGACATCACTATCGGATCGTACACCCATGCGAACATCATAGGTATACGATTCAAGGGTGATGCTCCCATCCAACCACCCGCTGCTCTGTACAGTGCAAAGCTGAGTCCTTGGAAAAAACTACACAAGATTCTCTATCTGCACTCAGGTGTAAAATGGGAATGACGGGCTAGTACACAACATTGTGTCAGTTGGTAATACATTGTAATAGATAGCGCCTTACAGATGCCATGTCTTGCCTAACATTTTAAGTGTTGATGTTGGCTTGGAATTCCTTGTAAAGCACTTTTGAGTACTTTTTATGCAGATATTACGCTATATTCATTTTTTTTTAAATCTCACGCTGAATTGATTTTCATATTGACGGCGAAGGGGTTGGAAAAGAGGGAAAAACAAAACCATATCTATTAACATTTATCATTCATTTTATTTCTTGAAAACGTGTCAACAATAATAACAATAAATTTTTAAAAGTTAAACACAGTCCAATACTTTGTTCTACTATTATTGTTTTCAAAAGTTTTCCAAACACCTGTGCTAATTTGGCTACTATGGACAACAAATCTGTTGCACACTGCCAAAACTCCTTTTTAAAGAAAACATTAGCTTCATATATTATATGGATCTATTTAAATAACAGCAACTTTTTCAGTGTACTAGTTGGAGATCACCTAAAAGTCTCAGCCAGACATCTGCATAAGGTCACTAAGTTATTTTGTTTTTAAGGGGTTTACGGCGCTTGCAACACATTTAGGTCCTATCAGCGCCAGTAAAAAGGAAGAAAATTGGATAGTGAAAAGTATCTAAATGTATAAAAAAAAAGGACGAGGAAAAAAAGTAAGACAAAGGGCAGTGGTTCAAATAGGGAGCAGATGTAGATTCCAAGAGCACACTATCAGTGTACTTATTTTGAGATCACCTGAATGAAAATGTCTCACCCATACACCAGCACAAGATCCCACTAAGAGGAATACACTCAAATGCTTACATTATACATTCAAAATAACAAACATAATAATACATAACAGAGAGATGATTTACAATGAAAAAAATATCATATCCCAAAACAATAACTATGCATTTGACTGTTTCCCTCCCAGTCAAGCACTACGGCCAGGGCCAGGGTAAAACCAAGTAATCTCATTCAAGACAAAGACAGAAAGCAAATTTAGGGGGATAGAATACAAGTACCTCTCTGCCCGGGGATAAGGACTCAGACCAGGACAAATCTAATCTCATTCCAAGACAAAGACAGAAAGCAGGTTGGAAAACATTGGGGGTTAGAAGACAGCAAGTGATCCCCTTGCCCTCTATGACTATGGGCCCCTACAAGAGGGAATAGATGTTGAATACAGGAGAGGGACATGGACAACCTTCCTTCACTTCTCCCCCATCCTAGTTGATAGTATTGAGGGATGATAATGATGTGGTAATTTTAGTGATTATGAAAATAATGATAAGGTAGTGGTGGTTGTATTGATTCTTAATGAAAACTTGGAACTTCTATTTCGGCAGATTTCCGTCTTAGGCATAAGATTCTCAGCACTGCTGATAGATATGAATAAAGGTTTAAATTTTTTAAAATAAAAAAAAACTCATGGCAAATGCTTTGCCCACAGGTGAGTGAGAGATTCAAGTATTTAATGGAGTAAAAAGTTCCAGGAATGTACCGAAGAATATTTTTTAAAATACAGTGAAAAATCGGTTGATCATTGAACACAAATGAATCTGCTGCCTTCTTGTATGAACGTGTGACAGAATGTTAAAATGTTATGTTTTTTGTTTTTAAGGGCTGTACAGCGCTTGCAACACATTTAAGTCATATCAGCGCCAGTAAAAAAGGAAGAAAATGGGATTGTTTGTTTGTTTGTTTTTAAGGGTTTTACGGCACTTGCAACACATTCATTGAGGTCATATCAGCGCCAGTAAAAAGGAAGAAAATGGGATAGTAAAAAGTTCTAGAATTGCAAGTAAAGCACCCAAGAAAAGGTAAGACAAAGGGGAAATAGTTCAATTAGATTCCAAGGGCACACTATCAAAGTACCTACTTAGTTTGAGATCACTAAAAGTAAAAGTCTCATCCAGATACAAGCACAGGTCCCCACTAAGAGGAACACACTCAAATGTTTTACAAACATATATAATATAAAGAAAACATAATACAGTGCATAACAGAGAGATGATTTACAAGGAAAAAAATACCATCTCCCAAAACTAACTATACATTTGACTGTTTCCGTTTAAGCCAGGGCACCTGGTCAGGACCAGGACAAAACCAAATAATCTCATTCCAAGACAAAGACAGAAAGCAAGTTGGAAAACAGATATAGTGGGATAGAAGACGCAGTAAGTACCTCCCTGTCTACTATGGGAGGTCAGTCTTTTTGTTTTTAAGGGTTTTACAGCGCTTGCAACACATTAAGGTCATATCAGCGCCAGTAAAAAGGAAGAAAATGGGATAGTCAAAAGCTCTAGAATTACAATTAAAGCATCCAAGAATAAGGCAGACAAAGGGGAATTGGTTCAAATAGGAAACAGATGTAGATTCCAAGAGCACACTATCATTGTACTTAGTTTGAGATCACCTAAAAGTCTCATCCAGACACAAGCACAGGTCCCCACTAAGAGGAATACACTCAAATGTCTACAAATCATATGTTAAAAATGAAAAGAGTAACAGTACATAACAGATGATTTACAAGGAAAAAAATATCATCTCCCAAAACTATAACTACACATTCGACTGGTTCCCTCTCAGCCAAGGACTCCGACCAAGGTCAGGACTAAACCAAGCAATCTCACTACAAGACAAAGACAGAAAGCAATTGGAAAACAGATATAGTGGGATAGAAGACGCAGTAAGTACCTCCCTGTCTACTATGGGAGGTCAGGAACCCCACCCAGAAAAATGGGACAGTAAAAAGTTTTAGAATCACAATTAATGTTAAGTATCAAAAACAAAAAAAAAAACGAAGACAAAGGGGGATTAGCTCAAATAGGGAAAAGATGTTGATTCCAAAAGCACACTATAAATGTACTAAGTTTGAGATCTCATCCTGACACAAGTACAGGTCCCTGCTAAGAGAACACAAATGTTTACAAATAATATGTAAAACAAAAATAATACAATGCATAACAGAGAGATGATTTACAAGAAAAAAAATATCATCTTCCAAATCCTAACTATACATTTGACTGTTTTCCCTCTCAGCAAGGGTATCCATCCAGGGCCAGGACAAAAACCAAGTAATCTGTTTTTGTTTTTCAGGGTTATACGGTGCTTGCAACACATTTAGGTCATATCAGCGCTAGTAAAAAGGAAGAAAATTGGATAGTAAAGACATTCCTGGTGTACAACTAAAAGGACTTGAATAAAAAGTAAAAGACAAAGAGGAATTGTTTGAATAGGGAACAGATTTAGATTCCAAGAGCACACTATCAGTGTGCTTAGTTTGAGATCACCTGAAAGTCTCACCCAGACACAAGCACAAGATCTCACTAAGAGGAATACACTCAAATGTTTACAAATCATATGTTAAAAAATAAATAAATAAATAACAGTAAATAACAGAGAGATGATTTACAAGAAAAAAAAATATCCCAAAACTATACCTATACATTCAACTGTATCCCTCTCAGCCAAGGACTCCAGTCAGGGTCAGGACAAAATTAAGCAATCTCATTCCAAGACAAAGACAAAGCAATTGGAAAACGTATACAGGGGGATAGAAGATACAGCAAGTACCTCCCTGCCCACTATGGGAGGTCGGGAAAATATCTCATAATATATTGATACACATATGTTTTGTTTTAATGGTTTTTACACATTTAATGCCATTTATTATTATTATTATCAATCATTTAGGTCATTTCAACACCAGTAAAACGGAAGAACATGGGATAGTAAAATAAAAAAAAGTTATAGATTTACAAATTGAAAGCCCACAATAAAAAGCAAGATAACGGAGAATGGCTCAAATAGGAAACAGATGTAGATTCCAAGAGCATATCAGTGTACTTTGAGATCTAAAAGTCTCATCCAGACACAGTACAGATCCCCACTAAAGGAATACACTCAAATGCTTACAAAGCATTACATAATTAAAACAAGAATGTAACAGTACATAAGAGAGATAAATAACAAGGAAAAAAACATAATCTCCCAAAATCTCGAGCAAATAGGCCCGGTCCCGACTTGTTCGAGATTTCTGTGCTCGAGTGCATACATTTGACTGTTTCTCTTCCAGCCAGGGAAAGGAAAAAAAACCATTCCAAGACAAACACAGAAAGCAAGCTGGAAAACAGATATAGGGGTATACAGGGGTGAGAATTACTAGTCACAAAAAAAGGAGGAAATTTTACAGTAAGTAGATTAAGACCCAAACATGATGTGGTGGTGGTTGTAGTAGTAGTGGTGGTAGGGATGATGATGATGTGGTGGTTGTAGTAATAGTGGTGGTAGGGATGATGATGATGTGGTGGTGGTTGTAGTAGTAGTGGTGGTAGGGATGATGATGATGTGGTGGTTGTAGTAATAGTGGTGGTAGGGATGATGATGATGTGGTGGTAGTTGTAGTTGTGGTAGAGATGATGATGATGTGGTTGTAGTTGAAGTAGTAGTGGCGATAGGGATGATGACGTGGTGATTGTAGTGGTGGTGGTAGGGATAATGATGTGGCGGTGGTTGTAGAAGTAGTGGTGGTGGTGGTTGTAGTATTGGTGGTTGTTGGAACCCCACCAGGAATAATTTTGAAAGATTAACATTCCTGTCAGATTTGTAAAGTATTGTATTGTAAATATACATGCTACCATTTTTATCACAAGTTTAATTGAAACAAGACAACAATAATCACCTTTTTTGTTTGTTTGTTGCTTTAGGTCTCTTCCAACACAATTGAGGTTATATGAGAGACCGCTGAAACAAAAAAAAACAAGCAATCTAACAAAAATAGTACAAATGTAAATCAAAATCATAACCTAAAGATATCATAAGCTAAATTATAAATAACCAAGAACAAACAGGCAGAAGATTTACAGAAAAAAAAATATCCCCTGTCAAAAATACAATCACAAACCAAAGAAGCAGGATAGGCTAGTAAAGAGAAGAAGAAACGACATCACTATCGGATCGTACACCCATGCGAACATCATAGGTATATGATTTCAAGGGTGATGCTCCCATCCAACCACCCGCAATAATCACCTTAAAAAAATAATTTTCATATTTTGTTTCAACATTTCTTTGAAACGAACTTTGGTAAAACAAAATTCTGTACATGGCAGTTATTCAAAATTATTTTGAAATGTAATTCTTAAAATTTAACTTGGCACTTGGTTTTAAACAACAAATTTGTAATGAGCATCTATCTGTAGTAAAGGGAATATCACAAGTTGCCCAATACATAACATATTTCAACAGGAAAATTTACTGACTTGGAATACTGAATAAACTTGATTTCAATAAACGACTTCTTCCTTGCAACTTTTCTTTTTCTTTCTGTAATTCACTTTTAACTTGGATTTCATTCCTAAGATGTGTCTGCAAAGACGGCCTGCTTTGACTTATTGAATCAACCTCAGTACTTTCAGGGAATGAACTATACCCCGATTCTGCAGTTGAGAGAGTCTCACAGCTACTGCTGGAAGAACAGTCAATGCCTCCTGTCCTTTTAGAATTATCACATTCATTGTCCAATACTTGACAAAACAAATCCGAGGCCCATTCAGAATTTGCCACAGTGCCCCAGCAATCGTCATCCTCAGACTCATAAATATGTCCTCTAGCAGGTAGTTTAACCTTTCGAATCAATTCCTTGTCATCCTCAAAAGCATTATCGTCGTCAATTGATTTAAGACTGAAGAGAGGTTCTCTTTGTTGAGCAATATTTTCATCCTTTACTTGTTTTTTCAATCTTCTGCCAAGCTCAAAAATGGACAGATTGCCGTCAAGTTTACTTGGACGAATAGAGGAAGGTGAAACCTGTTTCCTTCCCTTGTAAGGAGAGATTCGTGGTGAATTATTTTGAGCTTGAACACATGAGGGTGACAATCCATTTTGAACAGGTTTCAATTCTTGGTTCTTGTTTGATTTCATCGATGAAGTCTGTCGTATTTTTTTTTCCAATTCAGTAGGGGAATGTGTGATTTGAGTACTTGAAACATTTTTCATTCCTTTGGATTTGGATGACTGGGCCACGGACATCAGATTCTTAGCCATTTTGGTCACTTCATCGAATTTGTCCATGAAAATGTCTGCAGCCAACTTGCTTGCTCTGACAATGTAAAAAAAATAATTCAATTTATCTGTTGAAAGAGGCAAATTAAACTTCCAAAATAAAATATTACTGGCAAGACGATTTGCATACATATATAGATACAAATGAGAGAGAGAGAGAGAGAGAGAGAGAGAGAGAGAGAGAGAGAGAGAGAGAGAGAGAGAGAGAGAGAGAGAGAGAGTTAGAGAGAGAAAGAGAAAGAGAAAGAAAGAGACTGGAAATCAGAGATGAATACTCTCCAGTAAAAATGTGAAGTTAATGCAAATTCACTGAGCCTTTCACAAAAGCCAATTGTACTTTCCAGTATGCATTTAAATATGAGTTCAATGTTATGTGAGTGTAAGTCACAAGAAATCCCCTTTTGCACGCTAGGAACATTATAATATAGAGGGGATCCCGATAGCCCGGTTGGTAGAGCACTCATTTTACCAACAAAGGGACTGAGATTGATCCCAGGTGCAGATGAGATGGTTTCCTAAACCCCTTGTCCATAGACAAGCATCCTTTCCAAAGGGTAGCAAGTAATTACTATTGTGCATTCGTGCTATAGAAACTGGGATAAACTCTAGGTTTGTGAGCCCAATGGCTCTAAATAATTTTAACAGCATGTTTTCAGAAATTGAACAAACAAATATATGTATATATGAACATTTTTATATAATGCATTACCACAGATTTACCCTTCTCAATACACTTCATTTATTCATTCCTCCATCAGGCCATATGAAAACAAAATTTTGGTTTCATGAAATCACTTTCTTTTCGCCCCGGATTGATCTTGAATTGTATTTTTGACAACAGATCAACAAGAGATGTACAAAGGTGCATGCAGAATGTAACAATACCTCTAATTGTACACTTCTCTACAACATCATGACAATGTGTGAGCCCACTCACACCTGAATCAAGTGGAGTAATATAAATGTAAAGTGCCTTGCCCAAAGACGCATCTCTTTGGGTAAATCTTTCCAATCATGATCACCTATCCTGCCACTGATCATGCTTAGCAGAGCTGCCAACCCCATCTGATGAGAATGTGTACAATGGGACCTCAAAATGGGGGAGATTTCATAAAAATGGGTACAATCCTGAAATCGATGGAAAATAACCATTGTGAAAGTAAGAGGAAGGTATAATTACATAAAGACACACCACACAAGCTCAATTGCAGCAACAATGATGTTCCCAAGACTATAATCCAATCCTATAAGAATTCTACCTCCCAGCATGAAGATCATAATTGGTCAAAAAATATATGAATATCCACTTGGTCACCAAGGTTTCTCAATTGGCTAGTAATAATATGAATTACAACTAAAGAAAACTGAAGTGACTCTGTACACTAAAAATGGATACAATATTGGGGGAAATGTGTACAAGCGTACAATCACTGAAAATGCGTACAATTCCGCATTTTTTGCAGTAGGTTGGCAGCTCTGTGCTTAGCATTGTTTGACTCTGGTACAAGGCAAAACATGCCACCACTTTTACTTAAAACCATAACAAACTTGGTGAAACCTTGAACGATCTAATAAATTCTAATAAGTAATAAAAAACATTCAAAAAAGTATTTTTTTCTAAAATGCCTGTAGTTTTTAGGGTTTAAAAAAATATTAAATTTTGGATCAATACTTTAACGAACATGTTGATTTATAGGAAATAGCCTTGAGATTTCAATGCATGTACATATAAATTTCATTGCTGAGTGGCAATCAATGGGTGGAAAATGTAAAAGTAAATTTAGCAATTCTGTGGTTATGGTTAAGAAATTGAATATAAGCAAATTTTTATATTTCACTCCTACCCATTTTCAATCCTATCAGAGAGATCTTGTAAAGAGTGTTGAGATCTGTGTGACAAGCCTTGTGTGAAAGGAAAACTCTTTGTTGTGTAGCTCTTCTTGTCCACCACCTCCAAAATGTGATTAAAACCTGACTGTGGAGCTGAAATTAAAAATTTTTTTAAATTTATATTTCATAGACAATTTTCATCTTTAAAGTAAATCGGCCACAACCATTTTTGTAAATAATCAGACTTTAAAGAGAGAAATTCAATCAAAGGTACAAGACTATATAGGCACTTATGTTGGTAACAACAAGAGATGAAGTGAGTAGAAAAGTGCCAGAAGACAATAGAGAATAAAAAATTTTCGCGGCGGTGGTGGGGTTTGAACCCGTGACCTTATTGGTACGACGACAGCGCCTGGCCGGTGAGAGCGTGACTCTACCGTATGAGCTATCCACGAATCCAAAAAAATTCATATCAAACTCAGGTCATTCATTAAGAGCCTTCTCTCACCGATTACTGGAGGTAGCGGGTACACACACACAACCAACGCGAAGTATTTAGCCAGCAGTTAAGCTTAATAGCCAATATTCTCAACACAAACATATAACATAGAAACAATTGAGACATTGAGTTTGCTCCGGTATATGGGGTGAATTTTTAATTCAGAAAAGTGAGTGGAGCAGGCACTTATGTTGGTAACAACAAGAGATGAAGTGAGTAGAAAAGTGCCAGAAGACAATAGAGAATAAAAGATTTTCGCGGCGGTGGTGGGGTTTGAACCCAAGACCTTATTGGTACGACAACTCTGCATTCTCTATTGTCTTCTGGCACTTCTCTATACCGGAGCATACTCATATGTTTGTGTGTCTCTCTCTCTCTATATATATATATAAATATATATATATTTTATATATATATATATAAGAGAGAGAGAGAGAGAGAGAGAGAGAGAGAGAGAGAGAGAGAGAGAGAGAGAGAGAGAGAGAGAGAGAGAGAGAGAGAGAGAGAGAGAGAGAGAGAGAGAGAATATGATAATTTTTTAAAATATAAGGTTTGTTACCTTTCAGAGAACACATCTTTGATCTGAGAAAGCTATAGGATTCGTGTAAACGACTCCTATTAATGACAGATTCAATATCAGATGTTCTGCTTGCCAACTTTTCATCCAGTTGATAATTTGTATCGATGGTTGGAACAATACTCTTAGATCCTCTTCCTGAGCAAAGAAATAAAAATGAACCAGTCAACAAATCAGCTTTTAATGTTAATCACCCCCCCCCCCCGCCCCCATGCTCATAATTTAAAAACAAGTCTTTCAACATTAATCGAGCTTCCCTTTGAAAAAAAAAAGTTATAAAATGATACATAGCAATAAGTACTTACCTGTCTAGAGCAAAAAAAAAATAAAAATAATAATTTATAAAATGATACATAGCATTAAGTACTAACCCTTCTTGAGCCGTCCAATAGTATCATGAGCAACATCAACTATTATAGGCTTGTTCTTCACCTTCCATCCATTTAAGTGGGTAATGGCATTTACAGCATCTTCTGGATTAGCAAAGCGAACAAACCTGGGGAGAATAAAGGCTTGTTTGTTAGCAAGGGTTTTGCACAGCGCTTGCAACACTTTAAGGTCATTTCAGATTTAAAAAGGATGGTCAACTTTTTAAAGAATTAGATCAAATTATGAACGAGTGATTCGAACAAAATATGTCAAAATTTTAAAGAAATAAACAGTACATTTAAAGGAAATTAGCTAGCCAGAAGCCATCTAAAAGCCCCACACTGACACTACTACAAGATCCTCGTCAAAAGGGATACACCCAGATATTTGCAAAATATGTGTTATATAAAACCTTAACTATGAGATGCCATATACATCAATATATGTATTCACAAAGAAATGAACTGTGACTAACTTCTGTTAAAAAGTGGTGCTTTATTTATTTTGCTAAGTATATTTTACATAGGTCTTCATCTATCATGTTACAGATGTGACTGATAGTTCTTAATATAAACCAAAAATGTGATAGAGCTTTGATGTTTGGTGTTGCATACTTGTCTAGGCTAAGTCATTTGAAAAATGTGATGAATATGAGCGAGTATCATCAGCATATAGGCGATGACCAATGCTGTTGTTACTGAGATGAATAATGTAGATAGCGGTATGTTAGTAATCGTATGAGCCAAACACTGAGTATATAATAATAATATGGCATTTGTATAGTGCTTAACCCCATTGATAAGATAAGATAAGATAAGTTAGGATAATATAAGATATACTTTATTGAAATTATTATTTATAGAAATTATGGTAATATGTTACACATCAGTCATCTTTATATTACAAGGTACAAGCAAAGCTATAAGGAGAAGCGTTTCTAAGCGTCTCATATAAATGGTTCCGCTGAAATGATAGTAACCGGTGGTAACTTGCCATTGATGACTACTTGTGCTATTCCTTCAATATTTAGACAGCAATGCCAGTGATACAAACAGACCGCCTAACACACTTCTTGTGGGACTGGGATTTGTGTTTTAAAACTTATTTGTTACAAGACTGTCAGTTGAAAAAAAAAAAAATAAATGAAAAAAGTGGAGAAATTTGCTTTAATCCATTGCTGGCCGGGCATAATCTGAAAAAATGTCTCTTGCAGACCATGCGAGGGGAGATAACTCTTCCAAATTGCATAGTACACTTCATTAAAAAATTCATTGCAAGAATGTGACGCATGCTAGAAACAAAATAAAAGCTGTTTTGTTTTTTGTTTGTTTGTTGCTTTAGGTCTCTTCCAACACAATTGAGGTTATATGAGAGACCGCTGAAACAAAAAAACAAGCAATCTAACAAAAATACTACAAATGTAAATCAAAATCATAACCTAAAGATATCATAAACTAAATTATAAATAACCAAGAACAAACAGGCAGAAGATTTACAGAAAAAAAAATATCCCCTGTCAAAAATACAATCACAAACCAAAGAAGCAGGATAGGCTAGTAAAGAGAAGAAGAAACGACATCACTATCGGATCGTACACCCATGCGAACATCATAGGTATATGATTCAAGGGTGATGCTCCCATCCAACCACCCGCAAAGCTATTTTGGAAAGAAGAATGAATGGCCTTTAATTTGATGTATTGTTTTGGACTATTGATTTATATTTTGATTTGAAAAAAAAATTTTAAGTTGAAAAATATGCAATAATATTAAAACATGAAATTCATTGTCAATGTCATCAAAATTCGCATCCAACTCAACCTCAATGTCTGAGTCAGTGTCTGAATGAGCACTATCATCGTCACTATCCAATAAAAAAAAAACGTTGATCACGCCCGAGAATTGAGGAATTCAAACGCCATTCCAGCAACAACAAAAAAAAACAAAAAAAAAAAGACGTTACCACAACCGATTTGGTCGACAAACTTCAAAAAATCACAGCAGACGTTTGACGAATTGAGATAAAAACGATCGGGAAATTTCTAGTTTCACTTTCACTCTTTCTCTACTTTCGTTTTCTAAATAAAAAGAAGTGGTTCTACACACATTTTTAGTTTACGAGTTCAAAGATGCTGGGTACCTGGTGGGCGATATCGGGCGATTTGAACTGTTTGAGATGTTTTTTGAGCGGGCGATTACAGGCGATTTGTGCCGCAATGGGTTAATAATAATGAATAGTATTTCTATAGTGATGGGTCCCTAGCCAACAGCAACATGAAACATGTATAATGAAATAAAAAATTTTTGTTACGACAGAGACAACGCTGTTAATAGCTAGATACTCATTTTACACCCGAGTACAGTGAGAGAATGTGAATAAAGAGCCTTTTCCAAGGACTCAACTATGAGCAGAGCGAGACTCAAACCCGATCCGAAAGCGAGTGTCTACCACAATTCCACCTAGACACACTAATAATAAATGCAGGTCATAACATTTTACAGTTAAAATTTTGATTGTTAAAAATAAAAACAAACCAAAAACACTGCAATATTCCAGACACCAGACAACCAAGTCTAAAAAATAATAAGATTTTCTTGTTTGGGTTATTAATTTCAATCCATCTGTTAGGTTTCTCGATGAAAATTTTAAAAATTTAATAATGGTATCCTGAAGAAAACAAAATTCAAAAATAACAAACAAAACAAAATAAACCAAATTACCCATATTTGAATTCTCCGTGATCATCACTGAGGAACAAATCTTGCACTGATCCACAACTACAGAAAAGATCTTTGACTGCTTTCTTTGAAAATAAGAGATGGAAAATCAAAACTATTTGGAGAGCGTCTCAATTAAAATATAAGAAAAAGAAAAAAGAAGTAAAAACAATGTCAATTGTAATTTTAAAAATCTATGCATTACATAAAAAGTGGGCCATTTAATTAATATTACTATTATTACACCCGGGCACGGAAATCTCGACCAAGTCGGGACTGGGCCTATTTGTTCGAGATTTCCGTGTTGGGTATTTTACAGAGGATTTGAAGGAGGTAAATGTGGGTGGTCTTGATAAAAGTCATATTATAATAACTCTCTGTTATTGTAAACTCTGTCAGTGAGACAGTTCAATATCCTTTTCTCAGCCATCTTTTACAAAATTATGAAGAGAGTTTTCACTGGTATTGCATTTAGTGCATCTTGTCTTGTTCAATTACAGAAATGGAATGACAATTCCCACTGTGTGTGCTTGATAAAAAAAAAAAAGCCAGCATATCTCATTTTGGATTACACACTCAGCATGCGACGTCATTACCTACATCCGGTACCTAAAATCACTACTATCACTGTCACTCCTCACTTAACAGCCTCTTACAGCAGGCTAAAGAGAGAGAGAGGGCATTGCTCTCACCCCACCGTAACACATTAACTGACACTTAGCGATACGGGGAGAGCGATGGCATCATTCGTTTTCGTTCAACACAAACAATTCGCCAAAAAAAAAAATAATTTAATGGACCACAAGGGAATGTCCAGTTTCTTCGAGATTGCCGTGTTGTCCACAGAAAGTGTTCCAAGGTTTTCTTGTTGCCAATACTAATGAAATAGACGGATTAAAACTGGGAATTGTACCAAGTTTGAGATTTGCACGTTCGAGATTTCCGTGCTCGAGTGTATTGTTATCATCATTACATTGTCATTATCAATACTATCATAATATCATTATCATCATCATCATTATAATTATTATAACATTACCATTATTATAATCATCATCATAATCTTCATTGTTGTTGTTGTTGTGTTGTGTTGTTTATGATCTTTTCAATTATTGTTATACTAATGATTAACCGAAAAATTACTGGCAGTACTGAGTATTTTAAATATAAAATGATCATACCTTAGTGACATCTGGATGCAAGTGACCAACATATACAGAATAAGTCTTATGGCTCTTTGGTCTTGATGTAGAACTTGATGTTGATGTAGAACCTTTCGGAAAAGGATTATTGAAGAAAGATGAGATGGTATAGAATAAAAGGAATCATTAGAGACAACAAACGGAAAACGAAGAGAAATACAAAAAAAAAAGAACTTTGGGATCGTTGGTACAAAAGATTTGAACATACCCACACCTGCCATGGGAAGCTAACAAAAAATTTGGGAAAAATCTGAATTAAAGAAAAAAAAATCTGTTTAAACCTAAATTGCAAAATTGTAATCCTCATTTATAAGTCATTCAATTTAACATATAGATTCATTTGCTTGCGAAATAATCACATCTTTCCTAATTGTAATATTACCTTTAAAAATCAGAATCTTGATTTCCCCCCCCCCCCCCCCCCCCCCCCCCCCCCCCCCCCCCCCCCCCCCCCCCCCCCCCCCCCCCCCCCCCCCCCCCCCCCCCCAATACACACACAGTTTAAATCTGCACAATTGGCGAGTCTGCATACCTGTAGTTTGTTTTCTTTGGCAAAGGTTTTCGTTCTTCCCATCATCTTTGGATAAATCATTTTTTTTAGTTTTAGTGGGATCAATATCTGAAAACAAACAAAAGAACAATATTAAGCCTTGTCAAAGAATCAAAGCAGCGAAAGGATGTCTAAGTTATATTTCCCGGGCAAATTTTAATTTATCTGATTTATCATGTTTCTAGACATGTTTTTGTTTTTGAGGGTTTTATGGCGCTTGCAACACATTAAGGTCAAATCAGCGCTAGTAAAAAGGAAGAAATGGGATAGTAAAAAGTTATAGAATTCAATTAAAGCACCCAAGAAAAGGTAAGAAATAGGGCAACTGGGAACAAATCGGGATCAGATGTAGATTCCAAGAGCATACCATCAATGCACTTAGTTTGAGATCACCTATAAGTCTCATCCAGACACAAGCACAAAATCCAACAAAGAGGAATACACTCAAATGCTTACATTATACATAAAAAATAACAAATATAATAATACATAACGGAGAGATGATTTACAAGGAAAAAAATATCATCTCCCAAAACAATAACTGCATTTGACTGTTTCCCTCCCAGCTAGGACTCCGGCCAGGGCCAGGACAAAACCAAGTAATCTCATGCCAAGACAAAGACAGAATTTCCAAAACCCGTGTCATTAATGGAACTAGTGGTTACCTCATAAGGACATTAGCTTGATCAACTATACATTCTTTGATCTAAATTCCATTAAAATCTTTAATAATTCTGTTGTAAAATAACTCACCTTTAGGTATACGATCTACAGTATCACTGGCAAACTGCACAACAATGGATTGGTTTTTCAACATTTTCCCATTTAAACATGTTACTGCTTTCACCGCACTTTCAGGAGTCAAATAACGAATAAACCTGAGGGAATATGAAAAAGATTAGATTCAATAAATACATCTCCCATCTTCTCATATCCTGCCTTGATGTTATTAAAAACAAACACACACACTCACTCTCCCTAGAAAAAGAATTGTTTTTGTTTTTTAAGGGTTTTATGGTGCTTGCAACACATTTAGGTTATATCAGCGCCAGTAAAAAGGAAGAAAATGGGATAGTAAAAAGATCTAGAATTACAATTAAAGAACCCAAGAAAAAGTAAAACATAGGGGAACTGGGAACAAATAGGGATCAGATGTAGATTCCAAGAGCATACCACCAATGTACTTAATTTGAGATCACCTATAAGTCTCAAAAGCACAAAATCCAACAAAGAGGAATACACTCAAATGCTTACATTATACATTCAAAATAACAAATATAATAATACATAACAGGGAGATGATTGACAAGGAAAAAAATATCATCTCCCAAAACAATAACTATGCATTTGACTGTTTCCCTCCCAGCTAGGACTCCGGCCAGGGCCAGGACAAAAACCAAGTAATCTCATTCCAAGACAAAGACAGAAAGCATATTGGAAAACAGATATAAGGGGATAGAAGACACAGTATGTACCCCCTGCCCAGGTCAGGAACCCCACCCAGAAAAAGAGAATTAATCTTACCCATATTGCTTTGGTGAATCACAGAATGAAGTTATGAAAAAATCTTGAATGGATCCACAGCCACTAAATAGATGCTCAATTTCTTTCTGTCAAAAGAAAATCAGTGAATTACAATTAAATAAGATGAGAAATGCTAGATAATCAAAATGTGTAATTCTAATTCCACTTCGGCATGTAATCTCATGACCTGTGATGTTTAATTGAGAGTCCAATTCTGAACGAAGTACAAATGAATAGAATCATGTGACTCATCATGATTTAACGTGTCTGCACAGACAGGACAAATGATACGGAAATGGGAAAATCCCAATTTTACTAATAGTAGTTAATCCGCAATGGGTGGGCATTTATTCCCCATTCGGAATTGGACTCGCAAGAGTCTCAATTAAATATCTTAAACATCAACAGGTAAGTTCGTTTAATTTGAAACTCGATCTTGTATTTTGTATACCAATTCCGAATTGGGAACAATGGAAAATTAAAAGTATTTGTTTGTGATACTCACTCAAATATCTGAAAGTACAGTTAATGTAAAGTCCTTCTGAACCTTATGTGGTTTGTGGTAAAATCTATGAAAAGTCAATTCTGTTGACCAATCAGCTGTTTTGATAACATCAATATTAACCCCTATTTGAGCTGCTTTGCTATTTGAAGCTGATTGTGTATCAATTTGTGTATCAATACCATGTGTCCCTAGAAAATGCAACATGAGGAGAGGATATTTGGACAAAGAGTTGTTGAGGTTTTCTTATTCGTTTAGTTCTCTGATAGTATTCTTTCAGATATGTCACTGGGCAAATTCTCAGGTCAATGTTGATAAATGCCGTAAAGGAGTCGATCGCTTACTCTCTCACCACCACTGACCATCTCCCCCTCCGTGCGTGTCACTTTCCTTGCAGGTTCATGAACATCTTTTGCCACTGTAATAGCAATTGAGTCAAATTCTTGAACCCCTCTATAATTAATTGCCCCAATTGTCTTTCCTCCCCATGGTTCTCCATATTTAAAAGTGAGGAGCCCATTTTCGCCTTCACCCCTTTGGTTTAACCTTAATTTTTTCTTTTTCTTTTGTCAAACAAACACTGTCTTTTTTTTAATTCATATTTTCATATCCCTCTTTATCTTTTGGGATAAGAAAGCTTCCCCCTCTCATGGGTAGAAGACAAATGACCAATAAATTATGTCCTCCTCCATTGTCCCGGTCGCAACCAAGGACCAAATTGTTTGTTATAACAAACAGGTGGTGATGTAATTACTGATTGAAATAACAACAAACAAAGAGATTGCCCATAATATAGTCAAGTGAAATGCAACTAAACAATATCACAATGAAATTATAGTAATCCAATAATAAATGTTGAAAATTCTAAAACACATAACACGTCTGGCCTG
>NC_088363.1:78795095-78912595 GCF_034508935.2 Berghia stephanieae
AATCTGTATTTCATGTTCTCATCTTGTATATAAACATTTTCAATGCATCCACAGCAGCTGAACGTATCATGAAGCTCTTCCTGGAAGAAAAGTTTTTTTTGTTAATTGAAAATAATTTTTGAAGAAGGAAAAAAGAAAAATTGTTATAAATAGAGTAGTCTCAAAAAATCTGTACATACACAAAAAAGCATGCTTTTCCGGATACTTTGAATTGAAGAAGAGTTTTTAAAATGAACAATATTAAAGCACAGGTGAATCAAGATTCTCGAAGATATATCAAGCAATTACACAAAATACTGACTATAATTAGAGCTCACATTTTCATTTTTTTTTTCTTTTGGGACAAGTATAATTCTTTAAAGTTTCAATTTAATGTCCCACTAGTTGAACATGTAAAATAAACAATAATTGTTAATAGATATTGATTATTTCGAAACTTAAATTACTCTTCCTATAAAATGTATCGCATTGACCTTGAGTGAGTTTTTTTTTCAAGAAAAGACATATATTACAGAAAATCATTACAAACCTTGGTAACAGCTTGATCAAGGTTTCCAACATATACAGAATAAATGTATCCTTCTTTCACTTTTGAGCCCTTGATATCCTTTGAAACTGAAGTATAGCAAAAAAATAATTAAAATAAGTTATTATTATAAATATTTGAAGTGATTAAAAGGAAAATTCTAATGTGAAGAATGCCAAATCAATCAGTCTTGAAACTTAAGTTAATATTAGTGTTTGATTATAAAATGCAGTGCTGCCATGAAAATGTGTACAATAGAGATCCAAAATGAGTAAGATTTTGAAAAAATGCTTACAATCCTGAAAAAACGATAATTAATGCTAAATTTGACGATGGGCAATTAGACCATATTAGCAATATCATAATTGATAATTCAAATCAATGAATAAACTTACTCTTTATAGACAGTGTAAATAGTATCCACTTCCAGAATCCCCTTTTAAATCTGATATGACACACCTAAATAATACTATATTGAACTCCCTATATTATATGAATGTCTAATTAAAGTGTTTAAGACACTAAAAGAGTGTATGATTGTTAAAATAATAAAAATTCAATAATATGTACACTCCTGAGCAAAAATTACAGAATACGCATTTTTAGGTAAGATTGGCACCACTGAAAATGTATGACCAGCTCTTCAAGCCCACTACTGTCATGTTGTTTAATCTTTCTAGACATTTATTTCAATTATTTTTTTTACATATATACTCTCAGTTGCTCAATCCAAAAAAAAAAAAAAAAAAGGGAATGGGGATGAGATTTTAAACAGCACAAGCTTTTAGAGAACAGGGTCAATTGTGACATTTCCGTATACCATGCTAGTCGATAAATGCAATGACTGGCATCCTTTTCGAAGTGCACAGAAAACCTAATAGGGAAAATGTGGTAAAATATGACACCTCGTCTCAAAACGAACTAGACAATGAAAATGTAACTTATAGTTACAAATATTAATTTGTGGGTTAAATATTCTTCAGTAACGTGGAGAATAAATACAGTTTCTAACATTGTACAAAACTTAAAATTTGCATCTCTCGTTATTTTACTCCTAAATTCACCTTTCAGGGTCCAATTAATCTCAACATAACTGTTTTGAGACGATGAGTCACAAATATTTAAAGTTAATAAACGTTCCATATCTCGCATATCCTATAGTGACTATTTAGGTTTAAGACAATGTTTCTTTGGAATAAAGTGAAAAACAAAAAAATAAAAACCATTAAAGGAAGAAAGGAGAAAAATAGACCACACACTACAAAACATGTTCCTACAAACAAAGCTGCAATTGTTACGCACCAATTGTCATAAAATGAAGCTAAAGATATATGAAAAGTGAAAAAGTAAAGGAAGGGAAAAAAATGTTTCAATCTATTTCGTACTCAAGCAAACTTGTTTCCGAATTGCCACAGTCCAGCTTCATTCCAGTCTATTTATAAATGGTGAATGTGCTTCCATAATTTATCAGGATCAATAAATAATGACCTTGCAACAGAATAACATATACAAAAATGAGATTTCAAAGAGAAAAAAAAGAAAGAAAGGAAATCACTAGTTTATTACACACCTTCAATATTCTTATATTTGTTCTCAGATTTGATGCAAGGCTTGATCTGGGCATCTTTATCTGAAATCAAAAACATCAACTTTTACAAGTCGCAATGGCCTGCTTTCTCAGTAAAATGGATCTCTATTTTTCATGAAGTTAAGATGTTTAAGATGATGAATCTCGAAAGACCTATCCAACTTTACATAAGATGATAAATGACCGAATAGATATTCTAGTTGCACAAATAAATTTTGTTGTAACTTTCATTGAGTTAGGAGACGTGCACAGCTAGAAGAAGCCCCTAATCTGAACTTTAAAAACGGTGTATGAAACAGCTAAACGAAGCTAAGAGAAAATCAAACAGATGATAAAATAATTGAATTAAAATCAGATTTGCTCAACTGTTATCAGAGATCTATTTTTTTTTCTGTGCAGATTATGCTCATTATTACATGCGAACAAACATTATGCAGAATTCAGCACTGTAAACAACAATATTCAATTCTTATCATGACTAAAATTGTACACATAAGTCCCAACAGCTGCAATGCTTGGAAGGTAGGTCATTTCATTTAGATGATCCTGACAAATTGACAAAAACAAGAAAATTTTTAAGATAAACATAAAACTCACCTGAATCATTTTGAATAACAGGGAAAGTAGGAGGGGGACTTCTAAACTTGTTTAGACAACATGAGTCTGTTTTTGGCCTAGGATTAGACCTAACCTGTGTACAGCTTTTTTTCTCCACAAGACCGACATCCTAATGAGTTACTTTCACCACAGTTTCAAACCACTCAAATCTAGACTTGTTCTTTAGCTAAGAGTCAACTTCTCTAACATGACAGACTTCATGTTTAGTTAAAGGGCCTGTCCTTATAATAAGCACTCACAATGTAAATATAGAATTAGAATCTACTAGAACCAAGTCCACGTCATCTTTAAATAACAACAAAAAGGAGTGAAAACACAAGACTCCATACGAAGCGTGTTGACAATTGATTGACTGTGAGATTGAGACGAAAGAGAGTGAATTCAGCCTACTTAGATCTATCATGAAATACATTTTTTTTTAATCCCTAAAAAGTTTGAGGATACCTCATGATGAGGATCATCATTCAAAAGGTGCACTACCAAAGACCATAAACACAAATGGAGCAACTTACATTTTTTCACTCTGTCAAGAGTATCATTGGCAAAGTCAACAATCAATCGTGAACCATTGATCTTCCATTACGAAGCGTGTTGACAATTGATTGACTGTGAAGACAAATTTCTCATTGAGACGAAAGAGAGTGAATTCACCCTACTTAGATCTATCATGAAATACATTTTTTTTTAATCCCTAAAAAGTTTGAGGATACCTCATGATGAGGATCATCATTCAAAAGGTGCACTACCAAAGACCATAAACACAAATGGAGCAACTTACATTTTTTCACTCTGTCAAGAGTATCATTGGCAAAGTCAACAATCAATCGTGAACCATTGATCTTCCATTTATTCAAATCTGAAACTGCTTTAATTACTTCCTCTGGAGTAGAGTAACGGACAAATCTTGGTGAAGAAGAGAGAAGAAAAAATGTTTTTGTTCATAATCATTTTTGGTATTCAGTTCATAAATAACAAATGGCATCAAAATCAAATCAAATTCCATGTCTATCCTGAAATTCTTTGGAAATTCATTATCAAAATGTGATGTGGCTCAGAAAAAAACCCTTTCAAAGTCTCCAACAAACATTCAATTATTTTTGTGTAAAAAGTGGGGAATCATTATGCATTCATTTTTAACGCTTTGTATTTATTTAAAACCACAAATGTAATATTTAAATTCATGAAAGTCTGAAAAAAAAGTGTACAAATAGTGTCTAAAGTTCGTAAAATGACATCTCTATAATCAAGTGTTTTTCATAGCTGCCAACTTTGCAAAAATAAAATAAGGAACGCCCATTTGGCCCAGGATGAGGGGACGATGTGTGCCCTCCACCCCTTTCATCGAATCCCAACATATAAAAGTCAGTCTTTTTAATTACTACTTCTAACACTAACAAGTTTAAGATAACAGAGGCTAGTCCAATAAATGGTGCTAAATTATCGGGTATATATAGTTCTAGCCCATTTGAATCATTATGAAATGACACTTCCCACAATGAGATCAAAATTTCAGAACAGACAAAAAAAAAAAGAAAGAATCCAACTGCCTTAACTTTGATAAGGACCAATACACAAGCACAATTGTAAAATAAATGAAATGACTTAGGATGTTTAGAAATGCATAACTGCTAACCTGGTGCATCACTTGAAAGGGTGTTTTGGGGTAAAAAAATAGGGAGATTGGCTAAAAAGTAGGAATTGCATATATATTTTCTTTCATGCAACATAATGGTCTTTAAATAGTACACTATAATAGTAGTTGTAGTAAAATGAACCTTTAAATATTGAAGAATTCCTACCTCTTTAATTTGACAAGATAAAGGCACCTAAAAATGGAATATACTTATTTCTCTTGAACTTAAACCGTTATAAAAGCTAGCTTTAAAAAAAAAATAGAATCAGATCAAGATTTTTTTAATGGATTGAATTTATATTTCATAAATTAATAAAGGGAAATAAGCATTGTAATGTTTATTCTATGTAAACAATTGATTTTCTGATTGAATACCTTCCAATCAAAGGTGGTGATTTCATTTTATTTTTAATTAAAACAATATTTGTAACAAATAGTGAAAGTATCAATACTGTCTAAAAACACTATAAGTATATTCGAGGCTAACATGCATATATTATGCAAATCTCCAATACATTATGAAAGGTTTTAGTGAAAAACAGGCGTCATATAATCAACTGGAATTTATTAAACTGTTGAAAATCATTTATGACAGAGAGGCATAATTCAAATTAAAGAGCTACACAGGAATGGGGAATATGATGTGCTGATTTAAACCATGCCCATCAGCTCTCGCTGGACACCAATAATAATATAATAATAATAATAACAATAATAGTCCAAGTAATAATAATAAATCATTGGGCTCACATGCCTTGTTTACCACAAATTAGTCAAAAATGACAAAATACGGATTTTGAACTAAAAATAAGGACTTACGGACTCAGGAAGTCAATACGGAACAAATCCGTTTTTAACGGAACAGTTGGCAGCTATGGTTTTGTAATTAAGAGACATATCTGTATTCTGGACAGTAACACCTGAGTTAGAGTTTATGTTTCCAATATCCGAACTAAAAATCTCTCTATTGGCTGTTCCACAATCCAGAAAAGACAAAGGGGTTTGATTACAGAGAAGTGAATGAATGTTTTTGTTTGTTTGTTGCTTTAGGTCTCTTCCAACACAATTGAGGTTATATGAGAGACCGCTGAAACAAAAAAACAAGCAATCTAACAAAAATAGTACAAATGTCAATCAAAATCATAACCTAAAGATATCATAAGCTAAATTATAAATAACCAAGAACAAACAGGCAGAGGATTTACAGGAAAAAAATATCCCCTGTCAAAAATACAATCACAAACCAAAGAAGCAGGATAGGCTAGTAAAGAGAAGAAGAAACAACATCACTATCGGATCGTACACCCATGCGAACATCATAGGTATATGATTCAAGGGTGATGCTCCCATCCAACCACCCGCAAGTGAATGAATGTAACATTTTCAAGAGACAGGTTTGGGTTTGTGAAGAAAAGCTACATTAAATACTATTTTAACAGAATCTGTGATTTAAAATAAATGTTTTATACGGGTTAAGATATCATATTCTTGTTTTCCTATGATCATGTAATGTGAAGCTTAACATACAATGACAAATAACTTGGTGCTTCCGTATAAAATATATAGGAAAAAAAGGCCTTGGGTAAAACAGCATAATGATGGCTGAACTGAACATATCACTATCACTGGGAGGACAAAAAATGGCTTGTAAGTTAAGCTACTATGGCAATAATTTGTACACTGGCATAAAACCATTCCCAATTAGCTTTTTCTTTATCATAGCTATATGGCAAGTCTAAGAATAATTAATCAATAAGAAATTTAAGGGTAATTAATTTCATGTACACGATCCATAACAATATTTCAAAAATACATATCAAAATATCGAAGAAAAATAATATATAAGTATAAGAAAAACAAATCTTAAGAAAATTGTAATTGATAATTACCCATAACTACAACTGCCATTGTCAGAGGGTGCTATGTACAAATTTTCAATTAAACCGCAGCGACTGAAGAGATCCTTAATGTCCTCCTATTGACAGAAAAAATTTAAAAATTTAAAAACAAATATACATTATAATAATAATAGTAGTAGTAGTAGGAGTAATAGTAGTAGTAGTCTAGTAGTAAAATTTAGAAGTGTGGGCAATGGTGGTATGAGAAGATGTACAATGATATTAATCAATATACAGTCACGTCTCCCTAATTAGAAATTTTACATTATCCGGACAGGTCGCCTGTGGATGGATTATTTTTCATCTTTATTTGTACCCTTTAGTACTGATTCCACTATCCGGATGTCTCTTTAACAGGACAAAATGGAAGTGTTAGGATTCGAGAGATGTGACTGTAATTTTCAAATTGCAGTAAGCAAACAATTGACTAATTTTCCTAGCTTTTCTCTCCTTAAATTATATATATAACAGGTGGTCACAAAGAAAAATGCACAGCTTTTTGCCGGCTTGTATCTCTGAGACTCTTCATTGGATTTATTTCAATTTTAAGATACAAATATAACAAATCTTTAGACATAGACTGTCAAAATTTTATATGAATTGAAAAACAAAAAAGATAGTGATTTTTCAAAACCCTGTTTAGAAATAAAATATCAGAGAAAAATAATGCATCATTGCGGAGAGTAAAATGACTTCAATCTTAACATTTGTTGCTATTTTCAGCAAACATTAATTATGTCACCATAAACATGTCCCATCATAATTCTCATCATGTAATCATGTAAGAAATCGTCTATATAGCACAAACACACATGCCTACTTTGGTCCAATGATTACAAAGTTGGCACTTTAAGTGAAATCCTCTTTAATGACCCAACGTAGTCTCTTTTTCCAACTTGAAATGCACTTACGAATTTCCTCAATGGTTACCTCCTCCCAGCATAAGATATTTCTTCCTCTCACTGTTTCTTCTGTGAATGCAGATCTTTGCCCACTAAAAACTTTCTTCTCTATCAAAGAATTCCAAATTGTGTAATCCATGGATTCAGACAGCCAGTTGTCTTTCTCTATGAAATAAATATTCTTACTTTGGAGAGATGCTTGTGTTCTTTTGCTCATATGGGATTTAGCACCATCTTGTTCAAAAATGAAATTCTTTCCTGTTCACATTTTGACAAAAGATTTTCTTCCAATATTTTTATGTAATTATCAGCAAAGAGTTTCTCAAGCATTGCAAAAAAAAAAAATGTCTTCTTTTTAAAATGACAATGCGCAAATGCCACAATAAGTTGCGCCATCTTTTCCATATCTAAATTTTTAGGTGGTGTTATAAGACTTTATCTTATTCAAAAACCGCTAATCTAATCATTTTGATATTTTGCAATACTCTATTGATAAAGAATAGTTTTAATAGTAATAAAAACTTGAAAAAGCTATCTTCAAAACTTTTTACAGTAGAAAGAAATAAATAGCGGTGCAGCAACGTGTGTGTTTTTGTGACCACCTGATATATATTATATATAGGCTCAAATAGTGTAAAATGCTTACATAACAGATCAATGTATTTTTTATCAAATTAAGTCAAATTAAAGTTTTTGTTTTTTCACCTCAGTTACATCTAAAGGGATGCCACCGACAAAGGTAGAATACAGCATCTTTGTATCCTATATGACAGTTTCAGAATTAGAAAACTAAGGCAAGTTTATTCCTGGATGGCTTGATATTTAATCACAATCTGTTGAAAGAGAAAAATAAAATTGTTATTATGTTTGAATGTGTAGTCTTCTTATCTGGTGGTCATAAGACTAGGATTGAAAATTGGGGAGGGTGATTTTCATGAAATTAGAATCCTCTATTATTGTTAACGGAGAATACAGCGTTTCCACCAAAGAGAGCAGTCAGACTATCGCAACCCGGACTTCAATTGTCTATAATTGTTTTGCCATTACTTGTCTTTTGATGAAAGAAGATTTGGTGTTAGGTCAAAGATCAAATTTCGCCGCTAAAGGTTGCATTGCTACTGGGTTTGCTCTCTCCCCCCCCCCCTCCCTTTTTTTTTCAACTTAGTATTGTTGATTGCTATTTCCTTTTTTATGATTAGCAAGTGCCGTAGGAGTCTCACAGGATGCAGGAGTACTGCAATTAACCCTTTGCCAGTGACACTGAATTTTTTTGTTTTCAAATAATAGTCTTCATTCATATTATTTTTTAACGCAGAAAAAAAAAAGTTTCCACCATAAGAGCAGTAAGAATATTGATAAAAAGCGCTTTGAGCACGTTGGGTGGATATGGCCCTAGATAAAAGCTCAAGTTTTTAAATTGTAATTTGTATTTTGTCTTTTGATGAAAACAGTAAGGTTTTATTTGTGGTCCAAGTAAGATTGATATTCGCCTTTAAAAGGTTAAGTTGTTTTGTTTTTTCAGGGTTTTTGTTTTAATTTTCAAATGCGGATACGCTGCTTCTTCCTTTTTTTTCCTCAACTGGCAAGCTATCACTGTACTTACCCGCATGGCTTACACACACAAAAGGATACATATAGGTTACAAAACCTTACATCCAGGTCACAAAATCAGCCAACTAGGTCACACATCAAGACATCTCTGTTTCGTTTGTTCCAAAGTAGCAAAGCTTTCCATAAAATATTTGGTATTTGCAAGACCCCCAGAAACCAACTCCTGATACAGCTCTTGTGCACGGTTACTTATGGCCTTGATTTCTTTCGTAACCACCCCCAAAATCCCACTTATTGTGTGTTATAGGCAGAACATAATAAATAGCTGGGCTGCCACATGCGTGACTAAATTGGCCAAAGAGAGAATCTATACTTTGGTATTAGACACCCATTACCTGATGTCTTGGTTTTTAATCCTAGCCTAGTGAGAGAGAAAAAACAAAACAATCATACATGTATCTGCAAACAGCAGAACGTTTTCATTTTACATTTAGATGGGAAGGGGAAGGGATAACACTATGACAAGAGAGAGAGAGAGAGAGAGAGAGAGAGAGAGAGAGAGAGAGAGAGAGAGAGAGAGAGAGAGAGAGAGAGAGAGAGAGAGAGAGAGAGAGAGATGGGTGGGGGGATAGTAAGGGGGAATGGGAAAAGATGAAAGAAACAATGGGTTGCCTGATGACGTAGATCCAAGGATTGTTACAGCGCTGTTCATGGTGCGTCCATGAAATTTAAACCTTTTACAGTGACACTGATTTTTTTTCTCCAGATTGCTTATGCAGAATAAATCGTTTCCACCAAGAGAGCACTAGTAAGAGTATATTTCGACTCGGGCTTCAATTAAACTATAAATCGCAAAGCTTGTCTTTTAATGATAACATTAAGACTAAGATCTGGAGTTTGGGGAGTGTAAGATGGAATCTCGCCATTAATGGTTAAAATTGTTTTGATTTTTTTTAAAAATAACACACACACACACACACACACACACACACACACACACGAGTGCACGCGGTCACGACAGCGAGGACCATCTATTGTTTGTGTTGCAATGGTAAACCAGTTTACGTGTACGTAGATCCTGAGGCTAGATGACCCGTTACCGTGTACGTAGGCACTCCAAAAAAAAACACACACATACACTCACACAGAGAGAGTCTCGCATCCGCTAGAAACTAATGCGCACCAATTTTTACTTTTACTGGACTTATGCACCAAATTGCACACCTATCTATGGATACTTTTTTTCCGTATCTTTTTCTCAATAAACTTTTTAAAAAACCTTTGTTTTTGGTTTGTTTTTTTTTTGCGACGGCACCAACGGCACCATTTGAAACAGGCGTAAACTCCACGATTTCGCGAGGAATGAATCATGAAAAAATTTATACGATATAATTTCAAACACAACTTTTGAAATTCATCAAAGTAAGATTGCCTCGTACTCGTACCTAATGTTTTTTGATAGAAAACAAATGCATCTTCAAATCTAAACTGTTTTTGACGGTAAGCGGTAAGTTTGTTTTTTTTTGTTTTTTTTTTTTTTCTGTCCAAACGAATGATTTTAGTAAGGATTGATTAAGTTAAGAAGCTAAGTCTAAGTATTGGTAACCCCGGCTCGCCTCTCTAAATAGTGCTTAATAACTTAATAATAATAAATGCCAAATCCAGATTTTTTTTAAAAAGCAAATGGCATCAATGAAATGTAAGTTTTTGATACTTAGAACCGAAAACATCAAACTGGCAATTACACTTCATTTTTTTTACCAACCAGTTAGAAACTTGCAGCAAATCCGCCGAGCATTCGGAGAAATTGAAACTGAAACTTCGATAAAGGCTGTCATTATTCCCAGACGCCTGTCTGGGGATAATAAAAATTCGTTATCCCCAGACAGGTGTCTGGGGATAACCAATTTTTGTTATCCCCAGACACCTGTCTGAGGATACTATCCCCAGACGCATGTAGCAAGTGGGCAGAAAGATTTTATGCAAAATGCCAAACTAGGCGTGAAAAATAACAAATATTCTGGAAAAAATACTAGTGGTTGTGTCCCAAAACAGTTAATATATCAAGTGATATTTAACACAAGATGAAAGTAAATAGTGATCAAATGTCAAATCCAGCTCTTTTTTAAAAAAATATTTGAAGCAAATGGATCAATGAAATTTCTTTTGTTACTTTGATCTGAAAACGTCAAACTGGCAATTCGACTTCTTATTTTCAACCAGGAAGAAAGCTGTTAATCATCAAATCTGTTCATAGTCCACCAACCATTTAAATTTTCATTACCAACCTACCTGTTAACTTTATTGATCATCTCTTGTTTCTATAATTTGCTCATTCTGGCCACAATTTTGGGGACGACCGGGAATAACTTCTATGTCGCGGACGAATTCCTAGGCCATGGTGTTGTTCGCCCCAAAGCCCAAAACCCACACCTGTTATTTTCCTGTCTGCTTCGCACAAGACAATACAATTTAGTATCACACGTCCACAAAACTAGATCCAACAACATATTTTTATTCGAATCAGAGATGAAAATTACCAAAACAAGGAAGCAAAAATGGTGGAAATATGTGTAGCTCATATATGAATTTAAAATATTCCGATAGCGGTGTGGATAGGCAGCTCAGTGGGTAAGGCCACCTTTCATTTTACTCCTTTTAGCTGCACAGATTCGACCCAGTCGCGACTGCCCCCCCCCACTCATTCAAGAGTTTTTTTTAATCAGTTGAATTTTTTATTTCTCCGATAATATTATTTCATTATTTAATTTGCTCTAGATCTATTATTGTTTTTTTTTTTTGTTTTGGTCAATGATAATAATAATAATGATAATAATAATAATAATAATAATAATAATAATAATAATAATAATAATAATGATAATAATAATAATAATAATGATAATAATAATAATAATAATAATAATAATAATAATAATAATAATAATAATAATAATAATAATAATAATAATAATAATAATAATAGGGAGTGAGTATTTTCCGCCGGGCGGAAAATAACCCTTTTTTCTTATTCTCCGCCGGGATTATCCTTGGGTCTTGTGACCCCTGGTCGTGTCAAAGGTCACATCCGGTCGACCGTGGCGCCAACCGCGAAGCCATGATTGTTTTGTTCGATTGTCAATGATTGTGGCTCTTGATTTCCAAGCACTTTTTCATCTTATCAACAATTGCAAAAATGCAGTTAACCAATTGCAGACTGAGACTGATACCATTTTTATTTGTCAGGATTCTGTAGAGGTAAGAATTTGACTTTTCGTCTTTTTGTTTTTTTGTTTTTGTTTTTAACAAGGCTCAAACTCAGGACAGTGAAGTGTATATCGAGCAATGCCGATGGCGATATGAGTATGAGGAGATAGCTGAATGAATGAGAATGTAATTGTATTGTAATAACAACACGCCTTGCCGACTGTCACGTGTGCCATGTGTTCTACATTCCAATGTGATCTTTATGGATTAATCCTTCGTTGATTTTACTTCTAATACTGTGTAAGTGTAACTGTGTGCATTGTAATTGTAACTGTAACAACTGGGCAGTTTTCAGCAGCAGTGGAAGCGGTGACACAATTTTTAGAACTTTGGAATGAAATTGAGATGCCTCATGATGATGATAATGACAATGATATAAGATACTGTAATGAAAAACGATATCATTTTAACCATTACTTTTTTAACAAATGTATTTATTTATTTATTTATAACAGAAAGAGTCCAGTTGACGGTATTGGTGTCCTGACAATCAAGAAAGATAGCTGGCTCAAGATGTGTTGTGGCAATCTTATTAATCAGCAAACCATCATCTGTGCCAACAGAGCAGAGTATCTGCATGCACTTTTTAAAACTGGTTAGTAATGTTTTGAAATCTTCATTAGATTACATCTTTATTGCAGAGATGCCAACCAGTACAGGTTTCCCGTGTTCTGTACGGTTTTTCTTCCGAAGTACGGGCACACGGTTTTATCATGAAAAATACGGGATTTGGTTGAAGTGAAAAATCCACGAAATTACGATCACAACATGAAAAGTGTTTTCATGCAAAGAGCTTTCATTATCGATACTGAATTTTGCGAATCTTGCCCAGCCTACTGCTATATAACTATAAGTAATTCACTGCCCTTTTTCGAGTACGAGTTAACGAAGTCTGATTCGACCTTTTCGGGTTGATATCGATTTCTGCACGGCGCAGTAAATACAGGTTTTTGTCCTAAAATACAGGTTTTTGGTCTTGAAAATATGGGTTTTCAAAAGGCTAGGTCGTCATCTCTGTTATTGGTGATCAATACAGTACGCTCGAGCATGGGAATTTCGAACAAGTCGGGACCATGCCTGTTTGTTCGAGATTTCCTTGTTTTTTAGTTTTCCAATTTGAGTATTTTACACAGGATTTGAGGGAGGTAAATGTGGGTGGTCTTGATAAAATTCATATTATAATTATAAGGATAACTCCCCATTATTGTGAACTCTGTAGAGAGTCGATAGTGAGACTGCAATTTCCTTTTCTCTGTCAGTTCAACACAATCAATTAGTGGGGGAAAAAATTCAACAGATCGCAAGGGAGTGTCCACTATATGAACGAAATAAAGGGATTAAAACTGGGAATTGTACCAAGTTTGAGATTTCCGTGATTTCGAGATTTGCATGCTCGAGTATAAATGCTTGTTAATCTAAATGATAGTTTGTTGTCAAGAGTTTTGTCCTGTATGGTAAAGCCAATGAAATTTCAACTGTGTTGGTGATGGTGAGAATGATGGCCATTTAAAAAAAATTGGTATGTCTTTGACAAATTCAATTTATGACAATGATTTTGATTGTATAGACCTTTCCAAAAATTGCTAACGAAATGCCTCTTTTCTATTTCCATTTTTCAAACCAGAGCAAGATCAACCGTCTTTGTGGAACATCAGACAAAGTGGTTGCAAACAAGTGGTGTTGAATTTTCCTGTATTGAGCCGAAAGAAAAAAAATTTCTGGGAGTTTGCGAAAGCAAATTGCGTTTGATTGGAGCTAAATCTAATTTCGCCATTTACCTGGTTTTTTTTTGGTCTCAAATAGATTTGATTTTGTAGTTCAAATTGATTAGATACTTATCTCACAAGCAGCATTTAAAAAAATAAAAACATGAGGGTAGTGCGTCATATCATATTAGTTTTTTGATTACAGTGATGAATTCGTAAGATATAAATCATATTTGACCACAATAGTGTTAACATTTTTCAGCATTTATTTTCTTAGGGAATGGGTTAGCGAATCATTTATACATTTTTTAGACAGATCAATCTACACAATTTTCGTGTTTTCTTGTCCTATGATAGTCATTATTTTGAAAATTTTATGGATCAGCTTATGTCAAATAAGTGTTTTCTCAAATTTCCGTTTTGTGTCATTTTCTGATTTTCTAAGAACCATATATGCCATTTTCCTTTAGATTATTTTCAAATTTATTCAGAATCTTTTTTATGATGTGTTTTGCATCATGATGGAAATATTTTGGGGTAAATTAAAATTTAGAAGTTTTTTTAATTTTAAAAATTAATTTTTTTTCCTGTCGACCCGCACCACAATTTCAGCCGAAATTAAAAAATATTGTACAGCATTTCTTTCAAGACAATTTTTTTTTTTCAGAAATTGATCAATTTACAAAATTTGACTATTCTCTTGTTCCATATTGATTATACTTAGAAATTTTGATGGACGTTGTCTGCAAAATTAGCTTGTTTATCAAATTAATAAAGACATTTTGTTTTTTTCTCAAAATCTCATTTTCAATTTTCTGACATTCATAGCTGGATTGTTTCCCCATCAGATTGTATACCAAATTTGGTCAGAATCTTTCGTATGATGGGTATTGCATCATGATGGATTTGGTTTTGGGCTAAACTAAAATTTAGTAGTTTTATTAGTTTTATGAATTTTTAAATTGGATTTTTTCTTGTCGTTCCATGCCAAATTTTCAATCGTAATCGAAAAACAATTCTTTAAATATATTTTTCAAGACTTGCTAAGCCTTTCCATCGTGATGTTGTAGCTCTTGTAGGGAACATTGTGTGTAAATTTGGAAGATTTCGTTGGTTTTCGGTGCATCAGTGTCGGAAATTATTTTTTTTGTGGGGTGGGTGGGGTTGGTCTCATTTTAGCCTATATTGTCTGTGTCATTGAAGACATTTAAATTTAAATATATTGAGCTTTTTATATAGCGCAATATCCACTAAATGTGCTCAAAGTGCTTTACAAGGGGGCCCTGGTCAACAGCAACGCTTGTTATGCGATACTACAATTTTTTTGGACAAAGACAATACTGTTAACAGCCGGGTACTCCTTTTACACCTGAGTATGTTGAGAGAATGTGAGTAAAGAGCCTTTTCCAAGGACTCAACTATGCGCCGAGCGAGGTTCGAACCCAGGACCTTCCGATCCGAAAGCGTCTGTCATACCATAAGACCACATAGCCACACATTTGTTTTTAGCTTTTTTCTTTTTTTTTTTGTGTGTGTTTGTGTTAATCATCAAATTAGACCTCCTACCACCTGAAATAACAGGGGAATACCAATATTGGCACTGCGATAAAAAATGGATTTTTGACTACAGGTTCTCCTTTAAGGTGAAATATTTCCTAGCTCAGATGAGGGTTTGTTTTAAGCGGACTGTAGTGCGTTCCAACGTGAGATAATTTTTTTTTTTCATAATAAAATGTATTCACTGCCAGTTGTGACATATAGGTTGACTGCTTAGTTCTGATCTCCAGTGCTATTACATACTTGAGTACCTATCATCAGGCCTATTACACGCTGAGTCCCTACCACCAGTGCTATTAGTCATTGAGTCCCTACCACCAGTCCTGTGAGTCACTGGGTTCATACCACTACTGTTAGCCACTGAGTCCCTACCTCTAGCCCTATTGGCTACTGAGTCCTCACCACCAGACCTATTGGCCTTTGAGTCCATACCAATACCACTCGCCACTGATTCCTTAGCACCAGTCCTGTTAGCCACTGAATCCATACCACTAGCCCTGTACTGTAAGCCACCATAGAGAATACAGGACTCCTAGTCTGTGTTAGCCACTAAGTCCTACCACTATTGTCCACTGAGTCCCTACTACCAGCTCTATTAGCGACTGAGTCCCTACCACCAGCCATATTGTCCACTGAGTCCCTACCACCAGCCCTATTGTCCACTGAGTCCCTACTACCAGCTCTATTAGCCACTGAGTCCCTACCACCAGCCATATTGTCCACTGAGTCCCTACTACCAGCTCTATTAGCCACTGAGTCCCTACCACCAGCCCTATTGTCCACTGAGTCCCTACCACCAGCCATATTGTCCACTGAGTCCCTCCGACCAGCTCTATTAGCCACTGAGTCCTACCACCAGCCCTATTGTCCACTGAGTCCCTACTACCAGCTCTATTAGCGACTGAGTCCTTACCACCAGCCCTATTAGCCACTGAGTCCCTGTTACCAGCTCTATTGTCCACTGAGTCCCTTCCACCAGCCCTATTGTCCACTGAGTCCCTACTACCACCTTTATTAGCGACTGAGTCCTTACCACCAGCCCTATTTGCCACTGAGTCCCTGTTACCAGCTCTATTGTCCACTGAGTCCTAACCACCAGCCCTATTGTCCACTGAGTCCCTACTACCAGCTCTATTAGCGACTGAGTCCCTACCACCAGCCCTATTGTCCACTGAGTCCCTACCACCAGCCATATTGTCCACTGAGTCCCTCCGACCAGCTCTATTAGCCACTGAGTCCTACCACCAGCCCTATTGTCCACTGAGTCCCTACTACCAGCTCTATTAGCGACTGAGTCCTTACCACCAGCCCTATTAGCCACTGAGTCCCTGTTACCAGCTCTATTGTCCACTGAGTCCCTACCACCAGCCCTATTGTCCACTGAGTCCCTACTACCTGCTCTATTAGCGACTGAGTCCTTACCACCAGCCCTATTTGCCACTGAGTCCCTACTACCAGCTCTATTAGCCACTGAGTCCTTACCACCAGCCCTATTAGCCACTGAGTCCCTGTTACCAGCTCTATTGTCCACTGAGACCCTACTACCAGCTCTATTAGCCACTGAGTCCCTACTACCAGCTCTATTAGCGACTGAGTCCCTACCACCAGCCCTATTGTCCACTGAGTCCCTACTACCAGCTCTATTAGCCACTGAGTCCTTACCACCAGCCCTATTAGCCACTGAGTCCCTGTTACCAGCTCTATTGTCCACTGAGACCTTACCATCAGCTCTATCAGTATTAGCCAATGAGTCTCTACTACCACCAGTTCTATTAGCCACCATCCTATCAATAATATTAGCCACTGAGTCCCTACCGCCTGCTCTATTACTAAAGGCCACTGCATCCTTACCATGATGGGGAGGGGGGGGGGGGGTATTTGACACACAGTAGAGTACCCACTGAGGCCCTACCACCAGCGCTATAGACACATAGTGGTTATTTGTTCCCATCTCAGTACAGACGATGTGTAACCTTTAACGTGTCGTGAACGGATTTCCCAACTCGTTCACGATGTGTAAAATAAAGGAAAAAGTTCAGAAAAAGTCTCCACCGAAGTGGGCGTTCTCCATATTTGTAGAGGACATATATGGGCGGTTAAAAATGCTCTAAAAGCACATCGGGAATCGTCCCGGTACAGTCTAATTCTAAAACATAGTATGGCGGATCGGATCTGTCAGATACAAACGATAGGCAAAATAGTAGATTTAGAATTAGGCTTGGTGTCGAAGAAAAAAGAATGAAGGGTGTCACAAGCTTTTATAGGATAGACACGATGACGTCACGTTTACGCGGGAGACAGTGAACAAACACAACATGAAGATTACTCACAACAGCCTGATCGAGACACGACAGTCATACCATAAAAAAACACTAACAACAACAACAACATAAACTTATCACAATAATCAGTGACATAAAATCTTCCCCACAAACGTTTGTGATTGAGCAACACTAGTGAGAACTAATCACACAACTAGCAGTGAGAAAGAGCAGAGTTAAGTCAACTCCCTTCATTCTCCAAATTATTTTAGTCCGGCAAGCTTGAACTTGAAGTGTGTCTCAAATCTACTGGTTAATTACCCACTGATTCTCTACCGTCTACCGCCGCCGCTATCACCCACTGATTTCCTACCGCCACCGCTATCACCCACTGATTCCCTAATAATAACGAGGGAGGGGGGGGGGCAAATAACGACCAGATTATTTACACTACACCACGAAGGTCAGATTATGGGAGTCCGCTAAGTCTCAAAGATCAACTTGAAAAACCCGGCGGAAAATAAGCAAATTTGTTATTCTCCGCCCGGCGGAAAATAAAAAGAAGGACTATTTTCCGCCCGGCGGAGAATAATGACAGCCATAATAATAATAATAATAATAATAATATTTGTTATTATTATTACTATTACCATCATAATCATTATTATATTATTATCAATAATAGTATTATTTTTATTATTAATACTCTTATTATCATACTATTACTATTATTATTATTATTATTATTATTACTATTATTATTATTATTATTATAATTGTTATTATTATTATTATTATTATTATTATTATTATTATTATTATTATTATTGTTAACACTATTCCCTGCTCCGAGGGAAATCTCTCTTTTTCTTTTTTTTTTATATATTTTGACCTAAACCTTTGAGGTTTTTTTGTTTGCTAAACTTTTATGTAAATGTTCCGTTTCTGAGCATGAATTTCTTAAATTGTTTTTATTTTTAAAACAATTGTTTTTTTTTTCTCCTCTATCTGACCATTTGGTCGCTCTCTGAATATTTCTGTTTGTTTGCTTTTTAATTATTTATTCTTTTTAGACACTATTTGAGATCGGAGTGGGGACGAATATATTTGCTAGAAACTAGAAAAAAACAAGAGAGAGAGAGAGAGAGAGAGAGAGAGAGAGAGAAGAGAGAGAGAGAGAGAGAGTTTATAATAAAAAAAAGAGGTGGGGGGAGGATGGATGGGACATTTATCCCTTTCAACGTTCTGTAAAAAGAAGACGGAATTTAAAAAAAAAAAAAAAAAAAAAGTGACGTTACCAGGATTCGAACCCACAACGTCGATTATGGTCAAATTTCCAGGGCAAACGACTAAACCATTCGGCCATGACACCCACTTCGAAGTCGACGCCTATTGTGTATATGTAGTAACAACTGATTTTAATGTTGGTTAATTTTATGTTTTTATAGATATTTTATTAACTTTCCTTATTTCTATGTGCATCTGGAAACATTCCATATTCTGGAATGTGGATAATTGTTTAAAAGAGCGGAGTTTCAAATATGCGTCTGGGGATAACGAAAATTCGTTATCCCCAGACAGGTGTCTGGGGATAACAAATTTTTATTATCCCCAGGCCCAGACAGGTGTCTGGGGATAATCACAGTCACAGCGTTCGATAAAATAACAATTTCAAATTCAATGTCAATATTTTGAGTAGAAAAATCTTCAACAAGACCAGAAGATTTAAAATTAAGGTATCAAATTAAATGTTTGTGTATGTAAAAATAAATTATTAATTCATACTTCGGAAGAGAAAAAAAAAATACGCCTCGGCGTAACTTCCAAACCGTTCTGTACACTGTACTCCAACTCAATCGAGGCGCGTTTAAAGGGAAAATAAATAGCAGTTAATTCCCTTGACGAGCTGGTCTCGCATTTTGCGTTGTGAGCGAGACCCCAAACGTGACGGGAAATGGAATTCAAAAAGGTGGGCTGGGCACTAATTGTCATGATTACAGATACCAGAAAACTGACCGTTGACAATCGACATTTAGTTCTTTTGTCTTGTGGTGTTGTGTTTTATTTTGGTATCAAATTTAAAGAGAGCGTCATGATCTTGAGCCACTCCTGTTATGAGCAGTGAACACTGAGCACTATTTACTCTTAAGTGTCTCATCGAGTGTTCGCGATGTCAGCTCTTTTTTCACCCCCCCCCCCCAATCTCTCTCTCTCTCTCTCTCTCTCTCTCTCTCTCTCTCTCTCTCTCTCTCTCTCTCTCTCTCTCTCTCTCTCTCTCTCTCTCTCTCTCTCTCTCTTTCTTGTATCCACTAGACCAGAAACGAACCGACCAAAAGTCATCAGGACACCTACTATAGTTGACTTCCGACTAGACACTAGGAATCCAGGAATAGTTTATGGCCAACGTGTACTTATTTGCAGGTCTGATAAATTAATGTTGAATGATTATAATGGGATAAATGGGATATTTTTCTCCATTCGCGAAGAGCTGGCGGATCGCAGAGATCTAGTTGGTTTATATTCCCTCACAAGGCATTCGATGGTGGAGGTAACTGTAAGCAAGACATGCGATTTTGTAAATCATTATTATCTCAGTTAGAAGCCAGTGTTATGACTTAATTAAAGACTGGTGTAATATTGTCCCGGCCCCGGGGCTCTGTCCTTGTAACTATGCGAGCAGCTTTGTTTTGCATCAACTGTGGTGTGTGGTAGGCCGACCTTACAGCAGAGGGTTACAATCATCCAAGCGGCTTAGAGGGGTGCTTTACATGTTTCGTCATCAATCATCAATAAGATTTCGTATTCTGCATTTTATTTGGGGGAGTGACTATTCTCATCCCCCTAGTCTAGGATGCTAGTCTTCATAATAGTAGTCCACAATTGTTGTATGTTTAATCCAAAGGTTGTAATGCAGTAATTTGTTAAGTTTCTTGTCACAAGTTGCACAATTAAAAAAAAAAATCAATCAAATCCAAATCGCAAAAGCCGGCGACGTTTTTTTCGGTAATCCAATCGGCCGGGGGGGGGGGGGGGGGGGGGGGGGGGGGGGGGGGGGGGGGGGGATGAGAATAGAGGCAGCCTTATGAACCGCCCGACAGCACTTTTTTTTTAATGTGTGGATGCATGTCTAGGTTAGTGTCAAAATAGAAACCAAGGTTTCGAACGACGATGGAATTTTTATTACTGATTCACCAAAGGACAGCTGATCTATGAGCAATTCCTTTCCTGGCTTTTCTAATATGATCAGCTCAGTTTTTTCCTCGTTGACTTTATGCTTGTTGTTTGCCATCCATGTTTTAACTTTATCTAGACATGCTGCCAGTCGCTCTTTTGTTTCTTCTATGTTTTTGGATGAGATGGGAGAGTACAACTGGGTATCATCGGCGTAGATATGATGACTGAGACAGAACGTCGCCATGATATTGCTTAAATGCTTTGTGTACATCATGAAAATATAGTACAAGCACTGAACCCCGTAGAACGCCAAATTGCACCTTTACTGGTGGTGAGGTCGTTTATGAAAACGCGCTGTGACCTAATTTATAGATAGCATGAAAACCATTCTAAAGCTTTGTATCTGATTCGAAAGAGCCTCTGCATACGGTCTTATAATATTGTGTGATCCACAGTGTCGAACGCGGACTTAGGGCATACAGCAGTAGTATTGCGTTATCGTTTTTGTCAAGTAGGTCGACAATATAATTGTGGACACGCGAAAGTGCTGTTTCTGTGCTCTGTGATTTCTCATAGGCGGATTGAAAAAGAGTATGCAGATTGTTTAAATGTATGTATTTGATGAGACCGGGCAAGCGCTGTCCATAGAAGCATAGTAAGCATTGCTCGCCCAAGACTTTCAAGTGTATTGCCTATTAAAATTGCATAGAAAAGTAATATTCATAAGTTTAAACCAAATGCAACCATTTTAATTTTAATGAAAAAATCGGGAATAGTAACCTAATAACATAAGAATAAAGGAAGAAGAAAAAGCAGGGAATGCAGTTTTTATTGTGCTTATGAGCTCTTCTATTGAACTCTATCGTGACGAACGACCTGGGTTGACTCGAGGGATAAAGAGTGTGACGATTCGGGTGCTCTCGGTTAGTCGATAGAGCCAGATAGCCCGAAACGTCAACAAAAGAAAAGAAAGGGAAAAGACTAGGAGGATATAAGGAGGGAACTCGTTGTTAAGTTCCCTGGGAGAGGAAGATCAGGCCACTGTACTGGGCCAGCCTGATCAGAAGGAAGAGAAAGACAATTGTAATGACAAAATAGATGGAGACATGGAGATCAAGGTTTACGACAGGGTTGCCAAATTAATTTCAGGGATTCTGCCAACTGGATAAAAAAAATCTGCCAAATACCACAAAAATCTGCCAAACCGTACTATTTATATAGTACCCCCTTTGAAAACTCATCAGTTTTGTTAAACAAAAAATTCTCAAGGCCGATGTCATAATTTTTTTTTCATTTCCCAAGTTTAAAAAAATCACTAATACATAAAAATTGTCATGGAAAACGTGGAGTAGACCTATACATCCATCCCTTGGACTCGGAAAATAAAATCTGCCAAACTGCCAAACCGATTTTCCTCTGCCAGACGACTTTAAATTCTGCCAAAAAAAAAGGACATTTGGCAGAAAATCTGCCAAATTGGCAACCCTGGTTTACGAACACGATACAGTTATTACAGAACTAAATAACATGTATAACACAGATAAGAACGACACAACTCTACTTATTCATTTATCCTTTCTCCTAACATCCACGAATAGGGAACGCTACAATAATAAAATGATATAGAACAGGACCGCTAGAAAGTGGTATTCTGTTCAACTCGACATAACTTACAACTTACAAGGACTCCCCTCTGGTTTCCCGCGCTACGCTTAAATAGCACCAGACTCGAACCCTGATTGGCTAAAAGCGGTGTTCAAATTGCCTATCGCCCTGGGAAGGTACGGTCAACACCGGACTCGTTCGGGTGATGTCCTAGCAACCATATTGCTAGGGCATAACAAGAGAGAGAGAGAGAGAGAGAGAGAGAGAGAGAGAGAGAGAGAGAGAGAGAGAGTTGTCTCCGGTTCCACTAGCCTACTTGTTTCATCGTAACCTAGAAAGAGGAGCTCGTGTTAGCTCTCCTCTTTCTAGGATCGTAACCTAAAAAGTTAATAATAGAGACAAGCAGATTATAAACTGCTTCCCATAACCGCTATATGAAGTATAGAAAAAAGCCACGACCGGAACTGACACGACTGACAACAGTCTTAATCAGGAAAAATTATAGTTCGTGGTAAGTACTTTCAAAATTGCGAGAAGTGAAAGTACTAGATTACACACTACTACACTGTAATCAAGAATTGGCTCGAAGACATTTTTGAATGTACTAGCCACACAAGAAACAGCCCTTTATATAAAAGGAGGGCCGTGAGAAACTAGAAGCAACGAACCCTTGAACTTGTTGACAGTGCACCAGACGTCATTCCCGTCTCAAGAAGGGTACCAACCATGCACACCCAAGCCCGGATCTGAATGACCTCGGCAACAACAGTTGAATATCAAATCGCCGCTGGATCAAAGATAAGCCAACCGAAAACGACCGGAAAAGAGTGGAAACGATCGGAAACGACGGTTATGGAAAGTTGGCAGCAGTGGGGAGTGAACCAGGGACTCCGGGAAGTGTACACCAGTGGGGGGTGAGTGAACCTGGGACTATGGGATGAGGATATAATTGGGAAATTAACCTGGAATATGGGAGATGGATACCAGTGGGGAACGAGAGGAAATGGCAAGAAACGATCGGAAAGAAGATTGTCTATTGATGTTATGCTCTGAGGTAAAATACTCACAACATCTGCCAGCCGGATATCACGCACCCAAACAGAAAACGGGTGTTTCTTTTTAACGAAACCCACCAAAACCTAACGAAGCCGACCAAAGTTATGGGAAGTGTACACCAGTGAGGAGTGAACCTAGGACTATGGGAAGAGGATATAAGATGGAAATGAACCTGGGACAATGGGAGACGGGTACCAGTGGGAATTGAAGCCGGACTATGAGAGGTGGGCACCAGAGGAGAATGAACCTGAGACTATAGGAGGAGGGCACCAATGGAGATGAACTTGGGACTGCGAGAGGTAGATACCAATGGAGAGTGAAACCGAGAGTATGTTAGGTGGACACCAGTGGGGAGTGAATACAGAAAAGCACTATTTTTTTCCTAAATCTACCGAAACCGTCTAAATTTACGAGAAGTGGGCAGAAGTGAGGAGTGATCCGGGGACTCAGGTAAGTGGACACCAGTGGGGAGTGAACCTGGGATATGGAAGGAGGATATCAGAGGGAAATGAACCTGGGACTATTGAAGTCAGTTCTATGGGAGGTGGGCACCAAAGGTAAATGAACCTGAGACTATAGGAGGTGGGCACCAATGGGAAAGGAACCTGTGACTACGAAATGTAGATACTAGTGGAGAGTGAAGCCGGGAATACGGGATTTGAACACTAGAGGTGAGTGAACACAGAAGATTACTTCTTTTTTTTCCGTAGTCCCAGATTCATTCACCTCTGGTATCTACTTCCTATAATCCCAGGTTCATCCCCAATGGTGCCCACCTTCCATATTCCTAGCTTCGGACCACACTGGTATCCACCTCCCATAGTCCTAGGTTTATTCTCCCCTGGTATCCAAATCTCTGCGTCCTGATCCACACAATGCTGTGTTAGCATTGTTATTTCTATTATTATCAAAGTTTATCCCTGTATTATATAGCAATCACGGTTACAGGCATCACCAACGTTTATACAATGCCATCGTCATCAACCCAAGAAGAACGAGATACCAATGGAGCTGCAGCTTCTACATCTGCAGCAGATATACAAGAATTAAAACAACAAATGATCATTTTCATGAAAATACTCCCTATCAAATCGGAATTAAAGGAAGCGGATGATCATTCCAACAATGAGGTTTACAATTCTGATGATAACGCGGACAACGTCAATGAGACAGAAACGCCTGGTCCAATGAACAGCCTGATCCTCCCAATGATCAGATCAACTCGACTGCTTTGTCTCTCCTTCAGTCCCTTTCAGGACAATCTGACACGTGTATAGTGACTCTCAATAAAGAGGTTTCTGAATCGGTGGAGAAAATTCTTAAACATGGAATGGATTCGAGTAAAAAGGATGAAATTTTGAGACAAATGCCAACAACGACTAAATGCAATAGATTGAAAGTTATACCATGTAACCCTGAGTTTTCAAGCAGGCATCGTTTGAATTAAGAAAGACTGACAAAGAATGGCAAAATATTACAATCTTCTCTCATTGGAGGTATTGCGGCATTGGCATTAGGTCTACCAAGGATCATGGATGGTAAAGGCCAGTCAGGAGACATGCTAGCTAATGCTATCTCCTTTTGCAGGCAAGCTTGCCATGACATGGATGTCCAACGCAGAAAACCTTTTAAGCCATGTATCAAAAATGAATATTAGGGACTCAACACTGACGAGTACTCTATTTCTGAACTGCTATTCAGCTCTGAACTTGGAGACAGAATAAAATAAATGAATGAGACCAACAAGATCAGCACCAGCCTTTCAGCACCATACCCATCGCCATCAACGTCACATGCCAAAGAGCGAATAAACGACCATTTTGAAAATTCTTCGTTTGCCACAATAAAGCGAAATAAACTAAAACAAGGCAAATCTATCCTTGCTATATTTGATGTACTAACTCCTACACCTCAGAGTAGTTTACAAGCTAGAAAAAGCATAGAACACAGGCGCCATAATCTGATTGAAGTCAAATCGTTTTTAAATTGTCCAACCCCCCGCCCCCCCCCCCCCAAATAAAAAATAAATAAAACAAATAAAAAACAAACAAACAAAAAACAACAAAATAAAAACAAAAACCCAACAAAAACAAACAAACAAAAAGAAAGCGGGCTGGGAGCTTTTCAAGACACGAAACCACTTCAGTTCTTGTCTGGGAAAACCAACTGTTAGAGAACAACTCCATCATAAGCTTTCGGTACTCCTCTGTTGTGCCAATCTAAAAAGGCCGCGATATAATTGAGAAATCATTCATTTTGCAGTCAATTTGTTATTTACAGCTGGCATTCATCATGAATTAAAACTGAAAACCGCAACAACGAAACAATAAAATACCCAGAAAAGACACAGAAAGTTAACGAAAGTTACTCATCATTAATTTTTTAAAATAAGATCAGCAACAATAGCAGATATTATCAACTTCTGACCAAAGGTAACATTTTATTATGGTTCCTTTTATTATATGTATATATTTAAAAAAAAAGAACATAGAGCTTTTATATAGTGCAATATCCACTAAACGCGCTGAAAGCGCTTTATAAAGAGTCCCTGACCCACAGCAACACGCAACATGTAGAACGAGACATGACGCCTGTTAGGAGATATGACAATTGTTTTTCCGACAGAGACAACGCTGTTAACGGCCAGGTGCTCATTTTACACCAGAATAAGGTGAGAGAATGTGAGTAAAGAGCCTTTTCCAAGGACTCAACAATGCGTCGAGCGAGGCTCGAACCCAGTACCACCAGACCACATAGCCGCACAATAATAAAATATTGTGGAAGAATGTTTAATTCAGAAAGGTGAGTGGAGCAGGCACTTATGTTGATAACAACAAGAAATGAAGTGAGTAGGAAAGTGCCTGAAGACGATAGATCGGCGGCGACGAGGGCTCGAACCCACGATCTTACCGGTATAACTCCGCCTGGCCGTGGAGATTGTGACTCTACCGTATGAGCTATTTACGACCCCCCAAAAAATCGCTTCTAACCCTAGTCTTAATGAAGCCTTTTCTCCCCGACTTCTTGAGGTCACGGGTTCAACACACACAAACGCCGCGAAGTTGGCCAGCATTTAAGCTTAATAGCCAATATTCTCAACACAAACATGTAACATAGAAACGATTGAGTCATTGAGTTTGCTCCGGTATTTGGGGTGACTTTTTAATTCAGAAAAGTGAGTGGAGCAGGCACTTATGTTGATAACAACAAGAAATGAAATGAGTAGGAAAGTGCCAGAAGACAACCGAGAATATTCTCTATTGTCTTCTGGCACCTTCCTACTTACTCAATATTGTGGAAGATAACATAATCATATAAAAATACATTTGATCGAAATTGATAGTTCAATCGAATTTGCTTGAATGGTAAAAATATTATTATTATTAATTACATTTTATGATTTTGCTGATAAGCAACTTTACTTAAATGACGTCTATAAAACATTGAAATAACTAAGCACAGAACCTCCTCGCTCGCACCGCGCTCATAAGACTATCGCGCCTACTGCAAAATCATATATATGATATTCCTTTATTAAGGTCAGTGGGCAGAATAGGCATGACAGTAAACAGGATTGTAATGTGTTTGATTGTGGTTTCTCGGTATAGTTGTGCAAGTCCTCTGGTAAAAGTAAAGGAATCATACACGAATACAGAGAATTATTCTCCTCCCGCTTTTTTCTTCCTTTTCCTTTGAGCGCGGATTCTAAATACTAAGTACTAAGTATAGGTATCGATTAGAGCCCGTCTGTATTAATGAGCAGAGTGACATCAAAATGTCCACCATATTAGTTCAAACAAACAAACAATGAAACTTCGTTGATTTTTGGGTCTTTTGTTCCTCAAATGCAATCGGCTTCGCAGAGTGAAAGGAACCAATAGAGGTAATTTTACAAGGTTTGGGAACAAGTTTCCAACCAAGTTGAAAAATAAAAATGAAGTTAGTTATGGTTATGGCGACGTGTACTTTTCAACTCGTCCAATAGTCCACTACGGCAACGGCGCCGGGTAGGACCAGGCGGGTGTTTCTTATTTTACGAAACCAGACAGTTCTGGGAAGTGGGCAGCAGTGGGGAGTGAACCTGAGACTCAGGGAAGTGTACACCAGTCGGGAATGAACCTGAGACTATGGTTATCGGCGGGTTTCCTAATTACGAAAAGGAAAAGGCTATTCGGTATTCGGACCCGGGTCTGAATTGCTTCCCGTGGCAGGTAGTTGCATGAAAATTTGAGATTGCAGCAATTGTTTTCAAAATAGTCTCATGCTATTCTGCAAGAAATACACTTTTCAATGGTACCAAAATTATGACAATGTGACAATTAGAACCAAAGTTACGGGATTATTAGTCCGCAAAAGTGGACCAAAATACTTAATATAATTTAAGAGGAAAAAAGAAACTAAAACTGTGACCAGAGAGCAACCGAAAAGCGGGGGAAATGGAAAATCATGGTTATTTGGGGTGGAATACATATAAAACCATATATCAAAATGATCGCAAAGGAAAGACGAAGCTAATTTTTAAAAAATTAAATGATTATTATGCAATATTATGCAACGTTATGCAATTACATAACCCTAGAAAATGAAAAAAAAGCCGCGAGGAACGGATAATAACTTTAAAAACAGATTTGAGGGTGGTCTTCTTCCGGAGCATGCTTGCAATACTATGGCTATGATTAATTTTGAACACAAAAATTGTTAAAACAAGAGGAAAGGAGCGTAAACGTATGAATTTAGACACTAAAGTTGCGTCCTTGGGGAAGGCACTTAATATTCGGCATTGGCAAATGAGCAACAGACGAAAGATGACTGGTATTCGGAGAGAAGAAAAAAAACAAAAAAACAATGAACAGGGCTAGAAATAAAGTTGAACAAGTGTCAGTAAATGCAACTTGCAAATTTACTGCTCAATGTTTTTGCATCCTTGGACAAGACATTTGGGCACCAACAGTACTCGGGAGAAACAAGCTTGCCACTTTATATTTGCAAACATGGTCAGTGATAAAAAAGCAAAATTAAAAACAAGAACTACATAAGAGTGGTAGAGAAAACTTAACCTGAAAATGCAAAATTGAATATAATGTAACATTTACATAATAACAAACAATAAGCCGATAAATACCGACACTTTGCAAACTTTCTGCAACATAGTCATGTCATATATCAAACTGAACATCTCGAAGAGATGTATCATATGACTAACTATTAAACTACATTAAAATTGAAATGAACTTTAGAAAATTTGATAATTGCTTTGCATTCAACATCACTAAGAGAACAGATAATTAAAGGGTACTCACGTACTGACTCGCTTAAATCCATAAGATGGCTGAGATGTGGCAAAAGACAGAAGACAACAAAATCTAGGCACTCTGGGTTGTTGGCTGCATGGAATGTAGACACAGGCAATATCCAGGTAATGATACTGAATAAATACATCGAAGTCCAAGCAATGATACAGAAGTAGTTGGGGGAGACTGACGATCGAATTCATGTTGTTACTTCAATTTCATATTTAAAAATAAAAGATAGATTATTGGAGCTGGAGGCGGCAGATGATCAAATTCATGTTGTTATTTCAATCTCATATTTAAAAATACAAGACAGACGACTGGAGTTCGAGGCGGCAGACGACTAGAGTTGGAGGTAGCAGACAATCAAATTCATGTTGTTATTTCAATTTCATATTTAAAAATACAAGACAGACGACTGGAGTTGGAGGTGGCAGACAATCAAATTCATGTTGTTATTTCAATTTCATATTTAAAAATACAAGGCAGATTATTGGAGCTGGAGGAGGCAGACGACGGGAGTTGGAGGTGGCAGACAATCAAATTCATGTTATTTCAATTTCATATTTAAAAATACAAGACAGACGACTGGAGTTCGAGGCGGCAGACGACTGGAGTTGGAGGTGGCAGATAATTAAATTCATGTTGTTATTTCAATTTCATATTTTAAAATACAAGGCAGATTATTGGAGCTGGAGGAGGCAGACGACGGGAGTTGGAGGTGGCAGACAATCAAATTCATGTTGTTATTTCAATCTCATATTTAAAAATACAAGACAGACGACTGGAGTTGGAGGCGGCAGACAATCAAATTCATGTTGTTATTTCAATTTCATATTTAAAAATAAAAGGCAGATTATTGGAGCTGGAGGAGGCAGACGACGGGAGTTGGAGGTGGCAGACAATCAAATTCATGTTGTTATTTCAATTTCATATTTAAAAATACAAGGCAGATTATTGGAGCTGGAGGAGGCAGACGACGGGAGTTGGAGGTGGCAGACAATCAAATTCATGTTGTTATTTCAATCTCATATTTAAAAATACAAGACAGACGACTGGAGTTCGAGGCGGCAGACAATCAAATTCATGTTATTTCAATTTCATATTTAAAAATAAAAGGCAGATTATTGGAGCTGGAGGAGGCAGACGACGGGAGTTGGAGGTGGCAGACAATCAAATTCATGTTGTTATTTCAATTTCATATTTTAAAATACAAGGCAGATTATTGGAGCTGGAGGAGGCAGACGACGGGAGTTGGAGGTGGCAGACAATCAAATTCATGTTGTTATTTCAATCTCATATTTAAAAATACAAGACAGACGACTGGAGTTCGAGGCGGCAGACGACGGGAGTTGGAGGTGGCAGACAATCAAATTCATGTTGTTATTTCAATCTCATATTTAAAAATACAAGACAGACGACTGGAGTTCGAGGCGGCAGACGACTGGAGTTGGAGGTGGCAGACAATCAAATTCATGTTGTTATTTCAATTTCATATTTTAAAATACAAGGCAGATTATTGGAGCTGGAGGAGGCAGATGACGGGAGTTGGAGGTGGCAGACAAATTAAAAGTTATATAATCATTTTTGTTGTGGTAGTAAAGAGTAAAGTAATGAATGAAATATACTTTCACTTGAATTGACTCTATCATGCTATTCTGTATTATTTGTATTGAAATTAACCACATTAAATTAAACCAACACTTAACCTGCAGAACAAACAAAAATAAAAGATACAAAATAATATCAGTGGAACATAATTTTTAGTTGTCCGTTATCATCCCAGTTAAAAAGTCATTTCAGTTTCAACATTCATTCATAAAATAAAACTAAAATTATGGATGGGACCATTTTCAGTCTTTTTACAGCAATTATTCAGCTTGAAATTATTTATACAAATACAAGTCACAAAAGCAAACTCAGTCGATAGTTTACAGACTGCACTGTACACAGGAGACTCGGGGATACATCGAGAGGCAATCCTGGTTGGCCATCGCCAACTTCATGAACACACGTCGTATTTAAAGTCACTAAAAGACGCTTTCGCCAGCATCAATCACCACCAAATTCACACAAATAGAGAAAAATGGTTGGCGAATAATATAACATTAATTAAAAATAGGTAATATAATGAAAAATGTATTTAAAATGAAGTTAAAACTTACCAAATTTTCAAACAGCTGGCATCTGAACAAAGAATGAACGGACTAAAAATCTGAAAACGCCGCCAGACGCGCTGGCTTCTCCTCTTTAAAATGAGACCGGAAGTGACGAAATTAGTACACAGGAAGCGATTCCACGGCAATGGAAGTAAAACTATGTTCACCGGTTAACACAATTTTCACTCCAGAGCCGTAACATCGATATCGGGGCTCGATCAGCGGCTCAGCCACGGGCGATGCGACTACCTACCGTGGCAATTCGGACCCGAGTCTGAATTGCTTTCCGTGGCAATTCGGACTCGAGTCTAAACTGAATAGAACTCCGTGGCTAACCAGGGTCGAGTCTGAATAACTCCATGGCTCTTCGATTCGGAATACTGCAATGCAATGCGCCCGAATGATGAACTTATATTAGTATCATTAGGGAAACTCTCAGTTACTATTCCGTTTGCAGCTATAGAAACCGTATTGGTCTTCCTGAACACACACACACACTCATGAGTATCTCTAATTCATTAAAAACAGAATAATCACAAACAACCCCCCCCCCCCAGCAATCATTTCCACAACCCAAGAGCCGGCGGCTTTTTCTCTTTGATCTCGTATCACCATGTTCTCCCCTGCGTCCAGCACCTCGGTTGTTTGTGGGTTACCCCCCCCCACCAATCCCATTACCAGTTGATCATTTTCTTTCCTTATTCAACCAGTGTTTATTTTATTTAGGTACTTAGTCCAGTATTATCTAATAATATTAGTATTAGACAGTACTCTGCCCCTACCCCAGTGGCAGGGCTCTATTGCATGGCTTGCTGCCAAGAATCGCCTCTATTTTTATATTTAGAAATAAAACAGCATATTTTTTTAATTAAAAAAGAATTAAGACACTGCCTATTGTCAAAGCCCGACCTATACTGCCTTTTAAAGAAAACGCTCAATGCCCAAAGCCATATTATTTTCCTTTCCCCGCAGTTTTTCGCGGCCGCAAATGGCAAATTATATAATGTCGAGATATGTCATGCATGTATCTTTTGTAACACGCTCATAGCAAATCAAATAAATCTTCCAATCATTACACAAAGACACTCTTTTATCTGTGAGGGCAAATTGATTAACGTTAACAATTGCGACTACAATTGTAATCTCCCAAAGACCACGATTATTTAGATCTATGTTTTGTTTTTTAAGGAGCTTGCAACACATTTAGGTCATATCAGCGCCAGTAAAACTGGAGAAATTGGATAGCAAAAAGTTCTAGAATTACAATTAAAAAGTACTCAAGAAAAAGTAAGACAAAGGGGAATAATAGATCACCGCTTTTGAAGGCAGTCACCTTCGGGAGTTCTAAAACTTGACTTGCTCGCTCACTCGCCCTCCTACCGACTGACAACTGACACTGACAACTGAGAACGAGCAGCTTCTCCCCCCACCCTACCTACCACGCTTCACTTTCGCCCCAGTTTCCACTTCCGACACTTCCTGTGATTGCGCAGGCGCATTGTGGCAGGAGTCCGAATTGCCACGGGAAGCAATTCAGACTCGGGTCCGAATTGCCACTTCGTTACGAAAAACCCGCGGAGGCGGAAACAAACTCAGCTGGGCTGAGGAGGCTGAGGTTCACTCCCCCAATTCAATGTAGGTACTTTGGTAAAGAAATCAAATTGGATTGAGCTCAATGAAACCTTTATCATTTTAAAGTGGTTTTCAACACGATTCTAATGATACCAAAATTGTGAAAATCAGATAAGCAGAAGAAAAGTTATGATGTTAGTGTTAGTAGTTAGTTTAAAGTTAAAGGCTGAAAAACGGTCTTCTATTTGCCTTTGTTATTTACTGACGGACTTTGTGACCTGAAAATTGTTGCATTTCCGGTAGTAACCACCATTTGGATTTCAAAACTAAAATGGCCGCTAAGATTTGAGTTAGGATTTTTCTGGAACGAATTTCATGGATGCGGTATACAACTTTGCCCTGAATTTAATTTTATATAAAAGTTAAGGTATTAACGTTTATTTAATAAACGTACCAGCATGAAATTTTGATTTACTAAGTTCTAATCTTTTAATTGCCCAAAGCTAAATTATACCCAATTTTATCCATAATCAAAAGTTATACTAAATTGTCATTGATTTTAAAATAAACTACACTAAACGATGGAGTAATTTCTCCTGAGGAAAATAAGACATGAATCATTACAATCCATCCATAAACAAAAAATCTATGGAACTTTTTCTGAGACACATCACTCAAAATCAAAAGTCCAAAAAATCGGGTCACAGCCACTAGCCCATTTATCAGCTCCCTGCTGGAGGGCCAAATGGACGTTTACCAAAGTACCTACCCAATGGTGTACACTTCCTTAACTCAAGTGACGAGGGCCTTGCATTCCGGAAGTTACACTGGACAGTGTCTAGTTTTACAGCTGATCAGTTGGAAACAATGGCAGCTGGCCTAGCAGTTTTTCAATATTTACGCCCATCCCAGAAAATATACTTTTTTGATTTTGAGCTAATAGCAATAATTTATGGTACAACCTTTACATTTTCTTAAAGGGAAATAAGATATTTATTGAGAGAGAGCAAACTTAGTAAGAATTTATGAAACCTATAACAGTCATCTTTCTATTTCGAATAGTTCAGTGGTGGAATGAGAGGGAGCAAGGCTTTACACCTTATTGCCTAGTTTTCGTCTAACACACGCATATACACACAAAAGCCCACATATAGATGCACACATGTAATAAAGGGATTTTCTACAAACACACACGTGGGTAACATTATTTCTTTGTGTCCTTTTTTGAGATGTAACAGATGACCAGAGCATGCAAAACAGCGTGGTAGGGGCAGGGGGGGGGGGGGGGGGGGGGGGGGGGGAGACTCTTTGTTGGTTTCGTTTATGACTTGAAAGGCCACTAACTTGCCTTCAACAAGTTGAAGGACATAGCTAAACTATTGACCAATCAGAATCAATTAAATTTTTACTGCATTTCTAAATATAGAAAGGTTAACAACTCCATTCATAAACGGGGTTGATCTTGTCCACAATAATGGACTGGCGCGCTCGGTGTCAAAGCCAACTCGTCCTCAATACTGGACCATCGCCCCACTGACTCAGTTATGCTCGTCCTCAATATTGGGCCTGCGCGTTACTAGACTTAAGCCTCAGGTTCACTCCCACTGCTGCCTATTTCCCATAACTTTGTCGGGTTTCTTTAAGAAGTAATTATTGCTTTTTTTTACAAAATACGTCGATACCCATAGTCTCAGGTTCACTCCCCACAGGTGTACACTTACCTTGCCCTTAGTTTCAGGTTCACTCCCCACTCTTGCCTACTTTGCTGGATATTGTTGGGTTTATTCGCCACATCTTGTGCATTGTTTTCCTCTACTGGGCCGTGAACAATAAGAAAGGATTACAGGGAGGACGCGTCTCATCTTTTGATTGATCTATACGGTCCGTGTCCACATTGATATCTCAAAAGGTGACTGAACTGGCATAAACTTAAGGCAAGTTTTTCTTCCCATCAGAAAGCTGGCTCTCGAGATGTAAAGGCAAACAGAATATAGTGCTTGAAAAAGAACATGACGAAAAGACGAAAAAGCACTATGCTGATGTCTCTTCTGCCAGCCAATGGAGTGATGAAATTTTGAAACAACTTCTTCAGCAGTAGGACTCTAATGACATTTACAATGCAGACAAGTTGAGGCTTTACTACAATCCCGCTTCATGATTACCATTCTTACAAACAATAATGTCACACTTTGTTGTCAATGAAACATGAGTAAAAAGAGAAATTTTAAAAGAAAAAAAGCCCCCAAACACAACCCCCTGAATATGACATGAAAGCTGGTGCTTAGATGCTAGTTTTAGCTTCTCCGCTTAATTGCACACTCTGCATAATCAACGCACTAACCTGAACTCCCGAGGGTGTGCGATTAAGTGGAGTCGACTGTATTAGGTACTTTGTGAAAACATTCAAATTGGGTTGAGCTCAATAAAACCTATACAGTGATGCCATAACTCTGGTTTCACCTGAAAAAACTCCGTTCTGGAGCAAAAAATTCCTGGTTCCGGGCAACTTCCGTCAAATTTGTTCCAAGGATACCCCCTCCAACCACCACATCATCATCACTACCACTAGTATTACAACCATCATCACTACCACTACTACTTTAACCACCACCACATCATCATCACTACCACTACAACAACCATCATCATCACTACCACTACTACAACCACCATCATCACTACCACTACTACTACAACCACCACCACCACCACTACATCGTCATTACCACTACTACTACAACCATCACCACCACATCATCATCACTACTACTACTACTACAACCACCACAACCACATCGTCATCACTACCACTACTACTACTGCAATCACCACCACCACATCATCATCACTGCAACTACCATTACTACTACAACCACCACCACCACAACATCATTACCACTATTACTACAACCACCACCACCACCACATCATCACTACCACTACTACTGTACCACCACCACATCATCACTGCAACTACCACTATTACTACAACCACCACCACCACCACATCATCACTACCACTACTACTGCAACCATCACCACCATATCATCATCACTACCACTACAACTACAACAACAACCACTATCACATCTTCATCATCACTACCACTATTACTACAACCACCACCACCACATCATCCTCACTACCACCAGTACTACAATCTCTACCATTAGGTTTTGGCGCTTTACTTCATTTGAAATAAGGAATCTTTGGGTGTGTATTTGGCAATGTGTTTTTGTATCATAATATAATTCTAATCAGTTATCTATTTAGAATTATACAATATATAAACACAATACCATTCCATTTCCTTTTTCTTGTGTGCAGAAATTCCTCTTCGGCATTGAAATTCCTACGAGTGATGTCTGAAACTCCTGTGAGCCAAATTTAAAGTTGGCATTTCTGCCTATATCACTATAAAGTGCTTTTCAACACGATTCTAATTATACCAAAATTTTGAAAATCAGATGAGCAGAATAAAGTTATTTTAGTTTTTAAAAAATGTCCTATTTGCCTTTGTTATTTACTGACAGACTTTGTGACCTCAAACTGTTGCATTTCTGATAATATCCTCCATTTGGATTTCTAAAATGGCCGCTAGGATTTGAGTTAGGATTTTGCTGGAACGAATTTCAGGAATGCAGTATATAACTTTGCCATGAATTTAATTTTATTAAAAAGTTAAGATGTTAAATCACATGCGATCACTGAAATTTTGATTTACAAATTTCTGATTTTTTAATTATCCAAAGCTAAATTATACCCTATTTTATCCACGTTCAAAAGATATACTGAATTGTCATTCATTTAAACATAAACAACACCAAAACAACAGGGTAATTACGGTAATTCCTCATGGAGAAAATAAAACATAATTAAAATCCATCCATAAACAAAAAATCTATGGAACTTTTTCTGAGACCCATCACTCAAAAGTCAAAATAAATCGGGTCACAGCCACTAGGCCGTTTATCAGCTCACTGCTGGAGTGCCAAATGGACGTTTACCAAAAGTACCTAGAGATATTCTTCAATTAATTTTCTACGATGTATTAAGTATTAAAAAGTATCCATATTGTAAAAAGTTCCTTACAATTCAAAAATTGATAACTTTTTACTTCATTAGCTTTCTGAGAAATACAATCAGGAATTAAGAATGAAATATACCGTTAGGAAATGTGGCATTGTAGCAGGAACTTAAAAAAGCGTCTGCGCATAGATTCAGAGCACTGAAATTTGGTATGAACACAGTTAAGATGTATAATTATTTTAAAATGTACGCTGGAAATAAAAAAATAACAGATTTTTGGTTGTTTGCATTATTGAAAAGGAAATTGAAAGACAAACCTCCCCCTGCCTGTCCCCTCAAAATATCTTTCACTAAATAAGTTATGCATTTTATTCCTGAATCCACCTCCGTGTTCACAGCAATTTTCACTCACAATTTGGTTCCGACTTCTGCTGTTCACTAAACTCCCTACCCATACATTTCTACATATCATTGTATTAAGGTATGGATGGTAACTATTTGCAATTGAAGTGAATTACTAGAAATGAAAGATATATAGCAATTTACGTTTCTAAAATGCATTTTACAAATGTTCATTATGTATTATTCGAGTTGTTAGAGGGTCACTGTGGTGTATACAGTTTGTTAGGTAATATGAACTTTATATTGACCTTATTAGCCATTTTCATTATTTACACATGATTTTGATCACAACTTTCCAATGCGAATTTAGGGGGGAAATTCGGATCAGAAATTTCAATTTTTTGACATTCAGATAATTTCATTTCTAATAATTTAAAAGATAGAATCAAATGTCAAAGAGATATTGATTTATAGTGCAATAGTCACATTTCACTTAGAATTTTTGTTAAACTGCCTCCGTTAAGTTTTACATTCATCCCATATTCCTTATAATTGCTTGATTAATCAATTTATCTTTGCTACATGCTATGAGAAAAAAAAGAAAATAATCTCTTATATTAGGATGCTTATGTTTAGATAGGTAACTTAGTTATTTATCATGTTGACATGAGTATTTTTATTAAATTTTTCAGATTTTTATCAAAATGGCAACTATACAAATGGATCTCCCTGCAGCCAACAGATTTGTCAGTAGCCTGAGTAAATCTTTGCAGGCACTGTGCCATGGATGCATGGATTTTGATACAGAGATTGAAATTGTGGGGTATATCAATGTAAATATTGACTGTGGAAGCAAGGTAGATTATGTTTTAAATGAAAAAGTGTCAAAAAGTACGAACAATTCAATGCAATTTATCAGCAACAGTTTCCTTGCAAAGAAAGATCAACCAAAGACAGAGAGATCGTGTTCACCTATTCCTGAACTTAATGTCAGGCCTTCAGTCAGAGGACCAGCCTCATCGTCTTACGCTAGTTCACAACTCTATAAGTCATCTAACATATTTTCACCCCACTCACAGGTGCTAAGGGGTCCCCAAAAGAGATCCTGGTCAGGTGGTGATTGGCGGTCCACTCATAGGAAAATGGCACGAGGTCCACGGTCACAGTATGATTCCTCTTACACAAATCCTTCACAAACTCAACATAGTGATTATAGTTCACAACACAGTCCAGCATTCCATAAGCCCTCCACATCCCAGCAAGACTACACTGAAAGTCCACAAACTCAAATCCAAGTTAAATCAGAGGCTGTTGACGAGACAGCACAGGATAATAATAGTGCATTAGTTAGTGATGTTAATATTAAATCTGACCCAGACTCTGCAGAAACTTCAAATCCTGCATCTAGTGCTTCTTTTTTGCATCCTCAATCAGCAGGTGATGCTTCCTATAGTGCAGAATCAAATTCAAAAGAGGACAGTAGTAAGAATGTGACAGAAGGTGAATCATTTTTTAAAACAGAACAGGATGACTCCACTTCTGCTGTAACAGATGGAGATCAGGGCTCTAGTGTATATAATAATGAACAATCAAACGATGATACGGGTCAAGGTTATTCAGAGTCTGATGTCACATTTGACACCACAGAGGGCCAAGAAGAATATATAGGTGAAGAGTCAGGAGATGGATCTCAGTTTGACATCATTGAAATTGATGATGAGGATGAAGACCTGGCAGCTTTTAGTGGTGAGTTCTTTTTCTATTTTAAACGAAAGAAAGCCTAGTACCATGTAATGAAACTCAGTTATTTGTCGTTGTTGGGTGCAAATTTTCTCAAGTCATTGTTTCACTTCAATGATTTTTAACATCTCTACATGTTCACAATTTTCTGCTGGCCAATCTGTTATTACTGATATGTCTCTTTGTGGACTTTGTGTCATTGCAGTTTCTTTCACCATTTGATATGAGCTATGGTTTCAGTTTTTCCGACAACTTGCAGTATAATATTATCTTTATAAGCTAGGCACTTATTTAGTCTTAAAATGTTTCAGATCTAAGACAGTGATGCCATAACTCTGGTTTCACTGGACAAAAAAAATTGTCTGTAGCAAAAAAATTTGGTTTATGGGCAATTTCTCTCAATACTGTGTATCTTGCATTGTAGTTAATCAAACTTTTCATGCTGGATAAAGTGCTTTTAGACTCCCACTGCATCCTCCCAGAAGGCAGAATGTAATGTTGTAGTTGTAGTGGCACAAAAGTTATATGATATGAGAATGAATCCATCATTTAGTGTAAATTGTTTACAAAATTCTATTGATTAGCAATTTGTGTTCTTTAACAGCTAGACATGTTCAGATTTGTACTTATATTGAAATATTCGACATAGACCAGTGTTTACATTTATAAACTGAATATCCATCAACAATGTCCAAGTTCACACATTTCAGGACTCCTGTTGCTATGCAGTTGACACCAAACTTTCTTTTACTCAGAAAAACTTCTTTTCAAAATTTCAAGTCAAAAATCAAAGTTTAAAACTCGAAACCAGAGCAAGATTTATGTCTCCAATCAATTTACAAACACTTTTTTTTCACAATTAACAATAAAATAGGATATTGAAATTTGTTGCATGGGCAGAAAATCGAAAAAACGAAATCTTCCATGCCCCATAATTTAGTCTTTTGTGGGTTTTACCACTTTTCTAGACCTAATTTTAGTCACTTGAACAAATTTGTAGTGAAAAATTTCAACACTTGCCGGATACATAGAATTAAGTTTCCTTTGTCACAACGTTGACGTGAAAGTAACGTGATTACATCATTCATCATAATACAGGAAATAACTTATAAAACAAAGATGGAAAATAATTTTAAAAAATTTTAAATATACAAATTGTAATTATGAAAAAAATAAGCTAACTTTAAATGAAAACTGTTGAGTCACTTATCTCATTTGATCCATTCTGAAAACGAACGTAAAAAATGTTGTGTCTTCAAAACACCTCTTTTGCTCTGTAAAAAAAAAATCCTTAAAAAATATATCTAAATATAAAGGAGCAAAATTTCACCACCATTTTGCTACCATGTATGGCTCCAGGAAGAGTTGATCTATCAAAAACAGCAACTATTGTCACCAAATCTCAGTTGGATTTTGATCTATTGTGTTGCCCATGCAGAAAATGCTTTTCCTGTCATTATTGTGTTATCCGCCTTAAATGCATTTTTACAAAATTTAATGTGGAGGATGATCTTCATTTCTGTTCATAAAGATTAGAATAGCATTACATCATTGAATATTGCAGCTTTTGTTTTGTGGCATCATGGATTATATACTTTTCCTAGCTTTTAAAAACTGCTGTGCCAATACAGCAATAGCAATTGTAAAAGAACGGCATTACAATGATTCAGTATGGAATAAAAGTCATTGAATGGGTTTAATTTGAAGTTTAATGGTTTTGTGTTCCTATAAATTTTTAACACTTTCTGAGATTCATTACATGGTGGTAAGGTTTTTGTTGAATCCATACTTTTTAACATGGATGAGAACTAGATGTGGCATTTAGAAGTGATTAAAGGGAAGATGGTCAAAAGTTTGAATGGATAATTTATCAAAGTAATTTGAGTAAAATTGATGTTATTTCAATTTCAGAACTAGAATAAGATGATTTTACGCTTCACAGAGCATTTTCTTTCATCAAAACTGATTGGGATTTTACAAAGGAATCGACTGTGTTACTCAAGAGATACAATGTTAGGGGAGGGGGTTCCATTTCCTCTCATACTCGTAGGATTGTTCAATAAAAAAAAATCTGGAAGAAGAATGCCCAACTAATTCTCACTTATGTAAAAAGGTGACTTTAAAAAAAAATCATTTATCCTTTAGTGGTGGATTGATTTTATTTTCACCCAACATATTTTACCCTTTTCACCAAGAGAATAGTCACAGCATTGCAACTGGGGTAAGTCCGAATTGCAATGTTGTTACTGTTCTTTTTGTGTAAATGTTTACGTTTGCAGTCATAACAAGTTGAATAATAATAAATGAAGAAATTGTAGAATTCAAGTATCACCATTAAAGTATTTATTTGGTTTTTAAAAAAATTCAATTTGATAAATATATTATTTTTTACTGTTCTACCTCACCTTGTCATATATCATATATAGTCAGTTTTACGGACAATTGGGCTACCTGCATTGTAAAAAGTTTTTGAGAAAGTTACTTGGATGCCATTTTTTATAAACTATATTTGACATTTTCTATTTAAAGGTCATTCATTTATACTAGATGCTAAAGGTAAATGTGAAACACTGACATTAACAGAGCACAATGTGACTTGGGGCCATTTTAAAAAATGATAAGAGCAAATGGGCATATATTTTATATATATATATGGCTTTGAACAAATATGGATTAGCCCACAAATGTATTCTGATGTATGTTGTAGCTGTTGATCCCTTGGGGCAATCGGTTCTGAGATAAATTTGTGATGAAGTATGAAGTACAAAGTAGTTTTCTCGTATTATGATTGGTGGCTTTTTTTTTCAAAGGCAGCTGTAAAATCAGAAATATTTCAAGGAAGCTTTTTGACTGGGAAGTAATATAAAGCATCAGCCAGTGCTTTTTTAGAATTGAAGCACAGAAGATGCACATCCCTAACTGAAGCAGTTGTTGTTATTGATGGTTTGAAAAGTTGTTTTTATTCATTTGTAAAGATGTGGAATATTATGCTCTGTTAATAGTATGTAATTCAGGGTGTCTACACCAATATGCTAATCCTCCTCTGTCTCCTCTTCCTTGTATTTATTTTCCTAGGTTGATGAATAGAGTTAAACCTCGTCTTATCTCCTCGTTTCCCCTCCTCTTCCCTCATTTCCCTCTTGCTTCTTTCATTGATATTTTTATCTCTTGTTACCTTTGTTTTCAATCGCCATAACTGATTTAAATTTTCTGTCGTGGTCAAGTGCTTCTAAACTCCTTTCTTACGGAGTCATTCATTTGAGGAGTCAAATCTGTAGACACGTTTAGACACATTTATCGTAATTTCTTTTGATATTTTAGTTAAGTTCTTAATTCAACATTTAATCCATTCCATTTTCGTTTTTGCGATTTCGACACCAAATCTAGCTGTTATATTTTTCTTTCGATTTTCAATTTTGTTGTCAATGGAAGGGCATACACACAGGTAAGGCCTCATGAATACTGCCTCATGTGATTATTTTTGTCATTACGTAATATTATATATAGTAAGAGAGAAATGTTGCAAATTGTAGGATTTCTTTATTAATTTTCACTTGTGGGGAGAGTATAAAATGCAGATTGTTACATCAGTACAAAACTTGTTAAGCTTCCACCTATGGGACCAACAAAGGTGGCAAAAGTTTCTGTCTTTAAGTCTAGTTGGTGGCTTTATACAAGTCAGATATTTATATTTGGTAGTACTACTACTAATAGTTGTATAAATTATGAAAGGATCTAAGAATCCCAGCAAAGTCCCATTCAACATTAATTGCATGCTTTTGACTGTATTCTCTCTCTCTCTCTCTCTCTCTCTCTCTCTCTCTCTCTCTCTCTCTCTCTCTCTCTCTCTCTCTCTCTCTCTCTCTCTCTCTTTCTCTATACTCAAGGTATCTCTCCAACCCGTCCCACCCCCCTCTTATTTCTACTACCTTTACCTTTTAATATTTAGAACCACTCCTGTAATTGGTTTAGGTTTAAATATTGTTATGATTTTCTCCCCAATTAAATGATGTTTCAAATACCTATTGTAATTGTATTCTTTTGGCTGCATTTTGCAAGAATCTTTGGTTACTTTTCATTTGATCTAAGACATCCTTTTGTTGGTTAAACAAAAGGTTCAAGATAAAAGGGGTAAGGTCATGGTGGTAGATCAAGAAATGAGGGAAGGCACATGATGAATACCATAACATAATAAAAAGGAAGAGAAGAGTACATCCTAAGTGATATAGAGCCGAGAGAAAATAGACACAGAAGACTTTAAGTATGTTGTGAGACTGGGGTGAAAACGACAACAAATAAGGTTGATGCTGGTGATCGATGAACATTAGGGAGGAGAAATCGTAGCGTTTGTTATTTTAGTCATTTTGGTTGTTTTTAGACGACACTTGCAACACTATGGTTCATTATTACACCAAAAGGAGTGGGCTTGATTTTAGTCAAGCAGACTTATCACCAGACTGGTTTATACAAATGCAGTTTACTCCGCTTAATCGCAAACAGAACTGTTTCTATATAATCGCTCCGCTTAATCGCACACCATCTCTGCTTAATCGCTACACCTTGATTGGAGTGATAATCAACAGCCATATGAAAATAACGATGCCGTTCCCGTTCCACATAACTTTTCGGCCAAAGCATTCGATCAATGAACAACAATATACCCATCAGCGGTGAACTGACCTCTCAGGAACCACTGGACTCCGTTCAGCCACACAAAAGACAATGCCTAGATAATGAAGATGAGGATGAGTCATCGGAATATGACACAACACTCCTGAAATTTACTGAAAAACTTGACACGGTAGACCAACTATGCCATTTATTCCAAGAACGCTTGACAGATGATCTACATTGGCGAGGTTTTAGGCAAAGGTTTATAAACAGCTTACACAGAACATAAAGCTATCAACACTTCACGATTACTGTTCTAACAAGCAATGTCACATTTTGTTGACACACCCCCCCCCCCCCCCCCCCCCCCCCCCCCCCCCCCCCCACAAAAAAAAAAAACCCAAAAAAAACCACAAAAAAACAACAAAAAACAGCAACCCACATGATAAATAAGACGGTGACGGTCCCAAGCCTGTCGAAAACTCAGAAGGGAATATCCTACAACATGAATGGAACATGAAAGCTAGTGCTTAGATGATCTTGTTTAGCTTCTCCGCTTAATTGCACACTCCGCTTAATCGACACACTAACCTGAACTCCTGAGGGTGTTCGATTAAGCGGAGTCGACTGTACAGGAGTATTTTTGTTCCAAAATAAATGGCGTTGGCTGCCTCAAGGAGTGGCACTCTCATGCAGTAACAAAATAGACCATCAGACTCGAAGGTTGACTGATGGAGCTGAACATTCATTTCGTTTACAGTGCAACTAATTAATGGTAAGGATATTTCAGATTTCCCCTTTTCCAATCTGCCATGAATATGAAAATTAAATTGAAGCTAAAATTCACATTTAACATTGTTTTTCCTTTTTTTTAAAAAAGGACCAAACTATTTTTTTACAGTACAGCTTTGCATTTTACCTTTCCATTGCCCTTAGGCCTGTGGAGTTTATCCTAGTTTCTGTAGCGTGAAACAGACAATAGCAATTGCTTGCTACCCTCTGGATAGGACGCTAGTCTATCGCAAAGTACTTTCCACCGGATATAACAGACCCAGCTATCCAATCACTGCTGGGTGGACGGGAGAGTCAGAAAAAAATCTCGACTGCACCCGAATCGATCTTGGTCCCTTGATTGTGAAGCGAGTGCCCTGCCAACTGAGCTATTGATTTCCTGGCATTGTATCAAAGCTCCACAATATAGAAATTTATTTTTTTCCTGTGTCGTTTTACATGCAAATGATCTAAATGGTCAAGGGCATGAGAAGAAAATGGTTTACTACTAAATAAATTGGTTAGCTTCATTTTAATTTTTTAATGAAAATTATATAGACATTCTCCGCCTTATTATCATAACTTTTGAAATGTTAAATATTTGATTATGTTTGCAATTTTAGAGATGTTGAACAAACATCTTTTTAAAATATTTTTAAAGTGAAATTTCTTGTAGCTTATGGATGCACAAATGTTGTTTGCTCTTTACAGTTTGTGAATTTGTAGTAATGGGGTTGTGCCACAAAATGAGACAATGGAATAAATTGTTTCGTTTCTTTTGTTATGGTTGTGACATGTACATGTAATGAAAGCAGCAGTATTCAAAAGTTATTTAAAACTGTTTACCTCATCTTGTGTGTTATTCTTCTCAATTGCATAGTATGCCACTACTCATAGTAAAACTCAAAATATTAATTTTACCTCTGGGCGCAGAGGAAAAATGTTGTAGAGAGAGATAAGCCATACAAACAACATCAACATTACCACCACCACCACCACCACCACTTCCGTATCTCTAAAACCACTGCACTATAGCACTCATTGCTTTCTTAAATCTTTGTTCCTACTCTTAACCTGATTTCATAGTACAGGGCTTCATTTTCTTCCTAGCTATTTAACATTTATATATTGATTTCATTAATACATAATTTTTGATTATATTTATGTTTATGAGATGCATTTCAGTAAAGATCATAGTTTCATGAATATGTTTATATCATACTGTAGGCTATTGTCATGTGTATTTATGTTCAATATTTAAAACGATAACGGCTTAGAAAATGTAGGAGGTACTAATTATTGGGAGTGGTAATTAGTGTTCCGCAAATCATCATTAAAATGTTAAAATTATTGACCATATATTTTGATATAAAGAATTTTTTTGTCCTTTGACCTCCCATGGTGGGCTGGAGGTCACTTGCTGTGTCTTCTATCCCCTTATATCTGTTTCCGAGTTGCTTTCTGTCTTTGTCTTGGAATGGGCAAATTCTAGAATTTTTTTTTTCAATATCCCATATTCTTCCTTTTTACAGCAGTAAAACTCTTAAAAACAAAATAAAAACTGAATTAGCATGCATCCCAGGGTGTATTTGCTCTCTAAGAAGTTGGATGCTAGGTGTTAGTAACTTTCACAACTACACTTATATCTCACTCAATCCATTACCTTGGTTTTTTTTGGGTTTTTTTTCTATAGATCTCAATTGTTAAGGCTCTAAAATATGTAATTGCCACTTGTTTAGTTATTCTCATATTTTAAAAAGAAATTTTTATTTAGCACTTAAGCTCTTTTGTTACATGACGTCTTTGTTTTTAAAACTGTAGGTGTTCTTTGAATGGACTACAAAAATAATAATTAGATATGAAGTGAGTAGAAAAGTGCCAGAAGACAATAGAGAATAAAAATTTTTTTCGCGGCGGTGGTGGGGTTTGAACCTGCGACCTTATTGGTACGACAACTCCGCCTGGCAGGTGAGAGCGTGGCTCTACCGTGTGAGCTATCCACGAACACAAAAATATTCGTTTCAAACCCAAAGTCATTTCTAGATCCCTCTCTCACCCACTTCTTGAGATCGCCGATTCGTTCGCCACCATCGCGAAGTAATTTTGACCAGCAGTTAAGCTTAATAGCCAATATTCTCATCACAAACATATAACATAGAAACGATTGAGACATTGAGTATGCTCCGGTGTATGGGGTGAATTTTTAATTCAGAAAAGTGAGTGGAGCAGGCACTTATGTTGGTAACAACAAGATATGAAGTGAGTAGAAAAGTGCCAGAAGACAATAGAGAATAAAAATTTTTTTCGCGGCGGTGGTGGGGTTTGAACCTGCGACCTTATTGGTACGACAACTCCGCCTGGCAGGTGAGAGCGTGGCTCTACCGTGTGAGCTATCCACGAACACAAAAATATTCGTTTCAAACCCAAAGTCATTTCTAGATCCCTCTCTCACCCACTTCTTGAGATCGCCGATTCGTTCGCCACCATCGCGAAGTAATTTTGACCAGCAGTTAAGCTTAATAGCCAATATTCTCATCACAAACATATAACATAGAAACGATTGAGACATTGAGTATGCTCCGGTGTATGGGGTGAATTTTTAATTCAGAAAAGTGAGTGGAGCAGGCACTTATGTTGGTAACAACAAGATATGAAGTGAGTAGAAAAGTGCCAGAAGACAATAGAGAATAAAAATTTTTTTCGCGGCGGTGGTGGGGTTTGAACCTGCGACCTTATTGGTACGACAACTCCGCCTGGCAGGTGAGAGCGTGGCTCTACCGTGTGAGCTATCCACGAACACAAAAATATTCGTTTCAAACCCAAAGTCATTTCTAGATCCCTCTCTCACCCACTTCTTGAGATCGCCGATTCGTTCGCCACCATCGCGAAGTAATTTTGACCAGCAGTTAAGCTTAATAGCCAATATTCTCATCACAAACATATAACATAGAAACGATTGAGACATTGAGTATGCTCCGGTGTATGGGGTGAATTTTTAATTCAGAAAAGTGAGTGGAGCAGGCACTTATGTTGGTAACAACAAGATATGAAGTGAGTAGAAAAGTGCCAGAAGACAATAGAGAATAAAAATTTTTTTCGCGGCGGTGGTGGGTTTGAACCTGCGACCTTATTGGTACGACAACTCCGCCTGGCAGGTGAGAGCGTGGCTCTACCGTGTGAGCTATCCACGAACACAAAAATATTCGTTTCAAACCCAAAGTCATTTCTAGATCCCTCTCTCACCCACTTCTTGAGATCGCCGATTCGTTCGCCACCATCGCGAAGTAATTTTGACCAGCAGTTAAGCTTAATAGCCAATATTCTCATCACAAACATATAACATAGAAACGATTGAGACATTGAGTATGCTCCGGTGTATGGGGTGAATTTTTAATTCAGAAAAGTGAGTGGAGCAGGCACTTATGTTGGTAACAACAAGATATGAAGTGAGTAGAAAAGTGCCAGAAGACAATAGAGAATAAAAAATTTTTTTCGCGGCGTGGTGGGGTTTGAACCTGCGACCTTATTGGTACGACAACTCCGCCTGGCAGGTGAGAGCGTGGCTCTACCGTGTGAGCTATCCACGAACACAAAAATATTCGTTTCAAACCCAAAGTCATTTCTAGATCCCTCTCTCACCCACTTCTTGAGATCGCCGATTCGTTCGCCACCATCGCGAAGTAATTTTGACCAGCAGTTAAGCTTAATAGCCAATATTCTCATCACAAACATATAACATAGAAACGATTGAGACATTGAGTATGCTCCGGTGTATGGGGTGAATTTTTAATTCAGAAAAGTGAGTGGAGCAGGCACTTATGTTGGTAACAACAAGATATGAAGTGAGTAGAAAAGTGCCAGAAGACAATAGAGAATAAAAATTTTTTTCGCGGCGGTGGTGGGGTTTGAACCTGCGACCTTATTGGTACGACAACTCCGCCTGGCAGGTGAGAGCGTGGCTCTACCGTGTGAGCTATCCACGAACACAAAAATATTCGTTTCAAACCCAAAGTCATTTCTAGATCCCTCTCTCACCCACTTCTTGAGATCGCCGATTCGTTCGCCACCATCGCGAAGTAATTTTGACCAGCAGTTAAGCTTAATAGCCAATATTCTCATCACAAACATATAACATAGAAACGATTGAGACATTGAGTATGCTCCGGTGTATGGGGTGAATTTTTAATTCAGAAAAGTGAGTGGAGCAGGCACTTATGTTGGTAACAACAAGATATGAAGTGAGTAGAAAAGTGCCAGAAGACAATAGAGAATAAAAATTTTTTTCGCGGCAGTGGTGGGGTTTGAACCTGCGACCTTATTGGTACGACAACTCCGCCTGGCAGGTGAGAGCGTGGCTCTACCGTGTGAGCTATCCACGAACACAAAAATATCGTTTCAAACCCAAAGTCATTTCAGATCCCTCTCTCACCCACTTCTTGAGATCGCCGATTCGTTCGCCACCATCGCGAAGTAATTTTGACCAGCAGTTAAGCTTAATAGCCAATATTCTCATCACAAACATATAACATAGAAACGATTGAGACATTGAGTATGCTCCGGTGTATGGGGTGAATTTTTAATTCAGAAAAGTGAGTGGAGCAGGCACTTATGTTGGTAACAACAAGATATGAAGTGAGTAGAAAAGTGCCAGAAGACAATAGAGAATAAAAATTTTTTTTCGCGGCAGTGGTGGGGTTTGAACCTGCGACCTTATTGGTACGACAACTCCGCCTGGCAGGTGAGAGCGTGGCTCTACCGTGTGAGCTATCCACGAACACAAAAATATTCGTTTACAAACCCAAGTCATTTCTAGATCCCTCTCACCCACTTCTTGAGATCGCCGATTCGTTCGCCACCATCGCGAAGTAATTTTGACCAGCAGTTAAGCTTAATAGCCAATATTCTCATCACAAACATATAACATAGAAACGATTGAGACATTGAGTATGCTCCGGTGTATGGGGTGAATTTTTAATTCAGAAATAGTGTGAGAGCATTATGATAGTAACAACAGTATGAAGTGAGTAGAAGTGCCAGAGCATAGCATAAATTTTCTCGCGGCGGTGTGGGTTGAACTCGCCTTATTGCGCAACCGCTGCAGGTGGAGCGTGGCTCTAACCTGGCTATCCACGAACAAAAAATATTGTTTCAACCAAATGTCTCATTTTCTAGATCCCTTCTATCTACCACATTCTGAGAATCGCCGATTCGTCGCACCACTTCGAAGTAAATTTTGTACCACAGTTAAGCTTTATAGCCATATTCTATCAAAACATATACATAGAACGATTGAGACATTGAGTATGCTCCGGTGTATGGGGTGAATTTTTAATTCAGAAAAGTGAGTGGATAGCTCACACGGTAGAGCCACGCTCTCACCTGCCAGGCGGAGTTGTCGTACCAATAAGGTCGCAGGTTCAAACCCCACCACCGCGCGAAAAATTTTTATTCTCTATTGTCTTCTGGCACTTTTCTACTCACTTCATATCTTGTTGTTACCAACATAAGTGCCTGCTCCACTCACTTTTCTGAATTAAAAATAATAATTGTACCGTATAGTTGATTTTTAGAACATAGAAACGATTGAGACATTGAGTATGCTCCGGTGTATGGGTGAATTTTTAATTCAGAAAAGTGAGTGGATAGCTCACACGGTAGAGCACGCTCTCACCTGCCAGGCGGAGTTGTATTCTCTATTGTTTCTGGCACTTTTCTACTCACTTCATATCTTGTTGTTACCAACATAAGTGCCTGCTCCACTCACTTTTCTGAATTAAAAATAATAATTGTACGTATAGTTGATTTTTAGAACATAAACGATTGGACATTGAGTATGCTCGGTGTATGGGTGAATTTTAATTCAGAAAGTGAGTGATAGCTCACACGGTAGAGCCACGCTCTCACCTGCCAGGCGGAGTTGTCGTACCAATAAGGTCGCAGGTTCAAACCCCACCACCGCCGCGAAAAAAATTTTTATTCTCTATTGTCTTCTGGCACTTTTCTACTCACTTCATATCTTGTTGTTACCAACATAAGTGCCTGCTCCACTCACTTTTCTGAATCAAAAATAATAATTGTACCGTATAGTTGATTTTTAACAACTTTTGGTTGAACAAAAATGTCTTAATGGGTGGGGCTCTTGACTCCTTTGGCAGATAGGAGAGGTGTATCTTTTGTGCCCTCTGCATGTTGTTTTTTCCTCCTAGTTCTAGAATAGAACTATTTTGTTTCACCTGGACAAGGCCTTGGACCATTTTTGATGTTTCCTTTTTAAAGGGAGATTTCTCTCCCTTGTAAACTAAACCATCCTTCCATTATATTTGATGTAAAACTATTTTTTTCTGAAGCTCAACTCTTGGTGTTTACTCTTGACTGTTTGTTTGCAGATAATTATAATATTATATATTCGTAATGGTATCTCCATTTTTCCCTTTCACTTGTGAAACATTTTGGAGGCTAAATGAATTAGACATTAAAATTACCATTTACTAGGTAGAAACGTGCTCTTGTACATACAGAATTCGATTTCTTTTTTTTTCTCCAGATGGCTTTGATAAGTTTGGACAGCAGTCAAATTCAAATGATTCATATCACCGGTCTATGATGAAAATGCACACTGCGGGAAGTTCTGACAATTGCAACAGTTTCACGATGAAGAATAAATCTCATAAAAACAGATACAACTATAGGATTGATCCTGCCACTCAGAAATACTGTTGCCCATTCTGCAGTAATCAGTATGTCTCTTTTCCCAATCTCACTGAGCATATCAAAGTCAAACATGAAGGAAGTTATCCATTTTCTTGTCAAATTTGCGGCAAAGGTTTTGTACGTAGGATTCATCTTGTTGGTCATATGGTTTCTCACGGACTTCCAATGCAGTTTAAGTGCTTTACTTGTGGCCAGAAATATGCACACAAGACATCTCTGACACATCACCAAAAAATAGCTCATAATATTGACAATGACTTGTGAAACTTCTCAGACTTCTCCATCTTCTGTCATAAAGTGATGCACATGTTTTTTAAAATAATTCTGGAGAGCATAATATAAATTCCCATGCCTTTAGGGATATTAAAATTCATCTTCAGTGCTTTTGTCAGATTTTCGTGCTGCCATTTTAGTTTTACTGTTTGGATGGGGCAGTCACCTGCTGTGTCTTCTATAGATCCCTCAATATTATTTTCTACTTCCATTCTGTTTTCTGATTTTCTGTCATTGCATTGAGATTAGAATACTTGGTTTTACTCTAGCACAGTCTGGGATCTTTTGCCCAAAGGTAAACATATTTATTATTATTATTATTATTATTTTTTTTTTTTTGGAGATTATTATTATTATTATTATTATTATTATTATTATTATTATTATATTATTATTATTATTATTATTATTATTATTATTATTATTATTATTATTATTATTATTATTATTATTATTATTATTATTATTATTATTATTATTATCATTATTATAATTATTATTATTGTTATGTTTTCCAATTGCTTTCTGTCTTTGTCTTGGAATGAGATTACTTAGTTTTGTCCTAACCCTGGTTGGAGTCCTTGGCTGGGAGGGAAACAGTCGAATCTATAATTAAAGTTTTGGGAGATGATATTTTTTTCCTTGTAAATCATCTCTCTGTTATGTGCTGTTATTTATTTAGTTAATTTTTTAAAATCTTTGACACATGATTTGTAGACATTTGAGTGTGTTCCTCTTAGTGGGATCTTGTGCTGGTGTCTGGGTGAGACTTTTAGGTAATCTCAAACTAAGTACACGGTAGTGTGCTCTTGGAATCTACATCTGTTTGAACCATTCCACTGTCTTACCTGGGTTGGGTTCCTACCTCCCATAGTGGGCAGGGAGGTACTTACTTTGTCTTCTATCCCCCTATATCTGTTTTCCAACTTGCTTTCTATCTTGTCTTAGAATGAGATTACTTACTTTTGTCCTGACCCAGCCGGATACCTTAGCTGAGAGGGAAACAATCAAATATATGGTCAGTTTTGGGAGATGATATTTTTTTCCTTGTAAATCAAATCTCTGTTATGCACTGTATTATGTTTTGTATAAATTTTAGATACGATTTGTAAACATTTGAGTGTATTCCTCTTAGTGGGGACCTGTGCTTGTGTCTGGATGAGACTTTTAGGTGATCTCAAACTAAGTATTTTGATGGTGTGCTCCTGGAATCAACACCTGTTTCCTATTTGAACCAATTCCCCTTCGTCTTCCTTTTTCTTGGGTGCTTTAATTGTAATTCTAGAACTTTTTACTATCCCATTTTCTTCCTTTTTACTGGCGCTGATATAACCTAAATATGTTGTAAGCGCCGTAAAACCCTTTAAAAAAAAAAAAACAAAAAAAAAAACCCCAACAAATTTAATTCTCATTTATGGTCTTTAAAAAGTCGTAAATAGTTGAATGTTCAAAAAATTATAAACACACACACACATGTACACAAATCATTGAAAATTTTAAAAGGGAGGACAAAACCGTGAATGAAAAAATGACAAGGCTTTATCTATATGCCTTTTTGATAACCAGGGCATCAGTTAGACGACCATTATGATGTGCATTGGTAGTCAGATTAAGTGTCAGGGGTACTATTAACACATGTGAACTAATCACAAAATTGGACCATCTCTAACAATCACTATGGATTACCCCCACCCCCTCCTAGACCTGTAAATTCTCAGTCAATTAACTGAAATCAGTCAATTTGTCAAATTCAAATATTAAAAAAAAAGGAAAGAAAGAAGTGAAGAAAGAAAGAATTCACAAATCGTCGTCGAATGACCGTATAGTAATTAGGAGTGTTCCATAATGCCACGCATAGCTCATGGGAGCCGTTAATATTAACGATGGATTTATTGCCAAGGCAAAGCGGCGCTTTTTAGAATTGGCGTGACTGAACACATTCCATTGAAATTTCACACAGCCTTCGTTAAATTATTTTTTCACTTTCCAACCTGTCGTGATCCCAACGGTAGCCAATTTTAACTGAGCCGCCGGGCGATAAATTTCACTGTTTCGTCTAAGCCAAAATTGACCACAATTACAAGCTGGGGTTTAAAATTATAAAAAAAAATAAAATGCGAATGCCGGAAGTAACATCTCTAGTAGATGATGGAGACACCTTTAAATCGAATAAGATAGATTGCTACAAGCACATTCCGATTGCCTCACGTTGTAAACAAACTGGTTGACCATTTCTTCACTGATTGAGTACCTGATTATAAGGAACAATGGTAAGTAGCCTAATTAATTCCCGTGCAAATCAGGACGTTTTCTGCCATTGTTTTGCTCAAGCCCAAGCGAGCTTGCTGTTTTGTGGCGATTTACCTTCATTTCGATTCTTTGAATTTTTCCGCTACGCCTGCCGAAGTTTCTTCTTGATAATTCACTTCTACTTAATAATTCAGTGTATTGGCCAGAAGTCATATTTATTTAAGTTTTTGTTTCTCTGTCATTTACTGATTGAAAATCAAGTTTGATCATTGCTACATTATTCTAATGTTCTCACAATGGCTGAGCTGTTCGTGGATCGCAATTCAGACTTGTCGAGCATCGATAAAGTTAAAGATGTGAGTGTGAGGAATAAATTCAATTGGTCATGGCTAGAAGTTAAAGATGATAATGGTGATTATTTTTCTGACTATGTCAAAAAAAATTCCAGAGGCAGGAATATGACTTTGATGAAGTCATCTTTACCTATATGAATGACATGCTTATTTAGCATTCCTTCTACATCAAATTATGGCAGTCATACTTCCAGTAAGAAATAACACCCACTATTTTAATGTATTGTATTTATCACTCTCCTCTCCAATGATGCCCTTATTTTAAAAAAAATAATTGAATCTTCAGTTTGTCGAAGAGTTTCAGTCAATTTTTATAGAGCTCATTTACAGGTCTACCCTCCCCCTTTCCTCCAGGCCCTCAGTAGAATCCTGTGCCCTTATCGCTGCAGGTGATGAAGTTACAATTATCATCAACATAACAAGAACAACTGCTACTACTGCCACCCCCATCACTACTACTGCTACTACTGCCACCACCACCACCATCACTGCGACTACTACTACTACTACTAGTACTACCACTACTACTACTACTACTACTACTACTACTACTACTACTACTACTACTACTACTACTACTACTACTACTACTACTACTACTACTACTACTACTACTACTACTACTACTACTACTACTACTACTACTACTACTGCTTCTCCTCCTACTACTACTACTGCTCCTCCTCCTCCTACTACTACTACTGCTCCTCCTCCTCTTCCTCCTCCTATTCCTCCTCCTCCTCCTCCTCCTACTACTACTACTTCTACTACTACTACTACTACTACTACTACTACTACTACTACTACTACTACTACTACTACTACAACAACTACTACTACCACTACTACTACTACTACTACCACTACTGCTGCTGCTGCTGCTGCTGTTGCTAGTATTACCACTACAACTACTGCTCTTTTACACTTTGCAACTGGCATATCTTCCCAAGAGACATATATGAACAATTAAAAAAAGTTTCTCTCCCTCTCTCTCTCTCTCTCTCTCTCTCTCTCTCTCTCTCTCTCTCTCTCTCTCTCTCTCTCTCTCTCTCTCTCTCTCTCTCTCTCTCTCTCTCTCTCTCTCTCCTCTCCCTCTCTCTTCTCCTCCCTCTTTCCTCATGTACCTCTTCTCTCTCTATATCTCTCTATGTATCTCTCTCTTATCTCTCTCCTCATTCTCTCTTTACTCTCTCTATCTCTCTCTCTCGTCTCTCTCTCTCTCTCTCTCTCTCTCTCTCTCTCTCTCTCTCTCTCTCTTCTCAGAAATGAATTTTAAACCAAATTTCAACGATGAGATATTTGAGCATCTCTTTCTCTCTCCCTCTATATCTCTCTATCTCTCTTTCTCTCTCTCTCTCTCTCTCTCTCTCTCTCTCTCTCTCTCTCTCTCTCTCTCTCTCTCTCTCTCTCTCTCTCTCTCTCTCAGAAATGAATTTTTAAACCAAATTTCAACGATTAGATATTTGAGCATCAACCATTATTGTTTGCAATTGAAAATTTTGTTGTGTAAATTTTTTAATTTCCAAGGTCATAAATGTTTTAATCTCGTAAATTATCACTTTCATGTTTTGCCGGACACAGTGAATGCTCATTTTGTAACGATCTGAATGTGATCATACGGTGGTGTCAATGTGGGACTTATAAGCAGTTTCTGACAAGTCAGTCCTTGGCTTTGCTTCGGATCTATATTAATTGAATTAATGGCGTTCATTTTCTTTGCTGCTTGATAGCTAGATCAAATATTTTGGCTATTATATCACTGACTGTGAAATGACCAGAAGTGTTGCGAGTGCTGTAACCACCCCCTCCCCTTCCAGGACATGATTATTAGTATTCAGTCAAATCATAATCACGCTTTATGTATATAAACCTAAGAATCAGACATAAGACTGTGGGCAGTACAATTAAATTTAATTTACCACATAAATTTGATTGTATCTTTTCTGAATGTGTTTAATTTCCCATTTTATATGTTGAATTAGTGAGTAGTGTACAAACATGAATTCTTCTTTTGATCAACTTCAATATCCTGAATTATTCCCTTTGCCTTAGTTTTTATTTTGGTTCAGGTTTCTCACGATTACAATCACCAATTCTTTTTCATGGTGCTGAAATGCAAGCATTGTCTAATTCCCAGAAGAAAATAAAAAAGACAACTTCCATCGATGATTTCTGTTTTTACAGATGATCCCATGACAGATGAATCCAAGCTTTTAAACAAGAGCAATGTTGACCTTGGACACTCACAAGCCACTGCATATGACTCCATAAACCCAGCAGCTAGGGCTAGAAATAGGTCTTCAAGAAGAAGATCACAGTGGAAGAAACATTATGAGTTTGATGAGAATACTCAGAAATTTTGTTGCCTAATATGCAACAGGCAGTATGATTTATACCGCAATATTAATACACACATACAGATAAAGCATGAGGGAAATTTTCCAGTTTCTTGTAAGTTATGTGGAAAAGGACTCCAGACCAAAGCCCAATTAGGGGGTCATTTGACAACTTCTCATGGACTACCAATGCAGTTCGAATGCCCTATTTGTGGTCTTCAGTATGCTTTAAAATCATCTTTGACAAGGCATCAAAAGACTCATCAACATTTTGAATAGACAAAGAAATATTTATTTGAGTGGAAAGAAATGAAATTCTCAACAAAAAAAAATTATTACTTAAGCATCTTTGAAAATTAAAGCATTAATATAAGATGGCATTTGAGGGACTAATTTCTATAAGTTTCTGTAGCAACAGGTGTTCTGAAAGGAAGGTTAGAAGAGGGGGATGTGGATGGGGCGGGGATGGTAAGAAGATTAAGACAGGGCAACACTATAACACTATATCATCTTGCCAATCTTCTACAAACGGGTGATTTCTATTTTCTCCAGGTGACCTTGAGACATCAGGATCAACAAATGTAATCGACACCTGTGCATATTCGGAATCTTCTTTTGGCTCTGGTTCTGATTTTACTCATCAAGCTATGAGGGATTGCCATGTTTCTCCAGCTAAGAGGAGTGTGAAAGAAGCACAGAAGATACAATATCAATTTGATATGTTAACAGGAAAATATCACTGCCTTTTATGCAACAACCAGTTTAGACTCCTTAGCAGTGCGATAACACATATTCAAATAAAACATGAAGGAATTTTCCCAGTTTACTGTAAAATTTGTGGAAAAGGGTTCCAGACCAATGCTCAGTGTGTAAGCCATATGACAGTATTACACGGGTTACCAATGCAATTTCAGTGTTCTATCTGTGGACATAAATATTCTCGGAAATCTTCATTGAGGAGGCATGAAATATCACATCACTGAAACTACAAGAGGTCTTGATTACAAGTCTGACAGCCCTCAGTATTGGCACCCATTATCTGGTCGAGTAAAAAAGCCCACAGACCCACACGACATCAATCATTTCAAAAAGATTGTCACAATGCTCTCAATTTTCCAGTGAAGGCCCTTAGTTTTGAGATTTGGTCTTTTATTTTTTTTTTTTTTACACCGACCCATGAAATCTTCTTGTTTTAAAACATCATCATTGCTGCACTGCCTGCTTTGTTCCTTCTGCATACATCATGTATATTTTATAGTTTGATTATGTTTGTATTTGGATCCAACAGCTAATTTAATTAGGAGGTATTTAACTGGGATCTTTTTCTTATTATTCGAACAACCAATAACACTGTACTATTTATTGTGAATGGTTTAATATTTATTTTCTTACCACATGAGGGACTTGAGTCATAATATTATCAAAGCATTCCTGACCTCCCATAGTGGGCAGGGGGGTACATACTGTGTCTTCTATCCCCTTATATCTGTTTTCCAACATGCTTTCTGTCTTTGTCTTGGAATGAGATTACTTTGTTTTGTCTGGGTGGGGATCCTGACCTCCCGTAGTGGGCAGGGAGGTACATACTGTGTCTTCTATCCCCTTATATCTTGTCCAACAAGCTTTCTGTCTTTGTCTTGGAATGAGATTACTTGGTTTTTTTCCTGGCCCTCGTCAGAGTCCTGGCTGAGAGGGAAACAGTCAAATGCATAGTTATTGTTTTGGGAGATGATATTTTTTTCCTTGTAAATCATCTCTCTGTTATGTATTATTATATTTGTTATTTTTAATGTATAATGTAAGCATTTGAGTGTATTCCTCTTTGTTGGATTTTGTGCTTGTGTCCGGATGAGACATTGGTGGTCTCAAACTAAGTACATTGGTGGCATGCTCTTGGAATCTACATCTGATCCCTATTTGTTCCTAGTTCCCCTTTGTCTTACTTTCTCTTGGGTGCTTTAATTGTAATTCTAGAACTTTTTACTATCCCATTTTCTTCATTTTTACTGGCGCTGATATAACCTAAATGTGTTGCTAGCGCCGTAAAACCCTTAAAAAAAAAACAAAACAAAAACTTGGTTTTGTCCTGGTCCTGGCCAGATGCCCTGGTCGAGGGGGAAGCAGTCAAATGCATAGTTAGTTTTGAGAGATGATATTTTTTCCTTGTAAATCATGTCTCTGTTATGCACTGTATTGTGTTTTCTTTTTATTATATATGATTTGTAAAACATTTGAGTGTATTCCTCTTAGTGGGGACATGTGCTTGTGTCTGGATTAGGTTTTTAGTGGTCTTAAACTAAGTACTTTGATAGTGTGCTCTTGGAATCTACATCTGTTTCCTATTTGAACCAATTCTCCTTTGTCTTACCTTTTCTTGGGTGCTTTTATTGTAATTCTAGAACTTTTTACTATCCCATTTTCTTCCTATTTACTGGCGCTTATATGACCTAAATGTGTTGCAAGCGCTGTAAAACCCTTAAAAACAAACATTATTCATGTTTGTCAGACATCATCTGATTGTATCTTCTTTGGCCAGAGTCCTGTGCTTAACTTGATGTGACAACAGGCCTATTGCTGCTGTTATTTTTCTAATCTAGTCCCATTTGTCATTTTGTCATTCTTTCCTTTAAGATGATAATTTCTTAATTTTTGAAATGTCATCTTTCACCTCCCTGGTCATGATGTGACCTAAATGTGGTGTAGTCCAAACAGGCTATTGAGGGAAAAGAAAGAGATATAATCAATATTGTTGAGCAGTTTTATCATCTTCAGTCTTATCATTAGTGCTTCGTGGATTTTACTGGAAGTTTAAAGACAATATATTTTTAAAAAAATATTCGTGGATTTTTATTTTTAGCTATCTTCAACTCTCACTCTCTCTCTCTCTCTCTCTCTCTCTCTCTCTCTCTCTCTCTCTCTCTCTCTCTCTCTCTCTCTCTCTCCTCTCTCTCTCTTCTCTCTCTCTCTCTCTCCCTCTCTCTCTCTCTCTCTCTCTCTCTCCCTCTCTCCCTCTCTCTCCCTCCCTCCCTCTCTCTCTCTCCCTCCCTCTCTCTCTGTCTCTCCCCCCCCCCCTTCTCTCTCTCTTGTAATTTTACACTTTTATTTTTGCTTCGTCAATTTGGGGCTATTGTGATCGAAAATATGAAGCCCAGAAAAAGAGAAAAAAAAGGGGGGAGGGGGGTGTTATGACATTTGTGAGTCATTTAGGAAATAAAGCAAACTTTTGTCTCCAAAGAACTGTTTATTTTATTTTCCAGATGGTTTCCAAACAGCCGGAGAACAAGCCAATACTTCAGATTCCTATCAACCAATAATTGGTACAAATAGCCATGGAAATAGGGGAAACCCTTTTATACTGAGTGGGAATAAGCCCAGCTACCGATATGATCACATTACCCAGAAATTCTGTTGCCCAATATGTAACAATCAATATATGTCTAACAGTACAGTGACACAGCACATTAAAGTCAAACACGAAGGGTATAGCCCTTTTATTTGTAAGTTATGCGGCAAAGGTTTTCAGCGACAAATTCATCTCATTGGTCATCTGAGCTCTACTCATGGTCATCCCACTGAGTTTGAGTGTTCAAAATGTGGCCAGAAGTATGCATTTAAGACATCGTTAACGAGGCACATGAGATATGCTCATGGAATTAACATTTATTGTTGATAAATATAATGTACATGATACACTGTTTTTAGTGTCGGGTGGCATGCATGTATTATGGTCTAAAGGTAAAAGAGAATAAATAGTCAGATACCTAATGAATAAAAAAACACAACAAAACTGTCACAATTGAATTTGATGGCTGACAAAACAATTCATAGATGGTGTTTTATATGTACACCTTGATAGCAGTAGGAATAGTGTCTTTGTTTCCAACTACATTTGTTTCTTTATGATACTGTCAGTCTATTTTTCTGCCTTTTTCTCCGTCCTGTTCATAATCATCCCAATATATTTTTTACGGGAGTTGGATCTGATTTTGATTTGTATTTTGCTGAGAAGGGAATAAATGGATTTACTGGTAGTTTTTGTGATATATATATATATATTTTATTATTTTTTTAAATTTTTATTTATTTATTTATTTATTTTTTTTCATTGTAGATTATCTCCCATTTTATATTGTTATGCTAAGGTTGTTTTATATGTTTCTTGTGTAACCATTTGTTGCCGTGTCACTGTGGGATGCTTATTTTGTTTCCAATTAGCTACAATCTGATCTTATTTGAATTTGTCACCTTTGACTTTCTTTTTCTTAGGTGCTTCTTAGTTTAGTATTAGTATAACTGACCTCCCATAGTGGGCAGGGGGGCACATCCTGCGTCTTCTATCCCCTTGTATCTGTTTTCCAACATGCTTTCTGTCTTTGTCTTGGAATGAGATTACTTGGTTTTGTCCTGGTCCTGGCCAGATGCCCTGGCTGAGAGGGAAACAGTCGAATGTATAGTTAGTTTTGGGAGATGATATTTTTTTCATTGTAAATTATCTCTCTGTTATGCACTGTATTATGATTTCTTTGTATTATATATGATTTGTGAAACATTTGAGTGTGTTCCTCTTAGCGGGGACCTATGTGCTTGTGTCTGGATGAGACTTTTAGTGATCTCAAACTAAGTACTTTGATAGAGTGCTTTTGGAATCTACACCTGTCTCTTATTTGAACCAATTCCCCTTTGTCTTCCCTCGTCTTGGATGCTTTATTGTAATTCTAGAACTTTTTACTATCCCATATTCTTCCTTTTTACTGGCGCTGATATGACCTTAATGTGTTGCAAGCGCCGTAAAACCCTTAAAAACATTAAAAACATAAAAAACAGTATAAATTAAATATTTTGACTTTTCTCCTGTTTTCCTTTTGACTGATGCGGAAGTGACCTAATAGTATTGCAAACCTCTATAAACAAGTAAATAGTGTCACAAGTGCTGTTAAACGTTAAGAACAAATAAACAATTTCTACTTAGTCATCATGATATATTTAAATGTCATTTTATTTTATTTGTGAGTACAGTGGAATCCTGTTGTAACGAGATGTATGGGACTGGTGCGAAAAATCCGTTATAGCAGGATTCTCGTTATAAGAGATCATGTAATAAACTCAAGGGAAATAATTAAGTGGGCCTACTCTGGGTATTGGGTTATAATTATTCTTTGTATTATCTCCCCTGATAGTGATATCGTTGAACATGACTGTTGGGCATTAAGTATAGTTGGTCAATTAAGAATGTTTTTTTTTTTTTTTGTTTTGTTTTGTTTTTTTTTTGGGGGGGGGGGGGGGGGGTATGTTTTTTTTTGGTACGTTATGGGAGGGGATTGTTCCAGTTTTATTTATCCCATCTAACAAAATACAAATTCAAACACACACCCAACACTCCAGACAGACAATTAAAAAATTAACATGAATTTAAAAAATATTAACAATCAGAATCAAATTCTAACATACATTAAGTCACCACATTCGTCCACTCATTCAAATCTCGAGATCTTAGGCAAATTCATGATACATAGCATAGGTAATATAGGTTATCATATAAAAAAAAAAACACTTGTTCTTATATCATGGATTTTGGTTTGAAAAAAGAGTCAATTGTTGACTGTTTCTTTGTACTGGTGGCAACGTCATTGATGAAATTGTCTAGGACGTTGATGCTCCCTATCACTGACATGCCGTTTTCTTGCTGCATGCAAAACTGGCGAACCACTTCAAATGCCTGCAGTGCTGCTTTTGATGGAATGATGGCGACTTCTTCTGTTGTGTCTTCCTCTTCTGTTATTTCTGAACTCTCTCCAGTTACACATTGTGCTATGTCAGAAGTTGACAATTCCTCTATTGGAGTAAAACTCTCATCCACTGACAGATATTCATTGGCCGTCATATTCAGAGGCATTATGTCTCTCAGTCTGTCAAAAAGGTTGTCGATATCGGTGCGATCGTTGATGGGTACAATATCGTGCGCGGCGTCTGATACTGACAGATCATTGTCCAAATCAACGGTTGGAGACAGAGTAGTTGGGGTGATTTTGAATCTAGCGTGGCGAAAGCATTTTGCAATGGTCTCCATCTTGACATCGTTCCATGCAGAAGCAGAGGTGTACATTGCATCCAACACACTCATTTTTAAGTAGCTGTCGGCACTCCCATCCTTGTCCATGGTGGCAATAAGTCGTTTTAGTACCCTCTTTCTGTAGAGTACTTTAAACGATTGGATAATCCCCTGGTCACAGGGTTGTAGTACACTTGTGGTGTTTGGCGGCAGGAAAAAACAGTTGGATGGCCTTCAAATCAGTCATATGTGGGTGCGCAGAGCAGTTATCCACAATGAGTGCGACGCTTCTTCCTTGCAGAACAAACTTTCTATCTAGCTTCCGCACCCATTGCTCGAAGATCGTACTTGTCATCCACGCCTTTCTGTTGAATTTGTACTCTGTTGGAAGAGCTTTAATGTTTTTGAAACACCGCTGCTTCTCGAACCTCCCTATTGTGAGGAGTGGCAACTTCTCCGTCCCATTCATGTTGGCAGCGATTAACAGTGTGATTCTCTCCTTTGGAATCTTGTTGCCGCTGCACACCTCTCCCTGTCTCGCAAGCGTGCGGTTTGGCAGGCACTTGTAGAACAGCCCAGTTTCGTCCGCGTTGAAGATTTCACCGGGCTGGTATTTCCTCAGGATTTCTTGCAGCTGACCTTTCCTCCAACTGTCAATAGTTTCGGTCGACACTGAAGCTGATTCGCCGCAAACAACTTTCATTGAAATGGCGTGTCTGGCCTTGAAGCGATTCAACCAACCAATGCTCATGTCAAAGTTCTGGTGTCCTAGGGTTTTTGCAAGTTCATTGCCTTTTTCCATTAAGATGGGGCCTGAAATCGGGACACTGAGGCTCCTAGCCTGGTTGAACCATAACAACAAACTGCGGTCGACGTCTTCAAAATCGGGCTTTCTTATTTTCTTCCTTTCCTGCTGGAATCGTCCACTGGTATACGCCGCCATGATGGTTTCTCTATCTTTCAAGATGGTGTGTAAGGTACTTGAAGCGATGTCATGCGACTGACAAATTTCTGCTTTTGTTCGGATCTTTTTATCGACCTCTTCAATCAACATAGCTTTGGTCTCAAGAGTTAAACATTTACATTTCTTGATAAATGATTTAGAGTTAGAGGCCATTATAAAGGTGCATTGAACAAGGATATGTCTTGACTGGTACTGATGATAATTAAATTAAAACTGACTAGCGCTAGCGATGTTGACTGCTCGGCGTTGGCAATAAGAAAGAAAGGGACTCGCAAATTGCGTTCTCCCCTACCCAAGGCATCGTATAACACCACCATGTCGCCCCCATCCCATTACGTCGTGAGTTGTTCCGCTCGCTTGTACATCTCGTGCCCTCCACTCGCATTCATTCGGTCCATTGTAAGGTTACAGTCTCCCCCCTCCCGCCTACAACTCATCCCCCATCGTAATCAAAGAAGTGAGAGCCATTGTACTGGTGTGTAAGTGATTACATCTAGTCATCTTGCCTAACATCAGACTCTTGTAAACGATGCCTAACAGCAAACACTGCTAGCGTATTTCATGCGATGCGCCTACCTTATCTCTCTACCCCTCCAACTCCCCCTCCCCTCCTAACTCATTCCACGCAGTCTTCATTGTTTGTATGCACACTGAGGATATTCCATTCGCTATACACACCATCGACGCATTATGTCATTTCGTAACCGACCAGGTTTTATTCGCTTTTGCGTTGTACACAACAGCAGCAGTCAGCAGCACTATTCCGTTATAACCGACTCGCGTATTTGTCCGATTGCGTTATAGCGATACTTTTTTTTACAAAGATAAAGAAGAAAAAAACCCGGGGTTTTAGAAAGATGACGTTACAACAGACTTCTCGTTATTCCAGGACTCGTTATAAATGGACTCCACTGTAGTGATATTGGACTTTTAGGTGGTCTTAGGCTAGCTGCATAATATCAGCCTGTATCACCCTATTTATTTTCATGCGGCTTTTTGACCTTGTTCTAGAATCATCATCATCATCATCATCATCATCATCATCATCATCATCATCATCATCATCATCATCATCATCATCATCATTCTGTAGTAGCCCAAGTTGTCTGAGGATCGATCCACAGTTTACAGATTATTTTCTTTTTTTTACTTCACACATTTGTACATGAAAATAGTGGATATACACATAAGAACATACAGGAAATATTTAGAAACAGGGATTTTTAGTTATTACTGATGCACTGTTGAATCACTCGTGTGAATGATGAATGTCTTGTGGGTGCTTATTTCTCTGATGTCATTGGGGAGGTTATTCCAAATTTTAATTGTAGAGGGAAAGATTGAATTCATGTTTGATTTGGTTCTTGCATATGATGGAATTATTTTGTTTTGTTAGATAATTTTCATCAGGACTTTGCTGGATAATTTGCTCATGAAATATACTTCTGTTTCTCATTTGAACGGTTTTTCCCTTTCTCCTTGTCTTAGGTGCATGCAAGTGCAGATCTATTACATTTTATGCTTCATCACGTTCATTTTTATTGGTGTCGAACTCGCCTTAACGTGTCGCTAGTGCTATAAAATTCCCATTTTTAATTCCCATTAAAACTTTTATATTTGATCTATCAAAGGTCTTGGAAAATGGGGGTGTATTTAAAGATAGTGCCAGTATCGGTACAAGAGATTTTATGCTAGGATTTTCGAGTTTTTAGGAGCAAGGACAAATGACATCCATACTTCCACAAATTCCTTGAATGTAGAGTTGCATTTGGTGAAATATCCCACAAGCACCACCAAAAAGAAACAACAAAAAAACCCCCAACAAATTTCTCGTCTCCAGGTGGATTAAAAACAGCTGAATCAACACAATTCATGAGCAGGCAAAACAGATTGGAACAGTCTCAAACCATGGCAGCCAAGTCATATAATCAAAGAGGGACAGCTGAAAACAGTGTCCATAGAATGGTTTACACCTCTGAAAAGCAGATAATTCGAAGTGACTCACAAAGGCTCAGTTATAAGTTTGATCACAACTACCAGAGATTCTGTTGCCCGTTCTGCCCTAAAATGTACACAACGCCGGGCAGTGTGTCAATACATGTTAAAGTCAAACACGAAAGATCGTTTCCATTTGTTTGTCAAGTTTGTGGTAAAGGTTTTAGATCTAGGCCTCACATGGTTGGTCACATGACTGTCCATGGAACTCCAAAGCAGTTCCAATGTTCTGAATGTGGGCAAAAGTATGCCCATAAGACCTCTCTTACAAGCCACCTAAAAGCGGCCCATGACATTTATGATGCAGATGGGGGATTGTCATAGTAGGTTGAACAATTTCTGTAAAGTTGTGATTTACCTGAGTTGATTGTTAAGAAGCATTTAAAAATTACTAACCCAATCTGGTCTCTTTTATCACCACTTTCCCAGTCTACGTCTATTTCACAATTCTTAACTTCTTGCCCTGATTAGATCATCTTTTTTTTCTCTTTAAAAACAAAAAACAAAACAGAATTCAACAGTGCTTGCAATGCTCTTAGGTCTGGGTGGAGTCTTTTGTCCTCCCATAGTCAGTGGTGGGCAGGGAGGTGCTTACTGTGTCTTCTATCCCCCTATATCTGTTTTCCAACCTCTGGGTGGAGATCCTGACCTCCCATAGTGGGCAGGGAGGTACTTATTGTGTCTTCTATCCCCTTCTATTTTCCAACTTGCATTCTGTCTTTGTCTTGGAATGAGATTGCTTGGTTTTGTCCTGGCCCTGGCGGGGGTCCTGGCTGGGAGGGAAACAGTTGGGAGATGATATTTTTTCCCTTGTAAATTATCTCTCTGTTATGTATTATTATATTTGTTATAATTTATAATGTAAGCATTTGAGTGAATTCCTCTTAGTGGGGGCCGTGCTTGTGTCCAGATGAGACTTATTGGTGATGTCAAAGTACATTGATGGTATGCTCTTGGAATCTACATCTGATCCCTATTTGTTCCCAGTTCCCCTATGTCTTACTTTTTCTTGGGTGCTTTATTTGTAATTTTAGAACTTTTTACTATCCCATTTTCTTCCTTTTTACTGGCGCTGATATAACCTAAATGTGTTGCAAGCGCTGTAAAACCCTTAAAAACAAAACAATTTTCCAACCTGCTTTCTGTCTTTGTCTTAGAATGAGATGACTTGGTATTATCCTGGCCCTTGCTGGATATCCAACTGAGAGGGAAACATTCAAATGTATAGTTAGTTTTGGAAAATCATCTCTGTTATGCACTGTATTATGTTTTGTTTACATATTATTTATGATTTGTAAACATTTTAGTGTATTCCTCTTAGTGGGGAGCTGTGCTTGTGTCTAGATGGTTCCGAACCTCCCATAGTGGGCAGGGGGGCACTTACAGGTCTTCTATCCCCCTATATCTGTTTTCCAATTGCTTTCTGTCTTTGTCTTGGAATGAGATTACTTAGTTTTGTCTTGACCCTGACTGGAGTCCTTGACTGGGAGGGAAACACTCAAATGTATTGTTTTAATTTTGGGAGATGATATTTTTACCCTTGTAAATCATCTCTCTGTTATTAGTATTTTTTTAAATTTTTAACATATGATTTGTAAACATTTGAGTGTATTCCTCTTAGTGGGATCTTGTGCTGGTGTCTGGGTGATCTCAAACTAAGTACTTTGATTGTGTGCTGTTGGAATCTACATCTGTTTCCTATTTGAACAAATTCCCCTTTGTCTTACCTTTTCTTGAATGCTTTAATTGTAATTCTTCCTTTTTACTGGTGCTGATATGACCTTTATGTTTTGAAAGTGCCGTAAAACCCTTAAAAACAAAACAAAATAGAATGGTTTTGTTCTGGCTCTTGCTGGGAGGGAAACAGTATAGTTTTGTTAAGATATTTTCTCCCTTGTAAGGCATGTCTCTGTTATTTTTTTTTTTTAAAGTTTGATTTGTAAACATTTGATTGTATTCCACTTAGTGGGATCCTGTATTTGTTTCTTGATGAGACTTGAGGTGATCTAAACTAATTACACTGATAGTGTGCCCTTGGAATCCTCTTCTGTTCCCTATTTGAACCAGTCTCCTTTGTCTTACTTTTTCTCGGGTGCTTTTGATTGTAAATCTATAATGTTTTTTTACTTTGCCATTTGCTTCTGTTTTAATGGTGCTGATATGGCCTAAAAGTGTTGCAAGCACCTTAAAACCCTTAAAAACAAACTATACTTTGTCCGTAACATCACCGGATAAAACAATGTATTAATGCAAACATAGTATACTCATCATTTTGATCAACAGAATTATTTGATTTGTGTTTTGAAGAAAAATGGACATCACAATGCAGAGTTTGCATTAATTACAAAACCAATTTGAAATGTATATTTAATGATAATATATTATTAGTTGGAATAGTTTTTCTTCTCTCTCTCTCTCTCTCTCTCTCTCTCTCTCTCTCTCTCTCTCTCTCTCTCTCTCTCTCTTTCTCTCTCCATATAAGTGAGTGTGACCCAAGGGTGTAGCGGGAGGGGGGGGGGGGGGGGGGGGTGATGGTGTTCTTTACTTGTGGGTCAAGGAGATCAATTCATTATCTCGTGTATACTCTATTATATCCTTCCACATAACTTTTAGTCGTGAAACAATGGTTTATCATACTGGTATTATTTGTTTCAGATCTGGGAAAATCAAGGGAGAACCAAAAGTGGCATCAATCATCCTCTATGTCAGAAATGAGTTGTACTTATGGTGCAGACAAATTTCAAATGGCCACTCAAGCAGATTATCCGCATTTTGAATGTACCATTGATCCCAGCAGGCCGTTTTGTACCCTCTGTAATATACGTATTTGTCCAACAAAAAAAGATCATCAAAAGCACATTAATTTTTATCATCGTGACGCAAATCCACTTCCTTGGGTGTGCTCTCAATGTCAGATGGGATTTTTTTCAAAAATTGGTCTCAATGAACATGTGTTGAAGCACCAGGGAGCACTGTTTGAATGTCGCGTTTGTGGCATTAAGTTTACAATTAAAAAGGTGTTGAAGAAACACATGCAAATCAAACACAAAGTGAATGAATGTCCAAGTTGTAAAGAAATATACTCAGTTGATAGTCGGAATCCACATATTTGTAGATGGCAATGATGATTTCTTCTGATATCTTCAAACATTACAAGCAGATTATTCGCAGATGTCAGATACTGAAATGAGGTGTTTTATGAACATAAATTTCAGTATTTTTTTGTGGTGGGTAGAATTTCTGTTTGGGTGGAGAAACTTTGGTTGCCTCTGGGCCTCTGGATTCTGCATTGGTGCCCAGCCTTGCTGTTTTTTCTATTCCCTTAAATCATTTATCCTTTCCGTGCAGCTTTGTGTTTTTGTTCTGGAAAAGGACCATTACGTTTCTCATATGCCCTGCTTGGAGTCTTTTGCTAAGAGGGAACAGATAGATCTATCTTTTTGTGGGATATTATTTTTAAAACATTTGTAAAGCATCTCTCCATCGTTCAGATTTTACTATAAAAATGCTTATTTTGTATCCATCTCAGTGTATCTTTCTTGCGAAGTTCCTTTAATGCTGTCAATATGGAACTTTTAGATGATTTCATACTAGCTACAAAGGGTATTTTGTTCTTAGATCTATTTTTGATCTGTGATGAAGTCTTCTTTGTCTTTAGCTTTTCTTTGGTAGGTACTTATTTAGATTGTAATCTTTTTCTTTTGGCTACTGATATCTTCCCTTTTCACTGGCCCTGAATTGACCTAAAACTGAAAGAGCTGTATAATTGCAAAACAAATATCAGCATTTTTGCTTTACTATATTATCACAAACTTTGGAATGCTTGAATTACTTGTAGTTTACAGATTTTTGAAAAATTGATGCAGGCCTACCTCAATATATTAAAACTCTTGACTGGGTTTTAAAAATTCTACCCCCCCTCCCCCCCCCCCCCCCTCCCTTAAAAAAATTTTTTTCTCTCTCTTTTAATGATGATAAACTCTCATCCTAATCTAAGGAAGTCCTTATCGAGATTGTAAAGGCTTTAAAATTCTACGTGGATCCATTCTTGAGATTTTGAGTGTTTATGACATGCAATTTTTGTACCACTCTGAAATCATGATTATAAAAATCTCCACTGGGTGGGGTTCCTGACCTCCCATAGTGGGCAGAGAGGTACTTACTGTGTCTTCTATTCCTCTATATCTGTTTTCCATCTTGCTTTCTGTCTTTGTCTTGGAATGAGATTACTTGATTTTGTCCTGGCCCTGGCCAGATACCCTGGCTGTGAGGGAAACAGTCAATTATATAGTTAGAATTTTGGGATATGATTTTTTCCCCCTTGTAAATCATCTCTCTGTTATGCACTGTATTATTTTTGTTTACATGTTATAAATATGATTTGTAAATATTTCAGTGTATTCCTCTTAAAGGGGACCTTTGCTCGTGTCTGAATGAGACTTTAGGTGATCTCAAACTAAGTACTTTGATAGTGTGCTTTTGGAATCTACATCTGTTTCCTATTTGAACCAATTCCCCTTTGTCTTACCTTTTCTTGAGTGCTCTGTCATTCTAGAACTTTTGACTATCCCATTTTTTCCCTTTTTACTGGCGCTGATATGACCTTAATGTGTTACAAGCGCCGTAAAACCCCTAAAACAAACAAACAAACAAAAATCTCCACTACAATAATACTGTGTTTATATAATTATAATTTATTCCACATAATCTGATACGAATATCCCATTGTTTGTGACATGTGAAATCCTTGCTAATGTTTTATGCATTTATTTCCTCACATTTTGCATTGCGAAAAGTCGTTAATTGGGAAATTTTATTTTTTTACTCTGTTGGATACAAGTTTTGAATAAATTTTCAAAATAAAATTGTGATTGTTTGTGTTTCTCATTGAAAGTTAGTTTTTCTTTTTTTATTTCTTTATTTTCTTTCTCTATTTCTTTCTCTAATACTCTATTTGCGAAATTATATTTTATTCTATTGGTTCAAATTTTTGAATAAATTTTCAAAATCAAATGTGATTTGTTTGTGGTTCTCAGTGAAAGTTAATATTTTCTTTGCTTTTTTTTTTCGTTTGTTGTTCTCAATTTCTGTTATTTATTTATTTAATTTTGACACAGAGAATGTATTAAAGTCCATTGAATGTGTCACTTTCATAACTACTTATTACTGTGAAACTTTGGTTGGCTTTTTTTGTGAGCAATAATTTGGGCATCAATTGTATCGAGATAAATCGAGGAAAATTAAAGTTACAATGCTCTTGGTACCATACAAAATGTTACATATGGGTGGTCCATGAATTTAGTCATTTGATATAACCCCCCTCTCTCTCTCACACACACACATACATACACCATGGTGGGAAGAGAGGTCGCTTGCTGTACCTTCTATCTCTTAGTCCCCATATCTGTTTTTCTTTTCCATATTGCTCTCTGTCTTTGTTCTGGATTGAGATTGCTCTGTTTTTTTTCCGACCATGGCACAAACCCTGAGTGGGAGACTGTCAAATATATAGAGTACCTTTATTTTGTTGTTGGAGAGATGATGTTTTTTCCCCCTTATAAATCATCTCTCTGTTATGTACTATTGTGGTTAGCGTGATCCTTTGCTTGTGCCTGGATGGGACTCTTTAGGTCATGTTGATTGCTCGTGAAATTTTCTGTTCTCTATTTGTACCCCTTTGTCTTGTATTTCCTTTGTTAGGTTCACTTCAGATCCACAAGTTTTCCTCTGTCATTTTCCTTTTTACTGGTGCTGAAATGAACTTATACATAGTCTAGCAGTCAAAATTATTCCGTGCATTCCATGTAAAATTTTTGCCAATGAGCACATATTTACTGGCAAATCTAAAGATTATAAAACTGTATTTTTACAGATTGATAAACAAGTAACTTAAAAACCATAAATAAAAAAACAAATTAAGGGTAATTCTATATTACCCGTTGACTCAACTGAGTATTTATCAAATCTGCTAGGGCATAAGGATTGGCCATTTGATTTTGGGAATCATTGTCTGGTCGCCCTGTTGCCAGATTCATTTGTGGGCTCCGACCAACTTTATTACTGAACCAATATTGATTGTTGATAGCTGAAAAGATTCATCTAGATCTACTTGTATGTCAATTTCCACAATACAGTAGTATAATAGTAGCTGAGTGCCTGCTCGTAGCAGCCTTTAGTTCCCCGCAAATATTGCACATTTTCTATTAGTACAGCTGGGTTAGTCTTTTGTCCTCCCATGGTGGGCAGGAGGCACTTGCTGTGTCTTCTATATCTCTATATGTTTTTTTGTTGTTTTTTTTAAATTTTGGGTTGCTTTCTGTCTTTGTCTTGGAATGGGATTACTTGGTTTTGTCCTGGCCCTGAGGTTCTTGCCTGAGATGGCAACAATCAAATAATATTGCCAGTTTTAGAAGGTGATTCTTTTCCTCTAAATAATTGCTCTGTTATGTACTGATCGTTATATTGTTGTTTTTAATATATCATTATACTTGTTAGGCATACTTTTTACTCTAGCAAAATATCTGTCACTGCCTCTAGCTAGATACTCATTCAAAGCTAAGTGGAGTGAGATAAAATGTGTAAAATGCCTTCATCCCCTTAAAAAAAAAAATCACAGGGCAAAGTTTTCAGATTATTTTCACTTATCTACAACAATTCTTTCTTTTATTCTTGCCCATCCGATTACATGTATTTCTGCCTACTCTAATTTCTGCATTGCCGACAAAACATGTCAATGAGTCATCTTTAGAAACAATTTAGCCCATTCTTGTTATGGGTGGGGATCCTGACCTCCCATAGTGGGCAGGGAGGTACATACTGTCCTTCTATCCCTTATATCTGTTTTCCAACATGCTTTCTGTCTTTGTCTTGGAATGAGATTACTTGATTTTGTCCTGGCACTGGCCGGAATCCTGGCTGGGAGGGAAACAGTCAAATGCATAGTTATTGTTTTGGGAGATGATATTTTTTTCCTTGTAAATCATCTCTCTGTTATGTATTATTATTTTTATTTTGAATTTATAATGTAAGCATTTGAGTGTATTCCTCTTTGTTTGGTTTTGTGCTTGTGTCTGGATGAGACTTATAGGTGATTTCAAATTAAGTACATTGGTGGTATGCTCTTGGAATCTACATCTGATCACTATTTGTTCTCAGTTCCCCTTTGTCTTACTTTTTCTTGGGTGCTTTAATTGTGATTCTAGAACTTTTTACTATCCCATTTTCTTCCTTTTTACTGGCGCTGATATAACCTAAATGTGTTGCAAGCGCCGTAAAACTCTTAAAAACAAAAACAAACCATTCTTGTTATGACAAGAGTAAGAGTCTTTGCTTTTGAAATCATGAAAATGAATAATGGTGGGCTTTAATTACTTGCTAAAATTAATTTTATTCCATTGCTGAGTGCAATAGAGGGGACCCTTTCTGTTAATCCTACTTTTGACTTATTGATGTTAAAAAAATAAATATTTTTAAGTTCTTTTAGTTAACGAAAATGATTAAAATTAATTGAATTAGTTTACTTATACGGCAAAGCAGACAAGGCAGGTTTCCTCAGAATGCAACACAAACACATTATCATGTCTCCAATCCTGTTTTCTTCGTTCCAATGCAGATACACAACGGTATGGGAGTGTTTCCAATATTCGCGTTTCATCTGATACTCACCACCCATCAGTAACATGCAGCAACTTATCATTTACAACAGACTCCAACTTCTCAACACATGCTTCTGCAGGCATCTCAAGTACCTCTTTTCCAAGCAAATGTGAATTTTGCTCGACTGTCCTTATTACCAGAGCAATGTACAGAGATCACCTTGCAGCATTCCATCGCCAAATAATGCCTTATCACTGTCACTTGTGCGACAAAGTGTTTTTTACAACATCAGGCTTGAGGAATCACATTAAAGATCATGGCGGAAGACACTTTACATGCCATATCTGTTACATGAAATTCAAACGGAATTACCATCTTAAGAGGCATTTGAAGAGGAATCACAATGAGAATGATTGAAGATGAAATTTAACATTTCGTTTGGTGCATATGTACGAGGAGTGTTGTGTAATGGATAATGTCAAAATTTAATAGGTGACATTTGAAAGCGTTGGTCAAATCTTAGTAATCTAATCATACAATGTGCTCGAAAAATGAATGCGACACCTTACGCAAATTGTAATGGTGTATTTGATTGATTAGGACTAAGATTGGTGGTACAAATTTTATGTTTTTAGTGATCTGCCTTATTTTTGAGAATCTGGTTTTCATTCAAATATCCTTTGAGACAGATAGAACAATCAGAAAGAAATTGGCCCCCAAAAAACAATACATTAATACCAAATACTTTCCTTCATTATTCCATGCAGATAATGAAAAGTGGGATGGAAATGTGTCATCATCAGGCTTTGCCTTTAGTCACCCCTCACCATCTACTTCATCTGGATTTATTGGGATCAATAATACTAAAGTTGGTCATTCTGATTTTCTCAGTTGTATGTTCTGTCACAAACTACAGCCAAATCGGAAAGCATATTATCTCCATCTTACACAATTTCATAGAGAGTGTGCCCCATTTCGTTGTGAACTCTGTTTCAATGTGTTTTTTAACAAGGCCAGCTTCAAAAAACATGTAAAAGGTCACCAAGGGCGTAATTTTACCTGTGAAATTTGTCACTTGAAGTTCAATCGGAAATTCAACCTAGATAGACATTTCAAGAGAATACATGAAATGTATCTTACTGACAATTTTTGACTCCTATCAAAATGAAGGGTACCTATTATTAATGTGAGAATTTTAACATTTTGTTTCATTCGGAAAGGAAGTGTCCTACTCATTAGGATTGTTATTAATAATTTTAAGTGAAACTCTTAATAATTGGAAATGAGAAAATAAACACCCTGTACTAATTTATTGTTATTGTTGTTGTTATTATTATTATTATTATTATTATTATTATTATTATTATTATTATTATTATTATTATTATTATTATTATTATTATTAATATTATTGTTATTATTATTGTTATTATTATTATTATTATTTATTATTATTATTATTATTATTATTATTATTATTATTATTATTATTATTATTATTATTATTATTATTATTATTGTTTGCTGTGGATTTTGTTGATGCAATGAAATAAATGCATTTTTTTTTTTTACGTAAATGAAATTATATTTCATTAGTGTCTCCATAACTTGATCTACAATTGTAACATTTAATTTTCTTAAAATTGTAACATTTATTTATGTCTTGTAAAGAGCCACTGAACACGCGTCAGCGAGAGTGGTGCTCTCAAAATTTTATCCATTATTATTATTATACATATTATATCAAAAAGATGCTTGTCTTTTTTGTTTTTATTCCCCTTTATATTGCAACAGATGCTACTAACTATACTCAAATTGTTAAGAATTTGCCAATTAACCTGCAGTGGAGGTCACTTCTGCCGTTTTATTGAAGAACGCAGTATGTGCTGATTGGTCTACATTGCATGTACTGTGTTTTTAAAAACAGCGGCAGACTTGGTGCATCTTCTATCTCCCTATATCTGTTTTTTGAGTTGCTTTCTGCCTTTGTTTTGGAATGGGATTACTTGGTTTTGTCGTGACTTATGTCAAGTCCTTGTCCGGGAGAGAAACAGTCACATGTATAGTATTAGTTTTGGGAGAGGATATTTTTTTCATTATAAATCATCTCCCTGTTGGGGATTGTTATGTTTTTTGTTCTGAATATATTAATAGTTTGTAAACATTTGAGTGTATTCCTCTTAGTGGGGACCTGAGCTTGTGTCGGGATGAGACTTTTAGATGATCTCAAACTAAGTGCACTGATAGCCTTCTTTTGGAATCTACATCTTTTCACTATTTGAACTATTCTCCCTTTTCTTACTTTTTCTCGCATGCCTTCAATTGTAAATTTATAACTTTTTTTTTGACCTATCCCATTTTCTTCCTTTTTACTGGTGCTGAAATGACCTAAATGTGTTTCACGCGCCATATAAACCCTTGAAAACAAAGAAGAAATACAGCTTTGTTATAATAATAATAATAATAATAATAATAATAATAATAATAATAATAATAATAATAATAATAATAATCTTTATTGTCCAAATTAAAGGCAATTCATGTGAGGTAAACATGTCATCTATTTCTCTACATCATTTGTCCTTTCCATGCAGCCTTTTGTCTTTGCTCATTTGTGACATATTGTCTCTTAACAATATTATGTTGAGAAAAACGTAATAAAATTTGAGCTAGATTGAATGCCTTTATCGAGGAGAGTATGTTTTGTCTCTTAAACCTCGAACAACTTAAATTTCCCTATTCTGATCATTTAACTTGATTTTCATTATCTTGTTGATTCTGACACTTTACAATATTACCACAGTATGTCACATTATCTTTCACTGGGTGGGGTTCCAGACCTCCCAAAGTGGGCAGGGAGATGAGATTAACGGTTTTTTTTGTTTTTTTTTTTAACATATGATTTATAAACATTTGATTGTGTTCCTCGCTAGTGTCAGGATGAGACTTTAAAGTGATCTCAAACCATGTATGATGATAGTATGCTCTTGAATCTACATCTGTTCCCTATTTTTCCTTTGTCTTACTCTTCCTGTATGCTTTTAATTGTAAATCTATAACCTTTTTACTGTCCCATTTTCTTCCTTTTTACTGGTGATGAAATGACCTAAATTGTTCGCAAACACCGTAAAACCCTTCAAAACAAAACAAAACAAAAAACAAACCCCAAAGAAATAATCTTTCACTTGGAGAAAGTAAATGTCAACATATTTTTTTTTTTCTTTTAAAATCATCTCCCGTTATAAATTGTCATTTTTATGGGTTATTTCGTATAATATTTCACGTGTGAATTTTGGTGGAGCTCATTTGGTAGTATCATTCTTGAAATTTTAGGTGGTTTCAGACTACCTACAGATATACATAATACTTTTCGGTCTTATAAGTTTTTAACATTTTTATTTATTTTTTATTTTTTTGTTTGCTTGATTTAAATCTTTTGACCATTCTATTACTTTCCATTTTAACCTTTATTTGGTGCTAGATTACCCGATGAATTGCAAACACCTGTAAAAACAAAAACTAACAATCATTTTTAATTCTATGAGTGTGTAGACTTAAAATCTGTCCATTCGTTTTCTTAACTTACATTGTGTAGGCATATTGAGTGTAATTTACGAAAACGTCAATGCCGACAAATGTCTGCTCTTTACAGAAATAGTTAAAGATTTACCAATTAATTTCATATTTTGGTATTTGTATGCAAAAGGCATAAAGTTCTGTGGTCCATTAACCACTATTCCAGCATTTTATAGATAAGTTGCTATTTCTCATTCATCCAAAATTTTTTGTCAAGTCATCAATCCTGTTTTCTCCATGCAGATGAAAGGCAATTTGGAAAACCATTTCTTGCAAGCCAGTCTGTCTTTGCTACTAGTAATTTTCCTGAGAGTCTTGTTGCTTCTTCGTCTTTGACCCACAACCTGCATCAATCTGAAAACTTCCAAGGCATGAAGGGTGACCACCAGTTGCCTTTCACATGTGAATTCTGCATGGAAAATTTCTTGTCAAAGTCAGTTTATCAGAAACATCTTGCTATATCGCATCGGCAACAGGCACCATGGCACTGTGATTTGTGTGACAAAGTGTTCTTCCTTGAGACTAGCTTTAAAAGTCATGTGGCTGACCATAGAGGCAGGAAGTTTATTTGTCATGTGTGTGACCAGAAGTTTAAAAGAAATTACCACCTTACGAGACATGTCAAAATGATACACCGCCTAGTGCCTTGTCCCTACTGTATGAATTGTTTCAACTCTGCAGTGGAATTCAATCAACATGTTTTGCATTGCAACAAAGTGAAAAACAAATGATGGCTGTCTGAATTTAATAATAGAGGCAAGATCAGTGCATATATGACTATAATGAATTGTAATGAATTATGAGTAACATCCCTTTGACTTTGGGTGTCAACTTACTGGACTATTTTCGTTCAATTTGATTATGATATTGCATCGTGTATTATGGTCTTTTTTTTTTTTTTTAAAACTCTGTATGCATTGAAGTTTTTTTTTAGAATTTTAAACCTTACTGGAACCTGCACATTGTGAAGTTCATTTTCAATCAAATTAGGACAGGAGACACAAAAGTAAAGAATAGAAAATATATTATTGTCTCATAACTGGGACAGAGGAAAAACAATGCCGTCATTTCCTTCTGTCTTTGTCTGAAATTGATTTGTCTGGGTGGGGATCCTGACCTCCCATAGCGGGCAGGGAGGTACATACTGTCTTCTATCCCCTTATATCTGTTTTCCAACATGCTTTCTGTCTTTGTCTCGGAATGAGATTACTTGGTTTTGTCCTGGCCCTGGCCGTAGTCCCAGCCCTGGCCGTAGTCCTAGCTGGGAGGGAAACAGTCAAATGCATAGTTATTGTTTTGGGAGATGATATTTTTGTCCTTGTTATGTATTATTATATGTTATTTTGAATGTATAATGTAAGCATTTGAGTGTCTTCCTTTTTGTTGGATGGTTTGCTCTTGGATTCTTCATCTGATCCCTATTTGTTCCCAGTTCCCCTTTGTTTTACTTTCTCTTGGGTGCTTTAATTGTAATTCTAGAATTTGTCTATCCCATTTTCTTCCTTTTTACTGGAGCTTATATAACCTAAATGTGTTGGAATCGTCGTAAAATCCTTAGAAACAAACAAAACTCCAATGGCATCTTTGATGAAAGGCGTTTAATTTTTTAAAAATCGATTGGTAACATCTGTATTATATTTGGCAATGTAGGGAGATGATGAGTGAATGATCAATACCTTCTTCTGAGGCTTAGGTTACATTTTTCAGTTTTCCAAAGGCTGATTCTGGCTTTCATCTAGTCTTGTCTTTTTCTTGTACTACTATCATTGCTTATTTCGTAATTGAAATAAATGAAATTGGTCCACACTTTCAAAGACTTATCTAATTTTATTTGAATGTCGTTGTATATAGTAGTGGACATGACTTCACATATTGTGCTGTTGAAACTAGAGCCCTCTTTTTATCCTTTTTTTTATTTTTTGGGCAATGTTGCGAACAACAAATGGGGTAACTTTCCCTCAGTATTTTGAGTACAGTGGAGTCTACATATGTAAAGTCAACACTCTTAAAGTCAACTTCTGTTTAAAGTCAACATCTCTTGTTGGTCAGTTCTTCAGTTAAGTGTGTACCATTGATAATAGATCAAGTCAACCTTGCTTCAGTCAACTAATCTTTCTGGTCCTGCAGTGTTGACTTTATCAGGTTTCCACTGTTCTTTCAGCCATGTTTCAGCCAAGGCTCGGTTTGTTTCCAAAGGAAGTAACTGCCATAAAACTAGATATACTCTTGACTTGTCCAAAGCTAAGGAGGTTTGTTAATTTAAATGTATAAGCATTTGAGTGTGTTCCTCTTAGTGGGATCTTGTGCTGGTGTATGGGTGAGACATTTAGGTGATCTCAAACTAAGTACACTGATAGTGTGCTCTTGGAATCTACATCTGTTCCCTATTTGAACCACTCCCCTTTGTCTTACATTTTTCCTCAAGTCCTTTTTTATTGTACATCTAGAATCTTTTCAATATCCAATTTTCTTTCTTATTACTGGCGTTGATATGACCTAAATGTGTTGCAAGCGCCGTAATAACCTTAACTTAAAAACAAAAACAAACAAACAAAGCAAAGGAGGTATGATTTCCCTTTGCTGCAATGATACCCTGTTTTACTGTATCTCATGTTAATTTTTGGTACAATCACTAGCCATTTATGTTTAAAATTTGAAAAATTGACATATCAGATAGCGGATGGAATTTGTATCATAATAATAATAGTGATTCATGGCATCTGAAAAAGCTTAACAAAAACCAGGCCATGCTTTATGCTCTTTACCGAGACCCGTATGACAAAAAGTTTATCTGGGTGGGGTTCCTGGCCTCCCATAGTGGGTGGGGAGGCACTTACTGTGTCCTCTGTCCCCCTATATCTGTTTTCCAACATGTTTTCTGTCTTTGTCTTGGAATGAGATTACTTGGTTTTGTCCTGGCTTTGGCCAGATACCCTGGCTAGGAGGGAAGGTCAAATGTATAGTTTTGGGAGATGATATTTTTTTCCTTGTAAATCATCTCACTGTTATGCATTTTATTCATTTTTTGGAGTTTTATATATATATATATATATATATATATATATAATAATTTGTAGACATTTGAGTGTATTCCTCTTAGTGGGGACCCGTGCTTGTATCTGGATGAGACTTTTAGGTGATTCTCAAACTAAGTAGTACACTGATAGTGTGCTATTGGAATCTACATCTGTTCCCTATTTGAACAAATTCCCCTTTGTCTTACCTTTTATTGGGTGCTTTAATTGTAATTCTAGAACTGTTTACTATCCCATTTTCTTCCTTTTACTGGCCGTGATATGACATTAATGTGTTGCAAGCGCCGTAAAACCCTTAAAAACAATTTTTAAAAATCAAACATAACTAGTTCATAACATAACTAGAAGTGTAAAAGTGTAGATAAACCACGCACATGCATACACATGTACACATATTTTTTACTGAAAGTCTCTCTCTCTCTCTCTCTCTCTCTCTCTCTCTCTCTCCCCCCCCCCCCCCTCTCTCTCTCTCTTCTCTCTCTCTCTCTCTCTCTCTCTCTCTCTCTCTCTCTCTCTCTCTCTCTCTCTCTCTTTCTCTCTCTCTCTCTCAATTGGATTACTCGGTTTTGCCTTGGGCCTCCCTGGAGTCCTTTGCTGAGGCCAAAACAGTCAAGTGTATAGTGTTCGTTTGGGTGGTGATATTTATTCCCTCTCTGTTTTGTACTGATAGTTATATTGTTTTGAACATGTAAACGTTTTGAGTGTATTCTTTATTTTGATCCATTACTGGTGTCTGGATGAGAATTTTAGGTGATTTCAAACTAAGGACATTACATTGATGGTATGATCTAGGAATCTATATCTGTTCCCTATGTAAGCAAATTCCCCCTGGTCTTACGTTTTTCTTCGGAGCTTTAACTTTAATAGTAATTCTATAATGTCTTGATTATCCCATTTTCTTCCTTGTACTGCACTGGTACTGATAACACAAAACAAAACATGGATGGCTATTATAAGTACAATATGGCTGTGATATATTGCATTTTAGAAAGTTGTTATTCTTAAGTTTTAAAAAATTATGAGTCTTTTTTTTTTTTTTATCTCATCACTTATGTCTCTCTATACAGGTAATACTCAGATTGGAATGAATTCATCTTTTCGCACCACGTTGAATAATCAAGCTATCCTATCCTCACCTGGTACTTCTCACTCTTCATCTTTAACACACTGGACTGCCCAACAAGATAGATCTGTTTCTGAACAACATTCAAGTGAAGGAAATGTCGATTTCATTAACACAACTGTAACATGCAACTTTTGCTCTTTGAAATTTTCTACAAAAGTTCTCTATCACAAGCACCTTGCGGAATTACATCGTGAACAAGTACCGTATCACTGTAATCTTTGTGAAAAAGTATTTCTGCTCAAGGCAAGTTGGAGAATTCACACCAAAGAACATGGAGAGCGAAGATTTTCATGTGGAATTTGTGCAAAGAAATTCAAACGGAATTATGATGTTCAGAGACATATTAAGTTGACACATAAGGTTTTCTCCTTTAATGCAGAAAACGGACTAGATGTGTAATCATCTATATACTTGAAGAGGTCCGTTTTTGTTGACTTTCATCTTTTATCCACAAATGAGTGTCATTTATCATTTTAAAACTTGAAAAGTGTTGATTATATATATTAATATCATATATTTGATTACTCTGTTGAGAAAATAAGGCTTATAATTGCTTTGGAATAACATTATAAGAAGGACATCCTCAAATACAGTAACTAATGAATCTGGACTGAGATTATTTGGCTTTGCCCAGATCCTGGCTGAAGTCACATTTTATTGAGGGAGGTAGTCAGATATGAGCTTGAGTTGTACGTTTTTTATGAGACGTGATATTTTTACCCTTGCATACCATCCTCTCTTACTCCACACATGTTTTTATAAGAGACTTTTCATGTCCTTAGGCTGATAAGATTGATAGATTGCTGCTGAGATCGACTTTTGTGAACTTTTCTTCTTTGTCTTGCTTTTTCTTAGAAATTCAGTGACCTAAGAGTCAAGAGCATTGAAAGCATCAAACTCTAAATGTAATAGTCACTTTGTTTTGAATTCCATCGTCCTATTGTTAGCTGCTGAAATAACTTAAAATTGTAGCAAGTACTCTTTAATTTTCTAATATTTAATTACATGACTGTGCAAAATAATTTGGAGAAAAAGGTTTACAAAACAGTTTTGTTTTAAAAATTCACAAAAAAATTCAATCGTCCAAAGCATATTACTATACATCAATACATCTGTTTTCTCCATGTTTACAAACGAAATTTCAATCAGCAATAAAGAGACGTGGATGGAGAATCAAAATTATAGTTCTACATTCTGTATATGGATTAGCATTCACTATTAGTTATTCATTACCTTTAAAAGATTATTCCCTAAAATAAAATATTTTTACTCTGTATTCTATTTTACTAATAAGATGTTCTGATGCCATATCATGCTCAATTGGTTTGTAGAACCTCTTCAATGAAGCTTGCCTTATAATTACAATTTCATTCATGGGAGATGGGTAGAGTATACGAACAGAAATCTCTTATCTGTTGTCCCTTTCTCTGTCATTGTATTCTTCCTATTCTTTTGTAAAATGTGTAAACTGCAAATGAGGATTAGTCTACATGTTTTAATTTTTAATTTTAATTCTGCATAAGCCTAGAATATGGCCACTGGAATGAGATGATTTAGCTTTGCCCTCCTCAGGCTGGATACGTTTGTCATGAGGGAGACAGTTGAATGTTAATTTGATATTTTGTGATTGTATGATATTTTTTCTTAAAGATTATTTTCTTCTTATGTCACCGTATTATTAGTGTTAGAAATTATCTGAGTACTATTTCCTTTCTGGTGGGACCCTGGGATGTACTTTAGAGAACTGTACCCCTTTGTCCTTTTCTTAGATATTAGTGACCCACAAGTTTTTCAGGCACTGAACTCTTAATTCTGTGTTTTTGTATTATGTCCAATACTCCAATATTGATTTATATTTTTAATATGTTTTATGAGTCATTATCTTCATGTGGCACATCACTATATTATTACCTATTCAAATAGAAGACCAATGAACTACAATCTGACTCCAACAATCCTGTCTTCTCATTCCATGCAGATAAGCAAACGAGTGGCATGAATACTTCATCTTTTCACATCATGTCTACTGATCAAGATTCTTCCCATTCAAGCTACACTAGGGCACACTATCCTCAAACTACAAAGGATAATGCTGGATTTTTGGACCTAGTTCGTCATAATCTCAACTGTGCGTTTTGTCCTATGACTTTTATAACAAGGCCACAGTATCAGGAGCATCTCTCAGCATTGCACCGAGAAGAAGCACCATTCCGTTGTGACTTTTGTGATAAAGTCTTTGTTATCAAGGATAGCTGGAAAAGGCACATTTCTGATCATAGAGGGCATAGATTTGTTTGTCAGATTTGTGACAAGAAATTCAAAAGGAATTATGATCTTCGTCAGCACATCAAAACTAATCACAGACTGTTTCCATGTCTCAATTGTCCTCACATCTCAAAAACAATCGTAGAATTTAATCACCATGTCCTTAATTGCAATAATGACTCTTGAGTAAATATGTATATATAATTAATTTCCAATTTTCAAGTTTAAAAAAGACACTTTTGAATGGGCATAATTAAACTTTTGGCAGTTATTTTTGTAGTGCTAAGAATGGAAAAAAATAGTAATTACATTAAAAAGAATGGTATTCAGATGTCTAGATTGGTTAATGCAACATTTTGGCAACAAATATTTATTCTGCTGTGCACTAGATTCCTATATTAATCTAAATACCACCTTCAGTCATCAATCTTCTTGTTCCATGCAGATAAACAACTCATGGGGACTAGAGAAATGCCTTCATTTCAATCCACATCAGCTGACCAGGCCTCGTCATCTTCAAGCTTTGTGCCCATACCTGAATTTTCACACGGAAATTACTTGAGAGGAGATTATCAATCAGGAGTCCCTACAGTTCAATGCATCTTTTGTCCAATGGCATTTATGTCCAGACACGATTATCATAAACACCTCTCAGAATTGCATCGTCAGGAAACACCTTACCATTGCAACATGTGTGACAAAGTTTTTCTGTACAAGGAAAGTTTGAAACGACACACTGATGACCATGGAGGACGTAGATATGTCTGTCAGATTTGTGACAAGAAATTCAAGAGGAATTATGATCTTCGCCAGCACATTAAAAATATTCACAAACTTATTCCTTGTCTCAATTGTCCTCATATCTCCAAAACAAAAATAGAGTTTAATCACCATGTGCTTAATTGCAATAATGGTTCTTGAGCAAATATGTTTATGAATTTCAAATTTGCTAGTAAAAAAGGAGAAATTTTTTAATAACAAATAGTTTCTTAAAACTTTTTGAGTTTTTTTTCCCCTAAAGGGATAAGTGTGGTAAGAAGTAATTACAATAAAAAAGAATGGTATTCGGATGTCTAATTTATGATTTGGTTAATGCAACATTTTGATAATAAATACTGTGCATTACCTTCCCTAAATACCACCTTCAGTCATCAATCTTCTTGTTCCATGCAGATAAACAACTCATCAGGACTAGAGAAATGCCTTCATTTCAATCCAGATCAGCTGACCAGACCTCGTCATCTTCAAGCCATGTGGCCACATCTGAATTCTCATATGGAAGTTACTTTGGAGAAAGTCAAACGGAAGCCTTCAATGTTCATTGTATGTTTTGTCCGATGGCATTTGTCTCCAAACTCGATTATCATAAACACCTCTCAGAATTGCATCGTCAGGAAACACCTTATCATTGCAACATGTGTGACAAAGTTTTTCTGTACAAGGAAAGTTTGAAACGACACACTGAGGACCACGGAGGACGTAGATATGCATGTCAGTTTTGTGACAAGAAATTCAAAAGGAGTTATCATCTTCGTCAACACATCAAAAATATTCACAATCTGATTCCTTGCCTGGATTGTTCTCATATATCAAAAACTGAGCTAGAATTTAACCAGCATATCCGAATTTGCAAAAATAATAGCTGAAAAACTTTTGTTCATTTCCAAAGTGTTATTTGTCGAAGATATTGTCAGTACACACACACAGAGAGAGAGAGAGAGAGAGAAAGAGAGAGAGAGAGAGAGAGAGAGAGAGAGAGAGAAAGAGAGAGAGAGAGAGAGAGAGAGAGAGTTCAAAGTAGTTGTCATGTCTTTAAAAATGTGTAATAGTAATGAATGCATGTATTTCATATAGAATCGCTTACACAACTTAAGCCATCCAAACTGTCTTCTTGTTCCATACAGATAAACTTCTCATTGGGACTGAGAAATTGTCTTCATATCCTGCCTCATCGTTTGGCCAGGCCTCTTCATCAAGCTTTGTAGGCAGATCAGAGTTTTCTTGTGGAAGTTACTTTGGAGATCATCAAACAGGACCTTTCAATGTTCATTGTGTCTTTTGTGAAATGGCATTTATATCCAATCAAGAATATCATAGACATATTTCAATAGTGCACCACAAGGAGGCACCTTATCATTGTGATCTGTGTGACAAAGTTTTTCTGTACAAGGAAAGTTTGAAACGACACACTGATGACCATGGAGAACGTAGATATATCTGTCAGATTTGTGACAAAAAATTCAAGAGGAACTACGATCTCCGGAGACATATTAAAAATACTCATGGGCTCATACCTTGTCTTAATTGCTCTCATTTTTCCAAATCAGAACAGGAATTCAACAAACACATTTTAAACTGTTCTAAATGAATCTAAATGACAAAATGTACATTTTGATTTCGAAGTTTGTTTTGTTTTTATTGTCTTGTTTTCTGTATTTATCAACCTCAATGATACCCTATGGTTCAGTGAAATGAAGATCTCCCTTAATTGTGTCATTTTCCAAAAAAGACATGCAAGACGTTCATATATCATAAGGTTGACTTTAATTTAGGCCCAATCTCTTTCATTAATATTAATAAGAATGAAACAAAGCAAATATCATGTTTCACACAAAAATAGAAATGTATACACTTTTAGTATGCATTATTTAATACCATCAATACTGTCTTCTTATTCTACGCAGATAAACAAATGATTGGAAGGAACACTTTTCATACTGGCCAATACCAATTTCCGCACAACTCTGCTCTTCAGAATGCCTCTGATAATTCTGGTGGTAGATTTTGGAACAAAGAGGATTTTCTCCACAATGATGGTCTTCTTACCCAGTGCAGCTTTTGTCCGAAGACTTTTGTGACAAGGATGTCATACCAGCAACACCTTTCAGACTTGCATCGACAGGAAGCACCTTTCCATTGTGATATTTGTGATAAGGTCTTTCTTTACAAGGAGAGTTGGAAAAGACATAAATCAGATCATGGAGAGCGCAAATATGTGTGTCCGATTTGTGATAAGAAATTTGCAAGGAATTTTGTTCTCCGTAGACATGTGAAGTTTATCCATGGCTTGTTTCCTTGTTTGACTTGTTCTCATTATTCAAAAACTCAGGAAGAATTCAACAACCATGTGCTTTTTTGCAACAAAAGCAATATGAGCAGCTGTAAATTCTGAAAAAGTTATTTAATTTTACAAAAGAATCATTTTGCCTGTTTTTTTTGTTGATTTGGCTTATAATTGCATATGTTTTTAAGGTATTTGAGCTATTTAAAAATTTAGTGGCCATGTAGTCTAGATGTGTGACACTCACTGTCAGGTCCAGGGTTCAAATCCCGATTGAGTTGTGCATAGTTGTGTCCTTGGAAAAGGCCCTTTGCTTGTATTCTCTCACTGTTCTCGGAGATAAGATGTGTACCTGGCTGTTAACAGCATTTGTCTCCGTCCAAAATGTTCAGTGTTGCTGTTGGCAAGGGATCCCTTGTAAAGTACTTTGATTGGGTGGGGTCTTCTGACTTCCCTTTGTGGGCAGAAGGTCACTTGCCGTGTCTTCTGTCCCCTATATTTGTTTTTCCTTTCCATGTTGCTCTCTGCTTTGTTCTGGATTTAGATTGTTTGTTTACTAGCAAGTTTCCTTAGCTGGGAGGAAGATAGTCAAATGTATTGTACTTTTTTGGGAGATGATATTTTTTTCCTTGTAAATCATCTCTCCGTTACTGTTATGTTCTATTATGATTTTAATTAGTTTTGATTACTGTATATGGTATATTGTACTCTATAAATATTTGAATATATCCTACATGGCCGGATCCTTTACTTTTATCTGGATGGCACTTTTACAGCTAATGTCAAAATTTGCAAGTGGGTGGATTGCTCATGGAATCTTCTTCTTTTCCTTTCTTTTCTTCTTTGTCTTCGCTCTTCTTCATTTCTTTTAATTTCTACAACTTTCCTCTTTCATCTTCCTTTTTACTGGTACTGAAATGACTTGCCTTTAGTGTCACAAGTGCCATAAAACGCCTAAAAACTAAAATAAAGCGCGTTGAGCACTTTAAGTGGATATTGCGCAATATTTTTCTTTATCAAGGGTAATAGCTTTGAACATCTTTTAGTCTGCCTGCATTATCAAATTTCATCTCAGTTTGCACATGTTAATACTCTTTACATTATCCAATGTCTCTTGTCTTTGTTTAGTAAGCTGAAAATGATTTTTTCCCCTTCGCTTTTAATTTTTTGTTGTTGGTAAAATGATAATTTTTTTCCACGCTTTTATTTTCATTTTTATCTAGGTGGCATTATTTTAAGTGACTCTTAAGTGACTCTTAATTACAGAATTGAATGACTGTGATAGGCTGTAAGCAGAACATAACATGGTCAGATTGTATGTATTATGTTGTTAATCAATGACAGGGTTGTTCAATAATACAGTGAATATTTCAGTTTCAGGAGGTAAAAAGAAAAGTATAATTCATATAAGGCTGTCTGTGTTCCAATTCAAGTCAATTTAAAATATCATTCCATTCATGAATGATTGTTCTCAGTTGAAATCGTACAAGATTTGGAAGCTTTTTGAAACATTGATCTTCCCCTCTTTTACAATATTTTTGCACCTCAGTGCATACATATCTCATGCCAACAATGTTGTCTTCTTTGTTCCATGCAGATAAGGGGCACTTACGGATCACTCCATCATTTCGCTCTGGAACATCATTTACCAATTTGTCATCAACTGCTGACAGCTCTTGGTCTGAGAGTCATACTTCAACACTGACAAATATTTCGTCTTCACCATTTGACTCCAGTTTTGAAACTCAAACTGGAACTGCTTCTTTTTATAAACCAATGGACATAAGTGGGAATAATTCAATTGATCCATCATTGAAGTCACAACACCAATGCCCATTTTGTCAGATGAGCTTTGTTGCTAAGACAGAACTCTATAGGCATCTTGCAAAACAGCACAGAGGTGAAGTCCCTTACCAATGCGATATGTGTGAAAAAGTTTTTCTCCATGTTAGTAGTTTCAGAAGTCACATGAATGATCATTATAACCGTTCAAGATTTGTTTGCCAAATTTGTATGAAGCAAATTGGAAGGAAACATGACCTTAAGAAACATATAAAAACTATGCACAAGCTTCTCCCCTGCCCAAAATGTCCATACAACTTTAAAAATGAAGAAGAGTTCCGTGAACATGTAATAACTTGTAAACAAACAAATTACAAAGTCACATGAATCAACGTGATATTTGTCGATTTGATCATATTTACATTTTCCTTTGTCAGTTTAATGATGTCCTCATTTTAAAAAAAGATATTTTCTTGCTGTTTTGATTGCTTTAATTTGCTGGAGCGTTTGTGTTTTGTCTTTTTCTGATTTTATTGGGGAGAGGTGGGATTATATTGTAGGTCCTCCCGTAGTGGGCAGGGAGGTACATACTGTCTTCTATCCCCCTATATCTGTTTTCCAATATGCTCTCTGTCTTTGTCTTGGAATGAGATTACTTGGTTTTGTCCTGGCCCTGGCCTGATACCATGGCTGGGAGGGATGCAGTCAAATGTATAGTTAGTTTTGGGAGATGATATTTTTTTCCTTGTAAATCATCTCTCTGTTATGCATTGTATTATGTTTAGTTTACATATTATATTATATGATTTGTAAACATTTGAGTGGATTCCTCTTAGTTCGGACCTGTGCTTGTGTCTGGATGAGACTTTTAGGTGATCTCAAACTAAGTACTTTGACGGTGTGCTCTTGGAATCTAAATCTTTACCACTTTACAGTATTTGAACCAATTCCCCTTTGTCTCACCTTCTCTTTTGTGCTTTAATTATAATTCTAGAACTTTTTACTATCCCATTTTGTTCCTTTTTACTGGCGCTTATATGACCTTAATGTGTTGCAAGCGCCGTAAGACCCTTAAAAACAAAAACAAAACAAAGTACTTTGATAGTGTGCTCTTGGAATCTACATCTGATCCCTATTTGTTCCCAGTTCCCCTATGTCTTACTTTTTCTTGGGTGCTTTATTTGTAATTCTAGACCTTTTTACTATCCCATTTTCTTCCTTTTTACTGGCGCCGATATAACCTAAATGTGTTGTAGCAAGCGCCATAAAACCATTAAAAACAAAAACAAATATTGTAGGTCACCTGCCAGTGTATGATATTAATAATTATGTCCATTAGACGAGATGGTATTTTAAATAATTTCCCTGTACACTTCATTAATTACTATGTTATAGTTTGGGAGATGATATTGTTTGTTCTTTCCCTTTCCATGTTGATAATAAGTTTGTATAGTTTGGGAGGTGATATTGTAAGTCATCTCCCTTTACATGTTAATAATGATTTTGTATAGTTTGGGAGACGATATTGTGAGTTATCTCCCTGTGCATTTAATAATGATTATGTATAGTTTGGGAGTTGCGATTGTAAGTTATCTCTCCTTGAACATGTCATTAATAATTATGTATTGTTTGGGAGATGATATTTTAAGTTATCTACCTTTACATGATATTAATAATAAATATGTATATTTAATGATGTGACCCACTGGTTCGAAACGGTATTATGTCAGGAACGAAGTTGATTCTGGAAATTGAATTTAAAGTCAAAATCACTATAATTACATTCTTGAAATTAGTTTTCGAAAGAGCATTCATTAGAAAAAAAAAAAAACCCAACAAATTATTGTAAATTTCAAACAAAAAATCATTTTACTGCATTTTATGAATCCTGACATAATTCCACGTTGGGGTGATGGATCACAAATATGTATATAGGTGGGGTTCCCGACCTTCCTTAGTGGGCAGGGAGGTACTGGCTGTGTCTTCTATCCCCCTGTATCTGTTTTCCAACTTGCTTTCTGTCTTTGTCTTGGAAAGAGATTACTTGGTTTTGTCCTGGCCCTGGCCTGAGTCCTAGCTGGGAGGGAAACAGTCAAATGCATAGTTATTGTTTTGGGAGATGATATTTTTTTCCTTGTAAATCATCTCTCTGTTATGTATTATTATGTTTGTTATTTTAAATGTATAATGTAAGCATTTGAGTGTATTCCTCTTTGTTGGATTTTGTGCTTGTGTCCGGATGAGACTTATAGGTGATCTCAAACTAAGTACATTGATGGTTTGCTCTTTGAATCTGCATCTGATCCCTATTTGTTCCCAGTTCCCCTTTGTCTTCCTTTCTCTTGGGTGCTTTAATTGTAATTCTATAACTTTTTACTATCCCATTTTCTTCCTTTTTACTGGCGCTGATATAACCTAAATGTGTTGCAAGCGCCGTAAAACCCTTAAAAACAAAACAAACGACCTTCCTTAGTGGGCAGGGAGGTACTGGCTGTGTCTTCTATCCCCCTGTATCTGTTTTCCAATTGCTTTCTTTCTTTATCTTGGAATTAGATTACTTAGTTTTGTCCTGACCCTGGTCAGGGTCGAAACAGTCCGATGTTAATTATAACTTCGCTAGATGATATAATTTTTTTACTTGTATCTCTCTGTTATGTATTGTTCTTTTTATTTTTAACATGTGCTTTTTAAATTATGATTTGTAAAGATTTGAGTGTATTCCTATTAGTGGGATCTTGTGCTGGTGTCTGGTTGAGACTTCTAGGCGATCTCAAAGTATTGATATTTTAAAAAATACCCAGAAATCAGCATTAAATAGCCTAGAAATACCTCAAAATAAGTTTTTTTAAAAAAATGTATCTATCACATTCAATAAAGTGAATATTATATTGATATATAGATATAGATAATATGTAGGCTATATAGAATAAAAATTAATTTGCTTATTGATTTAATTTTGCTAATTGATTTAATTAATTTAGTATCACAATCTAAAACATTTCACAGCAGATGTTTGGAAAAAAGGTGTAGAAATAGATAATTTAGGGAGGAGGTAAACACTCTTTCCCTAAAATTATTTGTAGGAATGTGAACCATATCCACAGATAAGAACAAAACCTGGGTGGGGATCCTGACCTCCCATAGCGGTCAGGGAGGTACATACTGTCTTCTATCCCCTGATATGTTTTCCAACATGCTTTCTGTCTTTGTCTTGGAATGAGGTTACTTGGTTTTGTCCTGGCCCTGATTGGGGTCCTGGCTGGGAGGGAAACAGTCAAATGCATAGTTATTGTTTTGGGAGATGATATTTTTTTTCCTTGTAAATCATCTCTCTGTTATGTATGATTATATGTTATTTTTAATGTATAGTGTAAGCATTTGAGTGTATTCCTCTTCGTTGGATTATGTGCTTGTGTCCGGATGAGACTTTATAGGTGATCTCAAACTAAGTACATTGGTGGTATGCTCTTGGAATCTACATCTGATCCCTATTTCTTCCTAGTTCCCCTTTGTCTTACTTTTTCTTGGGTGCTTTAATTGTAATTCTAGAACTTTTTACTACCCATTTTCTTCCTTTTTACTGGCGCTGATATGACCTAAATGTGTTGCAAGCGCCGTAAAACCCTTAAAAACAAAAAAAAAAACAACAAAAAACATAAGAACAAAAGTAAAATAAATAATTCCTGGGTGGGGTTTCTGACCTCCCATAGCGGGCCGGGATGTACTTGTCTTCTATTCCCCTCTATCTGTTTTTCAATTGCTTTCTGTCTTTGTCTTGGAATGAGATTACTTGGTTTTGTCCTGGCCCTGGCCTGATACTGATACACTCGCCGAGAGGGAAAGAGTCAAATGTATTGTTAATTTTGGGAGATCATTTTTTTTCCCTTATAGATAATCTCGCGGTTGTGCATTATATATAATTATGTTTTGTTTACATTTTACAAATGATTTGTAAACATCTGAGTCTGAGTGTATTCCTTTTAGTGGGGACCTTCGCTTGTGTCTGGATGAGAATTTTAGGTGATCTCAAACTAAGTACTTTGATAGAGTGTGCTCTTGGAATCTATTTCTGTTTCCTATTTGAACCAATTCCCCTTTTTCCTACCTTTTTTTGGGTACTTTAATTGTAATTCTAGAACTTTTTACTATCTCATTTTCTTGCTTTTTACTGCCGCTGATGTGACCTTAATGTGTTGCAATCGTCGTAAAACCCTTAAAAAACAAACAACAACCCTTCCCCTTTGTCTTATTTTTTCTCGTGTGCATTCAATTGTAAATCTATAATTTTTTGACTATCCTATTTTCTTCCTTTTTACTGGCGCTGAAATGACCTCAATGTGTCACGAGCACCGTGAAGCCCTTAAAAACAAAACAACAAAACGACGACGACGATGTTGATGACTGGGTGGGGATCCTGACCTCCCATAGTGGGCAGGGAGGTACATACTGTGTCTTCTATCCCCTTATATCTGTTTTCCAACTTGTTTTCTGTCCTTGTCTTGGAATGAGATTACTTGGTTTTGTCCTGGCCCTGGTTGGAGTCCTGGCTGGGAGGGAAACAGTCAAATGCATAGTTATTGTTTTGGGAGATGATATTTTTTTCTTTGTAAATCATCTTTCTGTTATGTATTATTATATTTGTCATTTTTAATGTATAGTGTAAACATTTGAGTGTGTTCCTCTTTGTTGGATTTTGTGCTTGTGTCCAGATGAGACTTATAGGTGATCTCAAACTAAGTACATGATAGTGTTCTCTTGGAATCTACATCTGATCCCTATTTGTTCCTAGTTCCCCTTTGTCTTACTTTTTCTTGGGTGCTTTAATTGTAATTCTAGAACTTTTTACTATCCCATTTTCTTCCTTTTTACTGGCGCTGATATGACCTTAATGTGTTGCAAGCGCCGTAAAACCATTAAAAACAAAAACAAAAAAACAGATGTTGATGATGACGTTGATGACTATATAATTTTGTATGCTCTATTATCGTTTTAAAAATAAACAAACAAAATAAACGCTATGTGTTAATATTATTCTTTGTAGACTGTGTGGGGTTGCTCGCTGCTGCTCGTGTGATCATATTATTTTATAACTTTTATCTTTTTGAGTGTGTTCCTTTTTTTAGTGGGGATATGTGCTTTTGTCAGGATGAAACATTTAAGATGATCTGAAACTAAGTACATTGATGGTATGCTCTTGGAATCTACATATGTTCCCTTTTTGAACCAGATTTTACTTTTTCTTGGGTGCTTTAATTGTAATTCTAGAAATTTTTACTATCCAATTTTCTTCTTTCTGTCCTTGTGAGGCAGCTGGGCTTAAGCATAATTTAACTTTTAAAAAGGTCACTAAATAAATCATATTATAGGGTGCGAGAACGAGTGTTGGTATAACCGGCATAGTTTCTTAACCAATAAAGGATTTTTAATTTAACTTAGCAAATATTAACTAAAAGTGTTTTGTGTATGTAGCTTGTAAAATTTCCGATGGTTCTGATTTCTACTTTGAATTGAAACAGCGTCACACTTTTCCATTTTTTTTTCTTTCTTTCTTTTTTCTCGCATCCTATAATATGATTTAGTGAGTGACCTTTTTAAAAGTTAAATTATGTGTTTCTCAGGCTATAACTGTAACAGAGCTTCGGTCAATGATAGTGATCGATAGGACATTGAAATGTTATAATGTGCGCTTGCAACATGTTTAAACTGCATGTGCCTAAAAAATTTAAAAAAAAAAGAAACACTACCATTACTAGAATTGTCTACCAACAGCATCTTGCAACTCACCATATAGATGAAGTACCTTTCCATTGCAATATTTGCGAAAAAGTATTTGTGAATTACGGTAGCTTCAGAAGTTTGGTATCATTCCCATACCATTTCCCAAAGAGAAAAATAGGGTATGGAGAAGTGCCAGATGAAAACAGAGAACAAAAAGTCACGGGCTCAGTGCCAAACTCAGGATCCAATTGACACGACACCCTCCTCCTGGCCGAGAGGGAGAGAGAGAGAGAGGACAGAGCGGTCGCACAACCGACTGAGCTATCCAGCAACACAAAAATATGGCTTTCAAACTTAAAGACCTGAAAAATGTGTATGAAAGGTGCCAGACAAAGCAAGAAAGAAAAATACAAGAAAAAAAACAAAACACCCCCAATATTTAGTCTACCTCGACTGGGGATCGAACTTCTGACCTTCTGATTACCGGTCAGACGTGCTACCATTACCTGTAGACTGATTTTTTGGGGTGTTTTTTTTCTCTTTTTTTTTCTTGCTTTGTCTGGCGCCTTTAATACACACTTGTTCAGATCTTTATCTAACACCGGTGCCTGTCCCATCAAACTTAGTACCAATCAGTCGTTTGTGCGACCGCTCGCTGTCCTCTCTCTCTCGGCCAGGCAGAGGGTGTCGTGTCAATTGGTTCTTGTTTGGCACTGACCCGGTGACTTTTTATTCTCTGTTTCCGTCTAACAAAGAGAAAATGACATTCGATTTATTTCTAAAAATGAATGACCTCAAATGAGTCCAGACTTGAATCCAGTGGACTAAAGCATTGGTTACTTATGTCCAATAGGGCTATGGTTTATAATACGACCCGCACAACGATTTACACGGACACAGAGTTAAAAAGAATCAATTCAAAATGCATGGCAGCAAAATCACCATTCAAGACAGGAGAACATTAATTGAATCATGGAGAAAAAAAAAGGCTAGTTACCCATAGTCATGAAGCAAAATGGAGGATCAACAGATTACATCTAAATTTGACTATCACGTCCCAAATGGTCGATATATGTCAAAATTACAGTGTTTGTTTAAACATGCGTGAATTTCACTTTTTTTCCACATATTTTCTTGAATTGAAATATTGCGTACTTAAATTTCAATAGTTGGGTTTTGTGCCGTAAAATTTCAGGTTTGCATCATTTATAGCCTCTGGACTACAGGATTCTTAATTTTTCCAGTTTTTTTTTTCTTGCAGCCAATTCATTGGGGTTTAAAGGTTAAAAACAAAACTGAAACTCCTTTTCCTGTTTAAATATATGATCATAGACTGACTTAATAATTCGAATGTCTCTGTGCATCCCACATCTCACGTCATCAATGTTGTCTTCTTTGTTCCATGCAGATAAAGAACGTATTCGAGCTACCCCATCATTTCATCCTGAAATGCAACTTTCTGAATTTTCACCAGCCGGCGACACCTCGTCTGTGGGTTACACACCATTATTGCCAAATGATTCTTCAATTCAGGGCAATCGTTTTCCAACGAGAGAGTCTTCTGGTACTTCAAGAGACAGCAGTGGAAATTATTTAGATGAATTAGCTTTATATAGTTGCCAATTTTGTTCAATGCGCTTTGTGTATAGAATTGTCTACCAACAGCATCTTGCAACGCACCATAGAGATGAAGTACCTTTCCATTGCAATATTTGCGAAAAAGTATTTGTGAATTACGGTAGCTTCAGAAGTCATATGAAAGATCATAAAAATGGTCCAAGATTTGTGTGTCAAGTTTGTGGGAAACAATCCAATAGAAGCCACAACCTCAAGAAACATATAAAAACTGTACACAAGCTTCATCCCTGCTTCAGATGTTCACATTACTCCAAAACCGAAGAAGAATTTCGGAAACATACGCTAAGTTGTAGTGAAGCAACTTAAAAGTCACACAACTGGAGTTTTTGAATATGTATTTACATATTTGCTTTCTCTCAATTTGATTTGTGCTTATACTTATACCATACACTTGTAATGTTGGCTTTATTGATTTTGTTATTACTGAGATCGTTTACCAATTCTGATTTCTCTTGTTTCACACAGGTTCCGTGCAGGATGCAAATGCATCTATTGATCGTCCCACTTTAGTCCAATTTCCCAAATTTTCCTCAAGCAAGTCTTCTTTGACTTCAAACCATACTTCACACTCAGTGGGACTCCAACTCGACAATACCCCAACGACATATCAAGCAGATCAGCAAGAAGGACCATTTCAATGCGATATTTGCAACAAAACATTTTTTTATGAGCCAAGTTATAGAAGGCACTTATCGGATCACGGAGAACGAAAATTCACATGTCAAATTTGTTTTACGAAATTCAAAAGGAATTACCATCTTCGGAGACACATCAAAATGACACATCACATGATTCCCTGTCTTAACTGCTCTTACTACTCTCAAACAGAGGAAGATTTGAGCAATCATAATTTACTGTGTGTTGGTATTGGTATACAGAAAAGAACTCTTTGGCAGGACTCATGATGTTGTCATTACTTTTTTTATAATCATGATTAACTAGACATTTGCACAGGTCACCAATTTCGTCTTATTCCGCTCTTCTTTCAGAACAATCTGCAAGTCGGGCATCGTCAGCTGGTCGTATCACCACACTTCCTTTAAGCCATTCTGCCACTGTTGAACGGTTCGTCCAATCTTCATCGTCGTCAGAAAATTACTCCAGCAACGTCAGCATGAATATTTCTAAAGGAGAGGGTGATGCTGTTTCCGTTTATGGTTGTTTTACCTGTCATATTGGATTTAGCTCAAGACCAGCATATCTGCAACACATGTCAATGTCACACAAAGAGGAAAGTCCTTACCAATGTTCGTTATGTGACAAGGGTTTCTTCACGCTATCTGGTTTTAAACGGCATACAAAGGATCACGAAGGCCAGAAATTTTATTGTCAGATATGCAATGCCAAATTCATGAATAGGTACAATTTACGAAGACATTTGAAAAGAGTGCACGTTGCAGCTTGATGTGAGCCTCCCAATCACGGATGGGCAACCCTTGCTTGCCATTGGTTTTTAGGGATGTCACTTTCTATCTTTTATTTTCCATCTCATATCTGTTGCCCCGTCCACCTCCATGCGTCTTATTGAGTTCTTGGTATTAATGGTACCATTCGGTTTTGCTTGGGCCTTCCCATGAGTCATTAGCTAGGAGCAAGACAGTCAGATAATTGATTTTTTGGGTCTGAAATGATATTGAAATATATAGTGATTTTTAAAATTTATTAATGTTTGTGTGTATATATATATGTGTGTGTGTGTGTGTGTGTGTGTGTTTGTGTGTGCACGCGTGTGTTTGTGTTTTTTAAAACCCTGTATTTTTGGATGTCAGTATTACATTGTATTATATCATCTTTGAGAAGAATGAAAATACGCTTAACATTGGTTTTGCAATCAAGCATATAGAAATGTTAAAAATATTGAAAATGAAAATACAAAACAACTATATATTGATAAAGTTATCCTTTGGCTTATCTTCCATGCTTGCTTTATGAAACATCATTTCGTTAATATAATATATTTATATTATCTCTTGCCTTTTGAGAAATATGTATAATTTTGTTTAAATCTAAAAGGGGAAGGTCGACTTTTTTCCCTTTTTCTCTTTTATGTCTTTAAATTTGCTGTCCCTTGTATGTAAGCGTTGGATCTTTGTTCTTCCGGTCTTTGTTTGACATCTTTATTTTTTTAGCTGAATGTTTCTTTTTCTTGGAGATGCATCTTGTGTGAATCATTTGGTATTGAATGTGCAGGTTTTTGAAATTGCAATGTATTATATGTATTTTGTGAACATTTGAGTGTGTTCCTCTTTTGTCGGAGATCCTGGCCTTGTCAGTTTCGGACGTGTAGGATTTTTCAGGCAGTTTGCTCTTGGATCTTCTTCTGATCTCTTTTCTCTTAGGAGCTAATCAGCCTTTTTTTTTTGCCGGTCTTACAATCACTGAAATGACGCTGTAACATTGTAACATTGACACAAGGGCTCAAAACCTATAAAAATAACATAATATCTAGTTTGATCCGCCCGGTGTTATTCTCTTGCTTTTACCTGACGCTTAGGTGGTCCTGGAGAGTCGCAAGCGCTGGTTAACTCTCATAAACAAGTAAACAATTTGTTGAAATCGACTGAGAAGTTTTCTAAAAACTAAGCTGATTAACAAAGTCAAAAATATTAACAGCTAGGTCAGTGTTAAATGAAACAATAATAATTTCCTTTGTGCATATATTTTACACAGATGAGCATTCAGAAGGCACTGGGACCGCATTCTTACCATCTTCATATCAACAAAGCCGTTTCCGTCATGACTTAACAGCAACGTCGAGTACAGCTCATCCGGGCTTTTCAGTCGATTCAAGATATGATACATCAGAGTTACACGGTGATTTTAACCATTTTGTCAAGTGTCAATTCTGTCCACAGTATTTATGGACCAAATCCGATTATCATAAACACCTGGCCGGATGCCATCGGGAAAAAATGCCCTTTCAATGTAATTTGTGTGAAAAGGTGTTCTTCACTCACTCTGGTCTGAGTAGCCACCTCAAAGACCACGGAGAGAGGAAGTTTGTTTGTCCGATTTGTGACATTCGGTCCAAACGTAAGCATCATCTTCAGAGTCATCTGAAGATCGTACACAAGCTATTTCCGTGCCCAACTTGCCTTCATTTGGCTAAATCACACGTCGAGTTTACTCAACATATTCTTCAATGTAAAAGAGACATACAGACAGGAACAAAGATGAAGTAGCTCTCATAATATGCGTGGACATGGAGATATAAGTAAGGACTAACTCTAGATTATTATTATTGTTATTATTATTATTATTATTATTATTATTATTATATATTATTATTATTATTATTATTATTATTATTATTATTATTATTATTATTATTTTTATTATTATTTTTATTATTATTATTTTGTTATGACTGATTATTATGGTGATGATGATGATGATTATTATTATTATGATTATGATTATGATAAGAAGAATGATGATGATGATGATTATTATTATTGTTATTATCATCATCATCATCATCATCATCATCATCATCATCATCATCATCATCATCATCATCAACATCATCATCATCATTTTTCTTCTTCTTCTCATTAATAATGTATTATTAATATTATTGTTATTAAACTTTGATGACACTAACGATGGGTGGGGTCTTTAAAACTCCCATTGTGAGCAGGAGGTCACTTGCTGTGTCTTCGATCAACCTGTATTTGCTTGTGTCCTTGGCTGGGAGGGAAACAGTCAAATGTATGGTGTTAGATTTTGGAGATGATAATTTTTTTCTTCTTGTAAATCATCTCTCTGTTAAAATATAATGGTAGGCTACATAGTTATTATTATTTTGTTTTGAACATATCTTGTAAACATTTGAGTGTATTCCTCTTAGTGGGATCCTGTGCTGGTGTCTGGATAAGACTTTTAAGATGACCTCAAACGAAGTACATTGGTGGTTTGCTCTTGGAATCTAAAACTGTTCCTTTTTTGTACCATTTTCCCTCTGTGTTACCCTTTAATGGGTGCTTTAATTGTATTTCTAGAAGTGTGTCGCAAGCCCCGTAAAACCCTTAAAACAAACACTAAAACGTGACATTGACCTCCCATAGTGGGCAGGGTGGTACTTACTGTGTCTTCTATCCCCCTACATCTGTTTTCCAACTTGCTTTCTGTCTTAGTCTTGGAATGAGATTACTTAGTTTTGTCCTGGCCCCGGCATATTGGCCTTACTGAGAGGGAAACAGTCAAATGCATAGTTATTGTTTTGGGAGATGATATTTTTTTCCTTGTAAATCATCTCCCTGTTATGTATTATTATATTTGTTATTTTTAATGTATAATGTAAGCATTTGAGTGTATTCCTTTTTGTTGGATTTTGTGCTTGTGTCCGGATGAGACTTCTGGGTGATTTCAAACTAAGTACATTGATGATATGCTCTTGGAATCTACATCGGATCCCTATTTGTTCCCATTCCCCTTTGTCTTACTTTCTCTTGGGTGCTTTAATTGTAATTCTAGAACTTTTTACTATTCCGTTTTCTTCCTTTTTACTGGCGCTGATATTGATATAACCTAAATGTGTTGCAAGCGCCGTAAAACCCTTAAAAACAACAAACAAACAATATTTGTTCCCAGTTATCCTTTGTCTTCCTTTCTCTTGGGTGCTTCAATTGTAATTCTAGAACTTTCTACTATCCGATTTTCTTCCATCTTACTGGCGCTGATATAACCTAAATGTGTTGCAAGCGCCGTAAAACCCTTAAAAACAAAACAAACATAAAACGTGACATTCACGGGTACTTCAGGGATGTACTTTAGAGTGTGAGCGCTTTAGGGAGGATATGTTATATAACCTTTTGACCATCCTTTTGCCTTCCTTTTTACCTGGCGTCATAGAACGAGCGAAATTGACGTCACTCAGCTCTTTGATACTATTGATCACGGTATTCTCATTAAACGACTTAATATAACCTTTGGCTTGTCTGGGACTGTCTTGCAGTGGTTTGAATCTTATTTAGATGGCAGAAAGCAACAGGTTATGATTTTAGATAAACTTTCTCGTCAACATACATTGTCTTTTGGTGTTCCTCAAGGCTCTGTTTTGGGTCCAATTCTTTTTGTTTTGTATACTTCTCCATTATCTAATGTCATCACTGGTCATGGGCTGCGCTATCATCTCTATGCAGATGATACGCAACTTTATGCTACTGATAAAACTAAAAATCTCGAAAATATTGTGAAACGTGTGGAAGAATGTGTGACGGATGTGAAAGAGTGGATGGATGCAAACAAGTTGAAAATGAATGAGTCAAAAACAGAAGTGATGATTGTGGGAAATAGAGGGCAGTTGAAGGTGAATGATGGTCTTGAGGTGTTGATTGGGGGTGAAAAGATCAAAGTTTCAAAGACTGTGAAAAATTTGGGTGTCTATTTTGATTCAGAAATGAAAATGTCAGCTCACATTTCTGCTCTCTGTAAATCTTTATACTTTCAATTGAAGAAAATCAGTTCGATCCGTCAGTATATTGCAATTGGAACATGTAAAACATTGGTTGTTTCCCTCATTTTTTCGAAACTAGACTATTGTAACTCGCTGCTTGTCAACTTGCCTCAGGCTTCTATTAAACAATTGCAACTACTGCAAAACAGTGCAGCAAGATTAGTTTTTGGCAAAAAAAAATTTGATCATGCAACCCCTTTGTTGGCCTCTCTCCACTGGTTGCCCATTGAAAAGCGCACATATTACAAAGCAGCGTGTCTTGTTTATAAGTGTTTGGCTGGTATAGCACCGGCATATCTCACAGATCACGTGGTCATGTGTAAATTTGAAAATTACACTTTAAGATCATGTAATGACCAAACGAAAATTTCGGAAAAAAGATCAAGAACAAAATTTGGTGATAGATCGTTTGCTTGTTTCGGCCCCAAGATTTGGAATGAACTACCACGTGGTCTGAGGGAGTGCAAGTCTTTACCTACTTTTAAAAAGAATCTCAAGACACATTTTTACTGTATTTGTTTTTCTTGACTCTATATGAATCCTTGATTTGGCTATGAATTGTTATTGTTGTTATTATTTTATTTTTTTATTTTTTCACTTAAAATTGATATTTATATTGTAAAGTGCCCAGAGCTTGTGTTTTACACGAGAATGAGCGCTATATAAATGTGTATTATTATTATTATTATTATTTGATATTCAGCCCTTTTTATGAGTAGTTCTGCTTAAATCTATCATTCAGACTATAAACGTTCAAGGTTACAGACAGTTTTGTGTTTTGGTACGTTATATCCGGCTGACGGATGTTGTAATCATCTTGGCTAAACGCATAGCATCAATATGACTTTGTCACAAGCAACGTAATACTTTTAAAAATAGATAGTAGTGATTTGAAAAGAAAAATTAATAAAAGAAAAGAATCCCCCCCCCCCCCCCCCCCCCCCCTTTGTAAATAAAACTCAATAAAAATCTACTTCAATCGTTCATCATATAATCATTTATTATTATTATTATTATTATTATAATATTATTATTATTATTATTATTATTATTATTATTATTATTATTATTATTATTATTATTATTATTATTATTATTATTATTGTTATTGTTATTATTATTATTATTATTATTATTATTATTATTATTATTATTATTATATTATTATTATTATTATTATTATTATTATTATTATTGTTACCGTATTATTATAATTATTATGACCTGAAAAATGTAAATTTCAATTCAACTCTATTTTCGATTTCGAATCTTCTGGGCATTTATTTTGCATATTATCCTTACAATATTTTTGAAATTTGAAACGTTGCTCATGTATCAATGTGAGTTTGTTATTGATATGTCTTATTACCATGTGCTTTGTTTTGTTGTTTGCATTTGTGAACCTCAATAAAAATGATTACGAAATAAAGCACCACAATTGATTTGATTTTTGTTTAGATCTAATCTTTCTTATTGGTCTTTGGACTTTAGAGATCACTTTTGCTTTTTACTTTTATCTTCCTTTATGCATTCCCTTCCATTTTGCTTTCCATCTGTGTCTCAAGATGAGACTATTTGACTTTGCCCTATGACTTGCCTATCCTCTTATTCTTAATTAATCTGTTTTCCCTATCCATGTTAATCCCCGTCTTTTTTCTGGATTTACATTGCTCAGTTATTTTTCCTTTTCCTGAAGGGGATCCTTATCTGGGAGGGAGACCATCAAAGGCACCGTACCTTTGTTTTTGAGATATTTTTTTCCGTGGTAATCATATTTCTGTTCCTGTTATGTTTTATTATGATTACGTATTCGTTTTGAATAGTGCTTATTGTTTATTGTACTTTGTAAACATTTGAGTGTATCCTTCACAGGGGTCAAGTCTCGTCCTACATGTTAAGTCATGCTGTGCGGCTCTGTGGTCTTGTGATATGACACTCGCTTTTGGATCGGAACGTCCTGGATTCTAACCTCACTCGGCGCATAGTTGAGTCCTTGGAAAAGACTCTTTACTCACGTTCTCTCACTGTACTCGGGTGTAAAATGAGTACTTGGCCGTTAACAGCGTTGTCTCTGTCGGAACAAAAATGTATTATCGCCTAACAAGCGTCGTGTTTCGTTCTGTTTCGTGTTGCTGTTTTTCATGGACCCTTTGTAAAGCGCTTTGAGCACGTTTAATGGGTTATTACTCAATATAAAAGCTTTGCTTGTACCTTGATGGGCTTTTAGAGGATGTCAAAATAGGCACATCGATGGACAACTCGTGGAATCTTCTGTTCCCTATTCGAACCAGTCCCCCTTTCCTTCCTTTTTCATCGGTTCTTTTTACTTTATATCTACAATTTTCCTCTAGCATTTTCCTTTTTTCTAGTGCTGAAATGACCTAAAAGTGTCACAAGCGCCGTAAAACCCCTGAAAACAAACCATCCGGATGCATTGCATTCCCTTCCATTTTGCTTTCCGTCCATGTCTTAACATGAGATAACTTTTAGTGCCCTCTGCCTTGCCTGGGTGCTTGGCTTGAAAAAAAAATAAGGGGGGGGGGGGGGGGGGGGGGGGGGGGGGGTGTGTGGTAGTATTTTCATTTTTTTTTCTTTTTGTCAAACATGTCAAAAGACAAAAGTCTATAACACACTAAATGAATCAAATTTTGAGCTGTGCTCAATCGCGCAACCAATTGGTTTCCTTGAGCACGACTCACGTAACTCACTAGGCAGTGAGTGGGCTAATCTATAAAATGACGTCAAAAGACAAGTCATAGTGTCGGGCTATAAGATAACGAAGGTTACGCTCAGATACAGTGACCTTTTGATTGTCTGTCAACTTCCTTTTTACTGGTGCTTAAATGACTAAGAAATTTCTTCAAGGAACATTAAAATATCCTGTTATTTGATAAAACCATTAACTTTGTAATCCTCAAATTATCACTAAAAACGTTAGTTTTGTTAGTTTTTGTTTTTTTGTTTTGTTTTTTTTTTATTATTTAGCGCTATAGCCTTTAAATGTGCTCAAAACGCTTTACTAATGGTCCCAATGCATCATCAACAGTTAACCTACAGGCTAGGATGAGACTGACGCTTCTACAATAGTTAGACATGTCTATTACCAGTCACGTATTCATTTTACTCTTTGAGTAGGTGAGAGAATGTATTTTCCAGGGACTCAACTTTGCGCACAACAGGACTCAAATCAGTGACTTACATGTCAAAAGCGAGTGTCAAACTATTTGACGACAAAACCGACTGTGTTGTTTGACTTTCGCTTTCGGATCGGAAGAGCCAGGGTCCGAAACGCGGCGCATAGTTGAGTCCTTGGAAAAGGCTCTTTACTCACATTCTCTCACCGTACTCAGGTGTAAAAGTGGTACCTAGCCGTTAACAGCCTTGTCCCTGTTCGCAAAACTTGTAATATCGCTTAACAAGGGGCATGTCTCGTCCTACATGTTATGCTGTTGACTAGAGACCCCCTGTAAAGCGCCTTGAGCACGTTTAGTGGATATTGTCCTGTATAAATGCTCTAGTTAAAAATCGTACTTTCATTTTATTGCATTTTTCCCCTTGATGAGCCCGCTCGGATCTACATCTCTTCTGACGATATTTTGGTGTAGTTAAGCTATAGTATGTTATATCCCATACTCCCTATAACATCTCATCTCTCTTCATGCATGATAATGTGACTTTCAGTCCATGTTCAAGGTGAACGAGTTTGACAAGCCATTAACTCAGATGCTGGCCGACTGTTAGATGTCTTTTTTTTTTTCTTTTAAAAAATAGCTTCCTCCTCTTGCAATTTGCAAATTATTCCTGGTTGTAGATATGAGATGATTCAAATTATATTGTTACCCAAGTTTATCTAATTTATCTTTACGATAGCCAACATTTATGTTTTATTTTCTAAGTGTAATGGAAAATTAACTTTAAAAAAATAATTCCTCGTCACATTTTATTCTTCACGAGCGGGGGTTCTTGAATTCCCTTGGGTCCGGGGAGTTTAATTGTTGTGCCACTTTCCAATGTGTCTATCGTCATGGTCTTGTTGTTCTGGTTTACTGTTCTGGAATGATGCCATTTGGTTTTTACCCAAGCCTCACTTGGGATCTCTTTCTAAGGGAGGTAGACAGGTGTGTGGGGTTATTTATGTCTGAAACGATGTGTATGAAACTCAATTTTTAAAGATTTTTAACATCACAATGCATTTTGTGCGCATTTTGCGGAGATGTTGAGCTGTTTAGTAGGCAGGGGGGGGGGGGGGGGATTACAAACTGTGTCTTCTATCCCCTTATATCTGTTTTCCAACATGCTTTCTGTCTTTTTCTTGGAATGAGATTACTTGGTTTTGTCCTGGCCCTGGCCGGAGTCCTAGCTGGGAGGGAAACAGTCAAATGCATAGTTATTGTTTTGGGAGATGATATTTTTTCCTTGTAAATCATCTCTCTGTTATTTTTTTATATTTGTTATTTTGAATGTATAATGTTAGCATTTGAGTGTATTCCTCTTTGTTGGATTTTGTGCTTGTGTCCGGATGAGTCTTATAGGTGATCTCAAGCTAAGTACATTGGTGGAATCTACATCTGATCCCTATTTGTTCCCAGTTCCCCTTTGTCTTACATTCTCTTGGGTGCTTTAATTGTAATTCTAGAACTTTGTACTATCCCATTTTCTTCCTTTTTACTGGCGCTGATATGACCTTAATGTGTTGCAAGCGCCGTAAAACCCTTAAAAACTCAAAAACAAATGTTGAGCTGTTTGGAAAAAATTCTAACCAGATACTTATATTGATAGGTTCTTGTTGTTTCAACTCATGTTCTCTGTCTGGAATTGTTTCATACATAGCTTTCCGTCATCTTACACCAATACCGGCTCCCAAATTTGTAATTTTAAAAAGGAGATTCTCTCTCGCTCTCTCTCTCTCTCTCTCTCTCTCTCTCTATCTCTCTCTCTCTCTCTCTCTCTCTATATATATATATATATATATATATATATATATATATATATATATATATATCTGTGTGTGTGTGTGTGTGTCTGTGTGTGTGTGTGTGTGTGTGTATTTCTCTTTCTCCACTATATGCAATAAATTTTAAAAGATTTTTAATATATCGGTTTCGTGAAAAAAAAAACCCCGGAGAAGTTGAGAAGCCTGCAGCCGAAAGACTATGAATTATGCAAGTAATGCAAGTCTGACATTTTACCATAATCAATCCTATTCATTAAAATTTATGGAACTACATAGATCTATACATTTTCAAGAAAATATGTTCAAAATTTTATATTCCACGATTGTTTCAATAAACATACCGCACAAATGCCAATTGAAGAATTTGGACGTTAGATGCTAATTCTCAAATTGTGATGTGATCTGTTCTATCCTTCAATTTGCTTTACGACTGTTCCTTGGTATCCCCCCCCCCCCCCCCCCCCCCCCCCCCCCCCCCCCCATAAACAATTTATTTTCTAATGGCCGCGAATAGTGAGCGATCCCATGCATTTTGAATTACTATTTTAACTTTGCTTCTCTGTAAAATGTTGTACCAACCTTATGAACCACCAATGACCAAGTGCTGTAATCCATTGGATTAAAGTCGAGGTTCATTGGAGGCCATTCCTCTTTGAGAAACGACTCGAAAATGTTTCTGCTCTCATTTATTATGTGACATTGTTAGGAGAAAACTATTCCAGATTCTATTACGATCCGTCTTTGTTTTTAAACCCGATTTTCATCCCTGGGGGGCAAAAGTACCCAGGGGTATGCTTTTTTTAAAACCGTTAAACTGTCAATTTTTGACGCAGAGACCTGAAATTTGGTGACTTTTTCTAAAATGATGAAGTAGTGCATGTCCATGCCAAATTTCAGGCTTGTCACGTGCATGGTGTACTTACACTGAGCATGCTCATATTTAATTGTAATTCTAGAACTTTTTACTATCCCATTTTCTTCCTTTTTACTGGTGCTGATATGACCTTAATGTGTTGCAAGCGCCGTAAAACCCTTAAAAACAAACAAAAACAATTATATATTAGTGTTGACCAAATGCTATGATATATTCCACAGTTTTCATTTCCACTCATCTGTTTTTGTCTGATTGCCTCAAATGGGCCATTCATAATCTTAGACATTTTAGAGACTCATTTTGTCAATGTCAAATCACAGATAAAAGAGATCAAAACAAGAACCATAGTTCATTTCAAATATATGATTACATACGATTTTCAGCATGACTACTGACTTTTATTCACTTTTACTGGGGTTAAATCAGTGTCTAGTTGAGGAAGTTAATTCTACTAGAAAATCAATTTGATCAAGGGAAAATTACATGACGTTATGGAGTCAACACGAAGTTGAAATTTGTGAATTTTTGAAAAATTGGGTGCAAAAAATATATTCCTTCATTACTTGCTTAATTTAGCATTCTTCTCTATGGTGGGTCTTTGGTGGACTTAGCCTCCCAAATCAACAGTGGCAGTTGAGTTGACCATGTCAGGTAGATCGTTAATATAAATCAGAAACGTTAGGGGTCTCAGGATTGCACCCTTTTATTTGGACTTCGGTGTTTCATTTGCAGTTTCTGGTTATAACCTTCCAAACACAATTTTCGTGTCTTTGTAACATTGAATTCATCCTAAAAGTGTCTCTGACTCGCTTGAAAGAGATGTTGAGTGTCTTTACCAAATTAATGCCATTGAGAAGTCTGGTTACTTACTCACCTTTATTTGGACTGTCAGCTACGTTTTTCACTTCTCTTTTTCCTAAAACTAGTTGCGTCTTTCAAGACTTTGATTCAATACAGATCATACCCTTAACAAATAATACGCTTTTATTTCAAGCAAACTATTTCTCCTTTTGAAAATATTTCAATGGAATCCTGATTAAACCTGCACCACTGGATCAGAAAGATTGGCTGACTGAGAGCAAGTTTGACTTTATCCATTATCAATGGAACACACTCAGATAAAGAACATAAAATTTGGGACCAACAAGAAGAGGTGTTAAGTAGTTGATTTTAAGAATGTTGAATTTATTTGAGATTCCACTGTATATTATACATATTATATAAAAGGAGATAGAGTAAAAGTTTCTATTTGACTATTAAATTGTCTTCTTTTTTTTTCAAGCCTGCATTATGTGACCGGGAATGTTTATTTAGAATCTATATTTCCCTGTTTGCTCCCTATTTAGTTGCGACTATGTCATCGATTTATATATTCCCTTTGAACGACAATTATTTTGTCATACCTAATTACTACATAATTGGATGGCAAAGGCACATGCAAACCGTATCTGAGTCTCGCAACCGGTATGATTTATTGTACCATGATGTATTACATATATTTTAATTTCACGGAATGAAATGAGTGCTATGTACCAAACATTAAACGATATAATCCAATTTCAACGTATTTGTGAAGGAATAGAGAGAAAATAAACAAACCTCCACCCCCCCCCCCAAAGAAACCCCAAACAAACAAACAAACAAACAAACAACAAAAAAACAAAACAATTTATCATTTTCTTCAAAAAACAACAAGGAATTATTTAATTTTATGACACTCAGCACACTAATCATAGGCACAGTTTGACGGGTTCACCAAAAAAAAAAAAAAAAAAAACAACAAAAAAACGAAACAAAACAAAAACAAACGAAAAAGAAAGAATAAAGATAAAGAAGACCATCCCCCCCCCCCCAAAAAAAAAAAAAAATAACAAGCACAAACTCGGTAACCTCCATCCCTCATCCTATATTACCATAATCTGTCAATAAGTTCACTATTACCACAATGCATGATTAAATCCCGTTTCTTCGATCTACACAGGTATTCAAGCTGCAAGCTCGGAATCATCCAATTACGGCACATCATATCCAGGACTACAAATTAAAACGATTTTGGAAACTATCGACTCCGGTAGTACTCAAAGTGGTGTTGAAATGTCCATAGCCACCACCGACATCGGCAAATCACGGTTTATCAACTGCATGTTCTGTCAAATGAGATTCAATCATAAATCTGTCTATCAAAACCACCTTGCAACAACACATAGACACCTGATGCCGTTCCAGTGCACCATATGTCAGAGAGTCTACAAATCAGAATCGGCTTTGAGGCGTCACACGATTGAACACGGCCAGCGTAGATTTCCTTGCCAGCTTTGTGGAGCTAAGTTTAAACGGAATTATGTCCTAATGAGTCATATAAAAACCGTCCACAAGGTATTGCCTGGCGAGATGTATTATCATTAATTTGTAATCTTCTCAACAAGAATTCTAAAGCCACATACTGCATTGTACAAAGAACTAAGGATTGGATTTTAAAAAAAAAAGTGAGCTACTCTGTAAGGCAATGTTAACTAAATATTGTCATTGTGCTTTATCAGTGGTCTTAAGCCCACATAATTGACTAGATATTACAATTTTACTTTTCGATAGAGACCATGCTGTTACAGACCATCTCGTCTTTAAGCACGCCGTCATTAAGCACGTTTCGGCCCCAAGCACGCTAAATTGCTCTTACCGAATTTTTGCTATATAAACTACACGTCTTTAATCACGTTAACTTCAGCTTCATTACAAGACAGTATCTGATTCTGATTTGTCAATTGTCATTGTATCCACTCTCTTTCACGGACCGGTGAATCATCGGACAGTAAAACTCTAAAATACGCTGGAAAATAAGTGAACCCTAGCGGAGGTGGAAGAGAAGGAAGATGAAGAAATGGAAGTGGAGACCAAAATGCCTTCTTCCTGGCAGCTGTTGGAAAACTTGAATACTGTTCGTGATTTTATGGAATCAACTGGTCTCGCATCTCAAACTAAATTCGAGACAACCACAAGAGCTGTGCAACAGAGCATTGTTTCAATTCGTAAGCAAAGCTTGATTACTGAATTCTCATTTTCACCTAAATAAGACGGACTTTCCCCAGCACCAACATCCTCCTCTAGGACAAATTGCTCCATGTATTACAAATTGAGTGGGTTTTTTCTCTCCCAATTTTTACCATTGTAAATTATCAAAATAAAAAGAAGATTAAAACAAAACAAATAAACAAACAAAAATAAAACCCACTACATCGAGTAATGATATATATAATGCAGCAACATTGAGTGGTGTTGTGCGACAATGACTCACCAACAGATGGAAATAACTTATGTAATATAATTCATGGAAATCTTTGGATTATGTGTACTTCGAACTCAAGCACGCTTCGGCTTTAACTTTAAGCACGTCTAAGTCTCCTCCTTGACCGTGTCACGTTTGTAGACTGTTCGGCTGTGCTGGATGTGACCGGTTTACTTGGACACAATAATAAGCTCTTTTATATACGTAGTCTTTAGTAACACAAAGTCATATATAATATATGAGTGAGTATAACCTTATTCCAATATCCTTGCACATTTTTCAGCATTACCTTTGAATTTAAAAAAATATTATTTTTATCCATTTAATTATTTATTTATTTATTTATTTGCTCAATGGCACCTCCAACTTATTTCAGGACTTCTCTTGAAAGTGAAAGACACTCAATGCTTAAGTGTCAAAAATGCATCGTTCTGGGTGCGATCTTTAGACCTCTTTTGGTGCATATGAGGTCACTTATTGTCTTCTTTCCCCCTATAACTGTTTTCCGAGTTGCTTTCTGTCTTTGGCTTGGAATGGGATTACTTGGGTTTCATCCTGACCCTTGTCGACGTCCTTCGCAGAGCAAGAAGAGCCAAATGTATTGTTTGTTTTGAGAGATGATATTTTTTTCGTTGTTAATCATCTCTCTGTTATGTATTGTTATATTTGTTGTTTTGAATATGTAAGCATTTGAGTGTGTTACTCTGAGTCGGATTTTGTGCTTTTGTCTGGATGTGACTTTTAGGTGATCTTGAACTAAGTACATTGATTGTGTGCTCCTGGAATCTGCATATGTTTCCTATTTGAAGAATCACCCACCCTTTGTCTTACTTTTCTCGTGTGTTGTTTCAGGCGAGAAACTGTGAAAAACACTTTCTCACAGAGATGACAATGAAATGGCATTTGGTCCCTGTGGACTTTGGCCAAGTGTTTGTGGTATTGAGATTTCATTGCAAATACCATGTTGCAAAAACCGCATGCTGATGTTTGAGGAATGCGACTGAAAACTGATGTTGTCATTCCCGATGTCGCAAATCTTGTAAATCTAGAATTGTATTTGCTATCCCAATTTTCTTCCTGGCGCTGAAATGATCTAAATGTGGCGCAAGCAGCGTAAAAGTAAAACCCTTAAAAACAAACAAATATAAAAGCATCGTTTTTCAATAATAAATATCTGATGAAGGAATGAAAATGATTGCTATAATTTGTTTGTGATACTTTAAACTTGTATTGATTAATCAAAATAGTCGGATATTTGGCTCTCTCTACGTTATGGATGAAGTCAAAAGGGTTAAACCACATCATGCATCGTGGTGAGTGAGCCCGGGGGGGGGGGGTGATGGTGATAATTATATTTTTCCCCTCGTAAATTTTAATACTCTCTCTCTCTCTCTCTCTCTCTCTCTCTCTCTCTCTCTCTTTCTGTCTCTCTCTCTCATCTTTCTCACTCACTCACACACACACACACACACACTCTCTCTCTCTCTCTCCATATAATATACTATATGTGTTTGTGGGAACGAACCCGAAACTGCAGAGCATCTAGTTGAACGGTGTATTGTGACGAAGCTTCCGGGCGGGTTTGCGATGGTGCACGAGTGCGGTAAAGAATTGGCAGATTGGGTCGATCGTCATAACATAGTAGTGTGAGCATCATTAGATGCTGCTGCCTTTGCTTCGTAATCAAAAGGTACAGTGCTCAACTTCCCGCCGTGTAGTGTGGCCTTGAGCGAGTTACCTCACCATATTTCACTTTGCGTTGTACTGCAGCTGACGTCTGTGATGTTGATATTCCCTTGGAATAGACCCTCAAGAAAAATATCTCCTTAGGGTTGAAAAAAGTGGATTTTATTCTATTTAAAGATTGTGTTTTACCAATTAAGTAAAATCAAGTCTATATTTATTTTTTTCTGTTCTTTGTAGGTGACATACAACTAAGAGGAGCCACATCAAATCAAGGCATGCCATTTCCTGGACCATATCATCACCAAACACCGACTGATATTCAACACCATGGTGCATTTCTGCAAGGCGAAACCTCTACCCATGGAAGCGTTGCGACATCGGGAATGACAACATCAGTTTTCAGTCGCATTCCTCAAACATCAGCATGCGGTTTTTGCAACATGGTATTTGCAATGAAATCTCAATATCACAAACACTTGGCCAAAGTCCACAGGGACCAAATGCCATTTCATTGTCATCTCTGTGAGAAAGTGTTTTTCACAGTTTCTGGCCTGAAACAACACACCTCGGACCATGGTAAACCGAAATATGAGTGCCAAGTTTGTGGATCGAAATTCAAGCGGAATTACGTTCTTACCGCCCATATAAAAGGTGTTCATAAAATGTTTCCTTGTCAGACCTGCTCTCATTTGTCGAAATCACGGGAAGAGTTTAATCACCACATCTTGCGTTGTGAAAAGACAAAAAGAATTGTGTGAATTAGTGTAGGTACTTGGATCAACTAAACACGATAATGTACTGTGTCCTTGAGTGCACTTGGATTAACTAAAAACTATTATGCATATTAATTGTCCTATGTAGAATCACCGTGTCATGGTTTTCATATTCCTTAAACTACTCGTACTTATACTAAACAGTTTTAAACTCATATTCTCAAGCAGTCCAAGAGCCAAAGTTCAATTCAACTCTCGTACAATTAAATAATTATTTCCTGTTGTTACGTACTTTTTCACAAATCAGTGAGATACGAGTAATCTGTAATGCTCAATCCTCCAATACCACTGAAAATTTTGCTATAAATTATAAGCCCATTGGTCAATTTTATTATTTATTTAATAATATGATTTAACTAAAGGGTTTTTAGGCTCGAGCGTTGGTTTATCATCGTTATTTTGTGATTTGTTAGGAAAACATAACGTTCAATGTCTTTATCGTATAGCTAATCTTCGAGAAGAAAATAGTTACGGTACCTTTGTTTAGAAACAGTTCATGGTTTTTCCCCCGACTTAAAGCAACAACGATTCATGTTACGCGCGATAGCTTTCATAAACTATATATCATTTTTGTCGCGGTCGGAAAAACAGAAAACCCATCATTTTTCACCCTAGTCTGTAACAGAAAAGGAAATCTTTATCCTCCTAATTGTGTTTATACATTTCGACCAGAACGCATCGATGTCAAAGTTAATTAATTATTATTAAGCTTACGTCACAATTCGTTAATTTGCGCATCGCGATGCGTGTGACGTCATGACACTGATTCAGCAATGTTGTCATGACGTAATGTTTTTATCAATCAATGAGGTGCGAAATAAATGACGCAGTTGGTCACGTTTTGCTCAATATAATATAATTTACTAATCCAATACGTTTACTGTTGACGCTAGGCATTTCCGACGGCGTCTAAACTGCACTATAAATCTGACCGTTTAGTTTCCCGCTGTTCCGAGCGCCGACGTAACCTCACCCGACAGGTAACCGGGGTCAACAGCGGTCGCCGATATCAATTCCCAGAACGTAGATTTGACGTGCATTGGGTGATACCAATGGATGATTTCCGTACCAATTAACCTCACGGTCTTCGTGACGATGCAATTCCACCCAAAATGCAAGAATTCTCGCAGACCTCTTCTTTCCATCGGTCCAATTTTTATTTCAATATCTCCAGTACTTTTTCCACAAGCCGTGATTCAAATTCACATATTTTTCTATAACATTTAAATAAAATTACTTGTAATTACCTCAGGATTCTAAAAAACGTTGCTATAAACTTCAAATTTTTTTGGTGTGATTCACAAGGCACAAGTTTTACTACGAAATGAGGTAAGTTTCATTTACTCTTCAGTTTTCATTATTTTGTAATGATTATTTTTCCGCGGTAGGTCAGGTAATAATGATATTACCTCTTTAGCCTTGTTCTTGAAACGTAATATTTCGCTGCGGTTTTATTGTTAAATATATTTTTATTTTTTATTTTTTTTCAATGATGAGTTAATTTGATTTTTAAATTGCATTATTTGAATTATCTTGCTAATGTTTAATTTTAAATGACATTGTGTGTTGGGCCTCAACTTAGCTCAACAGCTTGTTAGAATTTTCCAGCCCCCCCCCCCCCCCCCCCCCCTTTCTTTCACCAAATTGGGTGAAGTATTTGGTTTTTCTTTTTCCAAATTTTATGTACGCTGTTATGTATGCATGGATATGAGAAGTAATACAGAGAGTGTTTTAAAACTCATTTTATTCAATTGCTTACATCGCTCAGTCAATTTTGAATTTTCTCTTACAGCATGGACCACACAATTGCAAGTCATAACCAAGCAGTGAATTCATTATGTAGGACATGTGGTATGATTTGTTTAACACAGAAATAGAAACGTGCCCGCAAGAAACCATTTAAATGTTCAAATTATTCTAATGACATTCTTTTAGTCTATGGGACTGACACGGCATTGGACAAGCAAAGAGCACACTCATAATTTATGTGTAAAAAGTACACATTATAAAGCACATTGAACACACGACTCATTAGCTTCTTCGTATTTTCTCATTGCCAAGACGCTAATAATAAATAAATCAACCTTGAAACGGGTTGCACTTGCATGTTTGATATCGACAGAGTAGAATATAACAACAAACTCCAAAACGCAGGAGAGACTTTCAAATCTCATGCACGAGCCACTGACCCTCAGGGATGGTCCTATTGCCTCTGAATTGGACAGAATACCGCATTACACAACAGGCTTACCACAGCAGATCATTCATTGGCAACCACTGCCACAAATACTTACAAGAAAAAGTCTACACTTACAATTATCCAACAAACAAAGAACTGCACCCACGACCCACTCATCATTGACGACGCATGCAGTATTGGATTAATTTTCGACAATATAAACAAGGCCTATAGTCATCTGCACAACTTTATTTCACACACAAAATCAATCAAAGCAGACACAATCCAATATATTCAAAGTGCAATAAAACATTACACGGATACATACAGAAAATATTTTCCAAACAAAATAATCCCAAAACAACACCTCCTTGAGTACCACTGCATACCACACATCACTCAATATAAGTTTAGACTTAGACTTCTTGGAGAACAAGGCACAGAGACCTGTCACCAAACAACAGCAAAATTGGAAAAAAAGAGCATCCGGCATTATCAATGATATGAATAAAATGCGATTTGTCATCAACGCAATGCAGTTAAAGACCAGCCCCAAACTACACTGACGAGTTTGAATGCTCGTAGCGGATATATTTTTGTTGAGGAAAAATACGTTTTTTGTGAGGAGAAGTATTTACATCTTGTCTTTATAATACATAAAATTCAGACAAATCCATAGCAACGTTTTTTTTTTCTCCAATTTTTGAAATGTTGCACCCGCTATATTTTTTGTGTAATGTGTTACCGTCCATTGATAACTTATATTGAGAAATCTAGTAATACTATGAAAAAATAAAAAACACACAGTAAAAGTAGAAAATATAAACTTTTATACCAAGTAGTGATATTTCAACTCATTCAATATGGGTGTCTAACAGACAATAAAACAAAACATTGTTAAATTGAGTGAAACGGCAATCCCCGTTAGGTAAATTCCTCTCGGTGATTGACCGCTCACCGTGACCGGGTCAGCAGGTGTCAGGAACGGGATACCGTCTCAACTAAACTGTTGTCGTTGTGTACGCTGTGTTCGCTTTCCGTGTCCCAAAGACAATCATGTAAATGTTGCTGCTCGAAGCTCGAAGAAATAAATAACAATGTGAAAATTGAATGTAAGCTTCAATTTAATTTACGAAAACAGATAAAATAGACGTTTCGGGTTTCCCCTTTATCAACAAAACAGGATGAATGCAACACTACAGACGAATGAGTTAAATGTGGTAGTGGCGTTGTTAAGATGAATAAACGACGCCACTACCACATTATCTCATTCGTCTGTAGTGTTTCATTCATCCTGTTTTGTTGATAAAGGAGAGACCCGAAACGTCCATTTTATCTGTTTTCGTATATTAAATTGAAGCTTACATTCAATTTCACATAGTTGTTTACAAAGACATTCAGGAAACAACTATATTAATTATCATTTTATGGTGTAATCGAGTTAACGATACCAAAATAGATCGATTTACCAAGACCTAATCCATGGTTATCTTGTGTGTGCGATTTGGTAACAGAAACGTCTGAGACTTAAAGTCGTTACGATTTTGCAGTTCCTGACTACCCCTGGGCTTGAGCTTTTTATCCACTAAACATGCTCAAATCGCTTTACAAAGGGTCCCAAGCTAACAGCACCACTCAATATGTAGGACGAGACATGGCGCCTGCTAGGCGATATTATGATTTTTTTTTTCAGACAGAGACAACGCTGTTAAAAGCCAGGCATTCATTTTACACCTGTGTACGATGAGAGAATATACGTAAAAAGCCTTTGCCCAGGACTCAACTATGCGCCGCTTCGCTTAGAGCAGCTCTCGAACCAAAGACCTTCCAATCCGAAGACAGTGTCATATCACTAGACCAAAGAGCTTTACGTGTAAAGGCGTAAATAATCAAGAGTTTGTCCATTTAAAGATGGTTTTAGCAAAACACGTTATTTTTTTTAGATCCTGACAGAATCAGTTGAATTACCTTGCTTTAATGTTTTGTTCTTTTTTGTTGATCGTTTGTCTCAATTGACGCACTGGCAATACTTTGACCAGAAAGTTTGTCCAACATTGCAATTGCAATTGTTTTTTTTTTTTTTTTTTTTGTTTTTTTTTTTGATTTTTTACATCATACCAATGGTTTCATTCTTGTGCATGAAGTTGTTTGTTGTCTTGAAGTTGTTTTAATTATTTTTTTAGAGTGACTGGTAGCTCAGCCGCTTCTACTTCCGTTTCTCATTTTCGATAACGTAGAATGACACCGGTTTTGTCGGTAAGTTTCAGGATGCCGTCTCAGGATATGCCAAGCAGTCTTCATCGAACCTTCAATATTTGAATTGAGAGTATCACTTTTGTAGGCCGATTTATTTGAGATATCTGTTGAATAACAATATTGAGTCCAAGATCTCGTTTTATCTGAATTCCAATTCCTTTTCTTGTCAAAACTCTCAAATTTTCCCTCTTCTGATTTTGTTAATGTTTAAGTAGAACACTTATAATATAGAAAAGAATGATTGATTTAGCCAGGGATATAATGATACAATAATGTGAGATTTACTTCGTCTCGAATGGTTATAAACATAAACGAGCATGGTGTCTTTTGTTTGAAGTGTAATCATTGTTCCTGTAGCGTGAAACGGACAATATCAATTAATTGCTTGTTACCCTCAAACAGACACGTTGATTTATTAAGACTTTGCATAATTCACGAACTCGCCTTAAAATGCAGGTTATCACATATTATATAATTCCATTTCACAATGGGTTATTATGACAATATGTAAAGCGCATGCACTCTACTCTGACAAATTAACTCATTGAAGAGAGAGAGAGAGAGAGAGAGAGAGAGAGAGAGAGAGAGAGAGAGAGAGAGAGAGGGAGGGAGATACATACATGTATATTATATATATATATATATATATATATATATATATATATATAGAGAGAGAGAGAGAGAGAGAGAGAGAGAGAGAGAGAGAGAGAGAGAAGACGTGACGATATTAATGCTAATGTGGTTTTGCTGTATATATAATAAATATTGATGCTCGATATGTCCTCTATTAATATGGGTTTTGTGTTCCAATAAAATAACCCTAAAAAAATGTTAACTACAACTTGCTATTCCCATCCTGTTACAGAAACCTTTTAAATTGGGATATTTTTATTCCAATACTTTATATTGATTTGCTAATCATGCGGATAGTATTGCAATGTCGGTAAATGCATACTTAATTTTTAGCACCAATATTTGTCTTCGACAGACAATTTTTTGGTTATAAAAGTCGAAATACACTTCGAGGGTGTCCGACTCACTCTAATCGTTCAAAGCGCCATGTGCGGTAAAATTGTTTGAAGTTTATTTTAAAGCCCAACAGCTTCCCTACCCTTATTGTGAACAACAGTCTAAACACAATCCCGTTATTTATGCGGCTATGTGGTCGAGTGGTATGACACTCGCCTTCGGATCGGAAGGTCCTGGGTTCTAGTCCCTCTCTCGGGTGTAAAATGAGTAACTGGCCGTTAACAGCGCTGCCTCTGTCGGGGAAAAAAAATGTAATATCGCCTAACAGGCGTCATGTGTCGTCCTACATGTTAAATGTTGCTGTTGGCTAGGGACTCCTTGTAAAACGCTTTGAGCACGTTTAGTGGATATTGTGCTTTATACAAGCTCAAGTTTGTTTTTTCTTAAATATATTTGGCGACAATAGTCATATAACAAATACA
>NC_088363.1:78915095-78917595 GCF_034508935.2 Berghia stephanieae
CGTCAGGCCAAGTTAGTGAGTATTTCTCAAAATATTTTGACACACGGATGAAGGAATTGCATCGCAAAACCTGAAGACACAATGCATTTTTTTCAAACATCTGTGTTAAAATTGTGAATGATGCTCAAGATCAGTGCAATGCTTACTCCGGGTGATAGGCAAGCACTTAAGGTGACTATGGGTTCACAGTCAGCAATTGATTTCAGGACCAAATTATACTTTATTTTAAATTTTCGAGTGAAAAATAAAACAACTTAAAATATACGATAACTAACATAATTTTCTAAAGTGTATGCACTGTTGTTGATTGAAGAATTTAGGCTCATACCATAAGCTAATAGTTAAAAAGGCCTCCTTGTCAACAGTTGACAGGCGTAGCAACAAGAGGTCACAGAGGAACCCATGTGTCAAGCTGAACAAAATGACCAATCGTGATGTTGGATATTTCAAAAGCTGTGAACACTTTTCACTATGTGGGTCACTTTGAGCACATATTCCTGTGTGACCAATGACCTCGAGCACATGGAAAGGTAATAAAGATCATCCCCATTGACTATTAGTATTTGGACAATAAATTGCCGTCGCCTACTTTTCGGGTTTGTTTTGTTTCTCAAAAGAATGAGGATAACATTCAAACAAAGGAACAATACTGAAGATTAAGTGTATTTTGATATATTTATAATTTTCTCATTTTGTTTAATACTTTTTTTCAATCCACAACCTTGGTTTTCATTTAACGTTTTTATTTCCTCTTATTATTTTTACTTTAGGGGATAAGGCGACGTTGGCTTTTCGATTTTACATTGATTGAAATTGGTGTTTTGACATTGTTGATTGAAGTCCATATTTTTATAATTCGGAATAAATACATTTTCCATTTACCTGAGTAAAATGTTGACATCGGATAAATGGTTATTTTACTCTATCAGACGAATTGAGTCAGCTAAAATAATTGTTTACATTGCGGTAGAGATTTAAAGAAAAACTTTTGGGGATAACGTTAATTTTGTTTAATATGTATTTTGTCTTTTTCGTCGTAAAATCATTCTCTCACTCAAAATGGGTGCGCAATTGATTGATGCTTCTGTTCTGGCATGAAACAAAATTATGATTTTGCCGGGACCCTGGCTGGAGTTCTTTCCCATGAGGGAGACAACCTGGCGCTTATTTTTTATCATTATTATTCTACCATTTTATTATTTCTTTTATGAGATATAATTATTCCATCCCCTCCCCCCTCCAAATAATCTTTCTGAGTGATTATACTTTGTTTAAATTATGAATAATCATATCAGATTTTCTTCCTTTCCAGCATCTTTGCTGTGATTCGTTCAATGCGATTTGAGCACATTGGTTCGATGTATTTATCACCTCAACCCGGTATCATGTAGGGATAAACAAGACGCCTAAACGTGAATTTAAAGTTCTGATGATGGGAAATATATTAAAGTTTAGTTATTCACACTATTTTTTCTTCCGAATAAAGCAAATAAACTTAATCTAAGTCTTCTTTTTTTGTCTGGTTGTTTGCGTTTTACCCAACGTGCTCATATTTGCAGGTCTGATAACCCTAAATGTTATGAGCTCATAGTTATAATGGAAATACTCTCAAACCAACGCAAAATAGTGTCCAGAACAACAATATTAATATTAAATCAAGCCCCATAATTGTGTTTGGTTATCAGACCTGCCAATATGTGGGCCTAGGTGTTATGTAATCTGCATATCGGTCAATGTTGTGTTCAAATTCAAAATCGGTGCAATTTCGTCCTTAATCTAAAACGTTATTAAGATCTCTTTAAATTCCTGAATTTGGCTCACTAGGTAACCACAATTAAAGTTTCTAAATCACCCCGACAAAGAGTAGTCTCCCCATACCAACACTAAGGACCTTGAGAGAAAAATCGCTCTTGTGTAGGCGTATCTTTTACTTGGATGCGACCATTTCCCCCTCCATCTTACTACATGTGTCGCTGATAAATTATGTAGTATGCTACATTAGGGGTCACACAGTGGAATAAGTAAACAATGCTCGACAATTCACAAGCGATATGAGCGATACGGAGTATTTCTCATGAAATGGGCTCCTCTCATGTCGTACACTCTCGTATACAATGACAGAGTAGAGCTAATGAAATGCAAAAATCTGAATATTGACATTAATGTAAGGCAACCATTTACCATCAAAATGAATGAACCATTGGTACTGTGGATCAGAAATAATAAAAAATTAAAATATCAACGAGGGTGTAACTTTCGCCCTTTAGACCGTTAGGTCCAGGATTCGAGCTCCAATCTAGGGCATAGCTGAGTCCTTGGAAATGGTCTTTACTCAAATAAGTTTTCTCACCGTAATCAGGTGTAAAATGAATACCCGGCCGTCAACAGCGCTGTCTCACTGTCTCTGTCTGAAATTAAATTAATTTGTAATACTGCCTCAGAGACGTCATGCCTTGTCCTACATCATAAGAGTTCTGGAAAAACACATATTTAAAAATTT
>NC_088363.1:78922595-78952595 GCF_034508935.2 Berghia stephanieae
ATATCGGCTTCTCCATTTGTTCATAATTTGTTTTTGACTCGCCTGTGTAAAAAAGACAAGCAAAGAAAGAATGCTTGATTCTATTCAGATGTCTAAAAAACGGACCCGTTTTCCAATTACTAATTACCCTTATCCGATATATAATATACATGGTGCACAAAGCGCGTATGTAAACTTCAGAGATTTGATACATCAGACCATCGATATTGATTCATAGTGGATGTTTACTCCCTTTAAGATAATTTGAACTTAAGCCTTTATAGCAATGGATTGCTCTCTCATTATTTCTCTCTCTCTCTCTCTCTCTCTCTCTCTCTCTCTTTCTTTCTCTCTCTCTCTCTCTCTCTCTCTCTCTCTCTCTCCCCACCACTCTCTTTCTCTCTCTGTGTCTGTTTTTGCGTCTCCCCCCCTCTCTCTCCACCCCCCGCCCCCATATTGCTTTCTCATTTTACTTAATGACAAATATGTCATTCCACCTTTATCGGCTTTAATTAATTACGTTAGGTAATCTCATGGGCTACTTAGAGTGCGGACTTGATTTATTAAGGATAAACACGAGGGCACTATGATTTAGGAAGTTGATGACAAGAACTGTGAAATACGAATCAATATAATCGATTCCACTCACGTTTTCGATACCGACAGACGAACGCCATCTTCATCAAACAGTCGGGTTTTTGTTTTTGTTTTTTTATCTTGTTTTTTTTTCATCTCCGGTTACTTTTGATATCGGCTTCTCCATTTGTTCATAATTTGTTTTTGACTCGTCTGTGTAAAAAAAGGCAAGCAAAGAATGCTTGATTCTATTTAGATGTCTAAAAAACGGACCCGTTTTCCAATTACCCTTATCCGATATAATCAGATCAACAGAAGACATCCGCCCCCCCCCCCCCCCCCCCCCTTCTCTCTCTCTCTCTCTCTCTCTCTCTCTCTCTCTCTCTCTCTCTCCCCTTCCCCACCTCTTTTAAGGGATTTTTTTTTACATAATTGCAAGGGGTATGTAGGTAAGTGGAAATCTTTTTGTTTTGGGATAACATTCTGAAAACTGTGTTAGTGAGTCCATTTTCATCGCGAAGTGCAGTTTAAGGACATTACAATGGCTGACTTGGAATATCGATTAGCCTTAATTAACCAGTAGATTGTTGACCAATCAAAACATGGAATTTATGACACACCTTCACACGTGCTCGGACAAAAATGGTTGGTTACAAACAAGAACGTGAATGAAATCGATCTCTCTCTTATCATTGTTATTGTTTTTATACCGCCAAATTATGGGTGACCAGTTATCACATGATTTTCTCGATCATATTATAAACTTTAAATCTGTGTTTGTTCTATTAAGTGTTAGAGCCGTGAGTATTTTACACATACCATCGATAGTAAAACCTGTGAAGTTGGCTATGTTTACCAATCACTGCCATTGTTTACATCATGACGACTGTCCGAGAGGCATGGTTATCTAAGTGTCTATTGTGGTCATTCTAAGTTCTGAACATTTTTCACAATTTTTTTTGGAATTGCGAGTTAAAAACGCTTGGCATTGTGCGGTGTTGTAGTTGTAGTGCTAATGCACTTATTACTCTCTCAGAACTTTGTGATAAGTACTCACAAATCGCATGGCCACCACTGTATCCAACTAGTCCAAAAAAGCTTGAGCTTTTATATCGGGCAATATCCACGAAACGTTCTCAAAGCGCTGTACAAAGCGTCCCTGACCAACCGCAACCCGTAACATGTTAAGCCAGACATGACGCCTGTTAGGGGATATTACACTTTTTTCGACAGAGACAACGCTGTTAAAGACCAGGTACTCATTTTACACCTGAGTACAGTGAGATATTGTAAGTAAGGAGCCCTTTCCAAAGACTCAACTATGCGCCGACTTTCCGATCCGAAAGCGAGTGTCATACCGCAAGACCACATAGTCGCACGCAGACATGTGCCGAAGGTGATTATGGACTAGGCCCATGCCATTGGGTAGTGTCTAGAACTATTGACTCGCATTCTTTCAAAGCCGTCTCAGGCTTTTAGACTTTGTGTCAACCAAACCCATGGCTTTGGATGATGTCTAGAACTATTGATTCGCATTCTCTCAAAGTCGTCTAACGTTTTTAGACTTTGTGTCAACCAAATCCATGGCTTTGGATGGTGTCTAGAACTATTGATTCACATTCTCTCAAAGTCGTCTCAGGTTTTTAGACTTTGTGTCAACCAAATCCATGGCTTTGGATGGTGTCTAGAACTATTGATTCGCATTCTCTCAAAGTCGTCTCAGGTTTTTAGACTTTCTGTCAACCAAACCCATGGCTTTGGATGGTGTCTAGAACTATTGACTCGCATTATTTCTAAGCCGTCTCAGGCTTTTAGACTTTCTGTCAACCAAACCATGGCTTTGGATAGTGTCTAGAACTATTGATTTGCATTCTATCTAAGTCGTCTCAGGTTTTTAGACTTTCTGTCAACCAAACCATGGCTTTGGATAGTGTCTAGAACTATTGACTCGCATTCTTTCAAATTTAAATTTACTTATTCAATCATCAATATTTGAAGACATAATTTTATTTTCCAAAATGAAAACAATGTATTTTGTTAGATTACGGCATTTTGGACACTGGAAATATTAAGGATAAAACAAACATCTTTTCTTTGATTCTACTGTTTCTTGTCAGGGATCCCGATAGTTCCGTTTGTAGAAAAATCGTTTCACATTCACACACAAAGGAACCGAGTCCGATCCAGGGTGAAGTCGAGATTTGCCCCCCCCCCCCCCCTCCTCACCCGGCAATGATTGGGTAGTTGGTCTATTAGATCTGGCGAAAAATACTTTGCGATACACTAGCGTCCTATCCAAAGGGTAGCAAGCAATTGCTACTGTCCATTTCATCTTATAGAAACCGAGATAAACTCCGGCCCCAACGACCTCATGGCTCTGGGGGACTACTGTTTCTTGTCGAGAGTTGTACGCCATAGCGGTATTGTCTTTGATTCGTGTCTTGAGGGTAGCGACATCCTGGTGGTCTTTAATAAGTCACCTCGCTCTAGCTTCTCTCATGTGTAAAATGAGTACCAGCCTGGTAACAACGTTGTCTCTGTCGAAAAAATATTGCAATCGCGTAATGCTCAAAATCAATACAGCACCTTCAAAGAAGTACAAAATACCAAACACAGAATGGTTGGGATTTGATGAAAACCCTTCTTCAGCCAATAACAAAGTCAGTAAAACTTGAATACACCACCTTAGATCCAGACGGGCCACTGGATTTGAAGTGACCTATTAACGTTTTTACTATTTTTCTTTGTTTGTTTTTAAGCTGAATTAAGATTTCCTGTTGGTTTTTTGTTCTTTTTTGAAGCTGTTATATTCATTGTTGTACTTCAACTTTTATACTCCACAGCTTACAGTAGATTCGTATTCACGTCGACAAGTATAAGTTTGGCGATCTTATGAATTGATGATAAGTCACTGCTGCCTATAAATCGCAAGTCCGGATTCAAATCTCAGTAGGGATATTGGGTTGATTTCTTGTAACCTCGGATATACAAAGTTGATCTGAATAGCTCAGTTTACCAACATTCGCCTCACACGCAAAGGGTCGATTACTGGTGTGGTTGACACTTTTTTTCTGACACCCTCCCCCTCCCCCTTGTCCAGACAGCAGTGATTGAATATCTGGGTGGGTTTGTCAGATCTGGGTCCAATTTCATGTAAGCGAACTACGAGTAGATTTAGTTATTTACTAGTCTAGTAAATGGCTTACTAGTCTTTAGTCTAAGCGGAGCAATTGACTAAAAAAGATCGGATTTCATGAAGTGGGCGTTCTAAGGACAGTGACTAATTCGGCTATTTTGTGCTGGTAACATCAAGCTCTCTAGTACACGATGGCAGTTAAGATACTAGTCTTCATACTTTCAAGTTTCTAAAGAGGAAATTAGCAACACATCTGGTAATGTTTCGTTCCGTTTCATATTTGAACTTACTTTTGGCATGATGAATCTAATCACATTATATTGACTGTCGACTGATCAGACTGCAATGATTTCCATGGTCGACTGCCAATTCTATATTTAGTCCAATGAAAGTTTCACTGAAACTGAAACAAATTGAACCAAAAAACCCAAAACAAACAAAACAGAAAGTGTGTTCTGATGAATAACATTATTTCAGTCAGTTACAATGGCAGCAGAATAACTTTTGTCTCCACTATACTTTCGAATCGTTTTTTTTGGTTGTTCTTTGAAGAGAACCCTTCCACTTTGAGTCTCCGTTCACTCGCAACTCGTGAGCCGATTAGCTTCGGATTTTTAAAAAGTTTTTACTCACAAAAATGTGTACTTTCGACAATCTGCACTTGTCTTAAAGTTTTTAAAAGCCAGTGTCAACATAGCAACAGGACACTTTTTGCCTCTATCATTCGTAACCGACGTATTTTCCTTCCGAATCGAAGGTCTCTCAATCTAAAGATAGCTGCTATCTTGTCGACGCTAAGGATCCCAGTTACTAGTCTCAGACTCTAACTTGAAGTCCGGCCTCAGCAAAATAAGACTAAAACTTGGTCAAAGTTAGTCCCATGGTGCCGTGATTTTAGTCTGGGACTTGCTTGGTCAGGTCACATGAAATACGAATTTGTTAAGTCCTTAACAATAGTCAGAGACTAAGCGCTAGTGGACGTTCATAAAAACGGGACCTGGTGGAAATGATTGTGAGATAGACTTGCGTCTTAGCCAAAGGATAGCAGGCAAATTGTTCTTGTCCATTCAACGCTTCATAAATAGGAATTCACTCCGACTTCATGCAGCCAATGGCTCTAAAGGACAGTTTAAGAGTTATGTTACTATCGCAGACATCTTTAAAGCAGCGAAACCTCTTTCATACATAACCTTAAATTTGATGAAAAGGTCGTGCAACACCATATAAATGCACCTGAATTTTAAAACTAGATACTCAAATCATATAAGTCTGAACATCAACGGTAAAAGGTTAAAAATAAAAAATGAATGAAATAAGAAGTTTCCATCACAATAGCTATTTATTAATAACTTGAAAGAACATTTATAATATTAGTCTGAGGGAATACATTTGACAATTGGTTCAGTCCTTTATTGTTGGCAATTTGTAAAGTTCAGTCGAAAGACATCAAATCATACATATTAGACGTATCCTAACACTGCGGTCAACATATGACCACCCATTTTCAAAATGAAATATGGCATTCTTATTTTTATTTCATAAACTGAAACAAAAAAAAGTCATTCATATTGAGAGAAAAGTCATGGAATTTGTCAATAACTAAATCTTAGTAGTGATTCGATTACCTGGCCCAGGTGATTCAAAAAGGTATATATCTCTATGATATAAATCCTGTTTTGGGCATAAAAGTGTGTGAAATTTGGACGTTTTGGTACACATTTATGAAGGATTAAATTTTAATATTATAACTATCGTTATTGTTATTATTATTATTATTATTATTATTATTATTATTATTATTATTATTATTATTATTATTATTATTATTATTATTATTATTATATTATTATTATTATTATTAATAATAATAACAATAGTATTTATTATTACTATTATTATTATTATTATTATTATTATTATTATTATTATTATTATTATTATTATTGTCATCATCATCATCATCATTATTTTGTCAATGATATCTTGTTCTCTATGTTTACTCCTTAACCAAACATTAAGGTACGAAACCCGTTGTCAAATTACTCCTATATATACAATTTTATTTCAAAAATGCTTTCAATACATAGGCATTATAATAGTTGGCACTTATCTATATTTTTGTATTAAAGCCCGTCATCAACAAAATCATTTATAATACAGAACAATTCAAATACACACATGTTATATTATGTGTTATATTACATGTATGCCTGTGTAAATATGTTGTTTACATATATACGCATTCAAACATACATGCATTTTAACATGTTTTGTACACCCACACACCCACACAGGCATACATACAGACAGTCACACACAGACAATGGGAACATTTCAATATAAAGTATTGATATTGATTGATTGCTCCGTTTGTTATTAATTAAATTTGGCACTTTCAGTCACATTTTTCAACCTGATACATACACACACACACACACACACACATATATATATATATATATATATATATATATAATATATACACATATATATATACATAAGTGACTGAGCATGTATGTATGTATATAGATATGTATGTGTGCGTGTTTATATTATTTGAAGAACTATAAATCTCGTGAAACCTCGCTATTTTTTAAATTTAATCCATAAGCCAGTTAAATTACGCTATACAGTAAAAAAAAAAAAAATCATAACTATCTTTCAAGATCTGCCTTTTTCACTCTAAAATATTCTCGTGTTTAAGAAAGAAAAATCAATGAAAAGAATAAAAATGTGTGTTTTGAGATAATTTCAAGTTAAAACTTCAGTGGAAAACTACTTCAAAACATCAGAATATTGGATAGAACTGGCAGGTTTGATTCAAACAGCCATCCACTTCTTCACTAGACAGTTTGGTAATTGAGATCTGGATGTATGAGACTCCCAGAATCTAAGCTGGAGAGCTTATAGTAAGGAAAAATAAAATAAATAAGAAAACAAACATAATGTCTCACACAGTTTCCCATTTAATATAATTATTCGGAAGTTTGGTAAAGTAGTCTCGCACTATTTATCGTAAGTATTAAGATTTATTTCTGATAAGCGAAGAGGGTGTCATTATCTTTATATACATTAAAAGATTTATAAAATACATTATAAAAACATTATAATGTGATATTTTATCAACTAAATCCATCTTGTTTCACAACTAAAACAGTAACAGACGAAGAAGAAGAAGAAGAAGAAGAAGAAGAAGAAGAAGTAGTAGTAGTAGTAGTAGTAGTAGTAGTAGTAGTAGTAGTAGTTGTAGTAGTAGTAGTAGTAGTAGTAGTAGTAGTAGTAGTAGTAGTAGTAGTGCTCGTCGTCATAGTGATGTAGTATTAATTATAATGATATATTCCTTACGTATGCATACAAAGGTCAAGTTATTTTCCTTAATTTGCTTGGTAATAAAAATCCCCCACCTTGCTCAAACATTACATCAATGAAAATAAACACACATCAGTTATCAGAGCTGTAAATTTTGTATGAAGTTAGACAACCCCCCCCCCCCGCCCCCCTCCCCCAACCCCCCTAACTTAAATAAGATTAGTAATTGTGTTTGTATGTTATATAGGATATATATATATATTATATATATATATATATATATATATATATATATATATATATATATATATATATATATAGATAGATATACAATGCATTGAAATCTGCTGCAGACAGTACTTTTTCGACTATAATCAACATTACGACAAATCAACACGTTTGGAATTTGGCAATTATCATTATCACAGGATAAAGTCCCAACATTTAACACAGCTTCCATTTCAACACAACCTGTAATAGAAACATTTGGAAAACAATCGTTTACTTGAAATCTTCATCTGTATCAGTTATCAGAACATATTAAAGGCTCCATACACGCACGGTTTTGATAGGCGTCCGAACCACGATCAGGCAAACCGGGGTGAAAACGCAATGTGTGTGGCCAAATACCTGGCCGATAAACCTAGGTACGGTCGATCGCCCGCACAGCCCGCTTTGCTTAATATTTTTCGAGGCGATCGGCGATCGGGGGCGTGGCAGTATAAAAAATTGGACAATTTTTTTCGGATTTTCGCTGTTTTGACGTCAGATTCGTGATCAGCGTCGAATTTACAATAGGTTTGATACCAAGAACTATGTTTTTACTCCAAAAATTGATGAAATTAGAAATAAATTTTAATTAATATTGAGGCTATGTGGCCGACAGAAAAGTGCCCCTCCCTGTTTTGTGATGGATCAAGTGGTATGACTCTCGCTTTCGGATCGGAAGGTTCAGGTTTCGAGACCCGCTCTGAGTGGCGCAGAGTTGAGTCCTTGGAAAAGGCTCTTTACTCACATTCTCTCACCGTACTCAGATGTAAAATGAGAACATGGCCGTTCGTTGTCTTTGTTGGGAAAAAATGTCACATCGCCTGACAGGCGTCATGTCTCGTCTTTCAAGTCTAATATTGCTGTTGCCTTGGGACCCCTTGTAAAGCGCTTTGAGCACGTGGATATTGCGCCAAATAAATGCTGTGTTATTATTTTTTTTTAAATAATATTTTTATAAATGTTGCGCCAGGAAGAGGTAGATGGCAAAAGTTTCGTTCTTGTTCATCGTAAAACTTATAAAGGATTTCATACAAAATAAAAAATAGTTTTCATAATTTTCAATCTGTGGGAAAGCCGAAAGGGTATCGGTCAACTCACTCGTCTGTGGGTTGCAATTAGGGGCTTTGTGGTCCGTTAAAGATATATATCAACATCATTATCATTAATTACCAAAAACCATTTATTTATTTTTTATACGAGTAGCCGTGCTAACCAAAGCCTTCCCCTTCCAAATAAAAAACACCCCCCCCCCCCAACGTACGAACCAAACAACAACAACAAATCAAATAAAAAAATCAAGTTAATACCAAAGTAAACTTAAAAAATAGAATACAACGAATATATAAACTTCTAAACAACAAGAAGAAAAAAAATCCTACCATAAGCAAATTAAAACAAAACAAGGAAAATAAAAAAAATTAAAAAAACAACCCCAAAAATAAAAATAAAAATAAAACAACAAAAAGAAGAAAAAAAAAAGGAGGCGCGGGTTAAAATCGATAGCACAAAAATTGTATTGTAGCCATACAGTACAAATGACTTAACTACAGTAGAATAATTTACCCCCCCCCCCCCCCCCACTTTTTTTTTCACATAATATTGTTGGGAATAATAAGCTGGCTTCATCATATTTTCCGGGAAGAGCCCATTCAGAACGGTATCGAGGGCAGACGAGAGTAATCGAGTCTTTTTCATGGATATTCCTTGGGTTGTCAATGCCAGCGTTTAAAGTGGCTCTATTGGCTTTGGAAAGTTGTTGATTGATTCCTATCCTTCTCACCCCCCCCCCCCCCCCCCCCCCACCACTACCTCCTTCACAGCCGAGCAATGCAAGATAAGGGAAGATTTGAAACCTAGACCTAATCGTAGTTATCATGACTCTTATTCCACCAGACCAAGCGGTTGGCGTTCAAGAGAAAATGTGATCCATCTTCTCAAGACGGTTATACGGTTATATGTCTGGGAGGTTTAGGTGCTAAAAATTGAATAGATTTGGTTCAAAACAATAAATCGGGCGTTAAGTGTATGTGTTTTAGTGGGAATAATAATGTGAAAAGAAATATGAAATTGTATATTTCTAATCATTTTAATTTTAAATTCTTTTTTTTTTCTGATCCCCCACCCTCCCCTCCCCAACTACACAGCAGTGATTGGATAGCTTGGTCTCTTAGATCTGATGGAAAGTACCTTGCGATAGACCATTGTCCTTTTGGAACAAGGGATAGTTAGCAATTGCTACTGTCCGCTTCACGTTATATATATACTGGGATGTACTCCAGCTCTATGGGGCTAAAGACTCTGAATGATAACTTAACTTTAAATTCACCTTTTTTTAAAACACAACCGTTTCATCTCGACATAATACCTGATTGAGCACAGGAGTCATGATTTGAGCATTAAAAAAACCCCGCCCAACAAACCTTGACCTCTTATATAGCGCAACATCCACTAAACGCACTCAAGTCGCTTTACAAAGGGTCCCTGACCAACAGTAACACGTAACATGAAGAACATGACATGACGCCTGTTAGGCGATATTACTTCTTTGTTACGGACAGATACAACGCTGTTAACGGCAGGTGCTCATTTTACACATGAGTACGGTGAGAGAATGTGAGTAAAGAGCCTTTCTCCAAGGACTCATCTATGCACCGAGCGAGGCTTGAACCCAGGACCTTCCGATCCGAAAGCGAATGTCATACCAAAGACCACATTGCCGTTTATCAGTATCAATGCATAGCAGTAAAAATGCCACACGAGGAAATTGCTGATGATAATAAATTTGAACAGATACATCGCGTGTGGCAGAAAAATCGCTCTTGTTTCATTACAGTTACAGTTATCGGCCTTATTATTATTATCATTATTATTATTATTATTATTATTATTATTATTATTATTATTATTATTATTATTATTATTATTATTATTATTATTATTATTATTATTATTATTATTATTATAAGAATGATAACGGAAGAAACAGTGAGAAAGTTATTAATGATAACATCAGTGGGTCTAGTCAATCCTCTACTGGCCGCGTTCCATTTCATTCAACCCCACATCAGATCTGACTATTCTCCTTCTTAAAAGTAGTTTATCAGAAGCATAAACAGACCCATATAGTCGGACTTTGTCCCTTCTCTGTGTATAGATAGAATGAAGTTGACGTCACTCATTTATTTGTTATTGTTTTTTTTTTGCCATCCACGTTTATGCGTAATTCTCACTAAACTTTATTAACCAGACTATAAACGTTCAAGGTTGCACATAGTTTTGTGTGATGGTCCGTTATACTTCCGGATGGCAATGTTGTTAGCTTCTTAGCCAAGCGCATACTATATATTAAACAGGCAGTGGCAATAGGATTCAATAGTCGTAACGTCACTTCCTTCCTAATGACGCATGGTAACTTAGTAACACTGGCTCTAAACTATCGGAACAATGGCGGACGCCCGTATGAAATATTTCTCCGGCGAGCATAAAACCGTTTCCAGAGGAAAAAAACCCCATAAATTTGATCATGTTTTGACTTTTACACATTCTGATCACAAGGCATACGAAAAGGGAACGAAAAGTTCTAGCTAGCATGAAGAATAAAAAGTAATGATTTTCTTTGTTTAGAACCAAGGTGGCTGCCGTTGCCGGGCGCGTGACATCAGACTACTGAATCGTATTGATGCTATGCGTTTATCCAAAAATCTCATAACATCCGCCGGCCGGATATAACGTACCAACACATAAAACTATACGTCAGGCTGTAAACTGAGTGTGCATTCATTTTCGTCCCCTGTTCGTAAACAACCAATGTGTCATAGCGTGGCCTTCGTAAAGTTATGGCCTGATACTGACCAAAAAATGACGTCAAAATGCCAGTCTTTTGCTACAAAAGAAAACAAATCGTGAGTTGTATTCAATAGTTCAACCAATAAAATAACTTGTTTCCATGAGCTCTACTAACGACAACTCACCAATGACGTCAAACTGCCAGTCCTTTTGGATTTCAGTATCAGGCTATAACATAACGATGGCTACGGTCATAGACGCTATAGATAGTTCGAAGATGACGTCACTCAGGCCTTTGTTATTGTTTTTGCCATCCGCGTTTGTGAGTTGTTCTCATTAAACTGTATTAACCGGACTATAAAAGTTCATGGTTACACAGAGTTTGTGTGTTGGTCCGTTATACTTCCGGATGGCAATGTTGTGAACTCCTTGGCCAAGTGCATTCTATCTATACATTTCATACACAACACACACACACACACTCACACACACACACACACACACACACACGTACATGAAATATACCAGCAAATAAACCATGTCATCTAGAACGTTTATATTACAATTCAAACTTTTATTTAGTGGGAACTGATCATCCAAGTGTGTTCTAAAAAACAGTAACAAAGGAAGCCCTTGTGTTGTTTCACTTTGTTGGTAGGAAACTGAGGTTTTTTTTTGGTTCGAGATAAAACTTTCGCGTTCAATTCCTGTTCGATTAGGCAACTAAAAACGAGTGAGCTGCACTCATTTTTAAAACAAGAGACCGACTGAGAAAGAGGTCAAATGGAGGGCAAGACGGACCGGAGAGGAAAATGAATGCACTTAGTTTGCAGCATAACCTTGAACGTTTATAAATAGAATGAAGTTGACGTCACTCGGGTCTTTGTTATTGTTTTTTGCCATCCGCGTTTATGAGTGATTCTCACTTAACTGTATTATCCAGACTATAAGTTTCATTGTTACACAGAGTTTTGTGTGTTGGTCCGTTATATTTCCGGATGCAATGTTTTGAACTTCTTCGCCAAGAGCAAACTATCTATAGACTGAAGTGAGAACTACTCATAAAAAGGCTGGCTAAAAACATTAACAGAGAGGTGAGTGACGTCAAGTTCGTTCTATATATTGATGCATTGGGTTTATCTAAAAAAAAAAACAACAAAACAACATTTATAGTCTGGATAATACAGTTTAGTGAGAATTACTCTTAACGTGGATGGCAAAAAACAATAACAAGATCAGAGAGAGAGAGAGAGAGAGAGAGAGAGAGAGGTAGAGAGAGAGAGAGAGAGAGAGAGAGAGAGAGAGAGAGAGAGAGAGAGAGAGAGAGAGATCGATTTCATTCACGTTATTGTTTATAAATAACCAACTATTTTTAAATACTTTTGAAGACGTGTCACACATTCCATGTTTTGATTGGTCAAAAATCTACTGGTTAATTGCTTTTGGTATGCTGCTCGTCTATCGCAAAGTACTTTCCGCCAGGCCGGATATACCCACTATTCAATCACTGCTGGGTGGACAGACGGGGATGGGGGGGGGGGGGGGGGGGGGGGGGGGGGTGGCGGGTCGAGATCGAATCCGGTTCCTGTGCATGTGATGCTCGTTCTACCTATCGAGCTGTTTATAGCACAGAAACCGGGACAGAGTCCAAATCTCTGGGCCAAATGGTTACGATGAACTTTTGAGAAGGAGAGTAATTATATCTAATGTGAGGTTGAGTGGATTCGAACGTTGGGTGAAGAAAAGTAATGAGTGAAGCCAGTTTTTCTAAAGTCTGTACATATTTACAAGTGAATAATTAGCTAAATAGTTCATGACAAAATGATCATAACTGGATAGAATTCATAGTAACGTTGGTCAAATTGCATTCATGACTTCGTTTTATCAGTTATGGGATTACTTACATCTCATCTGAATGTTATTATTTCTCCAATTACACGGGGTATTCATTTGAACCCCAGAGAATGTCTAGCGAGATATTGGAATTTTGTTCTCTTCTTGGATTTGTTTTTCATGTAACGATAAATGAATAAATGAATGGCTTCTCACAAGAACCATCCGAAATATTTAAATAAAATAATCCATGTAAAATCACAGTTAAAAATTGTATTTGTATGGGTTCATAATATTGACTGTACTACTATAAATGATGTTATGTCTGATTATATATATATCGTACAAGGCCAGGCGTCTTTTTCCTTTCACCTACGTGCTACCTCTTTTTACAGTATTATTTGTCATTAAATTTGAACAGTAAATCAGTCGTATATTTTAAATTAATAGGAAATTTCCCATATTGTTATATCATTCATAACCTTGTCAACACAGTTTAGTTTGATATCCGCGTTGAGTCCACTTTAACTAAGGCAGTACTTCATAAATAAACAGAACGTACCATTTTTGTAAAAATAGTCTTTCTTTTTCTTCTTATTAAAATATTGGAATCATTATTCAGATCAATCATTAAAAAGAATTTTTAAAACTCCACACATTGTCAACAATACATAATTTACAAATAATGTATGCATAAAAATGAGTACATACTAGATATAATACAGCGGGTCCAAAATCACGCGCCGTCCTTTTAATCATCATTTCAGCTAACATTGGAGTTATAATGCAACTTTATATCAGCTTAAACTCCCGCTCTGCCAACCTCACTTCTCGTCAACTCCAGATATCAAGTCCTACTATATATTTTGACAAAATATCTTTTTAAACATTTAGTCTGAGATTTTAAACTTCAAACATCAATGAATTAAGATGACCTTCAATTTGTCGAATAAAAAAACCCCCAACTACTCGAGTCTTTGAAAAAAGTCTCAGGTTAAATACATTTGACAAGCCAAATGTCAATTTCTATTAATCGATATTCGAAGAATTAAATATTAAGCCAAGATTTTTATTAAAGTATTTTGTCAGTTCGTGATGCAATAAGCTCTACATAACACCAACGTTTCCAAGATTAAAAACGAGGTTTTATTGTAATAGCATTGATTTTCATTATTCCAAATTGGGAACAAATCAGAGACTAGAGGTAGCGGAAAGTTTTATGGGAAGGTATGAGACAGCTCTCTGTAATTGTTTCAAAGGCAACGTTTTTTAAGATAATAAAACTAAAGAGGGTGTTTGATTTTTGGGACTTATTGTAATAATTAAAGGTTTTGATTTTAAATTTTTAACAAACTTTTGAATATATAAAGACTTTATTTCAACATTTGTAAATTAAAACAAAAGACTTCTCGAACGTTGAGCCAACACCAAGAAAAAGATAACAAAGACACATGGGAAAGAGATCGAACATTATTCATAACTGCAATTGTGGACAAAATATTGCACCAAACCTCATTGAAAGATCGTCTTCGACAAAATTCTTGTGTAGGTTGCACATATTCTTAATATAAGATCTTGGTGTTTGGACATTGAATTGTCAATGTGAATTGTATTGACTGAAGTTAAGATATTTCAATCTCCGAATTGAATCCTTAGCCAGTAGAGAAACGATTTCAATTGGTTTGAAACCAAACCAAAACAATATGGCTTGACTCTTTAAAACAGTCCACGTAAACAATTCGTGAAACGGTCTCCTTAGAAAATGTTTCATAATTTGTTTTTTAAAAATTAGTCTTCATCCGTTTCCGTCAATGTTGGCAAAACCGGACTTTTTGGAAGGGAAGGAGACCCCGAAGTGTTGTTACTGTTTCCTTTAGCGTTTCCACTTCCATTGTTGTTGGAGATGCTTGAACGGATAGGGGATTCGGGGGGTGTCTGTGTCTGTAGAGCATCCAACCAACCTTCAAGAGATGAGAGGTCTGGAGTTTCAAACTCCATTAGACTTCCAGAATCAGAATTTCCTGCAACGATGAATCTACCAATTGGATTTCCTGGTATGACACGACAATGGCGCATGTTCAAGTAGATATGCCTGGAGGAATAGCTAGAGTCACGTGAGATGAGAGCAAAATGGTCCTTGTTGCATTTGTAGACACGAACCCAGATGGGTAGCTTACGTTTGGAGTTGGGTGAATGTTGTGAAGGTGGGGAGGATGTCGGTGACGAAAGTCCGATTGAGGAGAAGCAGAAGGGTTTAGTGAACGAACGAGAAGGTGAAGACGGAGATCCAGAACTTTGTGATGCGTTTCCAATCTGACGAATTAGATACAGCCTCCCTTCTATTAAGACTTGCTTATTTTCTAAATCGCCTCCCATATTCGTGGAAGGTGGGGAACATGATGTTGGAGTAGATGCGTTTATGTTGTTGCTCGAGTTGCCGTACACTGGGTGGAAAACCTCATTATCATCGTCATCATTGTTCAAGAATAAAGCCTTTTTAACAAACCTCGGGGATTTCCGATGCGTAAAATTACTTAAGTGACATAATTTGGGGTTTATGATCGATCCTTGCTGATGTGTCGGGGAGCATTTGCCACTGTCACTTAGTCTGAGACAATTTAAATCCGATATGCATGTGTTTTCCATTTTGTCTGGTGAGTTGCTCTTCTGAAATTCTGTTTCACAACAACAGTTATTAGCTGTCGGTTGGTCGTTGCTCATAATGTTCTGTCGTGTGCTACCTTGAGCGTCTTGGAATTTACTAGAACGCTCATTTTGTGACGTGTTATCCTGTTCTGGTGTTATCAACATAGTTTTAAAACAGGATATTAAATTGAAAATTTAAAAATGGAAATCTCAAGCGTCTTTAATATCTGTCAATCTAAGCACAACGCATCACCAGACCGCTAATGACTAGTTAAAATGAATAATGATTTAAATAAGGATTCTCGCTAGTTAAAAGGATCAATAAGTCGTCTCCTGTTGTCAGTAATGAGTTGAAAATGGTTTCAATTAACTTTGGTTATTTACTCACTGATGATGAAGATCATGACATTTGACATTTAATGTTATTTATGTCACAGATTAATGTCTATATCAAGGGCTTCGCCTTTTAACGAATTTTGAGAGTAATTCAACACTTTTCCTAACAATTACTGACAATCAAATTTGATCGTCATCACGTGAGAAAAATATTTAAAATATCACAAGTTTCCAAATGTCACATCAACATAGATCTCAACACGTTTATTTTCAGCAGGTTTATTTTCCAACGAAAGATAACGCACGAGTTTTAGTAATTGTATATTTATGATATTAAGGATGTATTTTTACTGAAGCGATGAAAATCGAGGAAATGAAATCCACTGTTAATCAGCTGACCAGTACAGCACGTTTGAGAATCATGTTTTGGTTCGCAATGAGGCGATGGTGCCCTTGTTATAGTCGAAATCGTTGAGTTGGTGAGCGATTGAGAAGACTCATTCGTACTCACCCTCGCTCGACGCAAACAAATTATGTATTGGCATCGGAACCAAACTTTGTCACATTATTCGTGATGTTGTTGATGCTGGTGGCGATGAAGAAGAGCGAGGTCGTATCGTAGTGTCACCGGGCTGTCAGTCAGTCACCTGTTGGAGTGAATCGAGAAAGAGGGAAATGATGAAAACAGACAGCGAGGAGGTGTATAAATTTCTAAGAATAAGACGAAAAGAACGAAAACAGTGATTGTAATAAAATTATTTGTTAAACAGTTAACTGCCATACTTTGCGAAGTCCCGCGTTTGAGATATCTATTTGCCAAGATGAGAACCATTTAAATCGATCGATATTTAAGGGAGGAGTTTTTAGGTTAAATTTTCAAATACATGCTGTTTTCAGAATATGGCAATTGGCTGGTTACATAATGTGATCCACAGCGTTAATCTGGTATTATGTCAAAATAAACTACATGGTGAGAAATGGGGAAAAGGTGAATATAATCAGAATTAGAAAACTTTTAATCTTCTGAAGCCTGGGAAACGAACCTCCAACACAAAGGCATTTATTTTGACCCAAGTTTTATAAATTTAGCGATAAATATTAATTTAAGCATCGAGTTGATCTTGATGATTACGTTTAGAGACGGTTGGTCATAAATAATTAAATACGATATTGAGAAAATGAATGAAAAAGATCTTAAAGCGAACGAGATCCGGAACAAATCAGAGGAACGCCATTTGACATTTTGACGGTCGGTTAATATTATATCATGGGGGAGGGGGATGAGGTGGTAAAAACGTGACTAAAAAAGGAATCTTTCAGAAACATCAGGCCTTTGTTCTAATGTCTTAGGAGGGTTGAAAGGACAATACTTTTATTGTTGTTATTGTTATTACTTTGGGTAAGAATCTTATCAATTCCAGGAAGTCGCATTAGCTTAAACGATAGACCACAGTGGTGCTTTACAGATCGTGTGAATTGTGTTTCCCCTCTTGATCTCTCTCTATGGGTAGATTTGATAGATATGGCGGAAATCACTTAACGATTGAAAAAACTATATACGACCTTTTTATTATTTCTTAACGTTCCCTGGTTAATTAAAGATAAATGGTTAGTGGATTTAGAACAATGATTATATACAAGGGAATTAAACAAATATTTGAAATGGACGAGCTCTTGTAGCAAAGCTAGTAATTTCCACCATATTTTAATCAGTACTCATTCATTGCTGAAGGGACACAAAAGAAAAGGCTGGAAATGCAAACCTGATTACAACTTAAAAGAGATGTTTCGATATTAAGTTTTATTCCGTCACTCAATCAATGTTTCCTAAGGTTGAGAGATAACAGCACAGCCATTGGACTTGAAAACTATTACACGTTTGTAAAGGAAATTGAGACCCATCGCCTCAAAACTGTATTATGTCGGGATGTACAAGATGGAATATACGAATCTAGAGTTAAAGAATCAGAAATATGACTTGTCTTTTTTATATTGAAATTATTTTTAAAAAAATTGAGCTTTATATAGCGCAATATCCACTAAATGTGCTCAAAGCGCTTTACAAGGGGTCCCTGGTCAACAGCAACATTTAACATGTAGAACGGGACATGACACCTGTTAGGCGATATTACAATTTATTACAATTATTACAAATTATTGTTTAATGCACAAACAGAAAATATATTCATTATCCTCAGTAATCAATAAATTCAACCATATTATGTGGCTATTTGTCTTGTAATATATGACACTCGCCTTCGGACCACAAGGTTCAGAATTCGAGTCCCTCTCTGAGTGGTGCTTAGTTAAGTCCTTGGAAAAGGCTCTTTACATACATTCTCTCACCATAGCCATTTGTGAAATAAATGCCTGACCGTTAACAGCGGTGTCTCTGTCGGAAAAAAATTGTAATATTTTCGTCTAGCAGGCGTCTTCTCTCGTCCTACATGTTAAGGAACCCTTGTATGACACTTTGAGCACGTTAAGTGAATATGCGCTATGAAATGCTTGTAAAAACAAACCAAACATATTTGTGACTTGCCGACCCATTTCGGTATACAATCGGGCAGGTTCAGGTGCCAAAATGTTGGTTTAAAGCAGCAGTGGTTATAAGAAATGTAATGTGAAATTATAGTTTCTTGTCATTTTAAGCAACTATCTCCACTGTCTTCAAAAAGACATACCTATTCAATTAACCCATGTCTGTATATTTAACTGTAAATTAATTTTTGGCGTCGTTGATATCACCCCAATATATTATCGTTTTAAAAAGGTTGGTCACATCTTTAAAAAAAATAAATTTAGATTAATTTCAATATCTAGATCACCCCGACATACAATACCGATTCGACGGGGTTGGCCACAATTAGATGAGGCTTGCATTTGTGACCAATAGACTTTATATCCACTTTGATGTTCATTAAAAAATGTCCTTCAGATCAATTAGGCCCATGGAGCCGGAGTCTCTATAGCGTGAGACCGACAATAGCAATTGCTTGCTACCCTTTGGGGAGGACGCTAGTCTATCGTAAAGTGCTTTATGCCAGATCTAACACACCCAGCTACACAATCCCTGGGTGGACAAGAATGGGGGGGGGGGGGGGTCAGAAAAACAATCTCGACTGCACCAGGGATCGATCTCAGTCCCTTTGATTGTGAAGCGAGTGCTCTACCAACTGAGCTATCGGGACCCCCACGGTTCCACGAAGGGATAGAGATAATCATGGGCGTCCAATGCTATCATTACTGCAGCGCTGGTCATGCACTCATCTTGGTGAGTCGCCAGAAATAGCATTAAACTTGTATATCGGAAAGAGCACCCCACGCACGACATGACAAAACAATTAAGAATGCCGGTGACTTTGTTGGGTGATGCTTGAGTACAACATGGGAGGCAGCAGCTATTTTCGTGTTTTAATTTATTTAGAGGAACAATTTGCAGAGAACTACATATTGAATAAGGCCGAAGTTCATTTTAAAATAATGGTACGAGTCCGTGTATGACCAAATACGCGATATAGTAATGATAATAATGATGATGGTGATGATGGTGATGATGATGATGATGATAATAATAATGCACACTTATGTATTGTAATAATAATAATAATAATAATAATAATAATAATAATAATAATAATAATAATAATAATAATAATGATAATAATAATAATAATAATAATGATAATAATAATAATGATAATAATAATAATAATAATAATAATAATAATGATTATGATAATGGTGATAATGATGATGATGATGATGATGATGATGATGAAGAAGAAGAAGATGATGATGATGATGATGATGATGATGATGATGATGATATGATGATGATGAAGATGATGATGATGTTAAAGCAACAACAACAATTGCTTAAAACCCTTTGGAAAGTATTGAATATTCTTTGGTAAAACACTGTCCTCTTGATCTAAAGGACTAAGCTACGCAATCAATGCTGAATAAAGCACAGGGGAGGGTGGGGAGAGGGAGGGGGGGGGGGGTTCAGGAAAAAAAAAGAGTCCACACTGCATCTGGAATCAATATCGGTTCTTTTGCTTGCGAGGCGAGTGCTTAAGAAACTGAGCTAACTGAAAATTTTAACGAGATAATTAATTTTAAAAAAAGAACTCAATCTCGTGGTGAAGGGGTTAAATCTGACAACACAGACATTCATTCAATCACGATTCAACAAATAATGGAGAGGAATCCGTCTTGCCGGTTCAAGATAATGAAAGCTACAATAAACGTCACCCTGTAATCTACATTGTCGTTCCTGATGCAACATAACAAGCAAAAAAACAAAACAAAACGCGCTCCTTTCCTTGGATCGATTTGAAACATGAATGACATGGTGTGAAAGGTTCTTGAAAGTTGATAACATGTGATATATATATATATATATATATATATATATATATATATATATATATATATATATATATATATATAATGTAATAAACAGTTAGAAGAGAGGCTGTTTAATGATTCTCCCCCTACAGGCTGACATTAATATTTTTCATTGTGTGTCACAGCCTCGATCTTCTAGATTATATTATAGGACGGGGATTTGTTGACGTCATCAGTGCGACATTGTCATTATAATGTATCCTTTAATTCATTTCTTGTTTTTACCTTCTAAAAATCAATTCGGCGTGCCTATCTATCGTCGTCATTGTTTTTGTTTATTTTTATCGGTTTTTTTTTGTATTGAACAAAATAAAGAAGAAGAGAAAACATCAAACAGAGAAGAAAAAAAACAACAAAAACAAAAAAAAAACAAACCAAAAAAAACAAAACAAACAAAACCAAATCATAGCTCTATGAATCAAACTCCTCCCGGTGTAAAGAATATGATACAAATTATTGATCTAAATAATTCCTGTCTAGTGATAACAAAAAAAGCATGCTATAATTGACGCATCTCTCTCTCTCTCTCTCTCTCTCTCTCTCTCTCTCTCTCTCTCTTTCTCTCTCCCTCCCGTTCATGAATCATAAAAAAAAAGAGATCTCTAGACAGACAAAGAGAGAACCGGCCTCAACTGCAACTGCCAGAACGATGTCCAGGATGCTCTCTCCCTCTCTCTCTCTCTCTCTCTCTCCCTCTCTCTCTCTCTCTCTCTCTCTCTCTCTCTCTCACACACACATACAGTCACATTCTTATCAATTTGTTGAATTGAATTTTATTGGCGTGTCGGAAAAAAAGAAAAGAGAAAAAACCCTAACAAAAATAAGACAAAACAAATAAAAACAACAACAACAAGACTGACAAGCAAACAAATATATGAAGGAACAAATATTTTTGAAAACATATCTCCTTCAAAGATTTTTTTTTTTTGCTTAAAATCCATTTTGTTTTAAAGCATCAAAAACCTGTTGAAAGACTGACCCAGTTTATATTTGCTGTTAAAAGATGGTCGACCTGGCTTGTATTTGACGATGTCTGTAAGATCGCGTTTACAATAAACAGAAACCACCACAACAACATGATGATGATGATGATGATGATGATGATGATGATGATGATGATGATGATGATGATGTCGAAATGATGGCGTTTGTCACAGTAAAGATTGTTCACAATTATCTTATTAAATTTTATTTTATTAAGAACTGAATTCATCTCACTCCAGTTATATATCGGTAGGCTTAGATAAACTTTACCTTCTAATATTAGATCGTCTTTCCTTTTATAGCCTTCCCTCGAATTAATTTCTAATTAGTGAATACTTTTCGTTCGACATTCTGTCACGTAGCCACTTATTATAAAAGCTGATAGGTCTAACATTTGACACTCACTTTCTCTCCACAATCTATGCCGGACGGCCAGTCACTCTATTCCTATATATATATTGTAAGATTTTTATCTTTTGGGACTTTGTAGATATTATATCTACACCATTAAGACGCCGGAGCTTTTAACTTTGATTGTATAATCTTCAAGGATCAAACCCAAGCCCGCTGTACTACACTATAACCTCTTACCAATTGCCTGGAAGTGGAGTCCAATCCTGTTATCAGAGGAATAGATCATCCAAGCCCATCAACTGCCTGGAAACGTAAACTTACGAACCTGAGATATTATCATAAGTTACGTAAAATATTCATATCTCTATTTGTAACTGCCACGATCACTGTTTATCTCTTTTAATTAAATTTCATCATTATTTTTATTTCATTGTAAACAAATCGTTAATTGTTTTTCATTTATAGTAACTAGTAAATTCTGGGGCCTCTTTCTACATATATCTTTATGCATAGTCGAGTAGCTCTTTACTCACTTGAGACCATGACATTTTGGAGGGGACACATATAAAGAATTGAATTTATTTAGTTACTTATATCTATTTCATCTAACTTTAAAGTTTAAATTGTAAAACTCTTAATTGCCCCACTTGATCATATTTTAATTGAACTCCCTATTTACAGGATTAATTTTTTTTCTTTTTCATTTCTTCATTTAAATGGAATAGCAATTTATCCATTCATTCTTTCATTCAAATTGAATAGCATTTTATTGATTCATTCCTTCATTCATTTATTCATTTATAAATTATTCATTCATTCATTGTTCATTCATTTATTTATTCATTCATTCATTCATTCATCCATTCATCCATTCATCCGTTTATTCACTCATTTATCCAATCATTCATACATTTATTCCTCCCTTCATTCTTTCATTCATACATTATCCATTCATTCATTCATCTATTCACTCAAGTTTTTCATTCATTCATTCATTCCTTGTCCACTTTGTTATTATATCACTCATTTCATTTTGTTGTTTGCCTCATTCATGAATTGTTTTCAATATGTTTACATTCCATAACGATTCATTCACCTGTCATCCAATCACTCAGTGTTGTGAACACATTTTGTAACTATTGTAAATCTTACGATATTTTATTGTTTTGTATTTCAGACATCACTGTTAAACACTCTTCAATGCCTAATTACAATTGTTGAACAACCATTGAACAAGAGAGAGGTCCCAGCCACGAACTGAGTTGGTAAATATATCCTTCATTATTCTCTTTTACATGAGTTGGGCATCACATAGTAACTATAGACATCGTGATTTGTTTTGCATAGTGATTTGTTTTAAATGCATTTTTGGCATATTACTGTTACCGAAAACCACTTATATATTATGTTCTGAAAAGTGAGTCTTTAAAAACTAAATAATAATAAAAGGAGTCTACTAGCCGTCGTGTTATATTTAGTGATAGATAACTTGGGATTATTTTGGCATCCTATTATTGTTATCACACTCTAGTACATTAGCGTCATTGCGAATAATTGTACACAAACTAACGACGAGTCACACACATTGGTGATGAATTTTTCGTAGTAACATAGTTTAGAGTACACGCGATTGACACATTGTTATTGACACAAGTCATAATAACTCCGCATTGTATTGACACATTGCTTTATAAGATATAACGATAAAAGGCATCAAATTCAACATACATAATAAGTTGAAATAAGAGAGAGAGATTTCTAAAAATAGAACAGTTCATTCCAGTAAGTGTAAATAAATAAAACAGTCAGTAACAGTATCCTGTCAATATAATATATATAAAATATCGTAACTAATTTATTACAACATGGAAGCATATAAAAGATACTTAAGTCTCGCAAAGGACTTAGAAATACCCCAGGAAAGAATATTTTCATGGTGCGAAGAGAAAGTAAAAGAAGAAAAAGAACATGAAGAAAGAATTCGTAGAGAAGAAAATGAAGAAAGAATTCGTAGAGAAAAAAAGAACACGAAGAAAGAATACGTAGAGAAGAACGAGAAGAAAGAGTCCAAGAAAGGGAACTAAAAAGACAAATAGCATTAGCAGAAGAAGAAACCAAAAGGACCCAAATGATGCTGGAAATTGAAAAAACAAAAACCGGTCATGAAAGAAAACATAATAATAGTGATGAATTTTTCGTGAAACTTCCACGCATGCCAACATACGATGAACGCTCAGACTGTTTAGAATCCTTCTTACACCGATTCGAAGTTCAGGCTAAAGGTTATCGTTGGCCAGAAAGCAGAAAGCCACAGCCTTGATTAACTGCTTATCTGGAGAACCGCTAAAAGTTTTCTATACCTTAACAACTGAAGATGCAGATGACTATGGAAAAATTAAAGACGCTCTACTAAAAAGATTTAGATTAACGGAAGATGGTTACCAGGAAAGGTTTCACACTGCAAAACCGGAAAGTGGAGAAGACTTTAATACATTCGTGAACCGAATTACTCAATTTCTAAATCGGTGGCTTGAGTTGGCAAACGTAAAACAAGACGACTTTGCAGGCCTTTACTATCTCACGCTGAAGAATCGAATCTATCAAGCTTGCAACCCAGATTTAGTCGCATTCTTTAAAGAGAGAAAGCCAGAAAACTTGGACAAATTAAAAATCTACGCAGAAAACTTTAACAGCGCACATCCATTGACACCCCTTAGCAGAACATTGAAGGAACCATACTACGCTGCCGCTGCTCAGAGTCCATGTACACCTAAAGTTCAGTACTCAAATAGAACGAGCCGATCAATCACTCGGAACACGCAAGTGAAACAAGATGATCATAGTAACAAACCATGGAACAAACAGTTCAATAGAGACCATAGCCGACCCTATCAAAACAAAACAAGAAATAGCACTGACAATAATACTGAGTATAAGAAAACCAACAAACCTATAATTAAATGTCAATATTGTGGAATGAAAGGCCACACAGCAGACAAATGTTACAAAATCGTGGGATATCCAAAAGAAACTGCAAATGCATCACTCCAAACAGGTGTAAACAATCAGACACGAGTAATGTCAGGAGAAAATATAAATGTGTATTGCGTGAAAGGTATGTCACTTTTAACACAAACTCACAAATCAGGATCGCTATTTTTTTGTGAAGGCAAAGCTAATGGAACTGATTGCAAAATATTGAGAGACACAGGATGCAGTACAATAGGAATAAAAGCATCTTTGATCAATGACGAAGACAAAACTGGAAAAACGGTACAATGCATCACATTCAGTGGCACAGTCGAAACCTTTGAAACAGCTAACGTGTACATAGAAACCCCATACTATACAGGAATAGTGGAATGCTGTATACTTCCCAACCCCGTCGCTGATGTTATTGTTGGCAATATAAAAGGTCTTAAAGACAACCAACAGATGTAAAAGAATGGTCATTAACCCAAGAAACAGCTTGTCTAGCAGAAACAAGAAAGATGACTAAGACAACAGAGAAGCCAATGACTATTTCTCTTGAACCACAACAATTTGACAGGAACACGTTCATTGAAGAACAGAAAAAGGACCCGACTTTAACTTCATATTTCAATATCGCAAACAAAGGGACGAAATCAAAAGTTGAATACATCATTGAAAAAGATATTCTGTTCAGGTTACATAGGAAAAGAAACAAAATAGCTAAACAACTGGTCACGCCGAGTAGTTACAGAAACAAAATCCTTGGAATAGCGCACGATTCAATAACTTCTGGACATCTTGGGAGCTCTTCCACATTGAAGAGAATATCCGAGAATTTCACATGGCCTGGAATTACTAAAGACGTCCGAGAATATGTGAAATCTTGTGACACATGCCAAAGAAGAGTCGCAAAAGGCAGAATACCGAGATTGCCATTAGAGACAACCCCAGTTATTGAAAAAGTTTTACAAAAAGTTGCAATTGACATTATAGGCCCTTTAACAAAATCAGATAGAAACCATACACACATACTAACACTAGTCGATTACGCAACCAGGTGGCCAGAAGCGATAGCATTGAAATCAACTACATCGGATCACATAGCTGAAGCATTGATGACAATTTTTACTAGAATAGGCATACCAAATGAGATACTGTCGGACAATGGACCCCAATTTACATCACATATGATGCATGAAACCATGAAACTCATGGGAATCCAACACTCATTCACAACTCCCTACCACCCCCAAGCAAATGGTCTTTGTGAAAGATTTAATGGCACTCTAAAGAATATGTTAAGAAAAGTGTCAGCAGAAAAACCAGATGATTGGGACAGATACTTACCAGCAATCCTATTTGCATATAGAGAAATACCCCAAGAATCTACAGGCTACTCCCCATTTGAGTTGATGTATGGACGATCACCTCGCGGCCCGATCAATATAGTAGCCGACATTTGTAAAGGGAATGAGGAGGACAATAACGAAATTATGTTTGCTTACGAATATGTAAGAAACCTGAAAGACAGAATAGAGGACACATGTAAGCTAGCACAGGAATCCGTCACTAAAAAAGCAGAGAAATACAAGGAATACTCCGATAGAAAAAGCAAGTCAAGAAAATTTGAGATTGGTGACAAAGTACTAATACTCTTACCCGATGACTCGAGTAAACTTTTAGCTACATGGAAAGGACCATTCAATGTATTAGCAGTACGATCTGGTGTTAATTACGAGATTCAAATTAACAACACAACAAAGACATTCCATGCAAACATGCTAAAAAATATTTCGATAGAGACAGATTATCACAACCAATATTTAACCATGTTGAAGCTGCAAACGTAGGATTAATCATCGAAACTCACAGCGATGATGTCGAACTACAACACACCCCACAACACGGTAACTCTAAAAATAGTACAATTAATGACGTCACAATCAATCCTCAACTAAACGAATGTCAGAAACGAGAAATCAGGTCATTATTAGAAAAGTACCAGTCAGTCTTTACAGACGCACCCGGACATACAACATTAGTGGAACACGACATAAAGTTAACCACATCTACCCCTATCAACGTGAAAAACTATCCTATTCCATTTCACGCACGAGAACAAGTTGAAAAGGAAGTTAAGGATATGCTAGATACAGGAATAGTTAGATATTCTTCAAGCCCATACTCATCACCAATAGTAGTAGTGAAAAAGAAAGACGGATCGATAAGGCTATGTATCGACTTTCGCAAATTAAATGAAGCAACAGTATTTGATGCAGAACCAATACCAAATCAAGAGAATTTATTTGCTGCCTTATCTCAAGCAAAATACATGACAAAATGTGATCTTTCTAGAGGTTACTGGCAGATTCCACTGAAAGAATCATGTAAGAAATACACAGCATTTCAATCACCATTAGGATTGTTAGAATTTAACTATATGCCATTTGGATTATCGACAGCCGCATCGACATTCCAAAGAATGATGCGTATGTTATTAAAAGACATCCCGTCTACACTCTCATACTTCGACGACGCATGTATTTTCTCAAACTCATGGACTGATCACATGACAACCTTAGAATTAGTGCTTGAAGCATTAAAACGTAATTCTTTAACAACAAAACCGTCAAAAACAAGCGTTGCATTTTACGAAATTGATTTTCTCGGTCATACCGTTGGTCATGGGACACAGACACCCGAGACAGAAAAACAAACAAAAATCGCACAATTGCAACCACCTAAGACAAAAAAAGAAGTACGCAAAGTACTTGGGCTCCTAAATTTTACAGGAAATACATTTACAACTTCGCGCACATCGCGACACCGCTAACAAATCTGACAAAGAATGGGTCACCGAACAAAATTGTTTGGACAGAAGTGTGTCAGAATAGCTTTAAACAATTAAAGGCATTACTCTGTTCAGAACCAATTCTTAAATTACCCGACATATCAAAAGAATTTGTTGTAAGAACTGACGCGTCTAATAAGGGCATCGCAGGTGTACTATTACAGGAGCATGAGGGAACTCTAATGCCTTGCTTATATGCAAGCAGAAAATTATTGGACAGAGAATCACGATACTCTGTAATAGAGCGTGAAGGACTGGCCATCGTCTTTGCTTTAAAGACATTCAGCAGATATCAACTGCTAAAAGAGTTTGTGGTCGAAACGGACCATAAACCACTCACGTACATAAGAAATCACAAAATGAATAATAGTAGAGTACTAAGGTGGAGTCTATTTTTGCAAAATTACACTTTCAGTATCTCTCACATACCAGGTTGTGAAAATATTCACGCCGACCTACTTTCTCGATTAGTGTAATGACGTGAGAAGGGTATAACTTAACCTCCCATGCATACTGTTAGTTACCTCGCAAATTATGCCAAATCAGAACACACAAATTCGATAATTTTATTTGTAAACATGATGACCCAACTTAATGTAACATTGAGTATTGTTTGGATATATATACCATACCCATTCATGATTTGGGAAATCTTCTCTTTATCTATTATTGTTATGAATTTTCACTCATTTATGATTAATAATTGAAATGTCAATATTCCATTTACATTTTCATTCATTTCATTCAGAAAATTACCTTCATATCATCGACTTAAATCATGCTTCATTACCATCACTATTGTTTATCACAATGATTTGTAATCACATTGCCATCATGTCGTTCATCACAATGATTTGTAATCACAATCTTTCATTGTTATTGTCGCCCATTCATATACCTACGTTAATATAAACATTTCCATGTCTAGTTAATAAATAATTTAATTGTAGCACAAATCATAACAATGGATTAATGCTAGAGTATCATGATAGTAAATTTACTTCCGTTTGTAAAATCTATCTTTCCCATAATGGTTAAAGAGTATATTTTAAACGTGGGTGGGGGGTGTCACAGTAAAGATTGTTCACAATTATCTTATTAAATTTTATTTTATTAAGAACTGAATTCATCTCACTCCAGTTATATATCGGTAGGCTTAGATAAACTTTACCTTCTAATATTAGATCGTCTTTCCTTTTATAGCCTTCCCTCGAATTAATTTCTAATTAGTGAATACTTTTCGTTCGACATTCTGTCACGTAGCCACTTATTATAAAAGCTGATAGGTCTAACATTTGACACTCACTTTCTCTCCACAATCTATGCCGGACGGCCAGTCACTCTATTCCTATATATATATTGTAAGATTTTTATCTTTTGGGACTTTGTAGATATTATATCTACACCATTAAGACGCCGGAGCTTTTAACTTTGATTGTATAATCTTCAAGGATCAAACCCAAGCCCGCTGTACTACACTATAACCTCTTACCAATTGCCTGGAAGTGGAGTCCAATCCTGTTATCAGAGGAATAGATCATCCAAGCCCATCAACTGCCTGGAAACGTAAACTTACGAACCTGAGATATTATCATAAGTTACGTAAAATATTCATATCTCTATTTGTAACTGCCACGATCACTGTTTATCTCTTTTAATTAAATTTCATCATTATTTTTATTTCATTGTAAACAAATCGTTAATTGTTTTTCATTTATAGTAACTAGTAAATTCTGGGGCCTCTTTCTACATATATCTTTATGCATAGTCGAGTAGCTCTTTACTCACTTGAGACCATGACAGCGTTAATGACGATAATATAATAAAAGAAAGTCAAATACAATTGATCATGATCAGTGATGGATCAGGTACAATTATTGCACCACCCGGCAATGTTTTTACAGGCAGTTTACACACATTACCCCGCTCGACTCAGGTGTAAATGAGGATTGCTTGTACAAAATAGACATTAACTAGACGACTTGTACCGAATATAAAATGAAATATTTGGTTCCATATAGCCTGATAGGTTAAAAAATTAAGATCTTAGCGCTTTACAATTTTTTAAAAATCTGCTGATGATGTAAAGAAAAAAAATAGAGCTTTTATATTGCGCAATATCCACTAAATGTGCTCAAAGCACCTTGAGCACATTAAGTGGATATTGCGCTATATAAAGCTCAATTTTTAAATATTTTTTTTACAAGGGGTCCCTGGCCAACAGCAACATTTAACATGTAAGACGGGACATGACGCCTGTTAGACAATGTTACAATTTTTCCGACAGAGACAACGCTGTTGACGGCCAGGTACTAATTTTCCACCTGAGTACGGTGAGAGAACGTGAGTAAAGAGCCTTTTCCAAGGACTCAACTATGCGCCGAGCGAGGCTCGAACCCAGGATCTTCCGATCCGAAAGCGAGTGTCATACCACAAGACCACCATAGCCGCAAAAAGATTGAGCTGCGTGTGAGTTGAATACTCAACTCTCCTTAGCAATTATATGGAATTGTTATATTCGTCTCGATGTAACCAATAATCTTATCATTCTGAA
>NC_088363.1:78962595-78987595 GCF_034508935.2 Berghia stephanieae
AGTGTGCACATTTGAAATTAATAATAAATTCCTCTGTGAGTCACGATTGGGACTGCAATAAGTTTATTCTTTTTTCTCTTATCAGTGCCGGACAAAGCAGGGAGAAAAATACAAGACGAAAAAAAACGCTTCCCAAAAAGTCTCCACCGGGGATGAGACCTCAGATGATTGGGATGGGATTTTTTCTTGTCTCTTTCACTCTGCTCTGTTTACACTGTCTAATACACACTTTTTTCTAATCTTTATCTTACACCAGTGCCTCCTCCCTTAATAATTTGTCTCTTTTCTCTTATATCATGGTGGAACTCTTGCACCCACGATGTATTATAACGACCATATAAAGCGACGTCCATTAGATAAATATGTTCCATATTCATTTTTTAGTTTACATCTCTATTTTTTGCCCCCCAACTGGTGTCCCTGGAATGTTATTATCGCTTAGAACGTTGTGAAAAGCCCAATGGCAATGAAAATAATACATTTATATTCATTAACAAGAGATATCGCGTGATGTAGATTGACAGCAACGGCAATCAAGAAAGTAATGTAAGCTGAGAAGTGACAGCAAATTGCATGTAAGATCATTAATCCAAGCGTGTTTAGATACAATAAACAGGAAGATAAAACTCAATCTATGAGATTTACCTAGGCTTGTGAATTAATTTATGAGGATATGTATTGGTTGTGTCGAACACTATTCATATGAGATGAAAATGAAGACAAAAATATGAAAAATTAGGGAGCAGGCACTAGATAGTGTAAGATCTGAAAAGTGTGTATGAAACAGTGCGAGACAAAGCAAGAAAGAAAAATGCACGAAAAACAAAACATCCCTTTAAAGTATTAGCCTGCATTGATTGGAATCAAACCTCAGACCTTTTGATTCGATAGTCAGGAGGTTTGAGGTTCGATCACCAGTCGAGAAAGACTGATTTTTTGGGAATGTTTTCTCTTTCTTGTATTTTCATTCTAGCTTGTCTGGCACTGTTTCATACACACTTTTTCAAATCTTTATTTCAGAAGAAAATGCACTGCAAATGTCGCTTCAGTAATACTAGCTATACGGATTAAAAAGTTATTTTAATTCTGACTGGAGTAGAAATCAAATAAAAAGCAAAATGAAACTTTAATAGATATAGTTTTTCATTATATTAAACGTATATTAAATAAATATGTATTACAGAACAGGATACAGTATTTTAATGTTGTCTGTACTCAAAACTTTCATTTCACTTGTAGGCACTGAAACCAGTATGAATACAGCATAAAGTGAATTTTTTCTCCTCTCTGTCTATCAATCTCTCTTCCACCACCCCCCCCTCTCTTTTCTCCACAACGTTTCTCATTCTCCCTCTCTCTCCCTCTCTATATCTATGCCTCTATCTCTTTCTCACTCACTTACCCTCTCTTTCTAATTTACTTTCACTCATCCCCTCTCACAGAATTCGCCTATTAATAGATGATGTAATGAAGTGGACCTGCGTGAAAACGGTTGTTGGTGAAAGAAAATATGAGAAAATGTAATAAATAGATAAGCTATCCATAAATAGATACGTAAATTGATAGACAGATCGAAAGATAGAAGGAATGAGGAAAAGGTAAAAAGAGAGATAATGTCTGACAAACAGTTAAACAGAACGATAATGAAAACAATGGAGTCCTAATACGAGTAAAATCAAATTGCTGGATCATACAGATTTGATGACTTTCAGCGAGGTTGACTTTATCCATTATCAATGGAACACAGCAAAGTTGGGAACAACAAGAGGTGTTGGCTTTAAGCAGAAGTTGACTTAAAGAGTGTTGACATTGTTCGGATTGCCCTGTATTCGAAATGAGGGGAAAGAATAAACTACAGAATTAACTCAGGTTTTTACTAATGAATGACTTCGATAAACGTCATAGACAAATGACTTTAACTTTAATATGACATTTCGTGAGTTTGACTGTACTCGCAAGATGGTTGAAAAATGATGCAATCTGATGATGTAAGATAAGATTAACATGTAGGCTAATTTATATTAATCTTATCACGGCCCTCGTTTAATACCATTTGCATATAAAATTTATTGATTTAGGTTATAGAAAGATATATCAACAAGATATGTAATGTATAGAGGGAATGGATACAAAGAGAGAGAGAGAGAGAGAGAGAGAGAGAGAGAGAGAGAGAGAGAGATAGAGAGAGAGAAAGATAGATAGATAGATAGATAGATAGATAGATAGATAGATAGATAGATAGATAGATAGATAGATGGATAGATATACAAATAAGGAGAAGGGGAGCGTCTTTGTGTTTTCACGAGAGAGAGAGAGAGAGAGAGAGAGAGAGAGAGAGAGAGAGAGAGAGAGAGAGAGAATTCATCTGTATGGGGGTTGCTGGGGTGGGTGGGTGGGTGGGTGGGTGTGAAAAGAGAATATCTATGTGTAGAATGTTTTTCTGTGTGTGAGTGTGTAGATAGATAGATATATAAATTGATAAATTGATAGATAATAAAATAGATAGATAGTTAGAAAAATAGAGACGTATAGAAAGAAAGAAGGAATGAAAGAAAGAAAGAAAGAAAGAGAGAGAGAGAGAGAGAGAGAGAGAGAGTGGAAGAGAAAGAGATAGATAGATAGATAGATAGATAGATAGATAGAGATAGAGAGAGAGAGAGAGAGAGAGAGAGAGAGAGAGAGAGAGAGAGAGAGAGAGAGAGAGAGAGACTAAAGGTAAGAAATAGAGGAAGGAGGGAAATTTGAAAAAGTTCCCGGAAATAATATGTTGAGGTAAAAGATCTGTGAATTATTTAGTTCGATGCCACCAATACGATGGAATCACTGATAGTGGTTTTAGCATATAGAAGAGTTTCTGAATCCCCCCCCCCCCCCCCCCCGGCTGCTGTTTACTTTCGTTTTATTCTTCATTCTTCTAAGCTAGTCTCCATGGTTAATGCGATGGGCTTAGACAAACCGGGACATACGGTAAAATAATTTTACATTCGTAGTAGAGATCATTACAGATTGAGATGTCATTGAAATATCGATAGTTTTGTGGCCTTCGTTCCAATGCCGCTTAGAGCAGCTGGTGGTCTACTCATGTTCCGTCTAGACGCATTTGGCAACCAGTGCTAAAACAATTTTAGACGAGAAACAAGAGACTAAAACCTTGAAATCAGCGTAAATAAAAAAAAAGAAAAATGTCATCTCAACATCGACACACCTCAAGGGGAAGTGGGGATGCTTCATGCTAAATGTTGATGTTCACTAGGGACGGGGACAGTTGTAAAGCATTTTGAGCATGTTTAGTGGATATTTCGCTTTATGAATGCTCATATTCTAATGCTCTTAAGGCAGAGTTTAATTTTGCATTTCATTGCCAACCATTGCCCACAGTGACCAAAATCAATATTGCTGGACTTTGTTACAAGTCAATACACAGTACCGCTCGGCCTTGAAGTCAACATAAAGCCGTAAAGGGGTGAGGGAGTAACCACGCCCCTTTTCCTTTATCTCAAATGATTCGGACTGTCCGAACAGCAAACAATGACAGGGATTACTAAATCAAGCAAACTGCACGGGTGTATTAGTATGTGTGTCCTTCCCATCTTTGAAATCGAACCAACACAACAGTCTATAAAACAAGTGAGAACTAATCAACCAACTGGCGGTCTAAAAACGATAAAAAAGAAAAGCGTGTCGTCAACTTTATGTTTTCCATTGTTAGTAAACAACCATACGAGCGGGTTAAAGCGTAGCCATCGTTATGTTATAGCCTGATACTGAAATCCAAAAGGACTGGCAGTTTGACGTCATTATTTGTTTTTTTGCACCGCCTAGTGAGTTGTCGTTAGTAGAGCTCATGGAAACAAGTCATTTCACTGGTTGAACTATTGAATTCAACTCGCGATTTGTTTTCTTTTGTGGCAAAAGACTGGCATTTTGACGTCATTTTTGGTCAGTATCAGGCCAGAACTTTACGAAGGCCACCGTTTAAGGGTGTGTCACGAATCCCGTGTTTTGATTGGTCAAAAGTTTACAGGTTGATCAAGTCCATAAGACATGAAGCAATCTCCATCATCTGAACAATGCTGAAACGACGTAGATAGACCGACGTGCACATATTTGCAGGTCTGTTTGCGGAACGCAATTATGGGCTTGATTTAATATTAATGGACAATGTTTTGAGTCGGTTTGAGAGTCTTTCCATTACAACAAAGATCCCATAACTATTTCGGTTATGAGACTTCCAAATAAATACAGGATGATACAGACATATTATACAGTAGAGTCACGATCAGGCGGAATTATTGTTGTACCAGTAAGGTCGCGGGTTCGAGCCCCCATCGCCGCCGCTAAATTTTTATTATCTGTTGTCTTCTGGCGCTTTCCTACTCACTTCATTTCTTGTTATTATAGACAGATTATTTATGAAACGGATTTTATTTTTAAAATTTTATTTATTTATTTTTTAAAATATTTAAACCTCTTACATTTTAAATTTATGTCAATAAAAAAAACCCCTAATAAAATCTCGTTTATAATGTTAATATTACAACATTGCGTAGTCATTTCCCCGTAGCTCTCTCTCTCTATCTTTTGTATTCCATTGTTTTATTTAGGTATCTCGATTCCTCCAGTGACCACCAGGGACTCATATTAACAACGGTTAGACCGGAAATAAGCCATTAATAGCTGACTCCAGACAACCAAATTAGCCATTAAAGCACAAGATCTCGGATTTTACCGTCCCGTCCCTATTCCATTCCCGTCCCCAACCCTCATCAAGTCCCTATAGATTACAGAACGTTACGTGATCAAGGTCGAAATGTATAGCTGGGAGATGTTATTGTCATTGTTTTTAAAAAAGGCTGGAGTATAAATCAAGGAAAATGCTAACCACCATTATTATCGCTGCCTTCTGGTGATAACGATGTGGTAGCAGAGGAATGTAGTAATTTCTGGACAATATTTTGTGAGAGTTATTGTAATGGTGGTTATTTTCATGATGGTGACGATGATGATGATAGCGCTGATGATAATGATGATAGTGATTTTTATAATTGATGATGATATTAATGTTGATAAGATAATGATGATGATAATGACGACGATGACTACGATGATGATGATGATGATGATGATGATGATGATGATGATGATGATGATGATGATGATGATGATGATGGAAATAATGAAGATGACGGTGATAATGATGAGAATGATAAGATTATGATCACGATGATGGGAAACGCACGTAATCTTTGCTTCTAATATAACCTGTAATCTTCCAGGGAATCATGTTTCAGTTACATCACTAGTTAATGAAATCTGGCATTTTGATACAGTATCATTCGACACCATCATCACTGCCGTACCCAGAATAAACACATTACAAAAATTTAACCAGATATCTCCTCCATCAAAGATTGATCGATTAACACGACCCTCATCTTGTCAAAAACTCAAACCTGAAAAAAAACCCAAACGTTAAAAATTTTGGTCATAAAACTCGTCCTTCAAAGATCGATCGATTTATCTCAACCAAAAAAAAAACAAAAAAAAAACAAACAAAAAAACAAAAAAAAAAAAAAAAAAAAAAAAAAAAAAAAAAAAAAAAAAAAACAAAACAAAAAAACAAGCAATCCCACACTTTAAAAAAATTTGCCCAAAAAATTCGTCTTTCAAATATTCATCGATTAAAATTACCGTCATCTTGTTTTTAAAAAATCTCAAACCTGAAAAACGAAACAAAACAAAAACAAAAGAAAAAAAACAAAATAAAAAAACAAGAAACAAACAACAAACAAACAAAAAAACAACACATTTTAAACATTTTGGCCAGAAGACCCGCCCATCTAATATCGATGGATAAAAAATGACCTTCAATGTTTTCGCAAACACCCAAACCCTGCAGATATGGTAGTTCTTGACAAGATAAGGTTCATACGAGTTTTCTTGTCAAAATTTCTTTTTAAAATTTTCGTTTTCAGAGTACATCTCATTAGCCATCTTATTCAGCGCCACCTACTAAAAAAATATTCCACTGGTATCTTAACTATGTCGGTATCAGGTCTTGGTCGTAATGAGCTTGGTCAGTTACTGGATATTATTACTGCATTAAAAATTAATTGTTACATGAATATTAACGTTCTAGTCTTATGTTGATATTGATACCTAATGAGAAGACAAATACGTATTGGCTTACCGATGTATCACAGGTGGGATAAACATACTGCCAACGATGATGATGATGATGATGATGATAATAATAATGATTATGATGATGATAATAATATTAATAATAATAATAGTAATAGTAATAATAATAATAATAATAATAATAATAATAATAATAATAATAATAGATAATAATAATAATAATAATAATAATAATAATAATAATAATAATAATAATAATAATAATAATCCTTCTTTTCTTCTTCTTCTTCTTCTTCTTCTTCTTCTGCTTCTTTTTCTTTTTATTATTAACATTATTATTATTATTATTATTATTATTATTATTATTATTATTATTATTATTATTATTATTATTATTATTATTATTATTATTATTATTATTATTATTATTTTTATTATTATTATTATTATTATTATTATTATTATTATTATTATTATCATTATTCCTATTATTATATTAAAGTCGTCAAGTACACCAAAAGCACACAAATAATATAAATCCGACGTTTAATTAACTGAGTACAAAGGAAATGTTGAACCGGATGGATAAATCGGACAATTGACTTGTTTGTTCGTAGAGCCAATTTTATCAGACAACTTGAGACGACATTTCTACCGCACAACGACAAAACGCATCTTATTGATATTGTCTAGAAAACGTTTAATTTCAATATGGACCGGTTGAAATGACCCCTAAATTGTTAGCTCCTCCAAACGTCTTAAACCTGAGACTTCAAGGGAGCGTAATGTTAGGGTATTTTGGATAATTTGAGGGAGAAAACCATTTGATATTTACATAAAAAGAAGTTTTCTGGTCAAATTAGTTACAAATTGTGTGGTTTTGACAGAATAAAAACAGGGCAATTTCCAGCATCCATTTCTCACCTTGAGACTCTCTTTTATCCAAGAAAATAATTGATTACATGTTTTGATTAAAACATATAAGAATACGGATGGATCACTATAATCTTCCAGTGAAACTTACCCCGAATCGTTATGGGCTCATTCTTGTACTGGAAATACTCTCAAACCAACGCAAAATATTGCCCATTACAACCATGATCAAACAAGCTCATAATTCCGTTCGGCTATCAGACCTGCAAGTAGTAATTTGCACGTAGATTAAAACATATTATAAGAATACGAGTCACTATCACTATAATCTTCCAATAAAACTCCATTATCATCACATCTTACTGATCACTATCACTATAATCTTCCAACGAAACTATCATTATCATCACATCCTACTGATCACTATCACTATAATCTACCAATGAAACTATCCATTATCATCACATCTTACTGATCACTATCACTATAATCTTCCAATGAAACTATCATTATCATCACATCTTACTGATCACTATCACTATAATCTTCCAATGAAACTATCCATTATCATCACATCTTACTGATCCCTATCACTATAATCTTCCAATGAAACTATCCATTATCATCACATCTTACTGATCCCTATCACTATAATCTTCCAATGAAACTATCCATTATCATCACATCTTACTGATCACTATCACTATAGTCTTCCAATGAAACTATCCATTATCATCACATCTTACTGATCCCTATCACTATAATCTTCCAATGAAACTATCCATTATCATCACATCTTACTGATCCCTATCACTATAATCTTCAAGTGAAACTTTAAATTATCATCACATCTTACTGATCACTATCACTATAATCTACCAATGAAACTATCCATTATCATCACATCTTACTGATCCTTATCACTATAATCTTCCAGTGAAACTTTAAATTATCATCACATCTTACTGATCCCTATCACTATAATCTTCCAGTGAAACTTTAAATTATCATCACATCCTACTGAAGTATATCATGAAATTGACAGAAAAGTTACAAGTAGATAGAGATTGTATGACTGGAAGTGTCATTATATTGAAAAAAAAAGAAAGCAAAACAAAAGTAACGGACATATTACCGCTCATCTGTTGTTCACATATTAAATAGGTCCTAGTTTGAAATTATTTGAAGTTATTCAAATAGTTAAAACTACATTACACAACTATCACATCACACTAGCCAAGCTGTTACCGCTAACACTACTGCCTCTAACACGAAATTCCAACGAGCCAATTAAATTACGATGAAACCATTGGGTTGTAATTAACATAAAAACGTTGTTGGTTTAATCGACTCGGGGTAGGCAATGGTCTTTCAATGGGATTTCATAATCCTGTATGAATATTATTCTTATTTGACATGATAAACCTTTAAGCTACACACAAATTACGCATAATACGACATTATGTTTGAATCAGCGAGCGAGGCATTGATATTGTGAAGAAGTGTATGAAAAGGGGTTCAAAGTTTACTTTTACCGAGGTTCCCCATTCAAAGATATTATTTCAATGGAAAATAAACATAGCAGAAGAAAAAAGTAACTGACTAAAGTAAATAAGATCTAACGACAGAGGCTATTACAACAAGCCCACTAAAATTATGCACAACGTAAAAACCCTAAAATAAACATCTCGAATAGGACTTGTTTGATATCTTATGTTTAGATCTACATAATTGAGAAGTTTAGGATCACCTTGGTTATCGGTATTTAAGGTTGTTTTTTTTAAAGTCTATCCAAAATGGAAAAAAAAACTTTTTAACTTCGTTTGTCAGATCTGATTTAGTAGAACATTGTGTAGGTTACGGCTTGGCGGCTTAATCATATTTATTTTGTGATCCTTCGTCTTATGTTGGGGTTTTACTGATGTTAAAACATAGCCTTTTAGCTTAGCTTACATAAAAATGTGATAATATAGTTTGTGCTATAGGGTTGGATACCAGGAAGGAAATGAGAAAGGGACGCCCAATAGCAACATGGCGCAGAATCGTAGAGAAGGAAAGAAATACTGTTGGTATTTTCTTGGCAGCGAGCAAGATCTAAAGCAAGAGACCGGAGCAAATGGAGGGAAGCTGTTCAGGCCTTAACGCCTCCTGGCCCTGAGAGAATAGGCTTCAACAGTCGTGACGTCACTTCCGTCGTAATGACGCATAGTAACTTAGAAACTGGTTCTAAACTATCGGAACAATGGCGGACGCCCTTATGAAATACTTCTCCGACGAGCATAAAAGTGTATCCATAGGAGAAAAACATTATATTATCTGATCATATGACATGGGAAAAAGTTCTAGCCAGCATGAACAATAAAAAGTACCAATTTTCCTTTTTTTTAGTAGCTGCTCGTTGCTGGGCGGATCTGACATTCAGACTATTGAATCCAATTGGACTTAAGATAAGGTATAACATTTTAGTTAACCTACTTTTAATAGAATGCAAATTAAGAAAGATGAGTTTTGTTATTTCAAACACATGCAACCCTCCCCCCCCCCCGCAAGGCTAATTTGTCTTGTAGTATGACACTCGCTTTCTGATTGGAAGGTCTTGGGTTCGAATTTCGCTCTGAGCGGTGCATAGTTGAGTCCTTGTAAAGGGCTCTTTACTCACATTCTCTTACCCTACTCATGTGTAAATGAGTACCTGGCTGTAAACAATGTTGTGTCTGTCGAACATTTTATGAACTATCACCTAACATGCGTCATATCTCGTCTTACATACTAAGTGTTGCTGTTGAGAACGTTTAGTGAATATTGCTCTATATAAACGCTCGAGTTAAAAAATAAATTCCTGAATTCTTATAATTTTTGCGATAAATTCTTTTCGACATAATACCAGATTGACGCAGAAGGACACATATTTTAAATGAGAAGATGTTCAGCAAGGAAAGATGCAGTCGATAACTTAAATTTATAAGTGATGAACTAAAAAAGATATGTAGAGACATAAAAAACACAGGAAAGAGAGAAAAAAATAGAGAAGTATAATAAATATGTAAGGTTTGCGGCGACATTATCCGTAAAAATAATTTCATTCATCGAAGCCCGGATAGAAAGCTGTGATATCAACCTCCTGAAAAGTGTACGCTTTATTTTTAAACAAGATGCAAGGATGACACAAAACAAATATAAAGAAAAAAAAATATATATATAAAAAAGCCGAAATCCCTCTTTCACCACAAAAAAAAAAAGAAACATAAAAAAACCCAAACAAACAAGAAACAAAACAAAACAAAAACGATATGAAACAACCCATAACAAAAACAAAGAAACAAAATAAAAAAAAAAAGAAGGAATGAAGCAAAAACAGAAAAAAAGAACATAACAGGAGACGAAATGTAATTGATTTGGCATGAGATTATTATTTAAATGACAAGTTTCACATCGAGTCTAATGTAATGGATTTTCTTTAGTTTCAGAATCGCGTTCTTACTATTATTACTACCTCGATTACCAGCGCCAGCACCACCACCACCACCACCACCACCACCACCACTACTACTACTACTACTACTACTACTACTACTTCTACTACTACTACTACTACTACTACTACTACTACTACTACTACTACTACTACTACTACAACCACCACAACCACCACGACTATTCCTTCTACTACTATTACTTCTTTTACCTCTTTTTCTTTATTTTCATCATCATCATCATCATCATCATCATCATCATCATCATCATCATCATCATCTTCTTCTTCTTCTTCTTCTTCTTCTTCTTCTTCTTCTTCTTCTTCTTCTTCTTCTTCCCCTCCTCTTCCACCTCCTCCTCCTCCTCCTCCTCCTCCTCCGCCTCCTCCTCCTCCTCCTCCTTCTTCTTCTTCGCTGATCTCTTTGCCTCACGTGTGCACCACGCAAACACACTCACCCGCAACTTTTCTGCTCTTTACGACAAAGCGTGCAAGAACATCACGCTAAAGGGTTTTATGGTTGAGACACTAATGACTAATTCGATAAGATGAAACTGACAGCAATTAGCCATACCAATGGTGGTAATTTAGCCTTTGTAATACGATTTCCCAGTTAAGCTCAACTTGTGATTAATAAAAAATTAAGTGTAAAAAATAGAAATGCTTTAGGAATTGTACAGAACAAGGAGAAAAAAAAGGCTGATTGCCAAATGAAAAATATAAAGACAAAAATTCTTTAAAGATTGCCGGCAGATATAATATATATATCTAATAGCCTTTCCTAGGGCATAGGGTTAGATTTGGCATCGCCATCTCTCATAACAGCATCGCCAGAACAAATCCCTATTAATGCAGAATCATTGCCAATGTTGGCCATGACTGGAAACTGGAAACTGATTGGGAACATAACCCCGAGGTGAGAAAAATACTTGGCTATAAGCAGTGACGGGTTTTGTAATATTGCATTGAAGTACAAAAAATACGCCTAGCAGACAACTTGTGCTGTTGAAAATAAAAATTGATTCCAGATGGCTTCTGGGGAATATAAATGAAACATTGAGTTTGTGAAACCCGTGGACATTCTTTGTTTTCAATATGAATGTTTATGCCTTTATTATTTATCTCATTTTCAAAAAGTATGATTTTTCACACATGCAGTCCTTATCTAAATTAAATTGAGATTTTATATAGCTCGATATCCACTTAATGTTCTCAAAGCGCTTTACAAGTGGTCCCTGACCAACAGCAACATGTAACATATAGAATGAAACATGAAGCCTGTTAGGCGATATTACAATTTTTTTCCGACAGAGACAACGCTGTTAACGGCCAGGTACTAATTTTACACCTGAGTACGGTGAGAGAATGTGAGTCCAAGGACTCAACTATGCGCCGAGCGATGCTCGAACTCAGGACCTTCCGATCCGAAAGCGAGTTTCTTACCACATAGCCGTACTACTCTCGTTACTGCTTGACAAAAATGTAGAGACTCAGTTACCATTCGACTAACGCCTCTTGATCACGTCGATAGCGAAACAGGGCTTGGAGTGAGACGTGAATGTCTCAGGATAGCTATGTCGTCGTTGTTACTCGTTAAAGCAAACAGTGAAAACATCGTTCAGGCACGTACCTTCTAGGTTTAAATCAAATTCCAATCGTCTGGAGACCGCAAGGAAAGTTCCCAGATAATTTATCTTTTCTGCAGCCAAATCAGTTCAGGGCGCTGAAAGGGAATGGATTGGTTTCCAAATTCACCGATTTTCTTTGATGTCCGGATATGCTAAATGAGATGCTAACGGAACGACCGTAAAAAGAGGAGGAAAAGCGGAAAAAAGAGCATCTAAGTATAGAATCTTTTAGGACCTTGTATGCAAGTTAAGTCAGTCTTGTTAAGCAATGATTGATTTGGAAAGATCGCGCTATCGGCTCATGATAAATCGCCTTGGAAAACACACTATCCCCGGTTCGTTGTTTTTTTTTCTTGTTTTTTTTTTTTTTAAGAATTATGTTTGTTCTTTGATTTTATCTCTTAAACCGTTCGGTACATTTTGAACTATCCGATTATCCGGCCATCAACATTCATTTTCTTTGCCTCCATTAATTTTAAATACCATGACCTGCTCAATGTTCCCTAAATCAATTCGCTCCAGGTATCTCTGTTTTTCTTACCTCTATTCATTTCAAGACATGTTTTTGTTCATATTGTCGCTTCTATTGGTTTTTCTTTAAAGTTCTGAGATATTCTCTCTCTCTCTCTCTCTCTCTCTCCCTCTCTCTCTCTCTCTCTCTCTCTCTCTCTCTCTGTGTGTGTGTGTGTGTGTGTGTGTGTGTGTGGATATGTTTATATAAAACATACTCAACAACAACATGTTATAGTAGAATACAGTAGAATGCATGAATGAAAATCAAAACACCTGACACACTATTATCATTTTAGATAAGGTATCAGAGTACTGTATCTAGATCATAATATTCTGTCTAGTATGGGTAAATGAAGCCGGAGTTCATTACGGTCTTTGTGATGTTAACGGAGTCATACATAAATAATTATAAATACTTGGTACCCTATGGATAGGATGTTAATATATCATAAGGTATTCTTCACCACATCTACTCGGCTCAACTAATCACTCAATACAGGGTGGACAGGTTGGGAAATTGAGGGCGAGGATGTCAGAAAATGTAATCGACTCTACTCGGGGTCGATATCGACCCCTTTGTTTTGTAACGATTGTTCTTATACTGAGTTTTCGGGACACCCAGTGAAGAGATTCAAAAACTCCGTTAGTTGTCGGCCATTAACCACTCTCCTTGATCGAGTTACCTAAATTCAGGGACTTAAGAAGATTTCACGACCTTCGATAGATCTACTTACTTCAAATAAACCCAGGATCTACAACATCGGAGAAATTGCAAGTTCAGTCAGCTGATTTTTTGTGATTTTGGTCCTAGATTGAAACCTCTCCTATCGTGCATTTTTGCACAACAATATTTGTAATTAGATTCTTGAAATCGTCTATTCACTATTCTTAAGATGAATCAACGCCACTACCACATTATCTCATTCATCTCTAGTATTTCATTCATCCTGTTTTGATGATAAAGGGGAAACCGGAAACGTTCATTTGATCTGTTTTTGTAATTAAATTGAAGCTTACATTCAATTTCACATTATTATTTATTTCTTCGAGCTTCGAGCAGCAACATTTATATTATAAATGCTTAGAGTTTATTATTACCTTTGTTATGTTCAATATCGCTTGGTTTTTATTTAATTCTGAGACGTAAGGACTCCTCCATCATTCACACCACATTTTTAACTCATATGTAACGCCTCACCCACGCACAATGACTAGGTTTGTTATTATTACTTACTATCATTGTAAAGAAAAACGTAATCAATAATACGATCATTTCGACATATCCGCCCTAATGAAAGAACACTCACTCAAACAGCCCGTATGATTTACTCAATTCTGCGGGGCGGATTCTGATAAAAGGATAATGATAATAATTATAATAATACACAATTTAATGGGTCTCCAATCAATACATTATTTCGAAACGATTACCCTCTCATTTGAGATAATTGAAAATACTACAATCTGTCAAACCATCTCTTTTATCTTCTGTTTTTAATGTGAGTGGATAGTGTTGAATGGCTTAATAGGTAGGATGACAAACTATCGCGAAAACGATCAGGGTTCAAGTTCAGACTCGTTCATATTATATTTACCTCCCCTGTCTAAAAACGCGACTTTTTAATTTTTTTAAAAATTGACGTATGGATGCCGAGAATTTTTTTCCATCGATTTGGATTATTAAAACTATTTACTTTCTTATGTTTTTGTTTTTTTTTGTCATTGGCTGAAGAATTATTTTGAGCCCGAAACGGTCCGTGTTTTTTTAAATGGAATAGTTCTTCAAAAGAAATTTCATTCATTTTTGTACATTATTTTTTACAATCCACAGCTTCTAGCGGCTTATTATTCACTTTGGGATGAGAGTGAATGAATGGGAAATGGGGCAATTATACGGGTGTGAAGAAAGGAAAGCCAAGATATCCAGCCTTTGGAAAGAGAATGAAGAAACCAGGGCCAGATAAGATATTTCTCATAGCTATGAGCAAAGGACTGTTGTATTGGTTTTGATTGATTTCAATAATTTTGAACTTACATGACTTATTGACTTTAATAAAAGATGTTTAAAATGTTTTAGAGAAATAAAACAAACAACGACATTTGTGACCTTAGTGTCACATATTGGCATTTTCATGGGACGACAGGCACATGTACTCAAATACAATTAAAACTTTACATATTATAATACACATACAGGGGCCCCGATAGCACTCGCTAACGCACACAAAGGGACCGAAATATATCCATGGTGAAGTCGAGATTTTCTTGTGTCCTCTCCCCCTCCCCTCCTGTCCATTCAGCAGTAATTGAGTAGCTGTGTCTGAGCAATGTGGTGGAAAGTATTTTGGGATAGAGTCTATAGCGTCTTATCCAAAAAGTAGCAAGCAATTGCTGTGTCCGTTTCACGCTATAGAAACTGGGATAAACTCCGGCTCCATGGGCCAAATGGCCCAAAGGCCTAGGTGCTTTAAAAAAACAAACAACATATAATAGGCCTACACATTATTCTAAAAACCAAAGAATATATTTCATTTTTTTTTACTAAGACGAATAGTAACGAGAATTTGCGAAAAGATCAAAGGAACCAAAATGGGCTGGTAAACAATCAATATCGTTTGAAGGCGATAACATTTTTTTCAATTAATCATCAGTTCTCTCCGATTGATCCATCCATATCTGGCATGCCATTTGTCACGTTCATCCGATCCTCCTGTTGTTGTCCAGTCTGAGAAATGATATATTCCCTGCCGTGACAAACTGGTATTATTATGGGGGTGATGTAGATAGTACAATAGTGTAAAATAACGTGAAAATGATCATGTTGTTTTATGTGTGTGTTGGATTTTATGCTGGTCAGATGTCAAAACAACTTGGTTTGTTGGGGTTCTGAGACCATTCCAATTGTGTCTGTAATTTATTCGAATCTTATTCTATCTCTATACCTCTAGTGACCCCAACGGGTTTTTTTTTTCAGGAACCTCTTTTCTTTTGCGTTAATGTTGCTATTGCATGACGCTGTGAGTGTCCATGTTAAACTCAGGTGACATCTGTATCCGATGTAATGGGAGCAGCGACATCTATAGGAAAAAAAACGAACGGCCCCGTAGGATGCAGTAAGTAGGCAATGATCAGTCCTGTATTTGAATGAGAGGGATGTACGTATTTCTGGGTGAAGGTGGGTAAAGCTGTCTGAGCACTTGATACGCTGTCATGCACCTCTTGTCAATGTTTGTTTTTTTGGTCTATGGTTCAGTCGTTAGTGAACACTATCCAGAAGTAATTTAACGCTTCAACTTGTTTCATCTGCATGCATTCCAGTTTGATGCTTATTTGTCTCTCATTTTTATTAACTGTCATTAATTTTGTCATATTTTTCTTTACTTCATTACATATTCATTTCCTTCCAAACGCTGTTCATTGAAATAACAATGTAAAATGTGCACGAAGTTTCATATAATGAATGCAGACTCAAGACATTCATAAAACAGCGCACTTGTATTTTCCTTTTAGTTAATGACGTGATGGAATACCTCATAAGTAGACCTGTATTTTTTAAAAATTTCATGTCATAACTAGACGTGTAGTTTCTTTTTTATAATGTTCAGATTGGAAAACGTCATAACTAAACGTATACCTACTTTTTTATAATTTTCATGTTGGAAAACGTCATAACTCGACGTGTAGTTTCTTTTTTTTATAATTTTCATGTTGGAAAACGTCATAACTAGACGTGTAGTTTCTTTTTTTTATAATTTTCATGTTGGAAAACGTCATAACTGATAAGAGGAATCCATGTAAATTGTTATCATATATGAGCCCTCACCCCAAAAGCGGTAATATGTCGGGTTGACCTGAGGCCAAAAGGGATTTTAATGTTGAAATGACAACAACTGTAAAATTTTGTGGTAATTGTCAGTTAAAGAAAATCTATCTATTCATGCTCTTAAACGAAACGTAAAACCTTGTAAATTATACTACGAATATTGAATATGACGCTTATTTATGTATTAGAAATTTAATTCTCAATATTATCAATTAATTGACATTGTATGCTAATTATATAATTGATAAATTGTATCTATGCATAAAACTTACACAGAGCATTTAAAGGTTTTTAGAACCTATTAGCTCTTAAACGATGCGATGCGATACGATATTTTGGTTTTCTATTGTCTGTTTTGGTTACGCACATTCAATTTGGTGAGCACAATAAAGCTAAATATATTTTGAAGATAAATCACCAGCTTTATCTATAAATGCCATAGATTTTCAATTTGTGTTCTTTTTAAAAAATTGAGAATTTAATTTGGTTCTATTATTAACCTTACAGAAATTTTATTTCAGGCATGAACATCAAAGTCTTTGCCATTTAACTTTGCAGTCAATTTGAGAACGGTATTTAAATGTATAGATACATTGTGATTTCTAATCTGTTATTGGACCCATACTGTGGATGATAATGAAATCCTTAAACGCTTGTTTAAATTGCCAGTATGCGGGGGGAGGGGGTGGAAGAGAGAGAGAGAGAGAGAAAGAAAGAAAGAAAAAGAGCGAGAGAGATAGATAGATAGAGAGAGAGAGAGAGAGAGGTGGGGAGGGAGAGAAATTTACACACATATATATATATATATATATATATATATATATATATGTAGAGAGAGAGAGAGAGAGAGAGAGAGAGAGAGAGAGAGAGAGAGAGAGAGAGAGAGAGAGAGGGAGACCGAAAGACAGATTGGTAGATCTGAACAGATCGAAAAAGGGAGAGAAGGGGGTGAATGAGAAAGAGGGAGAGAAAGAAAGAAAGTAAAAGAAAGAAAGAAAGAAAGAAAGAAAGAGAGAGAGAGAGAGAGAGAGAGAGAGAGAGAGAGAGAGAGAGAGAGAGAGAGAGAATGTGATGGAAACATATGTGTGTGGGTCATCCCAACAAATTATATAATAAACCACCTCTATGTCGTAACACAACCTCTCTAAGTTCCTATTATATTGACGAGGAATTGCATAAGGACTCTCACAGATAACGTCGACAGATGCTGGCTGAATGCTAATACTTTATATCGATATTATTATCATTATTTTAATTCGAAATCGGCGCCATTAGCTTAAACGAATGACATTTTAACATGGATTGATGTTATAGAAATACACAAGACCGAGTAGATAGTCCCTTTGAAACTTGCATCATTCCAAAGGATGTGAAAAAATATACTTATGTTCTTTTCGATTTGCCTAAGGGTTCTCAAAAATAACGAAGACAAACTTTAAAGATCGATACATAAATAAATAGAAATACTGTAAGATATTTGTACTCTCCAACCATTTAATGAATGTCAAGTACAAATATCTTATTTATATTTATTAGTGCATCGATATAGTTTTCCAATTAACAGCGGCAATATAAGCATTCATCGATTACATTGAAAAATCATATCGATTCAATATACATATTTCTAATGAGACAGTAATTACTTCAAGAGATATTGTGGATTAAGTCCTAGTTATGGAAACTAGGCTAAACTTATTGGGAAATCGATTTTTTGTCCACAATTATGAAAATTGTAAAGTAGGTTCTGTTTCACAACAAATTAATATGTGATTCATTGCTTCAAACAGTATTATGTTGTGACGCTTTGAAGGCTAAAAATTGAATATTTATGGTAAATATATGCGTCCTACATGTTACGTGTTGCTGTTGGCCAGGGACCCTTGTAAAGGGCTTTGACATGTTTTGTGGATAGTGCCCTATATAAAAGCTCAAATTAAGAAAAACAAAACAAAACAAAACAGAACAAATGGTGAGTTCTGAGTTCCGGATTTTATGTTTTATTGAGGAAAATCTAGGTCGCAGGTTTTCGAGTTTTTGCCAGGATGAGGGCAGGGACATTCAAATCGATCGATATTTTAAGGACGAGTTTTCTGGCCAGATTTTTAAACACGTATTATTTTTCCAGAGTACCGCAGTTAACTGGTAAATATGAAAACAAATTATATATTATCTACAATTCGATAATCACTCATTGATAATAATGGAAAACAGTGAAAATAATGATCAGGACAAACGTGACGCTTAGAGACAGGAAAACAAATACGATGAGGATCTTGACAGGGAATTGGACATTCTAAATAATACAAGAAAAATAATAATTACAAGAATTGTCTGCTTGGAGGAAAGTTAGAAGGTTTGTGATACGCTCTAGACGGATGTGACGTAAGAGCTCGGGATTCTCAGTTTCGGCAAAAGATGGGACTGGAAGGAGGAGGAGGGGGGGGGGGGGGGGGGAAGGGCCGAATCACGAGCTTTTGTATAGAGCAAAACCCACATAATGTTCTCAAAGCGATTGTACAGCAACACTGAACATGTAGGGCAATGCATAGCATCAATTAAAATGTTTGGGCAAAGGTTGCGCTGCTAACAGTTCGGCCACGAACTCGTTTTACACCCAAGTATGATGAGAAATGTTAATAAAAAGGGATTTTTTATTATCCCCCAGGCCCCAGGGACTAAAATTCCCGCCGCCGACAGCGGGACTCGAACCCGAGACCTACAAGTCGCAATTCGAGTGCCATGCCTTTAAAAAATCAATCTATAAATCAAGATCAACAATTTTAAGAACGAGACATAAATGAGTAATTTCAACAGGATGATGAAAATCTGAAAAAAATATTAATCTTTAACTAACATATCACTAACATATTTAATTTTTGAAACAATATAATAAAAAAAAGAGAGAGAAAGAAAGATGGAGAGAATGAGAGAGAGAGAGAGAGAGAGAGAGAGAGAAAGAAGGAAAGAAAGAAAGAGAGAGAGAGAGAGAGAGAGAGAGAGAGGGGGGGGGGGGAGACAGACGGAGGACTAAAACAGATTGATAGATATATAGACAAATAGACAGAAAGAGACAAAATAGATTGATGGACTGACGTTAAGTTTGAAGAGTACAAGCAATGCTTCTCTCTCTCTCTCTCTCTCTCTCTCTCTCTCTCTCTCTCTCTCTGTGTGTGTGTATGGTCCAATCATACATAAAAACAATATAGGCATTTAGGTTGTATTTTTATAAATAGCATGTTCTTGCTTTTCTTTACCAGAAGCACAGACCATAGGGCAGTTATGGCAAAATTTAAATCCATGTCCTTCAAAAAATTACCCTCAATATATAAAATTAATTTGTCAATTTTGAGTGCCTTAAAACAAATCTCGACTACATGAAACAAAAAATTCAAGGTATTTTGGTAGAAGATCACAAAAGGTTGGATCCTCATCTTTTGTGGTAATTTGTGAAAATGGAAATCAAAGAATGTACTCAAGAATACTACAAATATAAACTTCATAAGAAATCAGATACAAAAAAAAGAAGAAATAAGAACACTTAATAAACTTCTTCTTCTAGGTTCCATGCCTGGTCCAGGCTTCGGATACTGCATGAATTATCTCTCTCCATTCCTCCCTGTCTCTTGCTTTTTCAAACAGCTCTTGGATTGTTAGGTTGGTGAAGCCCTTCAGTTGGTCTATGAGTGTTTTTCTTTGTCTCCCCCGGGCGCGTTTACCAGGTATTTTTCCACAACTTGCCAGGTATTCATTCTTATCTTTCCTTACTATGTGTCCGAAAAGGATAGTTGTCGATCCACTATTAAGGGCTTTAATAAACTAGAAGAGCAAATACTATATTTTCATAATGACACAGATATTTTATTACAAATAATGGAAGCGCGTACAAGAATTTAAGTAAAACAAACTGAAAAACACAATGGGTGCCATAATAAAGCTGGCATCAAGCGGATAGAGGAGAGAAATGTAATTGATTCTTTTTATCTTTTGAAAAGAGAAGGGCTATGAACAATACACATTATAAATTGAAAGATCACAAACTTAAATGTGTTACAAATGGACAGAAAATCCATGGAATTAAAAACAAATATTAATCAGAACTTTATACGGAACTGAAGGAAGACGAAATAATAGAATTGATGATTGGCGAGTTTGTATTAAATATCATTATATCGGAAATAAAGAATGAATAAAAAAGGTATGTCGTTTTGATTTCATCCAAAATACTCTGTAAAACTACTAGAATTCCATCTGGCCCTGGAACCATCCATTTTCCATTTCCCCCCATAGCATTCCTAGTTTAATAATTAACCTGAAGCTATCAAAAAGTGAAAATAAAAACAATACTTATCAAAATATAAATTACCCACTTTATTTATCTGACTTTTTACTAGCTACAGACCGAGTCCTTTTCATCAAGAGCCCAAGAGAACAATTGCAACGTTGCGACTCGCAGCCTTGATAATGCTCTCTTAGAGAAAACGATATCATCTGGTATAAGAGTACAGTGAAATCCATTGTCGCCTTAAAAGGAAAAAAGAGAGAAATATTCCCCAAATTTTGACTCTCTGAAAAGAAACAAAACCCAAACCTGATAGACCACTTGGTGTTGAGTAACCTTCTCTAATTTAGGTCTTTGGAGGAAGATGAAGGGTGATAGAAAAACGTTGGCTTATGGACAGAGGGAACCCATATTCTGTGAGGGGAAATAAGCACCTATTTCGGTGTCGGGGCCCATCACCATTTAGTTAAAACATATCCGGGCTGAGGTGTCCATATACTGCTCAACCACCGGATATGTGGTCTAGTGGTATGACACTCGCTTTCGGATCAGAAGGTCCTGGGTTCGAGCCTCGCTCGACGCATAGTTGAGTCCTTGGAAAAGGCTCTTTACTCACATTCTCTCACCATACTCAGGTGTAAAATGAGTACCTGGCCGTTAACAGCGTTGTCTTTGTCCGAAAAATTGTAATATCGCCCAACAGGCGTCATGTCTCGTCCTACATGTTAAATGTTGCTGTTGACCAGGGACCCCTTGTAAAGCGCTTTGAGCACGTTAAGTGGATAATGCGCTATATAAAAGCTCAATTTTAATTTAATTGTTAATCAACGTCCAATCAGTAGATCCAAGCAATATGTACACATGAGGTGAGCTCCCACGCCGCTACAAGGCAGTCACTTGATCTTTGTGAAAAGTTTGCCCAATAACAACGATTCATATCAAATTGTTAATATTAAATTTCCATGCAATGACAACCAGGATAATTTTCAGTCCAATAGAACCTAATGGAAGTCTCTAATATGGACACTTTATCTTGTAAGCCATAGGAATGTTTTTATTCTAAAAATCGTTTTCATCTTTCTATTAATTCTCCACATTACCCGTTTTATAGACACAAAACGAATTCGATTAAATAATGAAATAATGTAATGGCGACTTAAGCACCGGAAATAACTTTTTCGGGCTCCTTAAATTTGATTCACCAAGGAAATGGTTAGGTAGATTGGTTTAGTCTGGATGTAGAGGAAAGTAAATTACTGGCCCAGCCCAGTATTACATTTATTTTGGTCTTTATCATATATTTAATTCAATGTGATCGAAACGGGAGTAAATCTTCAGCACAAACGGAATTTTATGGATGAGCTTCAATCTTTTTGCAATGTAAGAAATTGTATATATCCTCTGTTATAAGGAATAGAGATTAAACCCAAGTGTCATATTTTGTGGTTATGAATTCAGTTTCCATCACATATACTGTATCCTTCCATAATACTTCTTTGAGATGGAAAATAATCTGAAAAGGTGTTTACAAAACAGTGCGAGACAAATCAAGAAAGAAAAATGCAAAGAAAAATACCATCCCCAAAAAATAAGTCTTCTTCAATTTGAAACGTAAGATCACATTAGTCTGCGCAACAGAAGTCGAAACAAAATCCAAAATAATGGGACCTTATTGATTGCTGTAAAAATGACACTTTATTTTGCAAGTCATCGGGGCATTTTCTGTTAAAACCTTCATATTATTTCCCCACTACCAGTTGCATGGTTACAGCACGACTCGACAATCCATAACCGTTATCATCAGTCTTAAAAGCACCAATAAAACATTATGGTGACGTTAGCTAAGGGATGGCACCGGAGGCAACAACATGATGATAATCATTAAACTAATGGGTCGGTCTACTTATTCTGTTCTTTGACAATAACAACAATCAAAACAGGATTTGATGCAACACAACCTTTCCAACGATAATATAATAGTTTTGGAATACATGTTTTGTATTTTTTGTTATTGCTTTTGATTCTTCACATACCTCTTCTTCTTCTTCTTCTTCTTCTTCTTCTTCTTCTTCTTCTTCTTCTTCTTCTTCTTCTTCTTCTTCTTCTTCTCATCATCATCATCATCATCATCATCATCATCATCATCATCATCATCATCATCATCATCATCATCATCATTAACATCTTCTTCTTCTTCTTCTTTTCCTCCTCCAGACGATCTTATTGCTTTGCTACCATTTTACCCTCTATTTTTATGTTGTTCTATCTATATTCATCCTCCATTTTCTCATACATTCTATTGGATTTCATCTTTCAATGTTGATTATTAGAGTTTCAGTATTTTGAAATTCTGATTGATAGAAAGCTGATATCTTCCGCAAAGTATCTGAATCTCTTTTTGAATGATATCTCCAAGAGTGGGTCAAACCGACGTGAACGTTTTTGCAGATCTGATGACCCAAATTTCTTTAGGCTCATTGTTTCAATAAAAGAATACTCTCAAACCAACGCAAAATATTGTCTATTACAAGAATGTTGTATCAAACCCATATTTATGTTCTGTTATCAGACCGGATAATATGTAGGTTCAAGCCTAATCAATAACTCTAAGATCGGTACCAAATTAAACATCTAAGTGGCCATTCCATTTCAGACCCATTAGGCCCATGGAGCTTTTTAGTTTATCCCGGCTTCAATAGCGAGAAACGGACAACATAATTTGCTTGCTACCATTTGGATAGTACGTTAGTCTAAATGCAAAGTACTTTCCGCCAGATCTAACAGATTCGGCTACTCAATCAATGTGGGTAGACAAGAGGGTCAGAAAAAAACACCTCTCAACTTCATCAGGGATCGACCTCGGTAACTTAGCAACTGAGCTATCGGAGTCCCCAAATGACCATTCGTGCTTAAGCTCAAAGATTCGGTGAGTAAAGAGTCTTTTCCAAGTACTCAAGTATGCGCCGCTCAGACCTTCCTGTCCGAAGGCCAGTATCATAAGACCACATAGCCACAAGAATAATAATCATTTCAATATGTCTTATTCGGAGGTGATTCATCGAATGTTTTGTGAGGGTTGAGCTTTCATCAATGTTTTAAAATATGTTAATTTGATTTAATTTGTTTACATAAGTCGACAATTTCAAAAAGCTAACCCGTGTGGTACAGGAATTTCCAAGTAAGATGGTTTCCTAGTTTATCAACAAGTATGTTGAAAGTTGTTATCATCAGTGCTTTTCATTTTCCATGTATAAACTCAAAACTCGAGTTAATATAAATCTTCTAGTTTGGTAAGAATATTGTTAGAATCGATTTTTATAAGACAACAAACAGTTATCTTTTCATATTTTATTAATCATGTTTGGTTGCCTATATTATATCACATGACAAATGTTGATAGCCTTAGGACTCTCCCTCGTGGCATTCTTGTAACCACCTTCAGTACGAAAACATAAATGGATCAAAAGGCCCAAGTATTTATGAGAGTGAGTAGTAACTGAACAGACGGTATTTAGCTGATCTGTTCACTGAGTTTACCAGCTAACTGCCGTACTCTGGAAAGAGAGTATTTGAAAATTTGTCCAGAAAACCCATCCTTCAATTATCGATCGATTTAAATGAACTTCATATTGGCAAAAACTTTCAAACCTGGAACTTCACTTCGCGAAGTCCCAGGTTTGAGAGTTTTTGCCAAGGTGAAGGGTCATTTAACTCAATCGATACATGAAGGATGAGTTTTCTGGCCAAATTTTCAAATACTCTCTTTTCCAGAGTACGGCAGTTAATCTGGTTAAAAGGGTTGATTATTGGAATGAAAAGGGGCCTCATACTCTTAAGCATATTAGTAACCCTATATTTTTTACTCTAAAGTACAACTACTTGGTAGCTGTTTTTGGGAGACTCGTTAATCTGTCTTCTTTTTTGGTTATTTTGTTTTGTTATTTTTGTAAATAAATGTAATGAATGGCAACTCAGGTGCTGCTAATATGGATCATGTTGATGCTCAAAATAGTTGGTCTTCTTTAAAAGCTAAACTGATCTATTACTACTTTTAGTTCCACGACAACTATCATTTACATATTCCCCTCACATCCTAACTGACTCTACCCTTTACTATTTCCTCCTCCTCCTCTCTCTCTACGACTACACGCTACTACTTACAATATCTATCTACTACCTACCTACTACTATATACGCTACACCTACTCCCTACTACTACTTACTCCTACCTACTACTACTTCTACTATCTACACATACGCACTACTAC
>NC_088363.1:78997595-79017595 GCF_034508935.2 Berghia stephanieae
TGCCGGATCATCTTTCTAAGTCTTCTAGGCGGATCATTGAAAAAACATTCTATATGAAAAAAAAGAAGGTAAACCTCTAATGTTGCGATCCTTTACTTATTAAGTCAGTGAAGCCAAGTAATGACCACTTTCCTTTCAATTAAGATTTATTTCATGTTGGTCTAAATTCCTTTAAGACATTCAGTCTCTTGCATGACAGCATCAGAGATCAAATATGAGGTTAATGATCTTGTCAACACGAATTATACGAAAATGACTTGATTCATGCATGAATCCTGGTAGACTTTATTTGAAAAATGAAAAAAAAAAAATTAAATTCCCCTTAGTTTTTCCTTATGGATTTTTTTTCTCTTTAGTTCCTACTTCGAGTGATGACGAAACGTCACCGCAGCGGTACCTCGCAATATCCTTTGTTTAAAAAGAAAAAAGAAGAAAGGATGCACTAAACACGATATTACGTGTTACATTGAGATTTGGTTCCATATTAGGAATCATTTAATCCGTACTAACTTGAGATCGACCTAGAATCCATACTATTGTGATATAAACCATTGTCTACTATTACACCCTATCCCATTAATTTACACAGAGCGACGTGTATATATTTGCAGGTCAAATAACCCAAATGGTTATGGTATCATTGTAATGGATATACGCTCAAACCAACGCAAAATTGTTTTCATATAGATAGATTGCGCTTGGCCAAGGAGTTCACAACATTGCCATCCGGAAGCATAACTGACCAACACACAAAATCTGTGTAACCATGAACTCTTATAGTCTGATTAATACAGTTTAGTGAGAACAACTCACAAACGCGGATGGCAAAAACAATAACAAAGGCCTGAGTGACGTCATCTTCGAACTATCTATACAACAATGTTAAATCAAGCCGATAATATCAGCAGACTTGTAAATATTACGTGCACGTCGATACCGAGATATGGGCCGTCTTGATTGGTCGATTTTCGAAGTAAAAGTTCCCAGAAAAGAACGTGTGTTGTCAATGGACGTTGGATTTCCGTAGGCAGTCCTCTGTCTTTTCCATTTAACCCGTTGACTGCTGTATTTTGGAGGAAAAATCTGCATATTGCACTCTTTTATTTATTGCACTTCAAAGAATTTCTCAAAAACAACAAATCAAAATTTGATCTAGAGATCTAGCTAGATGTTACTAATGTTTGGTCTTTGTTCCTTTGACGTCAGTTTTATATGAGAGATACAAAATAAACGTTTTCAGACTACAATATAAAAGTGTGTTTACTGACATCAACTTCATAGATATTGAACAAGTTGATGGGATTGAGGCATCAATATATTAACCGATTCTCTTTTTCCTTTGGCGCATTGATTTTAGTGTTCCCCACAATAAGACGTTACGACATCAAGTTTAAAATCTTCCACATTTGCCCCCCCCCCCCCCCTAAAAAAAAGAAAAAGCCAACAAATTTAGTGATTGGCCACTACTAATCTCGGTGACGCTAAATAAGGCAATAAAGAAATGATCACGCCATGTGGCTTTATTCCCCATTCATAAACTAATATCACTCAATTGAGGAACGAGAGTGACTTACGAAACTGCAAAAGAAAACATCTTCAACCCATCCTGGACTCGAATCTCAGAGAATGTATTTTATGTCTCCGCCTATCATATTTGGGTCCTCTTTCTAACCAAACGCAGGAATGTTGACACATTTTGTTGAACAAAGCTGCGGCTTTTATCATTCACGGTGTAAGTCACGTGTTTGTTATGGTCACCTAGAAGGGTCGGGTCATTTATGACGTAGGTTCTATTGAAACGATCGAGGTTGTGGACCAGCTCATTTCTTTACACGAAAGTCCCCAGATCCCAAAGTCTTTGTCTTGGAACTTTGTTGCCAGAATCCTGTTGTATTGTTTTTCTCTCCAAAGCTTCAAAGATATTCCCTGGCACAGAGGAATGTTATTATCTGTTTATTGTAAACCAGTTGTGTTGCCGATGGCGATTTTCTTAACAACAATATGAATAGACTACATCACAAATCTCGCCTCTTTTCTTCAATCCCCCCCCCCCACCTCCTTTCTTCTCCATATTCATCTATCTCTTTTGGTTTCTTCATTTTCCCATTTCTCATAGTTTCTTTTCTCTCTGTAATTTGGGACATTAATTGCATTTTCTTTCGGTTTACCGGAGATTGTATTTCTTTGTCCGGCTGCCAATAAAATTATACAGACTGGCCGTGATAAATTAAAGGATATTTTGCAAATATTAAAACCGCTTGATAAAGCTCTATAGTTTGCCCTACCTTCTCTCATCTATCTATCTATCTATCTATCTATCTATCTATCTATCTATCTATCTATCTATCTATCTACCTATCTATCTTTCTATCTATCTATCTATCTATCTATCTATCTATCTATCTATCTATCTATCCATCCATCTATCTATCTATCTATCTATCTAGTCATCCATCTATTCATCGATCTATTTAATTATCTATCAATCCATCCATCCATCCATCCATCTATGTATCCATTCGTCCATCCATCTATTTACTTATCTATCTATCTATCGATCTATCTATCCAACCATCAATCAATCAATCAATCAATCTATTTACATATCCATCTATCTATCTATCTATCTATCTATCTATCTATCTATCTATCTATCTATCTATCTATCTATCTATCTATCTATCTATCCCTGTTTCAAATTTCAACTTTTATCAAAAGATTTTCATGAAAGATTTTTAAGTATCGTCTTTAAAAAAATATTCCATGGAATTTAGAAAGGAAAAAGTCCTTTAAGAAATAAGATTAAAACGTCTATGCTATCGAATGTTATAACGGTCGTACAGAAAACACATTATTTCAATTTCGGCTGGAAATCTATATATTCAAATTTCAATTGTCTTAGATGATCCCTTCCCCACGACTTGTTAAAAATTCTCAAAATCCCAGACTTGTCAAACATTTCTCCTATAAATAAATTTTCTGGGTTTTCAAGACTTTTTGTTTTGGGCCGTCTTGATTGATCGATATTCGAAGTAAAAGTTTCCAGAAAAGAACGTGTCGTGTATTGTCAATGGACGTTGGATTTCCGTAGGCAGCCCTATGTCCTTTCCATTTAACCCGTTGACTGCTGTATTTTGGAGGAAAAAAATCGTATTTAAAAATTGGGCCAGAAAACTCGTCCTTCAAATATTGATCGATTTAAATAATCCTCATCTTGGCCAAAAACTCTTAAACCCTTGTACTTTGCGGAAGTATTCCTCAGTTCCAGGTTTGAGAATTTTTGTCAAGATGAGGGTAATTTAAATCGATCGATATTTGAAGGACGAGTTTTCTAGCCAAATTTTTAAATACGATCATTTTCCAATGTACGACAGTTAAAGGTTAAATTGGATAACAAGAGGATATAACGTATTGATTGTTCTAGACATTGCTTTCAAAACACTTGATATGGGCTTTCATTTTCTTTCCATGGAACGGATCGGATCTTTCTTGGGAGAATTTCGACAGGCAATAAAACACGGGGGGCGAAGTGACCGAGTTGTTGAGGCATTGCACTGTGATCCGGAAGGTCCCAGATTCGAGCCCCACTTCAGACACTTTCGTTTTTTTTCCTTGGGCAAAGTTATCAACACCCAATTTACTCACTGGATAATATGGGTGATTCCTTTTGATATCTTGTTTGATCGATTATCTATATCCCTTCATGGAATGCCTAGGCGACAATATCTATTGATGCCTCAGCGGAAGGGCGAAATTTTAAAAACATGTTTTTAAAAGTAAAGACGTTGTTTTCTTCACAAAAGTTAAGCAATATTCTAGATGAAAATATATAAAACAAAGGACAACAACATTTATACAGCAGGTTTTAGCCATCCACACTCAATGGACTTTGGTTTATCATTCTTGCAAGCCATTTGTGATATATATATATATATATATATATATATATATATATATCACATATATACACACACATACACGCACACACACACACATATATATATATATATATATATATATATATATATGTTTTTTTTTACAGGTTTATAGTATAGAGTACAAGTAGAGTATTAGACGCCTTAAGAAGAATGTTTTGATAAAGATGACAGAAGATAGATTGAAATGGTTTGGACATAATATTATAAGAGACGAGAGAGGGAGTATCTGTGAAACAAAGTATTATATATACAATCAGCGAGAAAGAGAACAAAGGAACCCCGATGACTATATGGCTAAATTATAAGGTAAAGGACGATAGAAAATTTTTTAAAATAATAATATAGAATTCCATTTATTCATCCCTTTAGGTGAAATTTGTCTTTAAGGTCTATTCCGAGGGAAGACTGGAATAACACAGGCATCGGCCGCAGTGCAGCGCCGCAAACTGAGCTAGGGCAAGGTGACTTGCTCAAGGCCACACAGTACATATCGGGTACGAAGCAAAGACAGTACCGCTGAGCCACGCTGCTGTCTGAAAGAGCAGGGCCTGGAGGAAGATGATGCAATGTATGGAGATGTGGCATTCATTATGGCAACCTTGCAAAATGCGAGATAAGCTGAATAAAGAAGAAGACGCCCCTTCTGTGATTGCAAAATGAAAAAAATTAAATAAATAATATGAAAGAAAAGAAAAATAATATACAAACATAACTGCAAAAACAAGAGCAACAAATGAAATATGTTAGATTAAACAAAACCCAACAAAATTAAGCGGATACATTTTTTTAAATTCCGACAAAAAACCTTCCACATAAATTGAAACAAAAATGGAGCCCAAAAACAAACAAACAAACAAACAAACAAAAAAACAATACAATAAAACAATAATAATAAAATCAACAACAACAAAAAGACCAAAAAACAAAACAAAACAAAAGCAACATCACGTAGGTACAACAAAAGTAAAAAACAAACAACAAAAACCACAACAACAACAACAACAACAACAGCAAAGACCGTCGACGACAACCCCCCCCCCCCCCACCTAAAATAAACAATTCATGACGCATTTCACATTGTGTTTGAGAGTCTAACGCATTTTTTCCCCTCTCTTTCCAATGCGTCAAGATCGTAAACATGATATTCTGAGGGCACTTTAGAAAGTAAAGTTCGTCAATAAGTGCTCGCGTAAAGGGCCCTTGGGTGACACAATTTAACTCCTGCAATAATGAAAATTGTCCTTGGAAATAAATTAAAACAGCATGGGATTAAAATCACGGTGTCTTACAATGAATTTTTTTTTAATTCATTGAAGAAAATCTTGTTATTTTGTCGTGTTTTTAATAAGATATCCACTTAATCTTTAAAAATAATTATTAGCTATTCATTTTTTTTAAATCGAAAACAATTCGACAAAAGTGAAAATATTGCAGAATTTTATTGAGAAAATAATTCATAGATTCAAATAAGTTCCTCAGCAAAAAAAAAAAAAAAACAACAAAAAACTTAAGCGTAAATAAATATTATATTTATACCCTGGATCAAGATGCTGTGAGAAAAACAGGGTGGATGGTGGCTGCTTTTTCCAGAATTGGTTTTGGTTGAGGCGTGGCCTTCGGAAAAGGCCTCATACAGACCAAAATATGTTATTGCAAAAGAAGACGACGATCACCAAACGAAAGTAAAAAGTGAGTTGTTAGAAGTGCTCAAGGAAACAAATTATGATATCTTTGGCTGAGTTATTGATGAAAACTCACAATTAACTTTTCCCCGTGATCTTTGTCTTCTGTTATGACAATTTTTTTTTTTTTGGGGGGGGGGGGGGGTTAGAATCAGACTTTTGGTGAACGAAGGCCACGGCTGAAGCTCGGGTGGAATGTCTTATGGCCCATTTAGACGTACAGACTTTTCGTACACGGGTACATGGTCCGACGGATCTTCACAAATTGTGGATAATGGACCAAAACTCATGAAAACTGAGAGTCTATATACGAGGAATTTCAATCTCGTCTGACGATGTCCGGCCAAGCTCCTGATATCAGGAGCCGCCTGATATTTTTCTGTCTTCGTTTTAACGGATTATCGTGGGTGATTAGTTTTCACTGAAGTCCCTCTTACTTCAAACTACTGAAAGGGTCTGACTCTCTCTAGAGTGAGTGAAGTTCACTCATTTATTTGTGTCCACGTGTCTGTGTGGTATGTGTGTGGCGGTGGTGTGATGCTGGTGGTGTGTATGTGTGTGTGTGTATGTACGTGTGTGTGTATGTGTTGTCCCAGATCCGACGCAGAGCAATAGGATTCAATAGTCGTAACGTCACTTCCTTCCTAATGACGCATGGTAACTTAGTAACACTGGCTCTAAACTATCGGAACAATGGCGGACGCCCGTATGAAATATTTCTCCGGCGAGCATAAAAACGTTTCCAGAGGAAAAAAACACATAAATATGATCATATTTTGACTTTTACACATTCTGATCAAAAGGCATATGAAAAGGGAATGAAAAGTTCTAGCCAGCATGAAGAATAAAAAGTAATGATTTTCTTTGTTTAGAACCAAGATGGCCGCCGTTGCCGGGCTGCGTGACATCAGACTATTGAATCCAATTAACTGTACATCAGAACGGAACTTCTATCGTCAGCATAATATTATACGTCGTTTCACGATTACCTACATCCAACACGTCTAATCTATGTTCGTCGGACCGAAAAGTACGAAAAGTCTGTACGTCTAAATGGAACATTAACGTGGAATGTGGATGGCCCAGTTCCAGTCCTTTAAGGGATTCCCGATTTCGGGAAACATGTTGACTTGAGAGCCGAAAGACCGACTCGATTAAATATTTCGTCGAGGTCAACAAGTTCCCGATTTCGGTTAAAAATCGTACTTTAACACCTTATTGTTATATCTAAGAAAATTTAAGATAATAAAATGGCAAAATTTAAAGTAATATAACAGCCTTTGTACGATTTTATCAGTCGGTCAAATATCATATTTATTTACCTGATACGCATTTTAATTGGGACAAAGAGGAGAGGTGTTATAATAATTAATTCGTGGGTTTCTGGTATTTCACTTCTCTCTTTACCACCAAGATAGAGTCCAGTTCTCGCCAGAGGTCTATGCTGTCAGATAGTTTCGGGAGGTACCAGGTTTTAGAGTTACTGCCAAGATAAGGGTCATTTAAATCGATCGATATTTGAAGGACGAGTTTTCTGGCCAAATTTTTAATATGTTTCTTTACAGATTACGACCGTTGACGGGTTAAAGTCACTGAACATGCAAATTGAGGCTTGAAATGGTTAATTAATACCATTTTGACATTGAGTAGAAAAGTAAAGATACCATCCCCCCCCCGTCTCTTATCTTTTAAGAGTTAATAGGCGTTTAAAAGATGCATAGATAGTATTTTTTAAAGTTGTGTAAACATCATTCGTTGTCAATTTGACATTTTTCAGTACATATCGCTTTTCAAATTATTGAATATCTCTACACACACAAACAAGTGTCACAGTCAAGATTCGTAGTATAATTCTACATATCAACATTCGTTTGACATGTCCACTTTTATACATTCGATAGTTTCAATTTATTAATATACAAACTTACCCTTCCATGGTTTCATATTGGTAAATAGAGTGAAGGGTTTCTTGATTTTGTATATATTATACAGAAATACCGCATGTTAACAGGATATAGGTCTCAGAGTGGAAAACGTTACTTTTGCGATCGGTATTGCCATGAATACATTTTAAGCTGTCCCCCCTCCCAAAAACAAACAAACAAACCAACTAATTAATTAAAGAACAAAACAATAACCAAACAATAACCCCCCTCTAAAAAACCCCCAACAAAACTAACAAAACAAAGACAAAAAGGAACAAAATAATTGTCAATTAGAAAACATTTCTGTCAAAGGACATAATTAATGTGATAGCGCTCCCCACACGTCACAAATGCTGCATTTCATCTTCAACGTTAAAGATGTAACAGTATGGATTGGATTGGATTGATTGTCATCCTTCTCACCAGAGAGCTACTTGGATATAAGGTTGTAAGGTAATGGAACTACCACAATAGGCTTCAACAGTCGTGACGTCAATTCCCTCGTAATGACGCATAGTCACTTCGTAACTGGTTCTAAACTATCGAAACAATGGCGGACTCCCTTATGAAATTAAATAATTCCCCGACGAGCATAAACGTGTATCCAGAGGAGAAAAACATTATAAATCTGATCATGTCTTGACTTTTATACATTCTGATCACATGACATGTGAAAAAAGTTCTCGCCATCATGAAGAATAAAAATTACCTACTTTCTTTGTTTAGAACCAAACCTGCTCGTTGCTGGGCGTACGTGACATCAGACTATTGAATACTATTATGGAATCTACTTTGCTTTAAAATTTGAGCTTTTGTTAAGGTGGTATCCACTCAATATTCTCAAAGCGCTTTACAAGGGGTTCCAAGTCAGCATCAACAGTTAACTTGTATGACGAGAGATGATGTCTGTGAGGTGCTAATGCAATTTGTTTTTCGACAGAGACAACGCTGCTAAGCGGCAGGTACTCATTTCAAGCCTGAAATCGTGAGAGAATGCGAGTAAAGAGCCGTTTCCAATGACCCAAATTTCCACCATCCAAAACAGGATTCGAATCAGGGGCCTACATGTCCGAACTCGAGTGGTATACTACTAAGACCACAAAGCCCTACCCTGCCTATAGAAGGTCTGAAATTGACGTCTCTTCGCTCTTTGTTATTTTATAGACATCCATTTTAAAGATTACTTACTTTACTTAATCCTCTTCGGGCCTTGAGGCGCATAGGGCATCCACCAGACATCTCCATTTTTTGCGATCGGCTGCTTTTGCGGTGGCTGTATTCCTGGACAGGCCTGCTTCCTTTAATTCTTTCTCCATGGACCTTCGCCAGGTTTCTTTGGGTCTTCCCCGCTTTCTCTTCCCATCTGCTGTCCAGTACAAGGCTGTCTTGGGAAGTGACCCTTTTTCCATTCTGGCCACATGACCCAGCCAACGCCATCTTCTTCTTTTTATTTGGCTATCAATGCTAGTGCAGTCAGCTTTCTTTAATAGATCCACTGTTCTTATTTTTGTAGGCCAAAATAAATTAAAAATTCTTTTTAAACACTTGTTCTGAAAGGCTTCTAGTTTCTGTATTAAGGAGGATGTCATTTTCCAGCTTTCACTTCCATAAAGCAGTACACTTAAAACATTGCTCTTGTATATTTTCATATTTTAAAGATTAGCTATCACTAAATTAAATCGATCAGACTATAAACGTTTAAGATTTCACAGTTTTATGTGTAGGCTCGGTATATTCGGCTGGCGGACGTTATGGTTTTATAAATCTAAACGCATAGCATCAATAACCGACTTACATTCTATTAATCTTTCGGTGATTTTTTCTTCTGAGACGGCCCAGAATTTATATAAATAAAGAATGAACTTTTTCTTCCGTGGTTCAATAAAATGAAAACAAGATCTGTCTCTATGGGATTCATCTTTATCTACAGTGGACGAATAAAAGTTTTCAGGTCAAAATGAAAAATTACATTTTGTCAGAACTCAAGAACAAATCATCATCTTTACTCTTTCTTCCCCTCCACCATCCGACTTTGGAACTTCCTACCAACCACTTGTAAACAAGCCCTTTCGACTGATGACTTCAAAAATAGCTCTCTGTTTCCCTCTAAAACCCCTGTTACTGAAAGGACCTTCAGCCTGAAGTTTTGAGCCTGAATGGAAGAAGAAGAAGAAGAAGAAGAAGAAGAAGAAGAAGAAGAAGAAGAAGAAGAAGAAGAAGAAGAAGAAGAAGAAGAACGAATAAAGTACATTGAAATAATATTATACTGGAAATCCCAATCCAGAAAAAGCATGGAAATGGGTTTACAGGTCAGTCAGTGTTTATCAGGACAACTGACCGATGTGAAAAGTTCACCATTAATGTACTGCATTTTTTAACATTATCAAACGTCTGAAAAAAATAGGACATAAAAATGTACATGATTTTTTAAACAAGGCCATCGTGTTTTTGTTCATGAAAATGCTCTAGCACGGTAAATTTCATCAATCACTCGCTAAATATTTATTCACGAAAATGCCACATCAGCCATCGATTTGCATCTATCACGCGATTTTGAGATTAGATTGTGTACCAACAATTTGCTGGTTTATCTATTTGTAAGTTGCCCTTATGGGTGAATAGTAGGTACATCGCAAAACAAAATTTTCGTGAGTCGCGCGGTCGATGTCTCGCTCAATTTATTATTCATTAAACTCATCATCTTACGATAATGATGTTGACTTGGCGACCCATATACGTGATTTGTTCACGCAAACACGAGATGATTGTCAATCCTCGTTTGTTTACTCTTCAGACCCTTAGACCTGTCCCTTGTTAGAACCAATCTCAACTGAAGTAATGATTATAACGATAAATAGATAATGGCCCTACACAATAAATAAAATAAGGAACAAAAGTGTGATGTAAAGAAAAAAACTGGATCCAATCTCAATAGAAGTATTTAATTGAGTTTCAGACCGATTAGATCGTATTTTCTACTTTTAGATAAAATATGCCCGACGTCAACAAAGATCACCCATCTTCGCTCCTTTGCTGTCCCGTAATCCCAAAAATATGTCTATACATCCTGCTACTAAAATAGTTAAGCCACCTTATGAGTCAATATGTAACCTATTCATTGTTATTCACCCGGAGGACTGGTTACATACACACTTAGGAACCGGAAGAGTCGGAGGTGTGACGTCACTACCTTCCTACCCTATTGGACATTTTCATTCATGTCTGTATAATGGAATTTCGTACCATCAATGAGACCGATTTATACTTTATTATAGAATAAAGAGAAACACCTCGCAGAAACTGTATGACAATTTGCACAGTGATGAATGATTGCGGCGAGATAATGTCTCAGATTTTCTACCATTCTACCGTTTATGAACTCGTTATTGTAATGGAAATACTATTAAACCATCTAAAAAAAATGTGCATTACACCAATATTAAATCAAGCCCGTAAATGCGTTCAGTCATCAAATATACAATCATATGGCAATTGACAATAGAGCCGTTGTTTTATTTTTTTTCAAGACCTTGGAAATTGTGATCACTTTTTGGAGTGTGGTCAATGACTCAAGCACATCAAATAATACTAGAGATGTCCAAATATACCAGGGAGTCAACATATTTGTTTCCACATCAATGGAACATCGATGTTGAATGTTTTACTACATTAACATGTTTTTGTTTTCAAGATAGGAAAAGAATAAATTTTCTGGGTTTTTTTCTAACCTCAGGAGTGAGTGACATCCAACGTTTGCCGTCATTTTGCCAGTTTATTTTTATCTTCTTCTTCTTCTTATATATATATATATATATATATATATATATATATATATATATATATATACATATATACACTAAACATAGCCATGTGTAATTTGATCTTCAAGTTATTGCATTAAAGAAGGATAGTGGAATTAATGAATCGGATCGTATGTGGATAAATAATTTGATTCTCGTTGGAAACATTGTTATCTCTAAAATCAAATATGACACAAAAAAATATCCATTAGCGATATTAAGAACCAATATGAGGATTAGAAAATTGATATAAAATCAAATATTATTATTATTATTATTATTATTATTATTATTATTATTATTATTATTATTATTATTATTATCATCTATTATTGTATTATTATTATTATTATTATTATTTTATTATTATTATTATTATTATTATTATTATTATTATTATTATTATTATTATTCCTTCTCCCTTTTTCTCAGTCTCCCTCTTATTCATCTTCTTACCCTCCTTACTCAATACTTATTTCTTATCGTTATTCTGATTGGCGTTATTGACAACAATGTCTTCATTAAAATATATTACCATTCACATTATGTATTTCTCTTGGACCTGTGTTTTTGAAGGTGGGTATATTGATTATACAATATGTATACTCATATTTAATACAATGTAAATGAAATTATCAATTACAATAAAGGCAAAAAATAAATCTTACTTTAACCCCAGAAAACCTAAGATGAATATGGAGACGTTGTATCCACTATTACACTGTCGCATGCGCTTTTTCATGACTGATTAACCCAGGTCGTTGCCTTGTGTACACTCAAATTACTCCGCATAGGGTTGTAGCTCATCATTTATATCTTCTACAGGAAGGAACTTCCATCCTGACCTTTATTCATATTTCTTGGCAAAAATAAATTTTCTGTTTATCACACCAATAGAAAAACAAAACAAACTGAATTTCTCTCACTGCCTCGCTAATGTTTGCGATTTATATGGAAGGTGAAGGTATAAACTCTCAATAAATAAGAAAAGCAATTGTTGTTTTGAATAAAAGAATATGGCTAAAATAATTTTCTGAGTTGAAAAAATAATAGTAATTTATTTTTCAATTTGTAAAAAAAAGCTTAAAATCAGCATATATTATGTGTTTTTCCAAATTCATTAAATATATTACCTAATAATTCAACATTCGTATATGATGATATTTCCAAAAAGATACAGAGGCACATTTTTATTTATGGAACGAATTTTGAATTTAGTCAACCACGTGGACTGAAAAGGCAAAATGTGTTTAGAAAAAGGTTCATTTCAGAAAATAAAAATATTTTTAAAAAGATGTGATCATCATATTGAAATTGTTTTTCAAGACAATTATTTTAGCAAACAGTATGAGAAGTTGTGATGGGAACAATGGGAAAAACTTATAATTTGAAGAACATCGGGCAAGAAAAATACAACGTGGCACATTCATTTCTTTGTGTGGGAGTAAATTTAGAAAAAATCATTATAAACGTTTAAAAAAAAGTTATAAATTAACCAATATTATTGAAATCTAACTCACAATTATCTTCAAATGGATACAATACTGATTTAGTCTGACAAATAGTATGGACGTTTCGGATTTCACCTAAGTGAAAGACAAATGAGATATTCGACGTTCGTTGTTGACAAAAGAGAAACCCACACTATCTGTCTTGGTAAATTAGATTGAAGCCGCCATTCCATCTGTCTTTTGTTATTTATTTCCTTGTGCCTTAAGCAGCAACACTTCCTTGATCCAGCTACTAAAAGTGCCAAAAACACGGCTTACTAATTTCGGTGATAGAACTTTTTATAAAGCAGGAACTACCATTTGGAACTCGCTTCTTTTGTCAGTAAGACTCTCGGACAGCGTAGATAATTTTAAGAAAAATCTAAAGACTCATCTTTTCCAGAACGTTTTTATCCTAAGCATTTTCTTATTGATGAGTAAATTATACGTTTTATTTTTTGATTCCATTTTGTTGAATGTCAATTTCATTTTGTAAAACTTGCATAGTTAGTGTGTGCGACTGTTGTGTGTCTGTTTGGCTCGATACGAGTGTGTTTATGGTTTGACAAGTATCTATATTGTAAAGCGCTTTGAGGCTTCGGCATTTAGCTCTATGAAAGAACACTTTATTATTATTATTTACTCAGACAAAACACGTTTTCTAGATTTGTGAAGAAGAATTTTTGATTTTAGTAGCTTGTATAAGAAGCAAGGTAGGCGTCTGGTTTGTGTTTTGTGTTGTGTCTTATGTATATATATATATATATATATATATATATATATATATATATATATATAATGTGTGTGTGTGTGTGTGTGTGTGTGTGTGTGTATGTGTGTGTGTGTGTGTAAGCCAATGTAACTCGTAATTCAAGCCCTTAGAGTCTGATCTTTCGGAATTACAGCCTCATATACATGATTTCATCATCGTTATTTTTATACAATTATTCCTTTCACCCTTATTGAAATGGTCAGCGCTTTTTATAATGCCATTTATTGCTCGTTCAATAATACCATGAACACAAAACAAAAAAGAAACGGATTCTTATTAGCCAGTGAATTTCCCCCCGGCGTATTCTATATACTTGACAATTACCAAAAGGCATACATTGGCTTTCAGAGATTGGTTAATTAGTAAATTGACAAATTCTTACCAGAGGCTAAGTGGCAATTAACTACCATTTGAAAAAAATGCTAGTTAACTGACGCTCTCTGGAAAAACTCGTTTTTATAAATTTGGCCAGAAAACTCGTCCTTCAAATATCGAGTGGGATAAATTTTGGCTATAAAAAAAACTCCTTGTCCTTCAATTATCGATCGATTAAATTGACCCTCACCTTGGCAAAAACTCTCAAACCTGCTGGGACTTCCTGGAACACTCTTACAATATCCGCCATTGACTATATCCAGGTACTCTTTCACACCTGAGTCAAGTGGGATAATGTTTGTTAAGTGTAAAGTTACTTACACAAGGTCACAAAATCGGGACTAGAATTGCTTACTACCCTTTGGATAGGGCGTTAGTCTATCGCAAAGATCTTTCCGCCAGATTTAAAAGACCCAGCTACCCAATCAGTGCTGGGTAGATAGAGGGGTCAGAAAAATCTCAACTTCACCCCGGACCGATCTCGGTCCCTTTGAATGTGAAGTGAGTGCTCTACCAACTGAGCTATCGGGAATCCAATCTATATTTGAAAGAACTAATTAATTTTTTTTGATAATCAGCGTTCCGATTTATCAATTTAACATGTTATTGTTCAACTCAACGTGATACTAAGCAACTGGAAGCTGTGGACTGTAAAAAGGAATGAACAAAAATGAACATAACAGCTTCGAAAAAGAGCTGAGCCTCAGGATAACAAGTAAAAAGTAACAATCCTAGTCTTGAAGGAAAATTCAAATTTCCATAATTAAAACCGAGAAAATTAATTTTAATTCTTAGAGTGAGTCCAAAAAAATCTGAGAAAATTTGAAAGTGCGTAAGTAATTATGTAGAGTTTAAAAATAAATTTACTAGTGTTGATGTATTGTTATATATTTTCCTATGTCAGAGAAGTATAATAAAAATATAGTATTTATTTATTCTTTTTATTGTTGTTGTTGTAATTTGCTATTAATCGACGTGTACAAATATGCAGGTCCACCTTCCGAACACAATTTTGGGCCTAGTTTAACATTGTTGTAATGGACAATATTTTGCGTCATTTTTTTTTTAGATTTCCATTACAACAATGAGCCCATAATAAAATGGGTTATCAGACATCCAAATATGTGCACGTCGCAATTACTCCTTTGTACCCTGAATAATATGCAGCATATTCCGATAATATATAGAAAAGAAATTTTGAATTGAATTGAATTGAATTGACAATACGTTGAAAAATCCGCCATGTGCCGTCATTGCAGGATGAATTTTTTTTAAAAATCCATCGAACAAACGTCCTGTGTGAACGGGAATCATCCATGTTGTTTATATGATGGGCAGATTGGGGGTTAATAATCTTGCCTAAGGAAAAATAAAACGAAAGTGCCTGTCACGAGGTTCAGACCTGGGACCTCTCGGGTCACAGTACACTGTCTTAAACACTCAGCTGAACCAAACAGTATTGTATAATGAGCCAAGAAAGACACGCAGCAAGAACTGGTGTCAGATAAAGATAATATGAAAAAAAAAGTGTACGAGTTTATTCAATATATGATTTACTCTTTTTTCATTCCGCCAATACATACTAAAATTTATTCCAAATGTTTGCGTTATTGGATGGGGTAGCCCATATTATAATATAAATTCTTTGTTCAGTGATGTTGTTTAAAAATGAACAACTCGGCCAGCCCATTTGTTTTAATAAAATAAGAAAATTCTGTGATGTATTTGATGTTTTCTTTTATGACTATCATCGTCAAGTACAATTATCATTCCACACAGAAAGTTTTGAAAAAAAAAACCTAATGAATAGTATTAGAGAAATTGGTCATTCTAAGGGAACGAAATCTTCAATGTTGATTTTCTCAAAAACAGTAAAATCTGGGATAGCCTACTTGTCCTTAAAAGCGTCCAAATGTCTCAGTCCTCGTCCTCTCGTGTTCAAAGTTTATGTTTTATGATGTGGCGAGGGATCACGGCTGAAGGCGTACCCGTGTGAAGAATAATATAGCAATGAAATCGTCCAACTATCGGATAACCTCCGTGATGTAATGGTAGCACGTCTGATAGGTAATCAGGAGGTCTGAGGTTTGATCTCCTGTCGAGGTAGACTTGATTTCTGGAATGGCCTTTTTCTTGTTTTCACTTTGCTTTGGTCGTTTCACTGTTTCAAAGACACTTTTTCATATTTTTATCGAGAGATAAAAAACCCCCAAACTTTGTTAATTTGTTTTTCACTTACCTAAAACGTGCTTGGGATTGTGCTGCTCCTACTTGACCAGTGCTTTTAAAAAAAAAAATAGATCACTTTGCCAAGATGCACTATCTTGTCCAAAAGCTTTCTGAAAATGACAAATTAATTGCAAAACAAATTAGTTTATAAATTTATACCTTTTCGTGTTAAGGAAAATTCACGAAATATTTAATCAATAGACAGCATACTCTGTGCGTTTTTAGGAGTAAGTAAATACAATATTATAAAGGGTGGTAGGCAGGGGCGTGGCTATATTGGTTGATTTGGTGCCTGGCACCGCGTCCATCTTTTAAAAATGGATTACAGCATTTAAAAAATAATAAAATTGAGAAATGGTATATACCGCCTCTAACTTATTTGAGTAAGTCGTGTCTTTAATTTTTATTTCTTCTTTCTCTTGTGTTTACAAATAGCATGTATTAAGTCATTTTCTTCTGATTCTGGCACCACATTATACTATAAGCATGCCACGCCACTGGTGGTAGGTTGGAGATGGGTGTCTTCGTGTGGATTATCCTTGCATCGAACTTGAGCTTGAGCTTCAGCTTTTATATAACACGATAGCCACTTAATGTGCTCAAAGCGCTTTACAAGGGGTCACTGACCAACAGCAACAATGTAACATGTAGAACGAAACATGACGCCTGTTAGGCGATTTTACAATTGTTTCCCCGACTGAGACAACGCTGCTAACTGTCAGGTACTCATTTTACATCTGAGTACGGTGAGAGAATGTGAGTAAAGAGCCTTTTCCAAGGACTCAACTATGCGCCGAGTGAGGGTCGAACTCAGGACTTTCCGATCCGAAAGCGAGTGTCATACCACTAGACCACTTACCCGACGAGTCGATTCCGATTATAATGTCTACATCCAAGGCCCTTTATTTTCAACTGAATGAATATTGGGGTGGTCTGACGTCTTCACAAGAGGGTATAAATAACAATGTCAAATTGAATGTAAGCTTCAATTTAATATACGAAAACAGCTAAAATGGACGTTTCTGGTTTCCCCTTTATCAACAAAACAGGACGAATGAAACATTACAGATGAATGAGATAATGTGAGACTGGCGTTGTTAAAATTCATCCATTTTATCTGTTTTCGTATATTAAATTGAAGCTTACATTCAATTTCACATTGTTATTTGTTTCTTCGAGCTTCGAGCAGCAACATTTACATTACCCAGTATTCACAATAGTATAGTAAGCAACCGTTCTAGTCCAATTTATAGCACAGTGACAGGACAAACTCAGTTAATGGTTTTTATGTATTAAAAAAATGGAGAGTCCGAAATTATCGCTTATCAAACGGAAAAGAGATGATTATGTATGAATATAAATTTGACTCTGGGCTCGTTTTTAGGTAAATAAACAAAGCCGTGAATAACTGCAATGATAAACAGGATCCATTCATTTATTGACATTAAACCGTTAAATACGAAATGTCGGTTGAGATTAGTGCGGGGCGGTCCTTGGCAAGCTTAAGGACCACGGTCCTACGGTCCTTGGGAAATGAAGACCGCAAGGACCGGTCAGGACCGGTCCTTTTCGACATTGAACATTCCTGAGAGACTGTTGGAAATTCGAACCGGTTTGACCTTTTAGAGCGTGGGATCGTTCATTCTTGAACCGTTAAAGACCGCTACACGATGAAAACCGTGGCCTACAGGAGTAAAACACACGGAGTAGTCACACTCATTTCAAATTGTAACCTAATTAGAGAAGAGGGGTGATGCCTTCTTTATTTGCTCACCGTACTTCATTGTTACTTCGATAATTTAATAAAATTTGAAATTTATCCCCATTAACGGAGATAATGGCATCGCCCAAGGCGTTGATCGAGTTGTTCGTGGCGTTGATACACACACGCAACTCCTACCCCCCCCCTCCTCCCCCCCCCCCCCCCCACACACATTAGAGGGCAGCGAGCATTGAAGAGTAAGAGAGAGACGTGAAGTTATAATAAGAGGGGGTGGATGAGGTGATAAGAGGGGTCGATGGTGACTTTTCGCCAGATCTAACAAACTCAGCTACCCATTCATTGCTGAGTAGACAGGGATTCAGAAAAAAATCGACTGCACCCGGGATCGATCTCTGGCCCTTTGCGTATAAAGAGAGTGCTCTATCAACTGAGCTATCGGGGTCCCCAAATATTCTATTGGACTTTTTAAAAATTCAGACGTTATAACTGGGTTTTTTGGAAGGAAGAAACTAATGAAACTCATATTATTTGATTAGTAAAAACACCAAACGAAATTTTAATATTATTGTATTATTTTAAATGACAACACTGCGATAGAAAGGAGTGGTGACAAGAGATGGACAAAAGAAAACAAAAAATCGGATTTGCTACTTGCTAGGTTCGACACACACACACACACACACACACACACAAACACACACATCTTTTGTAGTCACATACATTTCAAACAATAACCCATTAGAGAAGAGGGGTCATGCCTTCACCATAGATCATTGTCATTGCGATCATTATGGTGTAGTAAATTTTGAAATTTACCCCATATAATGGAATCGTCCAAGGCGTGCGCCTCCTGTTCCCCCACTCTCACACACGAAAGGGCGGTTTGCGGAGTGGAGGTTGGTGGTCGTCTGCCTGTATGGTCGTCTGTGTCGTTTAGTGTATGGCAAAGGGGGGTGGGTGCGATTAATTAAGTGGGATGGGTGGTGATTGGTGGAAGATAGGCAACCGAAGCAACGAATCGCTGGGGAAGTAGTAGGCTATGGCGCGAGACCGTAGGACCGTGGTCCTTGCAAGGACCGCCCCGCTCTAGTTGAAAGGTGATAAGAAGTGAGGACCGCCGCCGATCTTCCCCTCTGGGACGGTCTTCGGTTCACAGCTAAAAGACCGTCGGACCGCGGTCCAGACCGGTCTTCAGCGCGGCACTAGTTGAGATACCCCCCAATGAGCTTTTATATAGCGCAATATCCACTTAACGTACTCAACGCGCTTTACAAGGTGTCCCTAACCGACAGCAATACTTAGCATTTAGGACGGCACATGACGCCTGTTAGGCGATATTACAATTTTTCGGACTGAGACATTGCTGTTAACGGTCATGTACTCATTTTTCACCTGAGTACGCTGAGAGTATATAAGTAGGGAGTCTTTTCCAAGGACTCAAATATGCGCCAAACAGAGGGGGACTCGAACCCAGGACCTTCCGATCCAAATGCGAGTGACATCCACTAGACCACATACCCGCACGGAAACAAAAGTATAAATCGCTGTGCTTTCCTGCATCTCCAGACTCTGTCCCTTCGAGGCATAAACTTGAGACTGGAACTCATTTCAGCGGGACTCTGAAAAAACACAGTTTTGAATTTTTGACCAGAAAACTCGTTCTTCAAATAACGAGCGAATAAAATGACCATCATTTTGTCAAAAACGTTTAAACCCGGGCCTTCCTTGAACTCTCCAAGTTTGAGCTTTCAAAAAAGAATTAGAGTCATTTTATTCGATCAATATTTGAAGGAAGAGTGCTCCTGCCATTTTTTAAATAAATGTATTTTCTCCCCAGGGTACATCAGATTTAATTGAAGATCATGTTTCGTCTCCATTTATTTTGCCCATCACCCCTCAAACCATCCGCGTCTGATGTTACATCGTCTTTCGCTCTTGACAATCGGCTGTTATTTTTGTCCACTTTTGTGGATATTTTACAATTAAACAAAACGTTGATTCACTTGGCACTTTTTGTTTTGCTTCAATTTTAGACTAGGAAGATGAAAAAAGGAAATATTGAGCAA
>NC_088363.1:79025095-79027595 GCF_034508935.2 Berghia stephanieae
TTTCCGGGTTTGTTTTTCTTTTCTTTCCAACAGCAACGACTATTCTAGAATTGACCTCATTTACATAACCACATGGTTGCCATGGCAATGCCATGAAGGTGTCAATCTTTTCTCTAAATATTACAAACTAAAAAAAGACCTCCTCGACGATTTGATTAGCTATGGTTTGCATGGACTACACAAACCGGACATGTTTGGGAGTCATTTCCTCGCATAAATATTCACATTTCTCAATGGTTTTTCAGGACAGCATTTCATTGGCTACACAAAAACGTACGATGGCGCTATTGCTGGTACCTGTTATTATTTTATTGTTTCTCACACTTTGAACTGAAAGACAGAGAGAAAAGAAGAAAAATGGATACATTTTCTATCTACATCACATTGGAAATTCCTAGACAATTTTGGATTGCTTTTTAAATCGGTTATCGATTCATTATTGTACACAAATTCCTCTAATGCATGTTTTTGGATTCCTAAAATTACAATAAAGACATCTTTTGTGCCTCCCAGCTCTCATCCCACACATAATGTTCGCATCATTGCTGCTGCTGATGATGATGATAATGAAAAAGAAGAAGAAGAAGAAGAAGAAGAAGAAGAAGAAGAAGAAGAAGAAGAAGAAGAAGAAGAAGAAGAAGAAGAAGAAGAAGAAGAAGGAGAAGAAGAATATTTTCATTAAGTTTTTAACAAGCTTAGTGTATGATACTTAGTATGAATACTATATTTATTATTGTCCATATGTCAAGGAGTTCATCTATGGACTACTAGTAGTAGTAGAAGTAGAATATTTTCATTAAGTTTGTAACGTAACAAGAGTATGATAATTACTAAATGAATGTGTTCTACGTTTAATTTATTATTTCCCAGGTGTCAACGAGTTCAGCTATAGAAAGGATAATGACTTTCTACTTTCCCCCGACTTTCCTGGAAGAAGACGAGGAAGATTGAGAAGAGAAGGAAAGTGAGGAGGAGGGGAAAGAGTGAAGGGGGGACGAAAAATGAAGGAGGGGAGGCGAGAGGAGGAGGAGGATGAGGAGGAGGGGAGGCAGAAGTAGAAGAGAAGTATGAGTTGCAAGGTAAAAGTAGGAAGAAAATAAAGAATATATATAATGTAAGATTAGGAGGAGAAGTATCGAAATAAGCTTTAAAAAAAATCGATATAAGCGAATTACTGCTATACGTTTAGGTAAAATACTCAAAACACCCACTAGTCGGACATAACGTACCAACACACAAAACTATGTGTAACTTTGAACGTGTATAGTCTGATCGACATGATTTAGTGAGAACTAATATCTAAAATGACTGTCGAAAAACAATATCGAAGAGCTGAGTAACGTCAATTTCGTTCCTACGATAAAGCAGATTTATTCTGTTTACTACTGTCGCCTGACCAAGATGGCAATGTTGTCCTTAGTATCTACACTGCCCTACTCTTGAAAAACACATATTTAGAAATTTGGCCAGAAAACTCGTCCTTCAAATATCGATCGATTTAAATGACCCTTGTCTTATTCAAAACGTTCAAAACTGGGACTTCGCGAAAGTTTTTGTTAAGACAAGGGTCATTTAAATCGATCGATATTTGAAGGACGAGTTTTCTGGCCAACTTTCTAAATATGTGTTTTTCCAGAGCACGGGAGTATAGTATCTAACTAGATTTGCTGATCGATCTTTGTTATACAACTCCATAAGTGACCGGTAAATAGTTCTTAGCTGGGTCAGCACCGACGCACTCTGTCAAAATACTTTTGTCATATTGAAGAGAATATTATATTTACTTCACAATTAAGATGACCGCCAAATTGCCAAGCGTTTTAAACTTGAGACCTGTTTAAGAAGTTTAAATGTACGATTGTTTGACATTTTTGGGGTCATCGTAATTATTTATCGATTATCGATTTTGAGAAAAAATGTTCGTGGCTAGAAATGAACAAAAATATTTTCACCAGAGTCGAGATGTCGTTCCAGCCTCTCTTGGTTTTCTTCACGAAAGGGTTCTTGACCGCACGAAATAAACAGTTTTATACCGATACTTCAACGTGAAATCAAATTTGCATGTATATATTTACAAGTCTGGCATGCCAACGTATATTGTGGACTTTTTTCATTGATGTATTATGTACGTTTTGCTTTGGTTTTTACAATTTTTCGTAACAACATTAAGACAATGACAGTTTGAGTCTAAGCCTGGCAAATATGCATACGTAAGATCAAACTAATCTTATTTGTGTTTGTAAATAAACTGAAAAAGGAGTGAAATACTCTGCTGAAGTAGAAGTAGTATCAGTAGTCGCGGTAGTAATATTGGTGATAATGGTAGTAAAAGTACTTATAGTGTTAGTGGTAGTAGTAATAGTAGTTCTGGTAGTAGTAGTAGTAGTAGTAGTAGTAGTAGTAGTAGTAGTAGTCGTAGTAGTAGTAGTTGTAGTAGTAGTAGTAGTAGTAGTAGTAGTAGTAGTAGTAGTAGTAGTAGTAGTAGTAGTAGCAGTGGTAG
>NC_088363.1:79032595-79057595 GCF_034508935.2 Berghia stephanieae
GACCTGCACGTCGGTGTGAATAAAATATTTTTAGTTTGCTTTCGTTTATTATTGATTTTACATATCTTCATTTGTTAATTGAAAATTATAAGTAAGTATGATTTCTATTGACAATTGTCTGAAAGACCTTGGAATTGAATTGAAAGACTTATGCTGGAGAAAGATTGATAATACAAAAGGGCTCTTAACAAGCGATGTGCATTAATTTGTTAAAGTGAAGTCCCGGGTTTTTTTAGTTTCTTTTTTTTTTCCAATATGAAGGTCATTTAAATCGATCGATATTTGAAGGACAAGCTTTTCATGTCATTTTAAAAAAAAACATTTGTGTCATTCCAGAGTAAGGTAGTTAACTAAAGAGGAAAATATATGTGAGGTTCTTCTTATCGAACACTACCCTGAGTGTTTTGTAACTTCTAGTTTTAATCTGGTGATTCCAGTGTGTCCAATACATTCCTTGAAAGTGTAAACATATTTTCTTACTGGATGTGACTCATTAGGTATTAAAAGTCATTTCCACAAGTGTGAATATTGCGCTAAAAAAAAGAAGATTTTATTTGGTATGCATGTACCGTACCACAGGCTTTTCGACTTTACCTTCCCTGTCACCCCCTAACCCCCCCCCCCCCCCCCAACCGCTCTCTCTCTCTCTCTCTCTCTCTCTCTCTCTCTGTCTCTCCATAAATATAGACTAGGAATGGGATAATTGCCTAATTATTAGAATCAAATTTGTCTGTTATGGAGGAGATAATATATCGCTGACAGAGATTTATTAAAAATTGATAGGTGAGGAAGGAGAGAAGGTCTAAGTTTGTGTGTATTTGTGAAGGCGTGTGTTTTGTGTGTATGTGTGTGTGTGTGTGTGTGTGTGTGTGTGTGAGAGAGAGAGATAGAGAGAGAGGGGGGGGGGGAGGAGAAGAGTGAGTGTATGTGTGTGAGTGACAGAGAAAAGAGAGAGAAAAAAAGATAAATAAAGAAAGAAAGAAATAAAGGGAGAGAGAGGGGGAGAGAGAGAGAAAGAGAGGGAGAGAGAGAGAGAGAGAGAGAGAGAGAGAGAGAGAGAGAGAGAGAGAGAGAGAGAGAGAGAGAGAGAGAGAGAGAGAGAAGATGTAATCACGTCATGATGGGTGGCGGTCAATATTTTGTTGTAGCATTTCCAAGATAAAACTCTTGGAACAGGCAAACAGAATCGTCATCAGCACGAAAAAGCAAAACAATTTTGCTTTGCGTAGAATTGATAATATTAAAAAGGTAAAGAGAAAAGAACAAAATATAGAGAGATAGATGGATAGAGAGATGAGGGGGTGGGGGTATTAGTTTCAGAGTATGAAGGTTGGGAGGGGGGGGGGGGGAGGGGGCTGAGAGGCCGCTAAGAGAAGCATAGCCGCCCGCCGACACAGATTATTGATGTAAACGAGGTAATAACACGCTGTCTCTTTCTCTCTCTGTATATACAATATATATATATATATATATATAATATATATATATATATATATATATATATCATCTTCATTATCATCATCATCATCATCATCATCATCATCATCCTGATCATCATCATTGCCGGGTTCTTCTTCTTCTTCTTCTTCTTCTTCTTCTTCTTCTTCTTCTTCTTCTTCTTCTTCTTCTTCTTCTTCTTCTTCTTCTTCTTCTTCATCTTCTTCCCCCTCCACCTCCTCCCTCCTCATCCCCCTCCTCCTCCTCCTCCACCTCCTCCTTCTCCTTATATCAATCTTCTTCTCTGTCTGTCTGTCCTCTTCCGTCTCTCCGTCTTTATTTCCCCAATCTATCTTCCCTCACTCCAACATACATCTCCTTCCTTTCAATTCTATCCCTTTCACCATCTTTCCATCTTATGGCAAATACACCTCAGGGCTGAAATGTTCCATAGTCTGGCTTCAGCAGACTCACAACTAGCTAATATTCACCTAGACGCAAGGGAATTACTCCTGTCATACACAATGAAATTTATAATCTTTTGAATTATAAACGACCGGAAGGTTATCGTTACAGGATAAAACTGTCTTCCAAATGTTACCTGTCTTCTCAAAACAGTAATATATTGGACGGAACCGGATAATCAAAACTGAATTTTAAGCTTATTTTATGAAACTTGAGTTATATTGAATGACGTTATTGAGTAGAGTCACTTCTGTTTCTTAAACTTCAAAACATTTGCATTTCATAATTTTGATTATTTTGATACCCAACTCCGTTTTCTTCATTCAGATATGCGGATATGTGGTCTTCGGAACGGAAGGTCCTGTGTTCGAGTCCCGCTCTGAGAGGCGAACAGGTGAATACTGGAAAAAGCTGTTTACTCGCATTCTCTCACTGTACTTAAATGTAAAATGAGTATATGGCCGTTAACAGCGTTGTTAATCGAAAAAAAAAGTAATAATATCGCCAATGAGACCTCATGTCTCGTCCTGCAGGTTAAGCGTTGGTGCTGGCTTGGTACCTCTTGAAAAGTGATTTGAGCACATTTAGTGGATATTGCGCTGCTGTATAAAAGCTCAAGTTTAGTTTATATCATTTTGAATATAGTGCTGGATTGACAGGTCAAAAATAAAAAGTGAAGAAAGAAAGACGATAATGTAGTCTGGTAAAAAGGATGGATGGCGTGGAGAATGTAAAAATGATAGAACTGAGATGAATTATACCGTCTGTGGCTCAGATCCTCGGACAAACATGGTTGGTTGTTTATAAAGAATAACGTGAATGAAATTGACCTCTCTCTGGTCATTGTTATTGTTTTTATACCGCCAAATGGGTGACTAGTTATCACACAATTTTCTTGATCATATTATAAACGTTCAAATTTACACATAGTTTTCTGTGTTGGTTCCCATGATCAAGCGGTAGAAGAGTGGGTATTTTACTTAGACGCATACCATCAATTGTAAAACATGTGTAGTACGCTGTCAACCAATCACTACCATTGTTTATATTATGACAACAGTCCGAGAGGCGTGGTTATCTAAGTGTCTATCGCCTTCAAATCGGAAGGTTCGGGGTTCGAGTTCCGCTCTGAGCGGCACATAGTATAGTCCTTGTGAAAGGCTCTTTACCCACATTCTCTCAACGTACTCAGGTGTAAAATGAGTGCCTGGTGTCTCTGTCAGAAATATAAAAATGTTACATCGCCAAACAGGCGTTATGTCTCGTCCTACATGTTAAGTGTTGATGTTGTCTGGGGACCCCTTGTAAATCGATTTGATCACGTATAGTGGATATTGCTCTCATATGATTGCTCAAGTTTAAACAATATCTAACTTAATTGAAACTGAATTTTATTCTTAGTTTATGAGTTACAATAATCGTCTTTGTTGAGTAGAGTGACTTCTTTTCCTGAAACAAATCTGCATATTTGATTGTTTTACCAGTTAACTCAGTTTTCTTAATGTAGATTGTTTAGACATAGTATCAAATTGACTCGACAGGTCACAGATAAAGAGAAGCACGAAAGACGATAATGTGTCTGGTACAAAAATGGATGCCGTAGAAAATGTAAATTGATAGAACAAATAAATTATACATGATAAATGAGACGAACAGTATGTTTCGTCTTGTTTACAAAAGCAAGAGGTATAGACAACTAGATAACCCCGCCTCTCCGGACAATCGTCATAGTGTAAACAATGGCAGTGATTGGTAGACACAGCAAACTACACAAGTTTTACTATCGATAATTTGTGTTTAAGTAAAATACCCACTGTTCTACCACTTGGTCAACCAACACAGAAAACTATGTGTAAATTTAATCGTTCATAATCTGATCGAGAATATCGTGTGATAACTGGTCACCCATTAGGCGGTATAAAAGCATTAACAATGATCAGAGAGAGGTCGATTTCATTCACGTTACTGTTTATAAACAACCAACTATGTTTGTCTGAGCACTTGTGAGGGTGTGTCACAAATTCCATGTTTTTATTGGTCAGAAATCTGCTGGTTAATTGGGTGTGTTAAGTTCTTCATTTGTGGAGACGTGTGTCCAGGAGAAGGCAAGCCTTGTTTGGACGCCGGGTTGGAGCATTCTGAGTCTGATATTTCACCATCAGCTGTTCTAGCACGATTGTACCTAGGCTGGCATCACCTTCAATATCAGTAAGGTACCCAAGCTCCTGCACGACGACAACGTGATGATCCTCCGCAAGAGGCTGTCCTCAACTGCGGTGACGAATTTAAAGGCTGACTGGAGACCTCCAATGTGGAGATGTAGCCGTACGCTACCACCACCACCACCACCACCACCACTACTACTACTACTCCTACTATTACTACTACTACCACTACTACTACTACTACTACTACTACTACTACTACTACCACTACTACTACTACTACCACTACTACTACTACTACTACTACTACTACTACTACTACTACTACTACTACTACTACTACTACTCTACTACTACTAATACTATCGGTGTGTTAAGTAACCAGATAGATGACAAAAAAAAAAAAAAAAAAAAACAAAAAAAAAAAAAACAAAAACAAAAACAAAACAAAAACGGTCGGTGGAACCGGCGTTGTGTCAACTGGAATATGGACAAGTATGTGGCTGTACTGCTGGGGGAATAAATCATCAACTGTACCATGTTTTTGACTTGCACCGTGAAGACTACGCTGCCTTGCAATGCCAATACTTATTTTTCGTTAATTCAAAAATCACTCCCAAGTTGTTAAAAATTCTTAAAGCTGAACAGGCTCTTATTTTGAAAACATTTGAATAGGATAGGGGCCGGCTGTCTATTGAACCATCTTGATTTATTTGATAAGGTGGGAAGTTGGAACTTTATCTGACTAAAATGCGGCTATGTGGTCTGGTGGTCTGCACTCGCCTTCCGATCGAAAAGTCCTGGGTTCGAATCCCGCTCTAACCGGCGCATTGTTGTGTAATTGGAAAAGGCTCTTTATTCAAATTCTCTCACCGTACTCTGGTGTAAAATGAGTACCTGGCCGTTGTCTCTGTCGGAAAAAAAGTGTAATATCGCCTATCTGGCGTAAGGTTTGTCCTCCATGTTAAGTGTTGCAGTTGGCTTGGCACCTCTTGTAAAGTGTTTAGCGTATGTTTAGTGGATATTGCGCTTTATAAATGCTCTTAAATTTTATTATTGAATAAAAGCTTTATATCATTGTACAGCAAAGCATACGTTAATTCCTATTGACTAGAATCTGCGTCCCAGACACGGATGCCTTAGGAAAGTAATGAAGTGACACTTAGTTAAATATTATGGCTTGCTTGATTGAAGTCTTGACTAAACAGAGCGCAATACCTTCATCTACCAAATCAAATTTAAAAACCCAGGTTTTTTTTGATATTCGAAAATAAAAGCATGTGTATATTAACAAGCGACGACGTGTTTTAATGTTGTTGTTGTTGTTGTTGTTGTTGTTGTTGATGATGATGATGATGATGATGATGATGATGGTTGTGGTGGTGGTGATGTTGATAATAGTAATGAAGATGAAGATGGAGACGATGACGGTGATGATGATGATGATGATGATGATGATGATGATGATGATGATGATGATGATGATGATGATGATGATGATGATGATGATGATGATGATGATGATAGTGATGATGGAGATGAGGAGTATGACGATGGTGTTGATGGTAATACATTTTTCCATTGTAATTCAATTAATGACGTAGCGAAGACTGAAGTTGTTGACACTATCGACGACGCAGTAGTGGTGGTAGTGCTACTACTGGGTGATGTTGCTAAGTGTTTATCCACTTCTTTTTATAGTGACACGCGCAGAACGGCATGCTCACTCCACTTCTATAAATTCTTATTCCGTCCAATGAATACGCTCATCGTATTATTATTAGAGACCCGTATTAACTCACTCATCCCAAACACCTACTATATCCGTTGTTTACCCGGGTTACTTTTACCCCATGCATTTTTCTGAGACAAATTATAAGCGTAGTATCAAAGCTTATGTTTTTGATTTTTACATGTTATTGATAGTTGAATAATACTATGTACATACTCATTTCTAAGACAATTTTTTTTCCAATTTTGAAAAGTAGCAAAACTCTCTAGTTTTGAGTGAGTTAAAGACATGTTCATTGCGTGCATTCAGGATATTTATTTCTTTTATAGTTGTATAGACGGCTCGGACTGGTACATGTCAAGGGTGCATGTTGAAATTACGATGCTGGGCAATAGGGCAGAGAAGTTGTGACATCACACCGTCCTCATTTCTAGCTCAAAACTCCTTGGATGTGTGTATAACCAGTGCGGCTATGTGGTCCAGTGGTATGACACTCGCTTTCGAGTCGGAAGGTCCTGGGTTCGAGCCTCGCTCGGCGCATAATTGAGTTCTTGGAAAAGGCTCTTTACTCACATTCTCTCACCGTACTCAGGTGTAAAATGAGTACCTGGCAGTTAGCAACGTTGTATCTGTCCGAAAAAAAATGTTATATCGCCTAACAGGCGTCATGTCTCGTCCTACATGTTAAGTGTTGCTGTTGGCCAGGGACCCCCTGTAAAGCGTTTTGAGCACGTTTAGTGGATATTGGGCCTTATAAAAGTTCAATTTTTTTACTCCGGATAATCAACAATGAAAAGGTCACATATTGAATCATAACGTGGATAACTATTCTAGTAACAGGATGCAGAGGCAGATTCTTAAGAATACAGGACGTAAACGAACGCAGAATATCAATTGCACAACGTATGCATCCGCCCCCTTCATTTTGCCACCTAGGTGATCAGTTCTCATAGTGTTAGTTTTCGACATTAAACAGCGCTTTTGGCTTTAATATCAACCCGCTTTCCAAAGGGTGATGATAGGATGTACAACACTAAACAAAATTAACAAAATGTAATGTTCAGTGCCGACAAGCGCGTTTGGATCACAGAAAAAGTAAGATAAAGGAAATTAGTTCATCGAAATAGGTTCTAGCTGTAATCTAGACCAGTGTCCTAAATCAACAATGTAACTAAAATTCCGCCGTAAAACCCTTAAAAACAAACAAATTACTGAAATTCGGGCACGGGTACTCCACCATTCTGAATTCAGTCACTCAAAGGGATTCACGGGGAAAATATCTTTACCTAGAAATATCTCTCTCTCTCTCTCTCTCTCTCTCTCTCTCTCTCTCTCTCTCTCTCTCTTTCTTTCTCTCTCTCTCTCTCTCTCTCTCTCTCTCTCTCTCTCTCTCTCCCTCAAACAAAATTCGAAAAGAAAATTACGCCCTTTCGCAACGACACAATAAGAGCCCTAGGCATTCCATGAAGGAATATAGATAATCCATCAAAGATAATGTCTGATGTCAACAGGAATCACCCATGTTGTCCAAGTGAGCAAATTGGGGGTTAATAATCTTGCTCAAGGAAAAAAAAGGAAAGTACCTGAAGCGGGAGTCGAACCCGAGACCTTCCGGATCACAGTGCAACGCCTTAACCACTCGGCCACTTCGCCCCCATCATAAATTCTGCTGCCCACTAAGGAAAAAAAAACTACTCTTGGTTCTGGCAGAAAACACTTTGCGATAGACTAGCTCCTATCAAAAAACTCAGGCCTTTGTTATTGTTTTTGCCATCCGCGTTTGTGAGTTGTTCTCACTAAACTGTATTAACAAGACTATAAAAGTTCATGGTTAGACAGAGTTTGTGTGTTGGTCCGTTATACTTCCGGATGGCAATGTTGTGAACTCCTTGGCCAAGCGCATTCTATCTATAGAAGCAACACAGAAAACTGTGTAAATTTAAACGTTGAAAATGATCAAGAAAATTGTGTGATAATTATCCATTTGCCGGTAAGAAAGAAAAAAAAAAACCCGATCAGAGACGGGTGAATTTCATTCACGTTATTGCTGTCACTCACAGCGTGTTTTCTTTCTTATTTATTTATTTATTTTTGCAGACCAGAGAAGTGATTTGTCCTCACAACCTTCGATCTAACCGTGGATTTCATTATAACATGGCCTGATACCACTGTATGAATCACGTCTTAATTCATGAAGACGACTGCCAAAATAAAGTTAACTGTGAGTTGCTATCAGAAGTACAACCAATGAGAAAATCTGTTTCTTTTAGCACTACTAGAGACAACTTACTTTTCGCGCTCTTTTGGTGATCGTATTCTTGTATTGTGACGTAATTTATAGGAAAGAGTCAGTCAACAAAGACAGCGATCTTCTACAGCAAAAGACTTAACATTACAAGAGCGTATTTGTGTTGGTTAGCGAGTTATATTCAATAATACAACCAATGTGAACATTAGTTTCCTTGAGCACTATTTGTCACTTTCTCCTGGTTATCGTCGCCTAACATGATGACTCAAATTGTAGGGAAGTGTTAGGCTATAACCAAGGCGACAGTTAATAGTGAATTATAGTCAATTGTATCACAAATTGGAACATTAATTTGCTTCTTTGATCACGACTTTAGAAAACTTACTGTTCACTTTCTTTAGGTAACCGTCGCCTTGTCTTGTGGCATGATTTAATAATGAAATAGTCAGGCTATGAGTTAACGAAGACAACAATCTTACACAGCAAAGATAAAGTTAAGATTACAAGCAAGTATTTGTGTTGGTTACAATAATTATTGTGAGTTATATTCAATGGTACAACCAAAATGAACATTAATTGTTCCTTTGAGCACTGCTGAAAACAAATCTTTGTTTTCACTTTATTTTGATGATCATCGCCTTTTATTATAACAAGATTTTAAAGATGTGTTTTGGCTATAAACAAGGCGACAGTTAATATTGAATTAATAATAATATATCTTTATAGTCCCCATAAAAGTGGCAATTTGTCATTTGGTTACACATTTATAACAATACAATATTGACATAGACACACTCACACAAGATGCACACTTGTAACATAGTAGTTATCGTAAAAAAAACAAAAACAAAAAACAACAACAATACAAAAAAAATTATATTCAGTTGTACAACTAAAGGGAATATTAATTTCTTTTTTTGGGCACCACTTACTTTTCACTTTCTTTTGGTAATCGTCGCCTTGTATTGGGACGTCATTCTTGAGGAAGTGTCAGGCTATAGATAGTATGCGCTTGGCTAAGAAACTCGGAAGTATAACGAACCAACATACAAAACTCTGTGTGACCATGAACTTTTATAGTCTGGATATTACAGTTAAGTGAGAATTACTCATAAACGTGGATGGCAAAAAACAATAACAAAGACCTGAGTGACGTCATCTTCGTTCTATGTATTATAACCAAGGCGAAAGCTCCACACAATCTTCCAGAGCACGTCACAATTCAAGACAACAAACACAAAAAGAATGTAAACATTGAGTTGGACTCAATGTTATACCGAAGGTAAACATTAATTTGTACCATTTTTGTACCATTTTATGTGGTCTAGTGGTATGAAGGTATGACCCTCGCCTTCGGATCGGAAGGTCCTGTGTTTTGAATCCCGCTCGGAGCGGTGCATGGTTGAGTCATCTGAAAAGGTTCTTTATTCGCATTCTCTCACCATACGCAGGTGCAAAATGAATATCTGGCCTTTAACAGTTTTGTCTCTGTCCCCCCAAAAATAAAATGTAATATCGCCTAACAGGCGTCATGTCTCGTCCTTCTATTGATTTTGTGACCTAATTTATAAGGAAGAATCAGGCTCTGGGTTAACGGAGAGAGCAGCGATCTTATACAGCAAAAGACTTTAACATGACAAGCACGTTTTGTGTGTGGTTACAACCATTATTTCTAAGCCAGGCTGAACGGGTGAACATTGTAGTGAACTATCAATGAAACCCTGAGTAATAATTGCTTGCTGATTCCATCCAATTTGGGCTCAAGTCTATAGATAGAATGAAGATGACGTCACTCAAGCATTTGTTATTGTATTTTGCCATCCGCGTTTGTGAGTAATGCTCACTGAACTGTATTAACCCGACTATAAACGTTCATGGATACACACAGTTTTGTGTGTTGGTCCGTTATACTTCCGGATGGCAATGTCATGAGCTTCTTAGCCAAGCGCATACTATCTATCGCGAGGAATTTCCGTTACATTCAATGTTAGACCTACTGATGGATGGGCGTCAAGGGACGGATTGGGTTAGGCGTAAGGGGGGGGGGGGGGGGGGTGATGACATTAAAACCGACGCAACACGGATTGAATCAGGTCTAGCATTTGAGCTACATATCCTCAAATTAAAGGTATAAATAGAATAAATGAATACATTGATAAATAGAAGACAAAATCAAAGGGGGAAAAATAATGCTAAGGATTATTTATACTACATAAATCCCTTTATCAAAGAAATCTATAGGTGCATTGCATTTGTCAATAAATAAATAAATAAATAAATATATACATACATAAACAATTAAGTGTCACAAGTTTCAATAGATAGATAAATGAGTGAATAAATTAACTAAAGAACAAACAATTAATTCAATTAATTGATTAAATATATATATATATATATATATATATATATATATATATATATATATATATATATATATATATATATTATATGGAACAAGATAAAATCAAATCGAGCACGCTAGAAATTCCTCAATAGTTAAAACACAACCAAAGCTAATGAATTATGCAAGAAGCGAATACGACTGGGGCTGTTTTCATGAACGCGGACTAGTTCTTAGTCTCTGACTATCTTTGACTTTTGTCAAGGACTTGAAAACATCGGATTTCATGTGAGCCAATTAAGCAAGTCTGGGATTAAAATCACGGCACCTTCGGACTAAGTTTGGCCAAGTTTTAGTCATTGCTGAGGCAGGACTTCACAAGCTTAGACTGAGACTAGACACCAGGTTAAGTCATAGAGTCAACAAAATAGCAGCTATTTTAAATGAGAGAGCTTCAATTCGGAAGGAAAATATGTCGGTTACGAATGACAGAGGCAAAAAGTGTCCTGTCGCTATTGACACTGGCTTTAAAAATACTAATAGATAAGCCCAGATCGTCGAAAGTACACATTTTTTGTGAGCAAAAACTAAATAGAAATACTAAATCTAATCGGCTCGTGAGTTGCAAGTGAAGGGAGACTAGAAATCGAAGGATTTGCGTCAAAGAATAACCAAAATTTTAAAAATGACTCGAAAGTATAGTGGAGAAAAAAGTTATTCTGCTGGTTTGTAACTGACTGAAATAATGTGATTCAACAGAACACACTTTCTTTTTTGTTTCTTTGTTTGTTTTTTTTTTTTTGGTTCAATTTGTTGGAGCTTCATTGAAACTTTCATCGTGATTTGATTCATCATAACAAAAGTAAGTTAAAATATAAAAAGAACGAAATATTATTTACACCGGATGTGTCGCTAATTTCCTCTTTGGAAATCTTTTGCATTGACAATATAATATGAAGGCGGGTATCTTACATGCCATCATGCACTAATAGAGAGCGGAATGTTACCAGCACAAAACAGCCGACTTTTCACCGTCCTTACAACGCCCACTTCTAGGCAAGAGACTAGCTAGTATGAGATTAGAAAACGTTCATGAAATCCTATTTTATTAGTCACTTGCTTCGTTTAGGCTTAAGACTAGCAAGTCATTTACTAGACTACAAAATAACTAAATCTGGTCCACGCTCATGAAAACGGGCCCTGGTTTTTTAAAGGAAATCGGGTCAATCTGTAAGATTTACCCCTAATCGTACGTCGTATTTTAAACCCCTTAATCACACGTCGAGGATAAATCTGTTACACCATGACAATTATTGAAATAAAAAGAATATGTGACAATTGAAAAGAGACCCTGGTTTATTGATGGGGGATGCTGCCCCGTCTCCATTCTACAATGTTGACTTAGGTTTAACCTTCAGAGTCAAATAATGTCTGCTTTTTTTCTTCTTCTTGGAAATAACAGTTAAAAGTACCCCGTGTAACGAAACGATTTGTGTGGTTTTGTGATTTTATAGTAAGTCATGAAGATCTTTAATTGAGCTTTTATATAGCGCCATATCCACTAAACGTGCTCAAGTCGCTTTACGAAGGGTCCCTGATCAAACAGCAACATATAACATATAAAACGAGGAACGAGACATGACGCCTGTTAGGCGATATTACAATTTTTTTCCCGACAGGGACAACCCTGTTAATGGCCAGATACTCATTTTACAACTGAGTACGGTGAGAGAATATGAGTAAAGAGCCTTTTCGAAGGACTCAACTATTCGCCGAGCGAGACTCGAACCCAGGGCCTATCGATCCGAAAGCGAGTGTCATACCACGTCTCTGGTTCGATTTCCTCTGGAGAGGCGCAAAACCAAGTCCTTGGAATCGGTTCTTTATTCACATTCTCTCACTGCGTATGTAGTCTAGCGGTATTACAATCGCCCTCCGATTGAAAAGTCCAGGGTTCGAGTCCTGTCCTGCTTTGAGCGGCGCATAGTTTTTGTCCTTGGAAAAGGCTCTTTAATCACTGTCTCTCTCCGTCCTCAGGTATAAAATGAGTACCTGAACGTTAACAGCCATGTCTCTGAGGGGTAAGAAAAATTTGTAATATCGTCCATTTTCATATCTAATCTTACATGTTAAATTATGTTGTACGCCAGGGACCTCGTGCAAGGCGCTACATAAACAATTAGTTCTTTGGAGTTTGTTTTTCCTCAGGTGAGCACTGGCCGGAAACAATTGGATTCAGTAGTCTGATGTCACGCCGCCAGGCAACGGCGGCCATCTTGGTTCTAAACAAAGAAAATCATTACTTTTTATTCTTCATGCTGGCTAGAACTTTTCATTCCCTTTTCATATGCCTTTTGATCAGAATTTGTAAACGTCAAAACATGATCATATTTATGTGTTTTTTTTTTTTCCTCTGGAAGCGTTTTTATGCTAGCCGGAGAAATATTTCATACGGGCGTCCGCCATTGTTCCGATAGTTTAGAGCCAGTGTTACTAAGTTACCATGCGTCATTAGGAAGGAAGTGACGTTACGACTATTGAATCCTATTTTGCCTCTGTCAACTAAAAATTGTTATAGTGCCTAAATGCGCCATGTCTCTTCCTCATGTTAAGAATTACTTTAGGCTTTGTAATCCTTGCACATTTGGTGGATATTGCTCTATGTTAAAGCTCAAGATTGTTATTGTATAGGGAGGGCACTGAACGAGTTGAAAACAAAGATCTGCTCTTTGTGAGTGTATAATTTACATTTAAGGTATTAAAAGTCGTAAATTATAATGATCTGCCAGTTATTTGCAAGTCCGTTGGATAATTCAAAAATAAAAACTCATTATTGCGGTATTACGTAATCGATAATGCGTGGCTGCTAAGAAAAATGTCAAATTGCATTTTATACAAGATTTGAATATCAAGGTCAGGTCATATGTCTCCTAAGATATCTTAATGTCAAAGTTTTAAAATTACGCAAATTGATAATGGAATAACGTAACACGTTAAAGCCGACATTTCTTTGAAAGCTCTTCAAGATATCCTTTTGAAAACATGACAACAAAAAATAGAATAATGAATAGAAAAATAAACGTATTTAAGCATTCAATTAATGAACGTCCAGGGATTAGCAATGCTCAATGCCCTTTACAATGCTTCATTCATTGCCCAAGCATGACAAATTAATCCAAATTTTCATTTCAGACAAGAAGCTTGTTAGGAATTCGTTTGCTATAAGACGTTTACACGATCCGTCACTTCCTGTATCTAAAAAACAAAAACAAAACAACAACAACAAAAACTTGAGCTTTTATATAGCGCAATATGCACAAAATGTACTCAAAGCGCTTTACAAGCGGTCCCTAGCCAACAGTAACACTTATCATGCAGGACGAGACATGACGCTGTTAGGCAATATTACATTTTTTCCGACAGAGACAACGCTGTAAACGGCCAAGAACTTATTATTCACATATGGTGAGAGATGTGAGTAAAGAGCCTTTTCCGAGAACTCAACCATGCACCGCTCAGAGTGGGACTCGAACCCAAGACTTTCCGATCCGGATGTGTCATACTACTAGACTACATAGCCGCGCTCACTCATTCCTGGATCAATGGTGGTTATGTCATACAAGTCGCTTTACCCAAGGATCAAACGCAGGGGCCACAGTTTTGCAATCATTGCGATCCATCGGATCGGTAAACATTGAACCAATTAACTGGCGTACTCTGGAAAGACATGCATTAAAAATTTTGTCCAGAAAACTCGCCCTCCAAATATCGACCGATTTAAATTGCCCTCATCTTGGCAAAACTTCTCAAACCTGAGACTTCGCACGGTACTTAATTCGTTAAACGCCGTTTGATTTTCTACAAAGAATGCTGGGTAATGTAAAGGTTATTGTTTATTCATCTTAGTATTATCTCATTATCCCATTCGTCTGTAGTGTTTCATTCATCTTGTTTTTTTTTTTTTTTGTTTTTTTGTTTTTTTGATAAATGGGAAACCCAAATTGTCTATCTTTATCTCTTTTCGTATATTAAATTGAAGGTTACATTCAATTTCACATTATTATTTACTTGATTTTCTACAAGACGAAAAGACACCACTGAGCCGCAGCGTAACAAAACATTATCGTCTTTATCATAGACACGAGCATATCTAGTCACTGCCTAGCCGATAATGAACGTATTGATGGTATGAATTTAGCTAAAATATTCACCATAACCGCCAGCCGTATAAAACGTACCAACACACAAAACTATGTGCAACACTTAACGTTTATAATAGTCTGATTGGTATAATTTAGTGAGAAGTAATCATTAAAATGGCTTTCTAAAAACAATAACAATAAGCTGAGTGACCTTAATAGGATTCAATAGTCGTAACGTCACTTCCTTCCTAATGACGCATGGTTACTCAGCAACACTGGCTCTAAACTATCGGAACAATGGCGGACGCCCGTATGAATATTTCTGCGGCGAGCATAAAGGGTATCCAGAGGGAAAAAAAAACACATACATTTGATCATGTTTTGACTTTTACACATTCTGATCACAAGGCATATGAAAAGTTCTAGCCAGCATGAAAAATAAAAAGGAATGATTTTCTTTGTTTAGAACCAAGATGGCCGCCGCTGCCGGGAGGCGTGACATCAGACTATTGAATCGTATTTCGTTCTTTCTATCGTCAAATTTGCCAGGTTTATTGATCGCCATTTCTCCATGACTTGCTACGATAAGTATCTTAAAATCAATGCTTTTTGTAATTAAGAATAAACTAATAATATGAGACATGGAACTTTTTTTTATATTAGTGAAATAAATAATAGATAGTATATTATACAAAACGCTTGACCTAGTTTCATTACTTAGTTTTATGCCAGTTACATTATCTAATCCTCCTGGTAGACATCTACAACGATGCATGCAGGCTCTAAGCGTCATCATTTTGTAAAAAAAAAAGTTGAGCTATCATATAGCGCAATATCCACTAAACGTGCTCAAAGCGCTTTACAAAGGGTCCCTGACCAAAAGTAGCACGCAACATAAAAAAACGAGACGTGATTTTACATTTTTTTTTTCCGACAGAGACAATTCTGTTAACAGCCAGATACTCATTTTACACCTGAGTACGGTGAGAAAATGTAAGTAAAGAGCCTTTTCCAAGGACTCAGCTATGCGCCGAGAGACGCTCGAACCCAGGACGATAGCGAGTGTCATACCACAAGACCAACATAGCCGCACATTTTGTACCAAAACATTACTGGCTCATCCCAAAAGAACTTGCTAATTTTATATCAATTCAGTAGAAAATAAAATTGTATGAGAAAAGCAGCTCCTCTGGATCAACCAACAACGTGTCTAGATTTTCTAAATTCTTATCCAAAGTCAATTTCAGCGCATTTCGTGTTTATACGCTTCAACAGTCGTAACGTCACTCGTAATGACGAATGGTAACTTAGTAACTGGCTCTAAACTATCGGAACAATGGCTAACGCCCTTATGAAATATTTCTCCGACGAGCATAAAAACGTATCCAGAAGGAAAAAAATGTATAAATCTGATCATGTTTTGACTTTTACACACTCTGATCACAAGACATATGAATAGTTCTAGCCAGCATAAAGAATAAAAGTACCGATTTTTGTTTGTTTATAACCACGATGGCCGCCGTTGCTGGGCGACGTGATATCAGACTATTGAATCCAATTGCAAAGAAACATCTGCATTTCGAAGTCTGTCCGCGAAAGGACTAAATCGTTGAACCCTGTGTCTCGGCGTTGTTTCCTTGGGTAAGGAATGTTATACACATTACTAGAATGTTAGCCTCAAGTCAATGAGTACCAGCTTAAAGGCAGTGATAGATGTTGTAGGGTGCTGGTATGAAAAAGGACGCCTAGCAGGCAACGTTTACATAATGAAACAGAAATTTGGTTCTATGTTGCCTATTGAAGAAATAAATAAAGCACTGTGACGCGCGATAAATATAAAACACAGAGGAAATGAGTGGTATAAATGTTCAGATTCACATTTTGAGTAAAATGTATGTTATAAGATAAATTCGTATTGTCTCCAGCTGGGTTGAAATCCGCAAAATTGTTATCCAAAGGCGAGTAACTTATCGCAACGTTATCTAGCCGCATAGACTGGGGCTCGAATTTGAGGACACCGTCTCAGACGTGAGGTAGACACATTAACATAATAATATTGTTATCACAGACTCTTAAAATCTATGAAAGTCCACGTCAATGTAATCTATGTTGACATCTCAAATTACAGAAGAGAGAGAGAGAGAGAGAGAGAGAGAGAGAGAGAGAGAGGGGGGGGGGGGGAGAGAGAAAGAGAGAAAGAGAGAGAAAGAGAACGAAATTGATGAAGAGAGAGATCGAGAGAGTGTTTGTATGTGCGTGTGTGTGTATGTGTGTGTATGTATGTGTGTATGTATGTATGTATGTATGTATGTATGTATGTATGTATGTATGTATGTATGTATGTATGTATGTATGTATGTATGAATGTATGTATGTATGTATGTATGTATGTATGTATGTATGTATGTATGTATGTATGTATGTATGTATGTATGTATGTATGTATGTACGTATGTGTATGTATGCATGTATGTATTTATGTATGTATGTATGTATGTATGTATGTATGTATGTATGTATGTATGTATGTATGTATGTATGTATGTATGTATGTATGTATGTATGTATGTATGTATGTATGTATGTATGTATGTATGTATGTGAGAGATATAGATAGATAGATAGATAGATAGAGAGAGAGAGAGAGAGAGAGAGAGAGAGAGAGAGAGAGAGAGAGAGAGAGAGAGAGAGAAATTTATTTTTGAAAGATTATCTTACCTGATACGAACGGATCCTTGTGCTCAATTGTCTAAATTGGAAAATAATACTGAAGGTCGAATATCAAGAATTTCTATTAAGGGATTCATCAAGTCCTTATATACAGAACGACGATATGCAGCGGTGAATAAGCGATTTCATGCATGTGGAAGTAGTGTTTACCAGGTTTTAGAATAACACGGGGTCATAGGTCAAACTCACGTTCATTCATTTATCTACCCCTGAATTACGCCGTGATTTACATAATAGCGTTCGATGCCGCATCCGCATGAGTGGAAAGCTCACATTTCATTGGTTGACGGCAAGAGTTCTAAACGTAAGTACTCGTTGCTTTTTTTTTTTTTTCTGCTGCTCAACATTCAATAGTGAGTGTGGTACGGCCTTGCCCGGTGGCGAATCTTTCCTTATTTATTTTCAATGAACAGGATACAAATTGGTGTTGTTTTTAACGTTGTTGCGGATTCTTGCGGTGGTTGTTATCGTCATCGTCGTTGTTGTTATTGTTGTTGTTGTTGTTCAGGTCATCCCCATCTTCCACCTCATTTCATTCTCCTCCTCCTCATCCTCCTCCTCCTCCTCCTCCTCCTCCTCCTCCTCCTCCTCCTCCTCCTAGTCCTCCCACTCCTCAAAGCAGAAAGAAAAATATAAGAAAAAATCATCCCAAAACCCATTCAAAAAAATCACTTTCACCATTTCTTTAATTTACTTTTGCAGACTTGAACGTTCCATCCGACCAGACCAATAAGTATAAAGAAGAGAGACTTTTTGCTAACGTCAAGCAACAACGTCTGGGTACAAGCCCAACTTCACTATCTATTTATATTTATTATTCAATGGCATAGATTGTGGAGATTTGGCTGAAAGATACTTTTCTTCAGTGGAGAAGAGGTCGCGAATGGTCAAAATACAATTCATTTAACATCGTAAATTGAATAAAAGTTGTTTTTTTAAAAAGAGGAATTTGTACTATCACCATGTGGCCAGACATTATGGACACCCTGTATATAGTTCACTCCGCTTAATATCACATTGGTTAATCGCACAATCCGCTTATACTTTACCCATTCCGGAAAAACGGAATTTAAATATATATATATATATATATATATATATATATATATATATATATATATATATATATATATATATAATCGCTCGGCTTTATCGCACAGCCCTTCTCCGCTTAATCGCCACACGTTGATTATATCTTGATTGGGAAATAATATCTAAAAATACACCCCAAAAAATGTAATGATTCGATCGATTCGTTACAATGAACAACAATATGACCATCAGAACTGATATCTCAGGAGCTACTGGACTTCGTTAGCCAGAGAAAAGACAACGCCTAGATAATGAAGATGAGGATGAGTCATCTGAAAGTGACACACCACCCCTGACAAACACTGAAAAACTTAACATGCTGGGCAAACTACACCGGTTTATCCAAGATCTGCTTGTCAGATGATAGACCAATATTGGAGAGATTGGAGACAATGGTTTATAAACAGCTTGAACAGAAATGAAAACATTCAACGCTCCACGATTACTATTCTTACAAAGAATCATGCCACATTTTGTTGTCGATAAAACATTATAGAGTAAAGTAAAGAAAAAATAAATAAAAATAAAAATACAACATCAAAAGCGAACAAATAAAAAATAGAAACAAAAAAAAACAACAAAAAACAAAACAAAAAACAAAAACAAAACAAAAAATAAACAAACCAACAACAACTTCTAATGAGGCTATATCTTAAACTTGACGTTCCCAATTCCGTAGAAAGCTCAGAGAGGAAGATGCAACATGAATGGCACATAAAAGCTGGTGCTTAGATGCTATTTTTAACTTCTCCGCTTAATCGACACACTAACCCGAACTCCCGAGGGTGTGCAATTAAGCGGAGTCGACTGTGTATATATATATATATAAAATCATGTCTCGTCCTACATGTTAAGTGTTGCTGTTGGCTAGCGACCTCTTGTATAGCGCTTTGAGCACGTATAGTGGATATTGCGCTATAGAGAAGTCCACTTACTTTTTCCTTTATGGGGTAGATAAATAATGAAGTGACAAAATCTACTTTTGTGTCTGTTGAAACGTAAAGCGAGATATACGTATTTGTTTATTATTCTTTAAAAAAAAAAAGAAATGTCAGACGACATCTGTAGAAATCCGACACGGAAGTAACACAGGGAGACTAAATTCGATAGCTTTACAATAGAGATACATTATGATTGTTTTTTCTGTAAACCAGCCCCCAAAAATTAGCTAATAAAAGGCTATTCTGTCCACCTTATCATAGATTTGATGCACGTACCTCTTGGCCTTAAATGGGCTTCAATGACAATAAATAAAATAATATAGGGCTAGTTTAATTACCCGTAAAATGATTTCCAACAAGCAGTAATTGAACATTAAATTCACTTGACCAACAGGCAATCTATTTGTGATTGTTTTTTTTTAAATGGCTATACTCATTTTCAGAAGATTTCTGTTATAGCTTTATGACATAACTTTTTCACAGCTATGAACTCAACAGAAAGAACAAAGTATGTTGGAATCTGAACGAACGCCAATGTTATATCACATTTATTCGTTGAAATGGTATGCGCCCCCCCCCCCCCCCCCCCCCCCCCCCCACCTCCAAACAACACCAAAAAAAAAGTCAATGTCAGAGACAGAATAAAAGTGCAATAAGTATTTGGGTCATCCTTGCGCAGGGGCCATGCTAATCTTCTCTATATCGTTCCAATTTTAGTATATGTAGTGCGTGAACAGAGTAAAGTGTGGTTACAAAATAATTCCTGAATCATATTATTTTGCGATTGTTTTATTAATTTCTTTCTTTTTAAAAATGTTCTTATCTATTCATCAATTTGTTTTTTTTCTCTAATTATTGCATTCGTTCAAGGACTTTTGCTTACATCAATATATCTATCTTGTTTACCTTGTTACTTATCGTATAACAGACCACCTCTTAGTATTTACCTGTCATTTAACACCTTGGCAATAAAATTTCACACCTTTGTTGGAACTGTGACGTCAATGATCATCCAGTTTGTGTGGTTGTTCATATCACCATTATTCTAAGGGGGAGCGTGGCTCAGCGGTACGGCCTTTGCTTCGTACCCGAAAGGTACCGAGTTCGATCACCCGCCGCTGCAAGCCACCTCGTCCTAGCTCAATTTGCGGCGCTGTACTGCGGCTGACGCCTGGGTTATTCCGGTCTTCCCTTGGAATAGACCCTAGAGACCAATTTCCCCTATGGGAATAAAGGGAATTTTATTATTTATTATTATTATTTTTATTATTATTTTTATTCAATTAGTAAGCAATTAGTTTGACCTGCGTACCCTTGTGAAGATTGTAGGTATTAGAAGGAAGAGAGAGAGAGAGAGAGAGAGAGAGAGAGAGAGAGAGAGAGAGAGAAAGAGATAGATAGATAGATAGATAAATGAATAGATAGATAGATAGATAGATAGATAGATAGATAGATAGATAGATAGATAGATAGATAGAGAGCTGGAGCTTTTTGAATTTGTATGTACGTTTCTGTTGATGTGTTGATAATATTAAATAGTGTTTGGCACCCAAATAATAATCTAAAATGTAAATTTGATGAGGAAATCTCATTATATGCAACTTTACTGTAACTTTTTTTCTCTCATTATATATATATATATATATATATATATATATATATATATATATATATATATATATATTATATAATATAAAATATTTTTACAACTTTGAATCGGGCTGTCAGTTACTGCACGTGTTCAATCTGGAAGTAGGTCAGCAGTTTATTTACATTCAACCGAGATTGCCGCACTTTTCACTCTCTCTATAAAAAAGAGTTCCTTATGGATACTGAATAGTGGCAAAGCACTATTCAGTATCTGATACTGAATAACCACTTCCTTCAATAACCACTTCGTTCATAAAAAGCGGTCGGCCAAAAACAACTACAAGGAGCTGAGTTACTTCAAATTTGTTTCTCCCATATGAAACTAAGCTATATATATTGATACTATTATACTCTAAATATATTTTGACTCCTAATCATACTCTCATGTGTCATACTACATGAGTGCGTGCACACACACACACACACCCACACACACCCACACCCACACACACACACACACACACACACACACACGCATGCACATAAACACACCAATGAACAATTTCCCCTTCTCTCTTCCTCTCTCTCTCCCCTCTCTCTCTCTCTTCCTCTCTCTCTCTCTATCTCTCTCTCTCTCTCTATTACACACATACACACACACGCATATATATATATATATATATATATATATATATATATATATATATATATATATATATATATAAATACATTTATATATATATGTTTTGTTTTGTTTGTTTTTAATGGTTTTACCGCGCTTGCAAAACATTTAGGTTATATCAGTGCCAGTAAAAAGGAAGAAAATGGGATAGTAAAAAGTTATAGAATTACAATTAAAGCCCCCAAGAAAAAGTAAGACATAGGGGAACTGGGAACAAATAGGGATCAGATGTAGATTCCAAGAGCATACCACCAATGTACTTAGTTTGAGATCACCTCAAAGTCTCATCCAGACACAAGCACAGGTCCCAACTAAGAGATATACACTCAAATGTTTACCAATCATATAATATAATATGTAAACTCAACATAATACAATGCATAACAGAGATGATTTACAAAGAAAAAAAATATCATCTCCCAAAACTATAACTATACATTCGACTGTTTCCCTCCCAGCCAAAGAGCTCCGGCAAGGATCAGGACAAAACTAAGTAATCTCATTCCAAGACAATGACAGGAAACAATTGGGAAACCGGTATGGGGGGATAGAAGACACAGCATGTACCTCCCTGCCCACTATGGGAGGTCAGGATCCCCACCCAGTTATATATATATATATATATATATATATATATATATATATATATACATTATATATATATATATATATATATACATATATATATATATATATATATATATATATATATATATATACCTGTGTGTGTGTGTGTGTGTGTGTGTGTGTGTGTCAATATATCTTTCAATGTAAAAAGCATGTATTTTCTTGTGTTCATTGCATTATAATAATGTTTTCATCAAATTGAGCTTTTAACTTTGAGCTTTTGTATAGCCCAATATCCACTAAACGTGCTCAAAGCACTGTACAAGGGATCCCTGACCAACAGCAACATGTAACATGTAGAACGAAACATGAAGCCAGTTAGGCGATATTACATTTATTTTTCTTACAGGCACAACGCTGGCAACGGCCAGGAACTCATTTTACACATGAGTACGGCGAGATAATTTGAGTAAAGAGCCTTTTCCAAGGACTCAACTATGCGCCGAGCGAGGCTCGAACCCAGGACATTCCAATCCGAAAGCGAGTGTATTTACCACAAGACCACATAGCCCCGAAAATAAATGGAATCTTAAAACGGATTCACAATCTTTAAAATATGATTAAGATTGACATTAAGATCAAAGAATGGAATATAAGATAAAACAAATACCCCCCCCCCCCCAAAAAAAAAAAAAAGAGTAGTCCTTCAGAGTCACTAGGCCCACGGAGCCGGAGTTTATCCCGGTTTCTATAGAGTGAAACGGACAATAGAAATTGCTTGATATCCTTTGAATAGGACGCTAGTCTATCTCAAAGTACTTTCCGCCAGATCTAGCAGACCCAGCTACCCAATCACTGCACTGCACCAGGAATCGATATCGGTCCATTTATCGTGAAGCGAGTGCTCTACCAACTGAGCTGTCAGGACCGCCAAACAAAAGAAAAGAAAAGAAAGAAACAATGCAGCTCTTTACAGTGCCATCCACTTATCTGATGCTGTGAAATTTTCAATCCAGTTATATTTTTTTGTTACCTTTTGTATTAAAATCCCAAATAATTTACTATGTGACGCAAGGAAAATTCAAAATTTGATAAAATGCCACTGAATCCTTTTTAATGTCAAAAACAATTAGAGCACAGCAGTATGTTATGTGCGTTCAGAGTTTTACACTATTTGGACTCATCTGTATAGCATTGGTTAAAAGAGGGAGGTCATTTTGTTTATCTATCCCATGTAGCGTTGCTATGGTTACCCTAAATCGATATCAAACAAATAACTCTTGTCTGTCATCTGAGAAAGAGAGAGAATGAGAGAGAGAGAGAGAGAGAGAGAGAGAGAGAGAGAGAGAGAGAGAGAGAGGGGGAGAGAGACGGTATATTTTTCACATGAGACACAGACAATTAAATAAAGACAGACGACAATTAAATGGGTTTGGTTTGAACCAATGTTTGTGACACATAAACCCCGTCAATGATTAACTTACCCACGTAGGCTGAAAAGTTTTGACGTACCCTGGTATTTTTCATAATCATGAAAGATACGAAACAAATCGCATTATTTAAATCATAACCCAATAGATAGAACGAAGATGACGTCCGTCTGGTCTTTGATATCGTTTTTATGAGTAATTCTCACTATATGGTATTAATCAGACTATAAACGTTTAAGGTTACACATAGTTTTGTGTGTTGGTCCGTTATATTTCCGGATGGCAATGTTGTGAGCTTCTTAGCCAAGCGCATACCATCTATCATATTATTATCATCATTATAATCATTATCATCATCACCATCATAATCATCGCCGTCAATTCCTTCTCTTCCTCTTCCAACATTTACGCCACCACTAATACTACAACCACCACCACCACAGCCAACTCCTCCTCCACAACCACCACCTAAAACATTTATCTTTTTTTGGTGTTTTTAAAAAAAATGATAAACTGAATAAATCGCAGATTGTAACATTGTCCATCTCTAACTCTAACCTTTCGGATAATATGAAACGATTAAGAAACTCTTTCATATTTGTCTCATTGTCCGACCAGGAAGCAGCATACTCTTATAACTACTCGATTTACAAGAGCAACATCAAACAAACTTCGAAGTCGTAACGTTCAAGAACACTTAAGATTCTTGTCTAAAACTACTCTTATTTGAATTAACATGCATACTAATACTTAAACACCTATTGACTCCGACTCAAAAACATCAAGAGGAAAACAAGAGTATACTGATGATTTTGAAAAAGTTTGGATTTGTTTCCGACGGCACGCCGAAGATGTACGGGTAACGGAGCACTTCACTGACACAACTACAGTCGCCAATATGGCTGGGGTCAAGTGCCACTGCTATTTTGGACGCCCTTGTTGCGACAGGACCGTGCCAAGGAGTTTGCCTTCATCAATATCAAACCGAGGATTTGTCAGTGCAAGTCGTAGCCATTGACATCTTCATGACCGTGACCTTCAGTAACTCACAGTCTAATAGCCTTCGTAAAAGCATAGCCTGACTATAGTCATCGTTCACTTATAGATAGAATGAAGTTGACGTCACGCAGGTCTTTGTTATTGTTTTTTGCCATCCGCGTTTATGAGTAGATCTCACTTACCTGTGTTAAACAGACCATAAATATAAATGTTCAATGTTACACATAGTTTTGTGTGTTGGTCTGTTATACTTCCGAATGGCAATGTTGTGAGGTTCTTAGCCAAGCGCATACTACCTATAGCCTGATACTGACCAAAACATAGCGCCAAATGACAAGTTTTTGCCACAAAAGAAAACAAATCAGAGTTGTATTCAATCGTTCAACCAATGGAATCACTTGTTTCCTTGAACGACATCTCACTAGACGCTGCACAA
>NC_088363.1:79072595-79085095 GCF_034508935.2 Berghia stephanieae
TTGTCCTGGATAAGAGATACAATTGGATTCGAACAGCTTGACAAACTATGTACCTAAAAATCGCAATTCTCAGGGATCTACTTCTATAGTAGTAAATACAACTTGATTTAAGATGGAAATCGGGTGTTATTAAGCAGCGAAAGAAAAAAAAAAAGAGTTACGTATGTCATTTTAAGGCAGAAGACTTAATTCATTTAATCATAATTCACAAGGTTGAAGTTGTAAGACAAGCTAGAAAAAGTTAAGAAATCTGTGTACAGCAATTTGCAAAGAAAGTATTTTAAAAAGTGCGCTTCAAACACTAGAATTAAAAAGTGCGTCGGAATTAAGATCTAAATAAATCAGAGAGCTGTAACATTTTTCCACTCATGTGACACTGTACTTTAAATATTATAAGAAAAGTGTTAGACACACATTTCAGTCCTTTAATAATACCATACAAATACATTTAGATGTGTGACAGCTAATATGTAGGGACGCGATGTGTAAGCGTGAAATTATTGTGTGATATGACTATTTCAAGAAATTAGATTATTTTATCCCTCCCTATAAATTAAATTAACGCATAATGATATCAAGTGATCAAAAAATAGATTTTGACGTCCGATTTTCAAGATTTAAATTTAACCAAAATAATGTACTCGTAGATGGCAAATACATAGCTAGCATCATTTAAATATTTGTTGACAATCAGAATCGTTTGAGAGATAGAATAAAAGGTTTCTTGTACTCTTGGGTTTTGGAATCCCAACATTGTTCCCATCGCAAAACTTATGCAATGATTGGTGGACGATCGGACTTCCTAAAAGCAAGAGAGCGAGGACCTAAAATTGTAAAAAAAAAAAATGTCAATATCATGCCTTGTTTTAAAGCACTCGGATAAAATGACTTAAAGATTTCATTAGGTATTCATTTGGAATATTGATATGCTATGATCCTAATTTCTGATACTCTTACACAAAACAACGAAAATCAAACATTCGAATGTTCTGAGTCATCAACGGCACCTTATCTTTGTTCTGCGGTACTCTTTAAAAAATAACCCCACGTTTTAAAGAAATAAATGGCCAGAAAACTCGTCCTTCAAATGTCAATTAATTAAAATGACCATCTTGGCAACAATTCTCAAACCTCGGACTTCGGACTTCATAGAGTCCAAAGTCTGAGAGTTGTTGCCAGGACAATGGTCATTTTGATTTATCAATATTTGAACGACGAGTTTTCTACCCATTTATTTCAGAGTAGGACAGCGTTGATTTTAATTTCCAAATGTTCTCGTTACTGTGTCATCTATGTGATGTGTGTATAGCTCTGTAAGGGACAGAATCGAGTGTCAAACGCATTCCTTGAATACAAATTTAGGTTAAGTAAGAAAAGCTGTCTGAAGAAGAGCATGGACTTAGTAAATGTAAATTTAGCTATTTATGTACAAATGTATATATCACTAAAATCAGACATGCTGATATTTATTGTAAGTATTTGTGGCTTTGGTCGTATAGTCATATTCATTTGAGCTTGGGTTATGCTTAGAGGATTTTATGCACGCTTGCAAAGCTTTCCTAAAATTTCCTTTATTTATCCCCAGGAGGAAGTTTGCATTTAGGGTTTATTCCAAAAGAAGACTGGAATAACCCAGGCGTCAGCCACAGTGCAGTGCTGCAAAATGGCCAGGCGTATCATATCGCTAGGCCACGCTATCCCTTTTATGACAGATCAGCGTCTAATATGTTTAATGTGACTTTGAAATTCAGCAAAATGAATTCACTCTTCGAAATTGATCAACAAATGAGTGTTTTTCATAATTCAACATTCAACAGAAACATTCAGCTGGTCATCAATGGCGTAACTCCCCGATGTTGTAGTTGATCCACCGTCATCGTCTTCCTCATCCACACTCATATTCAACGGCAAGGACGACCGAGGTGGCCGAAGGAGTGGATACGAAACGTTTTTTGAGTAACTATTACCGTGGCTAGAATGGTGTTTTGAATTGAGATTCTGTCTGGCCAGGGGGTCTTCGTGATGCAAAGGCATTCCACCACAAAGGGATGGCTTATTTCGATAACTATTATCGTTACTAGTATACTGTAACAAATTGTTAGTGTTAAGTTGAGGCTGATGCCTGTAATTTTTATTATTATTACTACTACAATTCACATTGGTATTAGTATTGGGTCTTTTTGAGTACTGCCCTTGCAGCGAAGAGTCTGATGAAATATTTTGTTTCTGGACGGAATTGTCAGATGGTGTAGATGAACGAGGGAAACGAGACAAATCATTGGTCTCACTCACAGACTGAGATGGTTTGGGTGGTGGCACGGCTGGAGCCTGCACTTTCATCGGGTGGTTTGTGTAGTTACTGCTCTGGTTTTGAGGTACGGGTTGGAAATGGACGACGTGTGAATTTAAACGACGAGAGTCGTCAATGCTTTGATCGTCGAAGGAAAATCGAACTTTACCAGGAACTTTCTTGGGTTTGTCGAAGTATTTTTGTGATGCGTATGCCCTCTCGGCTCTGGATAGATCTCCAAAAGTGCTGAGACCTTTGGATTGAGATGATTCTGGACACATGACGTTAGGGGCTGAATTTGAAGTTGAGGGCGTCGTTGATGACATTTGGAATGGTTCTCTGGGTGGCACTTGAGGCGCAAATTTTGTAGGCACTGGCTTGGCTTGGAATGTGTTCATTGAACTCACTGGAGGGGAAAAGAAAAACGAAAAAGAAATTTACAATAAACTGTTTAGAAAGTAACGGACAGAAAACAAAACAACACAAAAAAAAAATCAACAAAAGAAACAAACACTTCTCCCCCCCCCCCCAAAAAAAAAAGAATCAGAAAAGCAAACAAGTAAACAAACAAATGAAAAACATGGTAGGTCTTAAACAGCTGAAAGGGTAGTTCACAATAAGAAAATACCCCCATCAAATACAATATATACACAATGTTTAGGTTGACGATATACAATCGCAAAACTATTTTGATTTGTGGTTCTTAATGTGCCGAGCTCTGAGTATTGGGCAAAATCAGCCAACTAGGATGTAATTCTTATCAATATGTCCTCGACACTAAAAAAAATTTGAGCATTTATATAGCGCAATATCCACTTAACGTGCTCAATGCGCTTTACAAGGGGTCCCTGGTCAACAGCAACATTTAACATGTAGGACGAGACATGACGCCTGTTAGGCGATATTACAATTTTTCGGACAAAGACAACGCTGTTAACGGCCAGGTACTCATTTTACACCTGAGTACGGTGAGAGAATGTGAGTAAAGAGTCTTTTCCAAGGACTCAACTATGCGCCGATCCGAAAGCGAGTGTCATACCACTAGACCACATAGCCGCACTAAAACAATTAAAAAGAACTCCCAGTTAATTATACAAAATTATGATTCTATTATGGTACTATTATAGTGATTTAAACATATTAATGTGAGCACGCTTTCGAAAAATCCGCGGACTTCCATCTTATTTCGTTTAGTCATACACAAAAGGAAAGTCCAGATCCAGAGTAGATGTTTATAACTGGATCTCTCTCTCTCTCTCTCTCTCTCTCTCTCTCTCTCTCTCTCTCTCACTCTCACTCACTCACTCTCTCTCCCTCCCTCCCTCTCTATGTGTGCTTTCTTTTTTTCTCTCTTGCCCTGTTATTATTATTATTTTTCTTAACTTTGAGGTTTCTGATGTTATAAAAAAATAATCAAGTCTACAGGTTTGTCACATGTTATTATTGGACAAGTAATGTCTTACCCCCGCTGTCCTCGACATCGCTGGCACCCCTTCCACTGTCACTGGTGGTCGTCTCCCCTGATGTATCACTTCGTATGTCTTCACTGGGCAATGGTTGGCGTCCCTAGAAACGACAGAAAAATATACAATGGAATTAATGGAGGTTATACTGTATATGTAAAAAAATAGTTTTATAACCTTTATCATAAGATTAAAGGAAATGGTATGCGGTAATATATATATATATATATATATATATATATATATATATATATATATATATCTCGTAATCAATTAGAACTCGTGTCAACTAGAACTAGAACATCCAGTAATATTGAATACCCAGTCTTGTTAGATTTGATAAAAAAAAAGAATACTTTGAGACAGACTAGCATCTTATCCAAAGGATTGCAAAAATACAATTTGTTGTACTTTTAATGCTACAGAAGCCTGTAAAAACTCCAGCTCCACGAGCCATGAGGACTTTAATGACTATTTGGCAAAACTCCATTGAGGATAAGTGTTGACAATTTCAAGAAAAATAACATAGTGCAAGTGAGATATTAAAAAAAATGCACTTAGTGATCCCTGCATTGTAAAAGTGTCACAAAAACTCGGGATTACAAACGATATTTAAAACCCCTCAGACAAAGGTTTCTGTAAATCGTCCATTAACTCCTTCAAATCTCGACATATTTTATTGTATGGCGTGTTGCCAGGCAAGAGAATGTGTGAATAAGAGATATGGCCTAGGACTGACAAGTTTATCTGCCCACGAGTTAGTTCAATGATGCCGGTGCTTTCTCTATAGATTAGCTGTTCAAATAAACACAAGTAGCGAGTTCCTATCTCCTGATTTATAAGAATAGTGGATAAGCCTGTCCAAGTAGCCGACTTAATCTCTTGCAAATCAGTACCCAGTGGATTAGAAATAGATAAAATAAGATAAACTGTCAATAAAAGTTTTGATCTATTGAATAAAGCGATCTTTGTTCAAATCATCAAAGAAACGTAGTAAAATTTGTTTAATGTTATTATTTTAATCTAAAGAATGGGTGAAGCAGCTATTTAAAAAAAAAAAAGTATATCTCGGTCCGATTGCATAGCTCACGAGGTCATCAGAAAGAGGGGCCTTTGATAATTCGCAATTTATATATATATATATATATATATATATATATATATATATATATATATATATATATTTCTTTTTTGTTTGTTTTTGTTGTAATGAGTTAGAGGCTTTACTCAATCAGATGTAAATGATTTTGTTTTCTCAAAAAATATTATGAACAATCATGAGTAATATATTTTTGTTCCAAAATTTGTTCAGAGTTTTGTTAAAAATATCATATTTCCCATCAAGATCAAGTCCTCCGCTTTTCTCTCTTGTATGCCTATTCCGTGCTTTAATTTGTCTTAGAGATTAATGAGATTCATTGACGAATAAAATAGCTTATAATTTACATTTTCAGCTACAGAAACCGAGAGAAACTTCATTTCTGTGAGCCCTATGTCTCTAATTTGTCGCTCACTTTATCTTGAATTCATTCTAATACACTATTGTCTTAATTGAAAGACTATCAAGTTGACAAAGGGATCAAAGGGGAGTCACTCTAGACAACCGTTTATCCATATCTCTCAATTAAACAAAGGCCAGTCGTTCCCCCGATGATCTTTAAATTCAATAAAATCTGACGTGTCGAATCTTGAAGTCAAATCTCACAGTAGGGCTCACACACCTCTATCCCCAATCAAACTCTGTGACGCAATCTTTTGATGACAATTTGGGGTGCGAACAATAGACCGGAGAGAGATTGGACGATCACACAATGAAGCGGAGCACGAAGTGGTGACTATTTATTGGGTGCTCGAGGCTTCAAATAGGGGTGTATGAGGGGAGACGGCGAGATATGGCTGGATGTAGAGATAACGTTAACGTAACTAGGTGTAAACTGTCGTCACCTGGGTGATTTCAAGGTTGCTATCTACTACTACCTGTGATAGGTTACTATGGATGATGATGGTGGCCTTGGGACTACTAGCTATGCAGGTTTTAATTTTGTGATGGCGTGAACAAGTGGGGGAGAAAAAAAAAAAGAAGGAAGAATTGTTCTATTTTATATTGAAGATCTGTGTTAAAGTATATAATAAATTTATCAGTAAAGAATGAGAAAAATAAGTGATAGATGGAACAGGGGATCTGAAATAGATGTATAAGAGAGAGAGAGAGAGAGAGAGAGAGAGAGAGAGAGAGAGAGAGAGAGAGAGAGAGAGAGAGCCAGAACACGTTTAATTAAAAATTACAATGTGATAGTGGTTATAACAATAAAAGTTCTCGTATAAAAAGTCACAAAAATAGTTTGACAATTAATTCATTTGATAAAATGTTTTTAAAAACTCGTTATCTAAACCAATTCACTCTAAATCAAGTGGCAGAGTAAAAATTGCATCTTATTGTGGTGGCAAGTCAATTTAAATCTATGCTAGATTTTTATTAGACCATGAAGAATCAGAACGTGAAAAGACTAAATATCAATGTGACTAAAATAATGTCCGCAGACTTTTCGACAAAACTAAAGTTAATGACAATCCAATGCGTGCTACAAAAGGAATACCCATCAGCTATTCGATGCTTATTGAAAACGATCCAAAAACCTGATACTGTAACAATAGGTAGGCGACAACAGCAGGTGATTGATCTTTGTCGGCGTCGTCTCATCACCTGGGAGAATACACCTGCTGTTTTTTTCTTCGTACAGGTAAGGAGTCGGGGACTCGGGTTTGTGCTTTTGATCTTTGGGCGGAAGGATTAAGATAACAATTGTGATTGTCTGTACTAATCCACTCAATCATGGGCTATTGTGTGAGTTGTGTAAGAGTCATTTGTTGTCTTGTTTATCTAACAGTTGTAGGTAGAGAGGTATATCTACATTCCTTGAATTCGGTTTCTCTCTTTTCACGTCTGTCTCCATGCCTCCATCCGTCTCTCCCCCCCCCCCCTCTCTCTTTGTCTCTCGCTCTCTCTATCTAGGCACCCCCCCCCTCCCCCCCAAAAGAAAAAAAAATCCGAAACAATAGAAAACAAAGGAGAACAAAACAAAACCAAAATTCAATTTAAGAGATTTTACTGAAATGTTGGTCTCGTAATAATTCAACGCCCAGTGCATGGAATCTCATTTTATGATTCCTTCTTTCCAAATTGTCTGATCTGGTATCCATCACTTCTTGTTTGTGTTTGTGTGTTTGTATGAGTGTGTGTGTGTATTTGTGTGGTCTATTTATAGCTCGTCTGCATGCCACTACCACTCTCAACCACTGATTCATGATGTCCATTTATAAATCATGTATCTTCCTCAAGGTCTGCCATTATTCTACCGCCCTATGAATTGATCAATAACATGAACATGATAATGAAAAATAAGAGCATCCTCAGTGAGGCCTTGAACATTGCTAGCTACTGGCGCTGATACTGGCGCTGATACTGGCGCTGATACTGGCGCTGATACTGGCGCGAGAAATAATACAATTGTAAAGGCAAATAATAATAATAATAATAATAATAATAATAATAATAATAATAATAATAATAATAATAATAATAATTATTATTATTATTATTATTATCATCATCATCATCGTCATTATTTTTACTATTATTATTATTATTATTATTATTATTATTATTATTATTATTATTATTATTATTATTATTATTATTATTATTATTATTATTATGATGGTGATGATGATGATGATGATGATGATGATGATGATGATGATGATGATGATGATGATGCGTTAGCACCAGTATTTGAAGGAACTGTGACTTATTAAAGCGTACATATTGCTTAAAATCTGATGTGTAGGTTAGAGCCAGAAAAATAATCCCAAGAAAGAAAAAAAACAACTTGCAATAATAGTAATCAAAGCTGTGCCCACACACAACGCGTAGAGCTGTATTTGACAATAGCGCGTAGTAGGTTTTGATTTCAGAAGTTCTCCTCAGACACTCGGACAAATCTATGCGATAACCCCATCACTATTAATTATCTATTCATTGTCTGATACGGCCTAATAAACCATTCTCTTTTACAAATTAAAAGTCAAATCATGAAAATAAAGTTTACGCAATTCTTTTTTTTATTTCACAATGCTCCTTTTCTATTTGAAATAAAGTCTATAGTCTGTTTAGTTAATGAAAAATATTGTAAATTATAATTGATTTGATAATGGGGTTTCAATGATCTTTAATTTAAGAATAGAAGGAAAACAAAAAACAAAAAACAAAACAAAACTGAATCCCAACTTGATAAATGTTGTCTGATTAATATGTTGGACTAAAGATGATCCATAAAATGGAAATGAAACATATTTGATTAAACCTGTGTTGAAATTCTATTTTATTTTTCGTTAGAAATTCATTTCTTACCTCTGTATAGGAGTGGAAGTGTTGACCGCTGTGTTTATTTACATAATCCTGAGTCATGGCGGATCGTTGTGTAAATGTAACATTTCCGTTGCCAAGGTGACTATCAAAAGAAATATTCGGGTCAAGGTCGTTGCCTCTCTCCTGATCAAATCCAGCTTCTTTGTCAGCAAGGTGGTCTAACTTAAAACCCAGAGCTGTTTGTGCTTGAAGGTCGGATCTTACTTTACCACTCTCGGTGAGGTAACTGCTTTCTTTCGACTTTCTAGCAGGCGGAGGATTCATCCTTGAATCTGATTGTCGGAGTTTTAAGATGATGGCGATGACGATTATAGCGATGACGATTGTAATGCCAGAGATGACACCAGCGATAATGACGTATTTTTGTTCCATGTCAGATTCGCCTCCTAACATGGTGGCGTTTGTGAAGTCAATTCGTATCTTGAGATAAGCCTCTGTATACATTCTAGGATTCCCACCATCTTGAATTAAGATGGTCAATCTATAAAATGTATCACGAAACGTTGTGAGCCTTTTAGAGACAAATACAGTTCCTGTAGAGTTGTCGATGCTAAACACTTTGTGTACATTTCCTTCTACAATCAAATACATGAGTTTGCCGTTTTTACCGATATCGCCGTCTTCTGCTTTCGCTTTAGCCACGAAACTGCCTGGAGAAAGATTCGCGCTGATGATGACCGTTCCGTTTGAAGATGTAGGGAAGATGACTTCAGGCTTATGGTCATTACTGTCAAGGACAGTTAAAGTCAAAGTGGCTGTGCTACTAAGAGGAGGAATGCCTTTATCTTGTGCTGAAACTGTGATGAAATAATAAGGCACTGTCTCTCGGTCGAGTTCTTTCTTCGTTGTGATGACACCCTCTCGAGACACCGCGAATGAATTGGAGGGGTCGGACAGCAAAGAGAATACAACTTGACCATTTTCCCCTTTGTCCTTGTCCGTGGCGACGATGTTGCTCACATATGATCCAGGCCTGCTATTTTCACGTGCTGAGTACTCCGTTCGAATAATCTCGGGCAAGTTGTCATTGATATCTTCGATAATAACATTAACCATAACGCTACCAGTTTTGGGCTTCTCCCCTTTGTCAATTCCAAGAACCGTCAGCTTTAACGTTGGTCCCGATTCTCTGTCAACTACATCTATCAGAGAAATCCATCCAGTGAAGGGATTTATAGAGAAGGAGTTACTAGAGTTTGTCGATAGCTGGTACATAACCTCACTGTTTAAGCCTTCATCTCTGTCAGATGCAGATACACGTAAAACGTTTGGTGCCGTTGCATGACCTTCTGAAACAGAAACTGTATACTCAGATTTTAAAAATACAGGAGTATTGTCGTTGACGTCAGACACTAAAACAGTAAAATTTGCAAATGATGAAAGACTAGGCTGACCTTTGTCAGAACATTTAAGTTTCACTTTGATTTCGCTATGTTCTTCTCTGTCTAACTTCGATTTTATTTCAATACTATAACCAACATCCTCCAAAGATTGCAAGACAAAATGGCTGTTCATGGAGACACACTCTACGACACCGTTTTCACCCTCATCGTTGTCTAGATATTTTAGCGTTCCGACAAAACTCCCAATAGCAATGTCTTCGGAAAGAAGCGTTGTTTTCTTAAAGAGAGGATCGGCTAAGGTCAAGGACAATCTGGGTGGAGTATTTCCAGCATCCACGATATTAAGGATAAGCACAGCTTGAGACGCTCTAGGAGAACCGCCTTTGTCTTTAGCTTCTACGACAGCTTGGAATTTTTTATTTGATTCATATTCTAATCCAGATTTAACAGTTATCTCCCCCGAACTCGAGTTGAGTGAAAATAGTTGTAGCACTTTGTTTGAAGTGAGAGAGCTAAACGAATACACAACTTCGCCATTTTCACCGGCGTCTAAATCAACGGCTTTGATCCTTCCGACAAGATCGTCGGGGCTTAAATTCTCTTTCACCGTAAAATTATAAACATTTTGAACAAATTCTGGGTCGTGGTCATTTACATCCGTGACAGTAATATCCACTGTCAAAGTACCGGTAAGAGCACTGCTCGTATTTCCGTCTTTTGCATAAATACGAAGCTGGTAAGCGCTTTCACTTTCCCTGTCGAGTTTATTTAAAAGAACTATTTTCAAGACAGAGACATCAAGGAGTTTCTCCTCTCTTAGACCAAAAACATCGCTGTCGTCCATCCAGTACGTAATAACAGTATCTAACCCCGTGTCTCGATCAATGGCACCGGAAATAGAAATCTCACTATTAACCGGTGATGCTTCTGAGACACTGAGAGGCAACCTCCGGCTTTGAAACGATGGAGGATTGTCATTTTTGTCCTCGATTTCCACGACGACATTGAGAAGACGAATAACTGTGACGTCAGAGGTTACTGTTACGTCAAATTCAAGTGAACACGTGACCGTAGTTGAGTCACAAACTTGTTCTCTGTTAATCATGGCGTTAGTGAATAGAGCTCCAGTCATGCTGTTGATGGTGAAAAGAGACGATATCCGGAGTCCATCGGAGCTGAGGATTTGATATCGAAGACCTCGAAAAACCTCAGGGCTCACATCATTCTCAATTCCGCTTTTGGCTGCTACGTTACCAATCAACGTGTCGGTGGGTTGTTCTTCCATTAACTTGAAGACGATTTTGCTGCTCTGAGAAGAGGCCGGGTTGGGCATCAAAGCAAGTATGATCGTGATTGTGAAGAGAAGAAAAACTTGCTCAACACATGCCATCTCTTTGCGATTCATACTTGGTCTCATTTTCTCTATATCGTTGTTACATTTACTTCAGAGTCATGGACACAAAACGTCTCATAGTTGCTTTACTTTCCCCCCTCCTGTGTGAGGTTCTCTGTGGATGAAAAATAAAAGAAAGTATTAACATATTTTCAAATTTTGAGGAAGGAAAATGTTGACATGGAAATTCAAAGTAATGTATGAATGATGCAGCAAATTAGTAAATACTACGGGGGCTCCTGTCTCGGGATAAAATGTCCCAATTTTTTCAAGTCAATCGTGATTCTGCAATAGAAATCACTTCACAATTCAATTTATATTGGTTTTGAAAGCGGCAGTCAGACAAAGGGTCTAAAAATAAAGTTCTCCAGACATCTCACGTGGAGAGTTTGCTGTACCGTATATCATTTGGGAAATCTTCCCGATATATGCCATTAAACCCACTAAAACGATCCTGTGAAGTATATCAGCTATCAGAATATGCTGCTTGTAGCTTTAATCCAAGTAAAAATGTAAGGGAAGAAAATTTCAATTAAAAAAAAAATAACATAACAGATGATATTTAAAGCTGTGGTTTTTCGCCTTTATCATTCGATGATTAAACTTATTAAAAAATTATGTATTATTATATTGTTCATGCACTATTCCAGTTTTATTACATATTTAATAATCAATTTTGCTAAAGAGGAAATCCGAAACATTGACACTCATCTGTAGATTGTATTATTTGAAGTTTGACATTTGCATCCAAAATTGAAAAAAAAATGCGTTTGGTGGACGTTAGCATAATATGATTATCTTCAACCCTCGAGGTAGTTAAACTATGCATAAACTATTCCGATATAAACGATTGACTTATCTCTAATTTCCGGCACACATATTATAGTATAATGTACATACTACAATTCCCTGATAAAAATGGCATTTTAAGACGTATTATGGTTTTCACATTCCGGATTGAACTGTTCTGCTTGGGCATTCCATTTGGCAGACCGATTCACCCCAGTGAGAAACGAATACTGTCAACATTCAGGAGGGACAAGAGGAGCAGGTAAAATGTCTGGTCTAGACACTTCGAGGGATTGGATGTTGACACGCCATTGCAATGGGTAAAACCTTGGACCTGCCAACCACACAGGCCAGGGGAGACTTGAAGAAGATGACATTAGTCATTAGACAGCAACGTGATCGTTTACGTTCCGCCGTTTAGATTAAACCCCCAAAAAGAATTGGAGTTCTCTAGTCTATTATTGCTGGGTGACGTAGAACATGGCGATACACACAGACACACACACACACACACACACATACACACACAGACTGCATATGGGAGACAGAGAGAGATTTAGAAGAGAGAGAGCGAGAGAGAGAGAGAGAGAGAGGGGGGTGGAGAGAGAGGGGAGAGAGAGAGGAAAAAAAGAGAGAGAGAGAAAGAGAGAGAGAGAGAAAGAGAGAGAGAGAGAAAGAAAGAAAGAAAGAAAGAGAGAGAGAGAGAGAGAGAGAGAGAGAGAAAGAGAGAGAGAGAGGGTGGGGAGGTGATATTCCTGTAAATGATTCAGAAATATGGAATGAGAATGTAAAT
>NC_088363.1:79090095-79127595 GCF_034508935.2 Berghia stephanieae
ATGACCCATAGCGCGCACATGCGCAATAAAACTTTTCGGTGGTTGGCCACAGCGTGCAAATTCGGGTAAATAAGTCTTTTTTTCAGGACAGAAATAATCGGCGCAAGATGATGCGGTTAGAGTCTGTAAGTGCATAGCGGCTGTAAATCGGTGGAAAGAGAGCTTTAAGGATAAAAAGATTGTATTTTGGTTTTAGCAATGTCACTGCCACTGTCACCGTGAACGTTATGATTTTATTGGAAAGACCTAAAAACTGCATTCTGGTATTAATATAGCAAAGATTCGAATTATACCTCTCAACTCCTTTTTCTGATTCCCATACGTATATAAAGCTTTACATTTCATTCCCGCTATTTATATAGTCATTACCTATCTTTTCGCGAAACACTCCAGTAAACCGTATCACGTAGCTTCCAGCAAATTATATGTGACGTTTGTACATTTAAAACTAGATAGCTTAGTGGACAGAACATTTTATTTGTTGTGTAAAAGTCACAAGCAGATCCTTCTCACTGAGAATAGAGCTGATGTTTATTTACTGTTAAGGTGTGAATTTCAAAAGACGTCTCTTATCATCTAGCATCGTCTCTCTCTCTCTCTCTCTCTCTTTCTCTCTCTCTCTCTCTCTCTCTCTCTCTCTCTCTCTCTCTCTCTTTCTCTCTCTCTCACCACTTCTTATTTTTCGTTTGTAAATTTTTTTTGTCAATTTCAGAAACGTCTCGAGGCATCATCCCCCTATCTGTTGTTCTAATACAACCCCGTCTTCTGTTCCCAACATTCAATCGTCAAAATGTTGTCTTTCTCATTGACCTTAAGTGTCAGGCAAACAGAACCGTGTCTCGGTCAACTGAGCCGAGTGCCGGACAAATACTCCCCTTCTCCTTCCAACGGGGCACACGGCAAGTGCAGGGCAAATATGACAATACTCTACAACGGTCGCATCTTTAGAAGTGTTGGACGTGATTAGCTTCCGATCGGTCTTTAAAGCCACAATACAATAAAATAATAGATAAGCATTTACCTGTGCAGCATAAATTTAAATATTGTCACTATGATAAATGAAGCTCTTCATAAACCTGAATAATAGGTATTCTAAATCTTACTAGTTGATAAAGCAATTATTAACATTAACTGATGTATATATAGGCTAGAAAAATGAGGTTTTCATATCCCAAATTATGATAAACCATATTGCTGTACACCTTAGACCAATGGATTAGAGCAACATATTATTTATACAGGTGGAAGGAAATCCCCTTTTTGACGTACGGCTATCCTATTAATATGTTTGTTGTTACACATATCTATCTCTTTGTACATCAAACCCAAAGAGTTCCATACCTAGCAGGTGTCATGTATGTATTTGTAACAGACCATAGTATAATTAAAACAAAGTGACAGAATAATCGATAACACCATCATTTGAATTTCAAATACTGTACGGACATCTGAGGCTGGGATAACACGTAGATTGTATGCCTATCAATGCTATGATAAAGTAGATACGTTCTTCAAACTGCCGATGTCATATTATGTGACCCATCGTCTCAAAACGGTGTTTTGTCGGGCTGGCTTTGATGCTAGAAATGGGATTTATGATTTGATTAAGAAGCCCGAATTATAGATATTATCTTATTTGGGAGATTTTTTTCTTCTCTTTTTTTTTTTTAGGTGAATTTTCACCGGCACATTTCGTGAGCTGGAATTTAATAGTAGGAGGGGAGGGGGGGGGGGTGCGAAGAGATTCTGAAAATTAAATAGACAGGGGGCGGGGAGGGGGATGGAAATGGAAGGGGGGGGGGGGCGTCTATTTGATACAGTTGAGTATCTCATCATCAATCGTTCGGATATCATTCTGAGCCGTATTTTAACAGGGGCAAATAGTGACGAAGGAGTTAAACTACATAATATATGTATTTTGATAATAAGATGATTGAGTTAAGTCTAGTTTTGAGAACCAACATAAAGCTAGGTGTTAAAGCAATACATTCTGTCATTACTTTTCGCGAAGTCCCAGGTTTGAGAGTTTTCGCTGAGATGATAGTTATTTACATGGATTGATATACTTTGAGGGACGAGTTTTCTGGTCAAATTTTTAAATACATGTCCCTCCCCCCCCCCCCACCCCTTCCAGAATATTCAGTAAACTGGTTAAATAACTTTCACTTGATTCATTTTTACAGAATATTTTTTCGACACGTCAATAACAAAATAGGACATTGATATGTAATTACATATAATATGTTTCTGATTGAAAATACAAAGGTTTAAATAAAAATTAAAGCTTTACATCCTCTCCTTATCAGCTATTTTCGTATTTTTTTTTTTAGAGGTAATACTTATCAATCCAATATAACAATTGAAATTTGGTCTATCTTAAGAGCAACTGACACACATTATACATGATTTTGTTTCGAAAACAACAAAACAAACATTCTTCTAAAGACAGTGTGAAGTTATGATAATTGTCACAAAGATTTATCTTCAAATAATGTGATAGTTGTAAAAATATATCAATTAAAAAAAAAAAGACTTGTAAAGAGAAACGCGTATTTTGTAAGGAAAACAATTTCATTTCCAAAAAGAAAAAAGAAAAAAAAAGTGTAACCTGGGACTTAAGGAATATCTCGCGAGAGGTTTTTTTTGTTTTTGTTTTTTGCCAGATGGCGGTCAAAAATTAAATCGATCGATTTTTGAAGGACGAATTTCCTGGCCAAAATCGTAAATACGTGCTTTTCCAGAATATAACAATTAACTGATTAGAACACCGTACATAATCTTCCATCATTTTCGCTTTTTTTTTTTTTTTAGATTGGTAACATTTTTACGTTTAAAAATACGTAGTTTTCGTAAAAGTTGGCATCTCTGCTGAAATCCGAGATTTCTTTGAAAGTTGATAGTTTGACAAATTTTGGATCTTCTTAGTCTATCGATAAATTAGGAAGAATAATTTAACTGCTAATTTTTTGAAAAAAAAAGTGTTTTGTAAGTGCACGGGAGTGAATTGTTGACCAATGTTTTTATATGCACCAGTCCGTGTGATCTTCCAGATTAGATTACTAAATCATATCAATACAGACCAAGTTTCCTCCTCGTCCATATCGTACATGGATCGATTTCATCGTAAGGCTCCAGAAACGATATAAAAGATGGCGACTTTGGCTTACCTGGACAATAAATCTGACAGATTAAATGGCTTTAACCAGATAACTTTGTACTCAGGAAAGATACGTATTTTAAAATTTGGCCAGACAGACATCAAATATTGGCAAAAACTCTCAAACCTGGGAAACCTGGGACTTAAGGAATATCTCGCGAGGTCCCACATTTGAGAGTTTTTTTTGTTTTTGTTTTGTTTTTGCCAGATGACGGTCATAATTTAAATCGATCGATTTTTGAAGGACGAATTTCCTGGCCAAATTCGTAAATACGTGCTTTTCCAGAATATGACAGTTAACTGATTAATGCGAAGGCGACGTCATGTTTTTCATGGCGGTCTGTAGTCTATGCCGTTAAACAGCGATATGAGTTTATTGAAATAAAACTCTCCAGAATAATCCGCCAATTAATACCTACGTTTACGCCAGTCGAAAAAAAAATGAAATCTATGCTAGATATATCGATAATAGCAACAACAACAACAGCAATCATAAAAACAACAACAGCAATAAAAACAGCACAACAACAACAGCACCAGCAATAACAGCGACAGTAATAACAACATTAAAGTTTAAGAGAGAGAGAGAGAGAGAGAGAGAGAGAGAGAGAGAGAGAGAGAGAGAGTGTGTGTGTGTGTGTGAGAGAGAGAGAGAGAGAGAGAGAGAGAGAGAGAGAGAGAGAAGAGAAAAAGAAAAAGGAAACAAAACAACCCCCCAACCCAAAAAACAAAACAAAAAAAAAAAACAACAAACAAACAAAAGACCAACAAACCAACCCATGATATTATCATCTATAAGGCCTGATCATATAAATGTAGATAAAAAGGATAATAGCAGAGATTTTTAAAGTGTACAAACAGATGTGTCGATACGTTTTATCAAAATCAGACAATGCAAAAATGCAATATTATTAAAAGTGAGAGGTTTTATAAGGCGGAATATTCACAAATGCGCTCAAAACGTTTTACACGGCGTCAAAAGTCAACAACAACATAATTAACACATGTAGGACGAGACGCGCTATTACATTTGTTGACAGATGCAATGCTGTTACCGACTGCGTAGTCATTTTATACTTGAGTATGGTGAGTGTTTTCTCACTCATATTTTGCGACACTCACATCGGGAGTCGAACTGACACTGACACAATAATAGGCTAAAAAAAAAAAATCAGCTTGTCGATTCGTCTGTATTGGAAGACAATGGCGTATTTTTCTGCCTGGTCAAGTCTGTTGTTGAATGGTAGTGTCTGTTGTGGCTGAACAGGCTTATTTGGGAGAGGCAGATCCTTTTGCAATTTTGCCACAAAATATAGCCTCACAAATACTAATCCGATGTCACGTTTTATGTCTTCTATCATTTGATTACTTATTTCATTACAAATGGCTGACTACGAACAGTACCTGACATATATTTAATTATTCTATTGTCATTTATTTCTATCAAGTACTAATCTAACGTCCATCGATTCAACTGGACTGTGTGGTCAATAAAACCACCAGATGTTGCTCTCACTTCTCGTAAGAGTTAATAACGAACGGGGTCCAGCAGGAACGTGTGTTATAAATTAAATTAAAATAACAAGTGCAACTGACCAGTCACCAACCGTAGGTACATAATATCAGTTTTATCAAACAATATATTGATAAGATATTATAACAATTTCTTCTTTCAAATTAAAGACATTAACTTTGTACTAGTCATTCTGAGCCATTAGATCAATGAAACCGGAGTTTTTCCCGGTTTCTATAGGGTGAAACGGATGATAAAGATTGTCTACTATCTTTTGGATATGACTCTAGTCTGTCGCAAAGTACTTTCCGTCTGATATAACAGACCCAGCTACCCAATCACTACGGGGTGACAAGAGGGTCAGAATAAAATATCGACTTCACTCGAGATCGATCTCGGTCCCACTGGGTGTGAAGCGAGTGCTCTTCCATCTGAGCCATTGGGACTCCCAGTTTTACTTTGTACATTGTGCCAAATGGAACACGCTTTGCAGATGTGGTCTAATGCTCTTTTTTTTAAAGCGGACATATTATACTCTTTTCGTTTAGGTTCAATTCCCAATACCTACCATATCCACATCCATGCTCAATCCCAATTATTTCGGAAACACAACCCTTTCATTAAAATGTGAAAAAGTCGATTATGACTGGATTGGTATATAATATACATACACGTCAAAACGATAAAAACAATCAACTTCAAATAATGACAGAAAAATTACCAATCTTCTCGTCGGTCGTTTTACAATAACACAGTTATTGAACTGTCAACCTAAATAAATAACAATCTACTTACGGGAAAAGAAATGTCAGTTACCTGGTATATACAGCTAAAAAAAAAAAAAAGAAAAAAAAAAAGAAAAAAAAAAGTTGTACCATAATAAAAAAAAGTGAATCATTTTGTTACTAGATTTTTTATTTGGTTTGGTTTCTGTGGTGTACTGGTAGCATGTCTGACCGGCAATCAGAAGGTCTGAGGTTCGATCCCCAGTTGACGTCGACTGCTTTTTTGGGATGGTTTTTTTTTTTTCCTTTGTCTGGTACCTTTCATACACACTTGTTCAGTTCTTTATCTTACACCGGTGCCTAGTCCCTAGATTCTGAATTTGATATTTCTAGCTTTTTATTTACCCGTATCATACCCTTTAAAATGTGAAACTATCCAACATACACACTTGTTCAGTTTTTTTATCTTTAAAAAGTGGTACCGGGTAAAACTGTGTGACAGAAACCAAGAAGTTTATCAAAATAAATAAATTAATTAATTTAAAAAATGAAATTTAAAAAGAAAATTAATTACATGGTGTCACTCAAACTTACGGCATTCAAAACAGTAAATCAGTGACACGAGTGTGTATGGGTGATTTAAAAGTTACGGAAGGGGCAATCCGAAACGTTCACACCAATTGCTTTGTCTTTATGAATTATGATCTTTTTCTTTTTCATTGTTCTCCACTAATAATAGTAGTCCTTCCGAGCCAAGGGCCCACGGAATCGGAGTTTATCCCGGTTTGTGAAGCGTGAAACGGACAATAGCAATTACTTGCTACCCTTTGGATAGGACGCTAGTCTATCGCAAAGCACTTTCCTCCAGATCTAACAGAACCGACCACCCCAATCACTGCTGGGTGGACAGGGGGGTCAGACAAAATCTCGATTGCACCCGGATTCGATCTCGGTCCCTTTGCGTGTTAACGAGTGCTCTACCAACTGATCTATCGGGACCCCCCCCCCCCAACACACACACACTTATAATAGAGATAGATGAAATGATTGATACTGACTCTAATAATAAATGTCAACATACAACTGAAATAATTGAATACACTATCTACCGGAGGAATCAAATTAACTTGATTACAGGACAAAAAACCTCGTAAACCAATGGACAACCCAATTTCGACACAATGGAAAACTTGCAGTAAAAAATTATATGTACTACCCAGCTGCCAGCAGCGTGTTCATTTCACAACTTCACTTCAATTATTTTGTTGTACATTTATTGATTTCACGGTCTATGTTATCAGGATGGGATCAGAGTGTTAAGAATGGCCTCATGGCATTAAAGCCAAAATGTTATTGGTAAAATTATAGGAGATGCGAAGCGCATAAATTTACTTTTATCTATTCTATCTGTAATTTTTAAATATTTTTTTTTGTAATTGGGTTAGTTGGGGGGTCAAAATTGTTCCCAAAGCTTATATTAAAGTTTTTTCTGTTTGTTTTTTGTCCAACGAGCAAAGACTTTCTGGCAAATCTAAAGTTTATAAAACTATTTTTACAGGTTGATTTACCAGTAACTTGCAAACCTTTAAATTAATGGTAATTCTATCACTCGTTGACTCAAATGATTATTTAGAAAATCTGTTACAGGCGTAATAATCGGTCAATTGTCATTCATCTGGAATCGTCATATGACCGCTCTGTTGCCACATTCATTTGCGCGCCCCTACAGACGTTATTATAACTGGACCGATTTCTATCGTTGGTGGCTCAAAAGGTTCGTCTCGATCTATCTTAATCTCCACAAGGCGTTGGTATAATAATTAAAATAGATGAGTGCCTCTACGTAATTGCCTTTGTCTCTTGCGCGTTCTCCACTAGCAATATAAAAAGACAAAATATTAGATTTTCTTTTTCTTCTTGCTTTCTATTGAAATTGCCTCTATATTTTTGAGTGGCATTGCACAATAAAAAAGTTATCCGCATTTTGTGTATTGCTTAAATTGATTAATTGCCAGACTATCTAAAATGTTCAAGAAAAATAAAGACATTTATGGCATTTGATGAAAAAATGAAAAGAGAAGCAACTAACGATTTCTAAAAAATGACAGAACTGCATGATGCATTTTAAAACAAACCAGTGTTTAATAGCTTTAGGAACAACTGAATAATTAATTTTACTTTTCAGCAAAGGAATAGGGTGAGATAATGAAATCACCAAAGCAAATTAAGAAAAGAAAAGAAAATGATAAGAAAAGAAAACAAAAAAATAAACAGACGTGAGAGTGAGACATCTACCAAGCGTGAAGACCAGACAAAGGGGTGGACAACTCCCAAAGCCATGAATTATTGACATTACACGACTCAGACCACCAACATTTTTTTTTGGTGTATAATGAAAACTTTCACCGTCATGACGTATATTGTAAAGAAACAAGGAAACGACATCTAATATTTGTGTAGAACGCAACTTGGCGTGTCTGAACCGAATAAAATCAAAACAATGATCTAAATAGGTTTATAACCAAACTTGAACATTTTCACAAAAGAACGCGAGAATCCAACGGGATTTCAAACAAAAGCGAATGGAGTCGATACTCAATGAAGCGTGCATCGTTTGTTTTCCTGTCGCGACCTGGTCCGTAATGGGTTTTGAACCATTTTCAATTATTGATTTTCAAACTATTGAATGCGTTTCTCACTTCATCGAATGTGCTTTTCACCTCTTTAAAAAAATATTGAACATGTTTCTCGCTTTATCGAGTTTGTTTTTCATCTCCTCTTTTTTTGTTGTTTAATTATCGAACGCCATCGGCTGTACATTTTACTTTTTTTCTTCTTATCCCTTTCTCCTCTTCCCCACCCCACCTTCTTTAGTTTATATAATGCGATTTCTCTATATTATTATTTTTTGTTTCCAGAGATGTCAAAATTCAACAAACATCTTTTTTTTCTTCTCTCTCTTCTTTCTCACATTATCATCCGTCAGACTTCCTCGTGGAAATTAATAAATAAAGAATCAGCGTTGATATTCAATGCAATTTATTGCACAATGTTCGATGATCAAGTCATTGATTTCTATTATTGATCCTGTTTTAAGTTTAATCAATTTTGCAAGCTCGCCAGCTTTCAAAAACAAATATTAAAATCATTGCAGCCATAAAAGTATTGAAAGCAATAATGGGATGTTACTACAAGAAACAATACCTTAGTTTTATGATGACTTGCAACATCGTCTGCCATCTAAATTATACAAAAGCTAAGAGCTGCGAATCCTCGCAAAAATGGCATATACCGGTTTCTGCGGTTTGAAAATGACAGCAAATTTTGTATTGCTTCCATATTTGTCTCTTACGCCCTTCCGCCACGACATCCATAAAACATTGTCGCCTAGGCATTCCACGAAGGAATTAGAGATAATTCATCAAACAAGATGTCTGATGTCAACAGGAACCACCCATGTTGTCCAAAATGAGCAAATTGGGAGTTAATAATCTTGTCCAAGGAAAAAACACGAAAGTGTCTGAAGCGGGGCTCGAACCCGGGACCTTCCGGGTCATAATGCAATGCCTTAATCACGAACAACTACTTGACTATAATATTATTGTCGATGCTGATTGGACCTGTGTGGTGATGGGGAAAGACAAGAAAAACAAACGTGTTGCTCCCAAGTAAGGGCTCAAATGTAAGAGTTGAATGATAAATGAAAGTAAGAGAAAGAAATTATAATACACGCTACTGTAATAAGAAGGTGTGTTAATTATTTGTATTAGAGCGAATATAAATCTTAAATCATTGGCATTTTGCGATGAAATTGAAAAAGAAATCGTCTTCATAATTGTTTTTATGAATCGCCATTTTATGTAGAAAAATGTGATACTGCACATAGTTACCACTCCCTCCCCCCTTCCTCTCTTTCTGTTGCTTTATCAATTTTAATTTATTAGTGTTACTTTTGTTTTTACCTGATGCTGAAGCCCATTTCCTCTTGTACCCAACCCTATGTTAGATTAAAATGCAATTTAAAAATCCATAGTGGGAGCTCACGCACCATCAGCCATCACCAACCATCGTTAACAACAACCCCGTTCTTTGACATGCCCTCGTAATTATTCAGGGATTGTTTTAATGCACCCATGTCCTGATTGTCATCACATCACGACGGAACAGCCTCTGCAATTACCTTTAAAATGCCCACGGCATGCAGGGAACCGTAGCCAGGCCATTCTAGCCGATATCAAATACAATACGAAACCTTAGTTCAGAGAGAGAAGACCACTTAAACTTAAAAAATGAACTCATCGATCGTTCATAACGCTATTGATTTACTCCCCTTGTAAAAAGGGAAGACAATGAAGAATTTTAGATTTTGAAAAACAAACAAAAAAACAAAACAAACATTGTACTCGTAACTCACTGTCGATTTTGAAATTGTGAAATGCAATGAGATTCTTTACTTTTAAGATTTTTTTTTAAAGTTAAACTTTTTTAATTTAAAAAATGCAGAAAAAAAATTGATGTACGTTAATGTGCTCAAAGTTTGTAAAATGAATCTTCTCGGCCACAACCCATTGGCTCATCTTATAGAAAGAATAACGACTAAGGCTTTTGGAGATGAATAAATACAAGTAAATTTAGATTTATATGTCACGTAAACTTCAAAATTCTTTATGAAGACTTTAAACAGACTAATATCTTAATAATAATATTCTTCTATTCATTAGGCGAAGATAACTTCATTGTTTGTATCGCATGTTCCTATTATTTTTCATTTAAAAATGTATAGTTAAAAAAAAATAATTTATATTTTCAATCGACTGGAGACCAAACAACGTTCCAAATGAACATTTTACAAAATATCTTAAATCAAAGAAAATCTCTTGTATTCATTTCTGATGTAATCGCAAGATAAATTTCGTATTCACTCTTGCTGGCTGTCCCGAAATACCGGTGTAGAAAGACTCATTTATTGCGTGTTTTCAAATGAATCATTTACTGTATTTATAATTGTATAAAAGGTTCTTTAGAAAGTTATCGATTATATTTTTTAAATCAATGATTTATTAATGACTCGATGAAACATCAGCTACGCAATTCAATAACGTGATGAGAATGCAACAATTAACAAAGGAAAACAATGGTGTGGCATTCGCGTAAGTTATGGTTATAAAACAAACGATGGTAAAGTTATAACGAGTACATTTAATACGTTATCAATTGAGAAAATGTTGTACTTTGTGTTCTACTAAGCGCGTTTGTCGTCGTCGTCATCATCATCATCATCATCATTATCATCATCATCATCATCATCATCATCATCATCATCATCATCATCATCATCATCATTATCACCGTGATCATCTTCATTATATCGATGATCATCATTGTCGTCACACCACCACCACCACCACCTCATCTGATTCTCCTCCAGCAGAATTAGTCATTTGATTGGGCGTCCGAAAAGCAAGACAAATTATTGTGTAAAGTTAATGAAAGTGTGACTGTATTATGTAAAACATAACCCATCATTTTAATGACAAACAGCAGAATTAGTCATTCGAATGTCCCATGTCCGACAAACATGACAAATAGGGAAGAAAAATTGTGACATCAAACCCTCTTCTGTTTTGGTTCCTAAATCATTGGGAGTGTATATTGTGTAACCAGTCCCTCTGAGTTCTAATAATGAATAGGTTACATAAAGGTGGCATAACTATTTCAGTAGCAGGATGTCTAGGCAGATTCTTGTGATTACGGAGTGTAAAAGAGCGAGGATGGATGATCTTTATCGACGACCAGCATATATTTAAACTTGAAAATAATAATATACCACCACTCTGACACCGTGCGCTGTCTTACACAAGTCCTCTGAAAGAGTGGTTTTTGCACTTCCAATGAAAAAAAAAAAAAAAAAGAAAGAGGAACCAATTTTTTTAACATCAGTGTTCTTCTCTATTGTGTCAGGATATATGGAGATGTGCATGTAGCATGTAACTAACCATTTTAAAATGACAAATAGCATCTGACCGGACATTATATTCATTATATAATATCGTATTTATTTCCAAAGCCCTAGGGTTTCCCATGTAATTACTGGACTTTGTCTACTAGTAAATACATACACTTACTAATAACTCACACTATACAAAGGATGTCATAAGCCACGGTTGGTTTACTTAAATACCCTGTAAAATGGTAGTTAGTCACCGCGGGTAGGGAAAGAAAACAGCTTTAGGTAGTCTTCTTTCTTAAAATAGAAAAAAAAGAAAGAAAACGGGCTCTGTGAAGAAGACAGTTGGTTGTTGATCAATACAATAGATCAAAGAGTCTGGCCAGTGGCGCATATTGGACTGGTAATAATAATAATAATAATAATAATAATAATAATAATAATAATAATAATAATAATAATAATAATAATAATAATAGTGATAATACCCATAATGTTGAAGTTATGAATAGTATTAGAGATTGGACAATATAAATGTTGTAAGAAGTTGATGATCGGCATCCATCTCCTGGCGAAGAAATGAGAAATGTGGGCGTTTTAAAAAAAAACGACTACCCGCTTCTAGCTGTGAACATAGCAAGGCAACCCTAATGGAAAGAGTTCAAATCTCTTCCCTGCTTAAACACTTAATTTGTTTTATTATTAAAGGACGGGGTGGTGGGGGGGGGGGTCAGTGTTCCATGAAACTTTCTTTTGATCGTTCTTTTATGGCAATATTCGTATATTATAAATATTTGCTACTTCTATTGTGCAAGTATATAATTTTCTGAACAAAAATATCGTGTTCATTGATATTGATACATTGTGTAATATAAAAGTAAACGATAATTAAAATAATAAACAGGCACACCATAATCTATGATTATAATTCTAGATAATTTCCGATTGACACTTGAGACACGGCCTGGCAATACCCTGTACACCGTCAAAACGCCTTTTCACAGAAACCATTTACTTCATGTAGCAATCGAATAAACTGATCCATAAATTTTCATAATATTCCTAAACCCAAGACTTCCTTGAACTTCCAGGTTCATTAACTTTGACAATTTGGGGTCAGTTTAATCGAGCAATATTGATAATAGAAGTTCTTGGGATAAAATACAAAGAGGCGTTCCTTCGGTCTAAGGTAGAATCACATAAACTATGGGAACTCTCTAAAAATCGTGTTTAATGGCTTTGATATTCTTTCAAATGAAGCAAGCCGTAACAATATATCAATTCAACCATTCAAATTTCCCTTCCATTTCTCACGGCGTAATCAAACTAAAAAGCGATAGCAGTTAAAGAAGCCTAAGAAATCCAAAGACCGTGTTTGGATTTCGTTCGTCCTGCCTTTTACTTGTACAAAAACAAGTATATGGCAGTTCGTTCTGTTGTTGAACCCGGACAGGTTCACTACTTTGACCGAATCTTACACAGAGTGAGCAAATAGAAACCTTATAAATTTCATGTCCTTAAACCAAAAGAAGGTAGGACTTACGTGGAACCCCCGTGCGTGAATGGTATTATCGAATACTTTTCTAAGGACCCGATAAAAGATCACGAGTTTGAGTCCCGGGAAAAAACATTGAAGTTCTTGGATTTGTTTGTTTTTGTCATGTTTGCTTGTTTGAAGAAAATTTAAATGGCGCTTACAGAGGACAAAATTCTTCGAATTGACAGGTCTGTCCAGTGCACCAAATAATATTATGGGTAAAAGCAGGTTAAAAAAAATAAATATCACTTAGTTGTATCTCCAACGGGATCAAACTCACAAACTTTCGGTTAAAAAGGAGTTTGATTTGGTGACAAGCCAACGGCATATACAAAAGATAGAAAACTAACACGAGAAGGCAAACATAATAAGTTACTAAGCTATATTAACCAACTCAATTTGTTAACAATAATTGCGCATAGAAGACGGTCGAAAACGATTTATTTTCATTTATAGATTTTCATTCTTCCCAAATTATATAAGTTCTCCTTCTAAGCTTAAAAGATGCACCACATACAGAAACTTTTATAAGAATTCGGTGTCTACCATCGGGAAAGAATCGTAATCTTTCTTTTCTAATCAGTCTGATTGAGAAAGTCAGTTTATTTGAAAAGAAAATATTATTATTCGGGTCACTGACAATGCTGCAAAATGTATTCAAAGCTACCCAGAAATAATATTTGATCGATTTGCTCAATAGAATACGCAGGTTTGTTTGCAATCACGGTAAACATTTTTTTTACCTTTCTTTCAAATGATCCAAAAACTTACACAACAGCAAATTGTGACATAGGAATTACTTTCTTTCTGGCTGATAAATTACATTGTCTATCTATTATATTGACTACAAATCTATAATTAGTCATACAATGGGTTTCGAGGCGTGCTTAATGATCGTGAGAAATTTCCTTCTCAGCCTGATATCATGAAGTAGGTTTGATATTATTTATAAAATTGTGAAATCAAAATCAAATACGTTTCAGTTCACTATTCGGCGTTCTTGTTCCCACAGCGGGTTCCCGATAGCTCAGTTGGTAGAGCACTCGATTCACATGCAAAGAGACTGAGATCGATCCCGGGTGTAGTCGATATTTCTTTCCGACCCCCATATCCACAGTTATTGGATAGCTGGGTTCGTTAGCATAGACTTGCGTCCTATCTAAAGGGTAGCAAGAAATTGCTATTATCCGTTTCACGCTATAGAAAAAGGAATAAACTCGCCCCGGCTTCATGGGCCCATGTCTCTGAAGGATTGCATGCTTCCCACAACAACAACACATAATAATTTACACAATGGTGCCTATAAAAACGCAGAACTATTATGGTCAGAGTCTCATCCTAATCCTTAAAATTTGTGAGCCATTGCTTGACACCCCAGATGTCACGAAATATATATAATTGGAAGCCGCTTTATTTATTGTGTTGTATTAAGAGAAATAATATGTTAAAGATTTACAACAAGCAATAACGATGTTAAAAATTAAGATAAAACTAATTTAGGAAAGTATCCAAACAAAAGGGAAAAAGTCAATTTTATTTTAAGTTCAACCGGCGAAGACGAATGAACCATCATCCACGATTTTAGCGCAAATGAAAATTAATTTTTTTGATTATATAATTCACGAGGAACACAAAAACACTTGCTACTTGCTTAATAATGATAATATCTTATCATCGATACTTTCATGGATTTGGTGTGTGGGTCCGTGTGAAATAAGGATTTTAATAATATTCATAATATCTCATTAATCGTTTCTTTGAACTTCAGTGATCCGTGCACCAATTTTTTGTTGTCATAGGACAGAAAGGCAATTGATAAAACACACTGAAAGCAGACATGAAAAGGATCCGACGTTCAATGATACGATAAAGTAATGAAAACAGTGACATGACAACAATAATCGTGCCTTTTTAAAAATCTTGGATCACAAAGCACCAATAAGGTGAAACAGATTTAATTAGAAATAACGGTGGGTGGTACAAGTAATATTTTAGGCTAAATTGTATTGTGGATGAATAGAGAGATGGATGTATTGATGGATGGATGGACAAGTCAGATAGATAGATAAATTGATTTATTGATAGATCGATAGATGTTTAGATAGAGAGGGGATATTTATATATATAATATTATATATATATATAATATATATATATATACAGACACACAAAGAGTGATGTAGATAGATAGATAGATGGATAGTTAGATAGACAGATAGATTAGAGAAAGAGAGAGTGAGAGAGAGAAAGAAAGAGAGAGAGAGAGAGAGAGAGAGAGAGAGAGAGATAGAGAGTGAATAACGAGCTGGGGGAGGGGTGGGGCTACTCTACTGTTGTTGTTTTTGTCGCTGATGATAATAATTATGACGATCGGGATGATAAAGATAGTCAGGTCTAAGAGGAGGAGTGGGATCAAGAAGAAGAAGAAGAAGAAGAAGAAGAAGAAGAAGAAGAAGAAGAAGAAGAAGAAGAAGAAGAAGAAGAAGAAGAAGAAGAAGAAGAAAAGAAGAAGAGAAGAGAAGAAGAAGAAGAAGAAGAAGAAGAAGAAGAAGAAGAAGAAGAAGAAGAAGAAGAAGAAGAAGAAGAAGAAGAAGAAGAAGAAGAAGAAGAAGAAGAAGAAGAAGAAGAAGAAGAAGAAGAAGAAGAAGAAGAAGAAGAAGAAGAAGAAGAAGAAGAAGAAGAAGAAGAAGAAGAAGAAGAAGAAGAAGAAGAAGAAGAAGAAGAAGAAGAAGAAGGGTGATTTAGATGCTCCTGTACACGTGTAGGGCAAATTGAAGGAATGATATTTAAATACACAAAAGAAGAATGTTGCGTATTTGTCATGGTATAGCTTAGCTGAGACGCCTCGGAAAAAAAGTCTTAAATCTTCCGTAATACATACATAGATGGCGCGATATTTTGTTATCAACAAAGAAGAGGAGGCTACAAATAATACGGGATTTCCCAAGTAACAAACAAAACCCTAGAAGATCCGAATCTCCGCATATTTAATCATAGTTTAAACATGAGGCGAAGCATGACGAAAAAACATAAAAGGCAATCATTTGTTAAATTCACGCTCACATCCGATTTAAAATAGAAAGCTTCACAGTAAATGGTTTTGCCATTTTAATAATGGGCTCATGACATTTAAATCTTTATGGGGAGAATATAATATAGAGGAGAGAGATAAAATTTCAAAAACATGGATACATTGGACTGGCCCATAAAGACACCAGACATGCCTACTATTACGAAAAATTGGTAATCGAAATTTTGGCTCCGATTTATGAACTTCATGAGCATCTTGAAGTCCTTAAAACTTGTGCGGCTATGTGGTATTGTGGTATATATGACACTCGCTTTCGGATCGGAAGGTCCTGGGTTCGAGCCTCGCTCGGCGCGTAGTTGAGTCCTTGTAAAAGTCTCTTTACTCACATTTCCTCACCGTACTCAGCTGTATAATGAGTACCTGGTCGTTGTCTCAGAAGAAAAATTGTAATATCGACTAACAGGCGTCATGTTTCGTTCTACATGTTACGTGTTGCTGTTGGCAGAGATCCCTTGTAAAGCGCTTTGAGCACATTTAGTGGATATTGCGTTATATAAAAAAGCTCAAAACTTTTTGAAAATAAAAGTTGATGCCAGACTACAATATTTGAAGTGTTATTTAAACCTTGTGGGGGCAAATTGTTGATTTTAAAAGTTAACTATAGCGACTAAAAATTTCTTCTAAAAATTACGAATTTCTACGTTTTCAAGTAGGCAGGCCTGAAACACTGTAAGTATTTTTAAAAATTATTTTGGCCGGGAAGTGTTTACTCCATGTATCGATATATTAAGATGAGCCCCAGTTTGTAACATTCTCAGAAGTGTAACCAATTCGAAGTCTCATGTTTGGGCCCATTTGTCAAGTCGACGCCCAGTTTAACGCACTGATATTTGAATTACTCGTTTTCAGATCAAAATGAGTAATAAAAAGTATTTGTCCATTTAGGCAGATTTGTTGTCGGGGAGAGTACGGTATCACTCATTGATTAATAATGTATCATGAACCGAGTGTGGCAGCAACCTTCATTAAATTGATTAAAAGGATTAATACAAAATCGACTAACTTGCGTGTTTTGATGAACACCAGGGTCAACGGGTAGATAGACAAATAGACAGACAGGCAGAGAGACCGATAATTAGATAGATAAATAGACAGACAGATAGATCGGTGAACAGACAGATGGATGGATGAATGGATGAAGGATAGTTTGTTATAGTTAGCCGACATGAAGCGTGGTTTAATATTATATTGGCATGAGACGCATTTTCAAGTTGAAAGATACTTCATAAAGTAATTCTGAATTATACTTTAGAGGATGATTAAACAGTTTTACATGTTTTGTTTTAGAGCCAAGATTTTAATTCAACCAATCTCTAGTAACGTGTAAATTTTCATTAAAAACCAAACAAAACACACCATTATTTCAAGGATTCGCAAGAAAAAACCCCAGTCCATTTAGCTAACAATACCGTGGGGCATACTTCACTTTTATAATAATAGTGTATCTTATAAATATTCATACTGACCTTCAGCAGTATACAAGTTCCAATAGGCTCCTCTGTTCTTTTTTTTTTTTTTGGTATGTTCTATTTCTAATGCGGTGTTGCTAAAGGGCCACACAATTATTATGCTGCAACCATAATATCCACTTTCCAGCTTGATTTAAATTCCGAGGATTCAAAGCTGGTCATTTACGAGGAAATAATTATAATATTATTATCCTTTGGTTCTACTGTTCGAAGAACATTTTTTTTAATGACGTGGTTTCTAATCCAACTGGAAAAGAAAAATGAAGACTCAAATGATGATAATTTATTTAGACGACGTTGTAAGCTGCATCAGTTAATTTATCGTCAAGACTTGAAAGTTGAACGTGAACTAGATAGACCTATGTCAGAGCATAATCAGGATATGGAAATGTCACACGTCTTCCTAGCAGCCTTCGTGTGAGCAGTCAGTCCGTCATTTCTCCCCCGTCGACGTCCAGCACAATTATCGTGAAAGGAATCGCCTGTAAAAAGAGGAAGACAGATATAAATCAATAGAGTTTCCATGTCAATTAATATTCCATGCATATTCAATTAAAGAGTGATTCTGACTGCGAATGTGATACTTGAGATTTTTTTACTGTACATTGCGCAATATCCACTAAACGTGCTCAGAGCGCTTAAAAAAATGGTCCCTGACCAACAGCAATACGTAACATGTAGAACGACACACGACGCCTATTAGGCGATACTACAATTTTTTCCGACAGAGGCAACGTTGTTAACGGTCATGTACTCGTTTTACACCTGAGTACGGTGAGAAAATGTGACTAAAGAGCCTTTTCCAAGGACTCACCTATGGGCCGAACGAGGCTCGAACTCGATCTGAAAGCGAGTGTCATACCACAAGACCACCAAAGAAGAACCTGAGTGGTGCTTTGAATTCTTAAATAAAACAACTGAAATGTTGCAAGCTTCCTAAAATTATACCAGTCAAGTTGCGTTTTAATTCCAGAGAAATGATTATTTTATGAACATTTCTAATGTACTTTGCATTGTATTCGCCATACTCCACGTGTACCACAACGCTTGTCTATTCTCTCCATATGGAACTAAATGTTTATTTCATACAGTATAAGTCGACCGGGATTCTTATAGTTAAATTATCGTTTAACTTGTACGCCAAATTACAAGGATTAGTGTCCACAATATCATATAAAACTCTCTCCATCATTCTCTTTTAGTATTGTATTTAGGTCTGTCACAGATCATGTCCTATCCATATGAAAGCAATGAATTGTTACTATCTGTTTTGAAATAGAGACACGGGTACTCACAGCTCAAAGGGCCTTGACCGGGAATCTAATAGACTTTTTTTTTCTCTGCTCCATACATAACATATCATAGATGGCGTTTTATATTTTTTTAATAAATGAGGAGCGATATAAATGAATAAATAAGAGAGATAGGAAGAAAGAAAGAAAGAAAGAAAGAAAGAGAGAGAGAGAGAGAGAGAGAGAGAGAGAGAGAGAGAGAGAGAGAGAGAGAGAGGAAACTACGGGAGTAAAAAGTGTGAGAGTTGGAGATAGAGAGAGAGAAGACGGAAAGATAAATAGATAGATAGATGGAGATAGAAAGAAAGAACGAGAGAGAGAGAGAGAGAGAGAGAGAGAGAGAGAGAGAGAGAGAGAGAGAGGAGAGAGATAGATAGATAGATAGATAGAGAGAGTGAGTGAGAGATATAAGAAAGAGAAAGAGAGATGAAGAGAGAAAGATATATATATGAGAGAGAGAGAGAGAGAGAGAGAGAGAGAGAGAGAGAGAGAGAGAGAGAGAGAAAATATAAAATGCTGAACATTCTATGCACATTATTTTAAAGAAAAAGAAATGTAGACAATTCTTTATTAATAAAATAAGGAGATGATAAAAGCACCGTTATCTCAGATGCATGGGATCAATAATCCCATTCTTTTAAGGGTGGATTAAATCGTATCTCCTAATTCTACCCTGTATTTTTTCGTGATTAGGGTCATTAGTTATTTATAATAATATGCTTCTAACAGTATTCGTTCCTCATCAAATTCAAGTAATTAGTATCATTAATTCAAACCAGGTATATTCCCACTAATTTTTCATTCATCTTAACAACGCCACTTCCACATTATCTCATTCGTCTGTAGTGTTTCATTCATCCTGTTTTGTAGATAAAGGGGAAATCCGAAACGTCCATTTTATTTGTTTTCGTATATTAAATTGAAACTTACATTCAACTTCACATTGTTATTTAATTTTTCAAATAATATTGGTTCCATAATATGCAACATTGTATAATCATAACAACCATATTCAACTCAATGAAATTTCTTGAAAATAATAGTAAAATAAACGAAAATAGAAGTCAATGTATAACATTATTTAACCATGCTGAGGACAAATTATCAAGAGCTGTTCATAGTGACTAGCTTATTATATTTATTTATCATTTGTCATTGTTGTGTTTTGGATGTTTTTATTGTTTTATTATAGCGTGTGTCAAAAACAATGAATATACAAAATTCCAATTAGACAAGACGGAGTATTTGTCAACTTCATTATTGTTGCTTCTAACAATTGGGGTCAGCTGTATGGGTTAGATTTAGTGACGACATGGAGTTGAGAAAGCATAAAAAAGCATTTAAGTACCTACTCTAAGATATAAATATATAAAAATTGACAAATATAACCCCGTATAAGAGTTAAAAGTCATATTGATCAAATTTGAATTACAAGCATTCTAAAATTTAACAATATGAAAATGTCCAAAGGTCCATTAACTCACTCAACCCTAACAACGATTGTATCCGTAGCATACCCGGGGTAACTTTTACCCCATACCTATTTATTACAATTTTCTGAGACAAATTATAGGCGTAGTATCCAAGCTAATGTTCTTAATTTTTTACATGTTTATGGTAGTTGAATAAAACTCTTTATGGACAGCATATTTTTTTATACATTGTTTCCAATTTTGAAAAAAAGTATATAAAATCTCTAAGATTGAGTGAGTTAAGATTAAGATTAAAACAAGGATTGAGTGAAACCGACTGGAGAGAAACGTAAAATCTTTCGAATAATAGAATCAAATAAATAAATATATAAATAAATAGAAATAGATAGATATTATATGAATTAATTAGTCTTCGTTCTGTCCACTCTGCCTTAAAGTTGATGGAAAATGTTCAATGAAATAAAAATATCCCAGGTAAGAGAAATGGTTATTGAAGTGATTTAAAACAGATTAAAGTAGTCTACCTCTCTCTCTCTCTCTCTCTCTCTCCCTCTCTCTCTCTCTCTCTTCTCTCTCTCTCTCTCTCTCTCTCTCTCTCGGAACTATGATTTTATAGAAATTTGATAATATTTATTGGGTGTAAAATGTTAGTGTTATATTCAATGCTCTTCACATTGCCAGATATAAGAATATATTCTCTCCTCAGTTCACTTCATGACTAGGTCTATTTAATCCAATGATGAAAATAAGAATAATGATTAGAATGAATATAATAATAATGATAATGATGATGATATTATTGCTAATAATAATAATATTGTAATAATAATAATGATAATAATAATAATAATAATAATAATAATAAAATAATAATAATAATAAAATAATAATAATAATAATAATAATAATAATAATAATAATAATAATAATAATAATAATAATAATAATTACAACAACAATAATAATAAAAATAATATTAATAATAATAATATTAATAATAATAATGATATAATAATAATAATAATAATAATAATAATAATAATAATAATAATAATAATAATAATAATAATAACAATAACAATTGACAAAAGGTAATAATAACAATAACAATTGACAAAAGATAATAATAATAATAATAATAATAATAATAATAATAATAATTATTATTATTATTATTATCATTATTATTATTATTATCCTTATCATGTCATCGTTTTATCATCATTATTAACATTATCATGGTTACTTTAAAATAAGCAATTTTAAGAGCCACATACCACTTACAATATCAGAAGTTTCTTGTTACAAAACCATATATGCGTATAATTTCAGCATGTGTCAATGGGAATGGGACTCAAAGTCTTGTCCACAAAATAAAAGATGAAAACTAATAAATTACTAGAAAATCAATTCAATATGATACTTACAAGCTTTCAAAATGATAAAAGTCCGTTGATGGAATAAAATGATATTACTCCTTCATACAGAATATTAGATCCATGGAAATCAAATATAATCCTTTTATCATGAAAACAAAATTATAATGTTCCTGAAGAATAAGAATTTTAATACACACGAAATGTAAGAATATTCATCCAATTGCTGATTTACTTATAGAAAACTAAGCCACAATTGCGAAACAGTCGCAAGTAATGAAAATTAATCAGGAAAACGAAAACATGACTTTCTTCGCCAACTTGACCGCTGTCAACTATTATCAAGATACTTTTCATTGAAACCGAGCAATCAGCGACACAGAAAACAGGAGACAGTCTCTCCCCCCTCTTTTACTCGATCTCTTCGCCTCACTCTATCGAACGCGCGTAAATCGCTTCACTTCACCTTGTACAAGCGGCTCTTCAAGACAACCCTATTTCGTGCTGTTCTCCGCCACTGCTTGCTTGTCTGCTTTCTATCGTGGGCAGCGCGCTCTCAAAGCGTCGTGCGTAATTTTTTTCAAGGTCTTCTTTCTACCGTTTCATTCATCGTCGCTTGATTCAATCGCTCGCGGTTCGCGTGCGGAGCAATGCTTTTCACCTCCCGTCTACTGAACCAGACGAGACAGGCGGGCGAGTCGGCGGTTGAATTTTTTACGGTTGTTATTGCAACGACAATCGTCATGAATTTCGACCAGTCCTTGTTGCCTTTTATGGCATGGACACCGGGCAAAAAGTCGATAGAGCGTGACCATGGGTGATTATTTTAACCAATCAGAGCGGGGGAATGAGTAGCCGGTTCGATGTTGATTTCTGATCAGATTATGAATTTTCGGAGAGCAATCGAAAGGGAGATCACATGTTTTGTATCAAGATAAATATCACAAATCTTTTTAAAATCCACCAGACGTGGAATTATTTCCATTTATCACACAAAAGGGCTTTTATTTTCATTTACGAAAAATCGGAAAGGGATGATAACTTGATTATGATGATCAGGATAATAATAAAATAATAATAAAAAAAAGTAATAAAAGATAATTATAAGATACTACTACTACTACTACTACTACTACTACTACTACTACTACTACTACTACTACTACTACTACTACTACTACTACTACTACTACTACTACTACTATTACTACTACTACTACTAACTACTACTACTACTACTACTACTACTACTACTACCACTATTACTACTACTAAATCTACTACTACTACTACTACTACTACCACCACCACTACTACTACGACTACTACTACTATTACTTCTACTACTACTACTACTATTATTATTACTACTACTACTACTACTACTACTACTACTACTACTACTACTACTACTACTACTACTACTACTTATACTAGTGGCGTTGTTAACAACGAATGAGATAATGTGGTGGTGGCATTGTTAACAACGAATGAGATAATGTGGTAGTGGCATTGTTTAACAACGCCACTACCACATTATCTCATTCGTCTGTAGTGTTTCATTCATCCTGTTTTGTTGATAAAGGGGAAACCCGAATCGTCCATTTTATTTGTTTTCGTGTATTAAATTGTAGCTTACATGCAATTTCACATGATTACTTATTTCTTCGAGCTTCAAGCAGCAACATTTATGTTAATATACATTAAAATTACGATTTTTTCCAATTCCAAGCAGGGAGGTCTGAATCATTATGGTGACATTCACACCTGCTTACTTACAAATTAAAAGATTCGTAATTCTCAGGAGATAAAAATTGTGGTTGTAACTAACTTTTTAAAAATCAACAATTTACAATCACAATGATTAAATAACATTTCAAAACCCTTAACATTGTGCAGTCTGTCATCAACATTCATTTTCAATAAGTTTTAATGGCTGAGAGACGTCCGTCAAGTTCTAACATTGGATCAAATGTCATAATTTTACTAATATTTGTAAAAGTAGACAAGTCTGCATTCGTCACAAAACCTTGTAAAGTTGAGGTGGTCTTCACGCTAGAATTGAATTTACGTTGTATTCAGAAATAAGATTTGAGTTGTTATTATATCTAATTGAGGAGAATGAATATAATTAACTAGTAGATTGTTGACCAATCAAACCATGGAAATTATGACACACCTTCAAACGCTCAGACAAGCATGGTTGATTGTTTTTAAATAAATGAAATCAACCTCTCTCTGATCATTTTTTTAATACCGCCAGATGGGTGGCTAGTTATCACACATAATAATCATATTATAAATATTCAAGTTAAAACATAGTTTTCTGTGTTTGTTCTCAAGTGGTAGAACAATGGGTAATTTACATAGACACATACCAACGACAGTAATACCCGTGTTTACCAATCACTGCCATTGTATATATTTTGGCGACTGTCCGAGAGGCGTGGTTATCTAGTCTAGTTTAACCTGCTAGAAACTAAAATTTCATATTTTTGTCATTCCAACATTCTAATCTCCCGTTGACCCCTAACATATTTGTGGTAATTCTCGCAGTTTTACCAATTCTTCAACATCATAAAAGATCCCACCAAAAGAATGCCTGCATTCTACTATGCCAGAAGAGACTTACTGGCTTTCCTCAAATCGCCTCTTAACAGGACATGGCAGAACTGCATCAAATATGTGCAGATGAAAACTTGGGAACAGTGATGCCTGTCGGAAATGTCAGGCAGCTACAGAGTCCAGCGATCACATATCTTCCTGAACTGTCATTTTACTAAACTTGCAGGTGGATATGAAACAGTTCTTACGGCGGAGGAAGACTTCCGAATTTGGGTTGATGAAATGAATTTGGCGGTGTAGTTATTATATGCTACTACTACCACCAGTTCTTCAGATTGCCTCTCTAAAGTTTCGTTCTATTTTCTGCATGAATACAATTCAGAAGGGAACATAAAAATCTGGCCGAATAGTTACTTGCTTGACGATTTGGATGTTCGTCAAGCTGCAAATTAAGGGCGTTATGACAATCAGGATGTGAATATCTCAAGCAGAGTAAGAATTTATTGGTTTAAAAGGATGCCACAGCAGAGGGAAAAAACTTTTTTGTACAGAATTGCAATAATTCACACATTCCCTCTCTTGAAATCTGTCTTAAGACTTGATATACATTCTGTATCAGAGAGAAGATCAAGAGAAAAACAGAGTCGCACTGACAACGAGGACGTTAAAAAGAGGGAATATCAATAGACACCTAGTGGAAGGGAACATAACCACGCCCCTCGGACACTCGTCCGAATGTAAACAATTGCAGTTAGCACTAAACATAGCAAACATCAATATGGTATGTGTTAAAGTAAAATAATCTCTCGTTCTACACGCCTGATCAATATCATCATTACAGAAAACTCTTCTGTATGCTTTAAAGTTAATAGTCTGATTTAGCGAATTTAGTGAGAACGAATCACACAACCGCCGAAAAACAATAACAAAGAGCAGCCTTCATTCTATTATTTGTAAACAACAAGCTATATTTGTCGGATTGGGCAGGGTTCAATAGTGGTAACGTCACTTCCCTCGTAATGACGCATAGTAACTTAGTAACTGGTTCTAAACTATCAGAACAATGACGGACGCCCTTATGAAATACTTCTCCAACGAGCATAACAGTGTATCAAGAGGAGAAAAACATTATAAATCTGATTATGTTTTGACTTTTATACATTCTGATCACATGACACGTGAAAAAGTTCTAGCCAGCATGAAGAATAAAAGTACCGATTTTCTTTGTTTGAACCAAGCTACTCGTTGCTGGGCGGAAGTGCCATCAGACTATTGAATCGTTCGGAACACCCAAACATCTGAGACATCCACAGGACCTTGCGCCGTACTCGTACATCATTAATTATTGTTATAATATACAACACACCTTTCGTGTTTTCACTTTACCTTACGCTTCAGTGAAATGAGTACTATTTTCAATGAAAAGGAAACACTTAATGAACATTGTGTTTGACCTCAGAGCCGTATCGCCCACATAATAGATTTAAGTGTGTTTAGCCTTTTTCATTTATTTTTATTTCATTTCACCGAGTTGAACGACGCAGGGGTCGCAGTTCAACCTGGTAAGGCGCGGTGTCAAACGAGTTCTACTTTTTGTGTTGTTGCTGTGACAAGACGAGTGTATTTTTGATTTAAAGTGGGTGGTGGGTGCCTTGTGGTAAATTGTTTGGGTAGCTAATCACGTGGGAATTATTTATTATACTGTCTTTGGAGTGACTGGACAACAATAGTTGTGTGGTTTGATAATGTGTATGGTTTCTTTACTTGGACGGTTTATGTATGAGTCTGTGAGGCGGAGGGAAAATAATACATATATATATATATATATATATAATTATATATATATATTATAAAAAAAATATTTACATGCATTTAAGGCATTTCTACATGCCTTTCAGATTATTTTTCTTCTTCTGTTGATGATGAAGGAGTGGTAAATTTGATATGATCAATGAAAATCGGCGAATGATGTAATTATAACAAGGAAAGCAGTATACTGACACCAAGAGCATAGATCGTGACCTAGTCAGGGTTATGCCCTATACACATGTTTTGTATTATATTATTATTATTATTATTATTATTATTATTATTATTATTATTATTATTATTATTATTATTATTATTATTATTATTATTATTATTTTTATTGTTATTATTATTATTGTTATTATTATATTATTATTATTATTATTATTATTATTATTATTATTATTATTGTTATTATTATTATTATTATTATTATTATTATTATTATTATTATTATTATTATTATTATTATTATTATCATTATTATTATTTCATAATTCATATACTGACTAAAAATGGATCCTTGTATGAGAATAAATTTATGATTCCCAAGTTGTTATTTTTTTCAAGATTTTAGATGACCATTTACAACTCTGTGGTGTTTTATTATTATTAGTATTACTATTATTGTTATTTTTTTGGGAACTATTATTTTAATTTTTGTTCATTACTTTTTATAGTCCACAGCTTCTAGCAGCTTATAGTATCATTTTGTCTACTTTATAATTACTTTAGAACTGAACCTTATCTTCACATCAGCGAAAGTTTTCTGCGTCCTGCTTAGATTATAGAAAGCAATGATTCATACCGCTTAAACCGGAGTAAGCACCCAATCTAAAGTTCTGATAGGTGAAGTGTCAGCTTCTATAAACAACTCTCTCTCTCTCTACTTCTCTCTCTCTCTCTCTCTCTCTCTCTCTCTCTTTCTTTCTTTCTTTCTTTCTCTCTCTCTCTGTATCTATATATCTATCTATATCTATATATTTATCTATATCTATCTATCTATCTATCTATCTATCTATCTATCTATCTATCTATCTATCTATCTATCTATCTATCTATCTATCTATCTATCTATCTATCTATCTATCTATATATCTATCTATCTATCTATCTATCTATCTATCTATCTATCTCTCTCTCTATCTATCTATCTATCTATCTATCTATCTATCTATCTATCTATCTATATTTATCTTTATATCTATCTATCTATCTATTATTCTATCTATCTATCAATCAATCAATCAATCAATCAATCAATCAATCAGTCTATCTATATATCTATCTATCTATCTATCTATCTATATATCTATCTATCTCTATCTATCTATTTCTCTCCCCCTCTCTATCTCTCTTTCTTTCTTTCGTTCACGCTCTCTTTCTCTCGCTTTCTCTCTCTCTCTCTCTCTCTCTCTCTCTCTCTCTCTCTCTCTCTCTCTGTGTTGTTTATAAAGCAAGTGGCTCACTCCCTGCCCTTATCAATTTCTAGTAATTCTTATCACTAGATCGATAATCCAGGCATTCATCTCGGTGTCAATCAGACAGTGAACACTGGAATAAATTCATATGTTGTACGTATTGGACTCGGGTCTGGAATAAATGGCCGCCGATGGGGTATTGACTCAGTCATATCATGATAGCGTTCACGGGACTTTCTGTAGTTTACATGTACAGTGGTAAATCGTAGTTTATGTGATGGCTGGTACTACTTGTGATTGCTTTGATTGCTTTGATTGATACGGAGAAACGGGGATTTGTAGGGAGGAATGGAGGGAGATCGTGAGGGAGGAAGGAGGGGGGGGGGGTAGGGAGACATGGAAAGATAGAAAAAGAGAGATAGAGAGTGTTTTATATATATATATATATATATATATATATAGAGAGAGAGAGAGAGAGAGAGAAATAGAGAGAAAGAGAGAAAGAAAGAGAGAGAGAGAGAGAGGGAGAGAGAGAGAGAGAGAGAGAGAGAGAGGGAGAGAGAGAGAGAGAGAGATAGTTTGTAAACATTGCATTCGTAATGCATAGCGTGTGAGTCGTGTGCTTATGCTAGTTTGTCTGTATATGTTTGTATACAAATAAAATGCTTTTGTAATGATCTGACAGTGTGCGTTCATGAAAGGTGGCGATTTGGATTAATGACTTATTGAGGGATCAACTGAAAGGTTGGTTGGACTGCCATACAATGTTATCTTCTCACTTCCCGGGGGTTCCTTCTAGTTTCGACCATTCCAGTTTCGTCAGCAGGTGATAAGAAGTCGACTCTGACTTATACTAATACATACGACAAAATATTCGCTGAACTCAAATATTGGGCATTGGCTACAACATTACATAATCACCCTCTTAAAAAAAGCTTCTTTAAAAGGCAAGTTCTGTGTGCGATCGTATTAAATAATCACTTCATTTGAAGCGTTTGTCTATCATAATGAAGATTGTTTTTTCATTAATTGGGTGTGTTATAGAGACCACAAACACACACACACACATACACACACATACACACACACACACTTCCCCCACCCCCTCTCTCTCTCTCTTGTATATATATATATATATATATATATATATATATATATATATAATATATAAAAATATATAAATTCACACACACAAACACACATACACACACACACACACTATTCTAACACATTTATTTGTAATGCCTTCATTGGTATATAAATGGGTCTGTTTTGGCCTTCGTTAGTTCCTTTTAATAACCCAACCCAAGTCCCTTTTCATTTAATCATAGTATTAGCAATGATACATCTTTTATCACTTTTAGATACGCCTCTGTATTGTCTATAATGGAATATAAAACTATATTTAGACAGTCTAGCAAAACATAAACTCGTTTAAGAATCATTCTTTTTTCTCGAATAGGTTTCTGTTCAGTGAACAAACAGCCTTGAGTTTTAAAAAAATATGGTTAAAGAGAGGTGTTTTTACGACTCTTGGTCACACCAGTTAACAATCACTTTCTATCGTTTATTACTTCTTTGACAATAAAATCAAATGTTATTGTTAAATGAACATATTTACGAATATTTAGTCAAAGCTTTGAAGAGGAGTCACCATGAAATCAATTACAATTAATGTGCTGTGTTCAGATGAAGTCTAATGATTAAGCACTGTCATTTAATAATCACACGAATTGAATGTTATCGTGAAAAATATCCAAACTGGCGCCTCTTAAATGATTAAGATAGCGGCCATTTCGCGCTTGGGTTCGTTTTCTTAAGAAAAAATTATCTGCTTACAAAAGTGACGCAGGTCGTTTGAAGACTGGCCCGTCGAGTCTCATCACAATTAAAAGCAATAATTTGTTATAATCACTTCTTAGTGTAAAGAGGACAGAGAATGAGGTGGTTATTGAGACGGCCTGCTGGGCCATTTGCTGGCAAAACAGATTTTTTTCATTTTGACAAGAAAATTTTTCTTTATATCAATACTCCACTACTCTGAGAAAAAAAGTATTTAATAATCTCGCCAAATAACTCGACCTTCAAATAATCAATTGATCAAAATGACCCTCATCATCTTGGCAAAAACTCTCAAACCTGGGACTTGCAAAGTCGCAGGTTTGAGGATGTTGGCCAATATGAGGGTAATTTTAATCGATCACTATTTGAAGGATTTGTTGTGCTCTCGTCAGAAACCTCTAGTGGTATGACCCAGGTGCAATGTTGAGTCCTAATCTCATGTCTTTGATACATACCTTTCCTGATTCAAATCTTTTGTTAAAAAACGTCAATTCGACGGATTTTGTGGTCCTGAGGTAAATCACTCGCTTTCAGACCTATATATAAGTTCCTAATTCGATTCCCAAAGTAGAATGTGCAAAGTTGAGTCCCTGAGAAAGGCTCTTTACACACATTCTCTCACCAGACTCGTGTGTAAAATGAGTAAAATTAGGACCTCAGGTTATAGCGTTGCATCTGTTGAGAAAAAAATTGTAATAGCGCTATACTATATAGGCGTCATGACTAGTTCTACGTCTTCATCATTTCTGCTGACTTTCGATCCGTGGAAAAGACTATTTTGGTCAAATTGATATTGCGGTATGCAAAAAGGTAAATTGAAAGATATTTTATATCAAGACATTAAAATGACAATCAATTTGCAACCTGCTTTGAATACAGTCACAAATTTGAAATATTTTGATGAGGTACTCTGCCAATATAGGGCTATATGAAGTAAAGGGGGAAAGGTCAAATGACTGGCTGGAAAATACATCCGGGGGACCCGGGTACGGATCGAGTGTTGCTGTTGCTTTTTCTTTTAGCAAGAAACTAAGCGTCTGTTGCTCAATTTTCGACCCTGCACTGCGGCTGATGCCTGGGTTATATCAGTTTTTTTCTCATGCTGATAATTAAGAGAGAATTTAACTTTAAATTTATTTTTACTATTATTCTTTTTCTGGACAAAATGAGGGGAAAAAAAGTTGTTTTAACAGTGTACAACAACAACAACAAACTGCTGTGATATTATCACCATGGAGAGCCGATCACGAGATATCATTGTGTTATCTTGTTTTCAACTATTTAACAATTAAAAACTGGAATAAAGACCAATGGCTATTTAATGATAGTTCTCTGGGTTCTTATCGTGTTATCAGATTTTGAGAAAAACAGATAAGTTTATGACTAGAAAAACATGGTTTTCTAGAGCAGCTTTATAATCCATTGAGATGAATCTCGTCAGGGTGCTCGAGGATAAAGGCGGCTATTTTCTTTTGGTCAATTAAATCGTGGGAAAATCATTTGTATATTGTAAGATTAATAGGTTATACGGCTTATGGTATAAAGGAGGGTGAGAGAAAGTGTGTTTATGTGAATGTGTGTGTATATATATATATATTTATATATATATATATATATATATGTGTGTGTGTGTGTGTGTGTGTGAGAGAGAGAAAGAGAGAGAGAGAGAGAGAGAGAGAGAGAGAGAGAGAGAGAGAGAGAGAGAGAGGATATCATTATTATCAATTTTTTGAGCGTAATATGAGAAGACATTGAACTATACTCAGAGAGACAGGTTTTTAATATTTTTTTCCGCGCTTATGATATTATTATTATTATTATTATTATTATTATTATTATTATTATTATTATTATTATTATTATTATTATTATTATTATTATTATTATTATTATTATTCATTATTATTATTATTATTATTTATTATATATTATTATTATTATTATTATTATTATTATATCAATATTATTATTATTATTATCATTAATTATTATTATTATTATTATTATTATTTATTATTATTATTATTATTATTATTATTATTATTATTATTATTATTATTATTATATTTATTATTATTATATTATTATTATTATTATTATTATTATTATTTTTATTATTATTATTATTATTATTATTATTATTATTATTATTATTATTATTATTATTATTATTATTATTATTATATTATTATTATTATTATTATTATTATTATTATTATTATTAATTATTATTATTATTATTATTATTATTATTATTATATTATTATTATTATTATTTATATTATATAGGAATATGTGCGAAAAGAGCAATTAAATCAAAATTTATATATCAATAATGAAATAAGTAATAGTTGATTTCAAGACGAAAAAGGAAAAAATAACAAAGAAAATAATAACAAATTGATAAAAAACCCAAAACAAAAAAAGACACCCCCCCAAAAAAAAAACAAAAAAAAAAAAAAACACACAAAAAAAAAAACAAAAACAAACAAAACAAGCCAAAAGAAAGAAAAAAAATGTAACCAAACGGTATACTATTTTAAGTAGTAATAACTTTTTGACACACATAATGACAAATACAATAATATCAACTAAATTAACGGTCACGAAGGCAAAGTCCTGCCAGCCGAAAGAAGATTCAACAGTTTGACAGACACTTAACGCATTCATTACAGTCTACTGTACAAATATTTACGAGATCAAATATTTCTTCTTTATCTTATGACAAAATTGACGCAACACGAAACGCAAAAAAATGTAAATTCAGTTAGACCCATCTAGATCTAGGTAGTAATTAATTTTCACTCACATTCTTCGATGTTCAAAATGTTAAGTCCACAAATTGCTATTTAATTTACTGATGCAGTCCGTATCCAGCCCCAGTCTATTCATCCAATCCTGTGTGTTTGTATTGATTAACCCTTTCACGGTGCGACCTTATTTCTTTTCTATAATATAATAAAAGTATAGCTGTCGGTACGATGAACGTGATGATAAGTTGATCAACTCAAAATCTATGATTCAACTGTTGGATACATTTTGAACTCGTAGAGAGACCTCCACGGAGTTTTATATTTGGGCACGGAGTGATATTTTCTGCATTAAATAACTTATAGATTTCTCTCCCCTTTCAAATAATTATTTCCCAATGTTTAGAGCGGAAAACGGTTTATATAAATTTTAAGAAATTGATTTTATCAAAAATAATGAGCGGAGCCACTTACTGGTATCCATCTAATGCAAGTACTCCCACCTCATTGTCATCTTCGCTCACCGGAAGTTTGACACAACCCGCGTGCTGAAAATGATGGCGTCTGTTTTAAATGGGATTTGGCGAAACAAATATGATTTTTCGATAAAACCATCTCTAATCAATCTCATAAAACACGCAAATCAACTTCGAGTCAAGTGTAAACACCGTGCAAAATTTGGTGACGATTGGTTCAGTGGTTTCGAAGCCTTAGTGTTACAAATAATCCCATTTGCCAAATATGTAATAAGATATATATTCCAATTGGATTCAATAGTCTGATGTCACGTCTCACAGCAACGGCGGCCATCGTGGTTCTAAACAAAGAAAATCGGTCCTTTTTTATTCTTCATGCTGGCTAGAATTTTCCATATGTCTTGTGATCAGAATGTGTAAAAGTCAAAACATGATCAGATTTATAATGTTTTTTTTCTTCTCTGGATACACTTTTATGCTCGTCGGAGAAATAGTTCATCAGGGCGTCCGCCATTGTTCCGATAGTTTAGAGCCAGTTACTAAGTTACCATGCGTCATTACGAGGGAAGTGACGTTACGACTGTTGAAGGGTATTAGTACCAATTAATAAAGGTCCAAACCGTTTTGATACACAAACCCATTTCAGTATGTTTCGATTGATGGAAGTTCTTGAGGGTTTTGCCTGTCAATGACGAATTGTGTTCTAAATTGTCACCATTTTGAGTTGAAAGACTACAAAAACCTCTGAACAGTAGTGAATTCCTTTCCCCTCGCCATACTGTGAACAAGCTTGAAAACCTGTTATAATCTCATCTTCAATAAATTGCGGCTTTTCAAGAAAGCTATAAGACATACATATTATGGTTCCATGTATTTATTGTCACCTGGTTATCATACATAACTACAAACTTACCCGTTTTTACACTAAAAGAGCAGAAAAAGCATTGCGACTAGGGGACTTCACCGGAGTCTTAATAACATCGCTGTTATTGCTATTGCTGTGTCCTTCCTGTATAATTAAGTAAAATTCACACTCCACTTTAAAAAGGTTAATACAGGCAAATAACATTTGATTACACACAAGACACAGGGGTGTCGGTTATTTGTGAGGGGTATATTTGTCACAGGTAATTGGTGGAGATTTGTCCTAGCAAGTCTCTGTCCTAGCGCTGTGACGTTGAGGTGAGATTTAATACACCTTTACATGGCGACAGGAGATGGAAAATGGCGACAAGAATAGGTCAGGGGCGGCAAAAGTAAACCGGACGCACTCAGCGTGGAGTATTGTCTAGCTTTGTACTCCAGGTTTGTGGTGTGGAGAGAGTCTGGGTTACCATATTCAAGAAAAGCAAACATCTGGGGGTTGGAAATGGGTTACGATTCAGAATCTTTACTATACATTCTTTCATCTCGTCATGCCAAAGCAGCTGCCATTCATACCTGTTTCTTGGCAATAACAATGGTTAAAATCTTTTGTAATTGGTTACTAGTATGTCGCATAGTACTTTCTGCCACATCCAATATTGGAACCAGATTCCCAACATCTCCGGGCATACCGATAGGCAAGAGGGACATTTTGACGTTTCATCAAACCGGGTTTAGTTTAATACAAGTCGAGTGCTCTAATTGAATTCAAAGTAAATAATGCTTTTGTGTTTGGGTGTTTTTACTTCCCCCCTTCTCTCACTTTCTCTCTCTCTCTCTCTCTCTCTCTCTCTCTCTCTTTATCTCTATATATCTCCCTCTTTCTCTCTCTCTCTCTCTCTCTCTCTCTCTCTCTCTCTCTCTCCTATTCTCCATGATAATGTCCATACGGATCTTTAAACTTCTCATCACACCCATTTCGTTTATGGCTGCTATCAAATTTTAGAGACAGACTGTGGAAAAATTACAAATGAAAAAAAAAAACAAAACAAGATTAAAACTAATGATAATCAAAAAAGAGGAAACAATCCTTTCACTTCCATCCACCCCACCCCTTTTGCTTCCTATGTCTACATATTAATCCCAAGGCTGAGAGAGTGGTCTGTGTAACAAGGGATTATCTCCCCAAAGGGATGTAATCCCACTTGCCACTTGGACTCTAATCAAAATCTAATCCTATTTTAGCAAGGTGTGATGATTGGGACCGGATCAATGCGATAAGACGCATGTTTGGTTATCTCACTAATATTCTCATATTAATACTGAAGGGCTATTTTTCTTGTTGGCTTTTTTTCGCTTCCATTTTGTTTTCATTATTGACTCTCTCGATCTCTCTCTCTCTCTCTCTCTCTCTCTCTCTCTCTTCCTTTCTCTCTCTCTCTCTCTCTCTCTCTTCCTTTCTCTCTCTCTCTCTCTCTCTCTCTCTCTCTCTCTCTCTCTCTCCCAGTCTGTCTGTCACTTTCTCTCATGTATAAACGTAAACGATGTTCAACGATGTTTTATCTAATAATAATAAAGAATAATTAAAAGTACAAGGTTGAATATTATGACAAAACACTTTGCATAAAGCAGTGCTCACACAATAAGTAATTTTTCCGGAGACAAATTCAATTCCTTGTCACTGATTGAAACATAATTGTTTAAAATATATTCTTCGTGGATTTTGATGTGAAGAGAAAAAAAAAAAAAAAAAAAAAAAAAAAAAAAAAAAAAAAAAAAAGAATTATTTCATCCAATAAGTTGATAATGCCACGTCTGTCAGCATTTAAGTACATTTGATGTTTCTGCAAAGCTTCGTCAATGTCGTAATGAGGTATATACATTGATTAGATTTTAAAAATGTAAATAGTATTTTCGATTATTCGAAACTTTACCAGAATTGGTTTGTTACCACTACACAAACCAATGATACGTTAATAGCATATACTTTCTTCGGTATAATTATATTGTGAAGTCTCTACTGGCTGGCAATAAATATTACAAAAATAGTGTTGTTTTACGTTACCAGTAATCTAGCTATAAACGACCATTTTTTAAAAAGAAAATACTTTTTGCCGTTCCAGGCTTCTGGCAGATTCTTTTGACACCATACTCCAAAAGAAGGAGAAGGATAAGGAGGATACCGGATGTTAAACATAAAAGCTTTTCCGGTTTAAATAAGAAAAGTAATCGCCATTTTTTGGCACACGAGTTCACAATCATCCTGACCTCTTTACTCTCCATTTCACCTCTGTCGTTGACTTCGATACTTAAGGTAATTTCATTACGTAATACCACTTCATTGCAAACACACATACACCCCTTCCGACCTCACATACAATTCTCTAATAAAAACAAACCCCATATCCAAAGACAAGGAACCGCAGATCTCACGAAATCTTTTCCTCTCTTTTTCAGCATATTATAATCATTTCTAAAAATGTAACAACTAAAGAAATCTAATAAGTGCTTAGCTTGACAAACTTCAGTGACCACTGGGTGCTCTCTGCGGTTTCTTCTCGCCAAGGGTATAAACCTTTAGCAATACAGACAGGTTTTTCAAGTCTTCTTTCCTGGATTGCAAACTCCTTCTCGTTCCATTTCTTCAACAAACATACCAGCTTTGACGCCTATGTCGGGACTGAGTTACTTTCCTGCAAAGGTAAACACAACCTTCGTCAGCTTAAGGCTAATCCACTCGTGCGATAATTAATGTTGATATTTATATTATGTGGCTACTGGGGTATACATGTATCCAAGTATCCGCCCATATGTTGGAGTGGTGTAGTGTCCTAGTGCTATTGAATTATGCCAGCGATAATGTTATTTTTTGTATCAAACATAAGTGTTATCCTTGTAGAAACGGGGCTGGTAAAAAAAATGGATTACGTTTTGGCGAATAAGAGAGAGAGAGAGAGAGAGAGAGAGAGAGAGAGAGAGAGAGAGAAAGAGAGAGAGAGAGAGAGAAGAGAGAGAGAGAAAGAAAGAAAGAGAAGAGAGAGAAGAAATAATAATATAATAGAGAGTAGATAGATAGAGAGAGAGAGAGATAGATAGATAGATAGATAGATAGATAGATAGATAGATAGATAGATGATAGATAGATAGATAGATAGATAGATAGATAGATAGATAGATAGATAGATAGATGGATAGATTATTTTGTCCACAAAGTATGTATTCGATTCCAACCCCGTTCCCAGCCTTAAGTTACACAATGGCGACACCGGTTATAGTTACAACGCTTCCGTGTAACCCAAGAAGACACTAATCCAACTGTAAAACGATTCCAGTCAATACAGATACCAAAACAAAATCTAAAGTAACGGATTTTTTTTCCTTTTAAATATATTTAACCTTTTGCCAGCGTGGTTCAATTCTACCCTATCCTGACATCAAAACGTAAGCGGCTATGTGGTCTTGTGGTATGACACTCGCTTTCGGATCGGAAGATCCTGGGTTCGAGCCTCGCTCGGCGCATAGTTGAGTCCTTGGAAAAGACTCTTTACTCACATTCCCTCATCGTACTCAGGTGTAAAATGAGTACCTGACCGTTTACAGAGTTGTCTCTGTCCGAAAAAAAATTGTATCATCGCCTAACAGGCGTCATGTCCCGTCCTAAATGTTAAATGTTGCTGTTGGACAGGGACCCCTTGTAAAGCGCTTTGAGCACATTTAGTTGATATTGCGCTTTATAAAAGCTCATTAAAAAAAAAGTTATTGAAGCCCGAGTATCACTACTGCTACATCTCTCATAGTAAGGCTCAAACTGCGGTTTTGTGGTCTTGTGGTATGACACTCACGTACGAATATTACAGAGAACAGCTATATGACCATCAAGAGACATTTGCGGCTTTCCACCTGTAGGAAAAATTCCCTTTCAAATGAACAAAGGTATTTTATTTTGTTGTTGTTGTTGTTGTTGTTGTTCTTCTTCTTCTTCTTCTTCTTCTTCTTCTTCTTCTTCTTCTTCTTCTTCTTTAGTAATGATAATTAGATTTAATAGTATTTGAGAGAAGTCCATCTATGTTCCAAAGTTTTACACACCTTAGTGATGGCCAGTTAACATCAAATACACTAAGCCTAAATCTAGTTTTGTGAAAAGACGAGTGATGAAAAAGTTGAAAACCTTCGATCGGCCAGCCAAATGTTGTAATGAATGGGAGAAATATTAAAGAAATCTTATGAGGGATG
>NC_088363.1:79135095-79137595 GCF_034508935.2 Berghia stephanieae
GGTTAACAGCCGAACGCGCTAACCGATTGCGCCACAGAGACAGCTGATTAATCGCGTAGACTTTTGATATTTATAACGGGGCTGTCAGGTTACCAATTCGATTTATGCTCTCTCTCTCTCTCTCTCTCTCTCTCTCTCTCTCTCTCTCTCTCTCTCTCTCTCTCTATCACGCTCTTTCCTATCTATCTCTGTTTTCTCTATTCTTATTCTTCTACTCTTTATCCTCTTCTCTGTCCCATTACGTGGATATTGCTATACATAACCATCTTTTTAAAAAGCTGGTCCATAGCCTATACATTTAACATAGTGACATTTCAGACTTCGAAGAAGTGAACCCTATACGGTGCTTTTGCAATATTTTTTTTTTCGACTGAGAAACGTCGTTACGAGAAAGTACAAGGAGAGAATGTGAGTAGAGAGTCTTCTCCAAAGATTGAGTGACTTTAGGCAAGCTTGACTTTATCCGGTCTTAACGGTACACACTTACTTAGATAAAGAACAGAAAATGTGAGACCAACTAGAGGGGTTGACTTTAAACAGACGTTGAATTTAAGAATGGTGACTTAAAGCGGATTCCACTGTATTAATATTAAACATAATATTTACTCGCTGCGACCCCAAATACGATAGGTTTTTGTGGGAAAACGAATTTATATAAATTTCATTGGTAGAAAAATTGCCAAAATTGCGTGTGATACTAAACTAACAAAATAAGGAGCTATTAATTGTGCGATAGATCTTTATGGGACAAAGTTTACTTGTAATTTACCGTGTCAATATGGTATTATGTCGGATTGATCTAAACGAAGAAATCAACGATTAAAGACTAATAAATGACCAGAATTAGGAATTATATATATATTATAGTTTATGAAACGAAGGGCATTTCCTAAAAAAAGGTATTTATTTCAACTAAAATCATAGAAATAAACCTCAATATTCGATGTTTGATATGCTGTTTAACCGTGATATAAAACCGTTTTGAGACAATTAGTCACATTATTAATTGTATGGCAACTGTAAAGATAGGAGCCCACGTTTTCATCTCATGGAAAGTTACGATCAGTTCGTCTAAAACAAAGAATAGGTAAAAGCCAATATAGATTGATATCATTTGGAAGAAAAGAATGTTTTGAACCATCTTCAAGGTTATGCTGAAGCAAAAATAACAACCAAAAACAAGAAAAAGTAGAGAGAAAAAAAAAGCGTATAGTGTAATTTACTTTCCCTGTAAACATTCAAACACTCTGTCCCGATTTTTACCCCCCAAATATCTCTATTTCGTGACGAAAAAGGAAAACCATGTTTGATTTCCCTTTTAACCCGGGCTAGGGATGCACGACTGGCGAGGAGTGACAAGTAACCAGATTTGTTTTCGGAACGTGGAAAATAAGGCGAATCTGGAAAGCAAGAGGTAATTTTTTTGAGACGAATCAAGCTCAGGTATACACACACGTTGTCAGGATGTGACGAGCGTTCGTGCGTCCCTGTGCTTTTGCTTCTTCAGGAGTCGACTGGCCGGCCACGTTATTATTTGAGGAGGGTCTGGTTTATGCTTGAAAAATTGTTTTCTTTCCTAATATTTCGGTCGAGAAACCTGGCTTCTGTGTATGTTTACATTTGACGTGTGCACGACACTGCTCTTCTTCTTCTTCTTCTTCTTCTTCTTCTTCTTCTTCTTCTTCTTCTTCTTCTTCTTCTCTTTCTCCTCCTCCTCCTCCTCCTCCTCCTCCTCCTCCTCCTCCTCCTCCTCCTCCTCCTCCTCCTCCTTCTTCTTCTTCTTCTTCTTCTTCTTCTTCTTCTTCTTCTTCTTCTTCTTCTTCTTCTTCTTCTTTCTTTCTTTCTTTCTTTCTTTTTCTTTCTTCCCTTCCTTTCCTCATACTCTTCTTTTCATCCTTATTTTCCTCCTCTTTTTATTCCTCTTTTAACATCGCTCCCCCCCCTTTTTCCCCCCAACCACTTTTACCCTTATTATTTCTATCGCTCTCATCTCTCTTACACACAAATTCAAATAACGATTGAGATCTCGCTATTTCTCTCCATTTTCACTTACCTCTTTGATTCAATTTGTTTCAAAAGAAAATATTATTTACAAAATCATCAAAATAAGACAATATCTAGCTTATAGAAACAACAGATTTAAACAAAGACTTCAATGGAAACATCGATCAAAGGACGGCTGACGGATATGACAGCAACCGTAACTGGACATCGGAATCGAAAGAAAGAAGAAAAAGGGAATGAAAAAAAAAAGAACTTTTATATAGTGTAATACTCAGCAAACGTACTCAAAACGCTTTACAATGGGTCCCAAGCAAGCAGCAACACCAAATACGCAAGACAAGACATAACGCCTGTAGATGCTATTTCAATAGATTTTTTGACACAGACAACACTGTCACTGGTCAGGTACTCATTTTCACCTGAGTACGGTGACTTAACTTACCCAAAGAGCCAACAGAGGGACTTGAACCAGGATTATACACGTCCGAAGGCAAGT
>NC_088363.1:79142595-79162595 GCF_034508935.2 Berghia stephanieae
TCTTTAACCCTCTCCTTACCGACTACAGGAAAATCGTCATAATTGTTACGAAACACTGAGCATGTTTCTTAATCAGATTTGTTTTGTACATCACATTTTATGAAAAATCTTTGTTTTATAAAGCTTGCTATGCTGCTCTATATCTAGTATTTACGTATTTCTAATGAATTTGAGTGTAAAAAAAGTCAAGTTCTGTGTTGGATAGGTATACCATTTCTGTAAAAATCATGAATATTATGGTCGGTAAGGAGAGAGTTAAATGCAATTATATTGTAACAGGTAATCATCGCAGCAGAGTCACCTCACCATCACCTCCTCCTACAACCACTATCACAACAACCACCATCACCACAATTACCACCAGTAGCAGCTGTCACAATCACGTCACCTGCAATTATGGCAGGTCATAAAATAGTTCTCACAACGGTCAAACTGGACAGGTATTAATGCATTCAGACAGCAGGCAAGGACGAGAGCTCTTTTCAGATTTGATTCATTCGTTGAAAAATTCAGCGTGTAAAAAAATAAAAGAAGAGGCGTAGAGAATAAATAGATTTGGACACAGGATTGATCTACGAGCTGCTTTTCTCATGGAGCTTGTTCATCTCGGTAACCGTAACAGATTTATTTCTCACGTGGATAATAAAGCGCTTGTGTCTTGTTTTATTTATGGTTGACGTCCTGTCTTGAGATAATCAAAATGTTACAGTATGTATTACAACGGTGATCATACTACATTGTCGGATAACAGGCATGTGTGGGTGTTTTTTGGGTGGACACAAGATGGGAGAGGGCAATTTGCACACGGTGGGAGGGGGAATTTGATGTTTTGAATATACATCTGGTATGCCATGGGATTTGGACAGTGGTAAATTATCTCCTGTGTCAAGAGCTGAGAAGTAGCCCTTAAAAATCAGAAATTATCTCAGCTTCTAAAGGGCGGAATAAAATTGCACGTTAATTGGGGGCTACTCAACCACAGAGTACTTACCGTCAGATTTAGTAATAGATTCAGCTACCCAATCATTGTTTGGTAACAGAAAATCGAAAAGGAACAAAAAAAAAAAAACAAAACAAAAAAACAAAACAAAAAAAAACAAAAAAGAAAAACAAAACGCCTAATTTAACCCAGGTCGAACCAAATGAATTTTGGTTTAAATCGGTGGCGCTAGTGATGAAATTACTGTTTTCTCTACTCTCTCTCTCTCTCTCTCTCTCTCTCTCTCTCTCTCTTTCTTTCTCTCTCTCAATCTCTCTCTCTCTTTCTGTGCCTCTCTCTCCATCTGACTATCTATCTATCGATCTATCTATCTATCTATCTATCTATCTATCTATCTATCTATCTATCTATCTATCTATCTATTTATCTATCTATCTATCTATCTATTTATCTATCTCCCCCTGAGCTCGTGGAGTCACGCATGAAAATCTGGTGAATCTTGACGCTTACTGATTAAACGTAATGTGTTGGGTTGAATCCTGGTGGGACCCACTATATCTAAGTTTAAATGAGTTGTTCTCCCAGCACACGGGGCCGGAGGTTACCCAGGATCTTATTATATTAAACGGACAGGATAATAATAACAATGATAATAATAATAATAATAATAATAATAATAATAATAATAATAATAATAATAATAATAATAATAATAATAATAATAATAATAATAATAATAATAATAATAATAAGTGTTTCGCGCTTTCCATGCAAAAGCATCTCAAACAGGGCAATACGTAGAATTCGCTGATCTCAAAGTGTTTACAAGTTCATTGGCATGCCTGGGAGTTGAGTTCCCTTTAAATTTAGCCTACCGAGAAACCTACAACAAGGATTAAAAAAAAATATTGGATTTTGGAATACATGTTATATTCATTACCAAAGTATGGCAAAAAGGCTATTAACGTTTTAAAACGTATGCAGATCCATATCAATGTATTGGATTTTATTTTAGACTACCTACATCAAATCCCAAGCGTAAATTTTAATTAAAGAACAAAGGGGTGTAGAGTATAGCCAATTTCACGGGATAAATTAATTTTCTATGATGTAGGGACACGCCCACTTCACAGTTACAAGGGATGGCGTTATGTGTGTACAACTCTTATCAAATAACAGGACAGGAGAGTGTGTATGACATCGGGACGTGATGAGTTCTCTGAAAAAGGTGATGGGGAAAACATCTGGCAGGTTCTCATACCTATTCAAAAAATGGGGTGTGTAGGAGGTGGACGAATGTGTGCATAGAGTGAATAATGTTGACGTCATTCGGCTCTTTGTTATTGTTTTTTAGACCGTCAGTTAGTTTTTTTTTTAATTAGTCATTCCAATTAGGAACATGGAGCCGGTCTCTATAGATAGTTCGAAGATGACGTCACACAGATCCTTGTTATTGTTTTTTGCCATCCGCGTTTATGAGTAATGCTCACTGAACTGTATTAACCTGACTATAAACGTTCATGGAAACACACAGTTTTATGTGTTGGTCCGTTATACTTCCGGATGGCAATGTTATGAGCTTCTTCGCCAAGCGCATACTATCTATAGCGTGAAAAGGACAATAGTAATTGCTTGTTGCCTTTGGAATAAGACATTCGTACTTTCCGCCATATCTAAAAAACCTAACTACCAATTTCACTGCTGGTTGGACAGGGGTGTCGGAAAAAATTTAGAATTCACCCGAGTCTCTTTACGTATGAGGCGAGTGCTCCACCAACTGAGTTATCGGGACCCCATAAACTTTTAAGGTTAAACATAAATATTGTGAGTGTGTACGATTGAGCGGCTGGCAGAACTGGTTAGCATTACACTTAATTACATAGCATCAATAAACTTGTAGAAGAAGCAAACATATCTACACCCTTTTGGACTGTCCGAGCGAACAGTATACGTATTGCTGAGGAAGGTATGTGTTTAAGTAAAACAACTAATCTTCTCATCACATCAATCGCACCAACACGCTAAACTGTGTGTAACCATAACCATTTATAGACTGATTGAAAGTGTGTAGTGAAAACTAATTACCTAATAGGCGATCTAATATCAACAACTGACAACAGTGAGACACAAACTTTGTTCATTCAATTATTTGTAAACAAACAGATGTTTGTCCGAGCGAGCTTGAGGGTTTGTGACTAATCCCGTGTTTTGATTGGTCAAAAAACTTATTGTTAATTGTGAAATGATAGCCTGTATTCTGGGATGCAGTAACAAAACGCCCTTTTAATGGGGCTTGAATATTTTTCCTTTTTAAATGGGACAGTGTGGATCAGCGTTACAGTCTTTGCCTCGTTCCCAGAAGTTCGAATACCCGGTGGCCTTGAGCACATCACCTCACCATAACTCAGATTGCGGCGCTGCACTGCGGCCGACGCCGGGTTATTCCATTGGATTAGATTCTAAAGATCAATTTCCTCTATGGGATAAATAAAGGGAATTTATTTTATCTATTTTTATTTTATATCGAAATGTTAAAATGATCCACAAAATATGAAAAATGTCTTAACTTCAAAGTCTCAAGTTTTGACAACTTGGCGTTATTATAATCTATCGATATTTTAATCAAAGTTTTCTGGCCAAAATGACAAATTAAAGAATTTCCGTAAAACGTAGTTTAGCCCAGTATATGATGGGAGCAATATATTGATGATATGCGTTTAGGTAAAATACTCTGCCAGCCGGATATAACGTACCTAAACACAAAAATAATATCTGTAACCTTAAACGTTTATAGTCTGACTAAGATAGTGAGAATTGATCATTAAAATGGTTGTCTAAAAATAACAACAAAGAGCTGAGTGACGTCAATTAATTTTTATCTATAGTCAGGTTATCGGTCAACCGAGTCATTGATCACATGGTTTGTTGTTGTCCAACAATTGGATATTTCTTATTAAATGTAAACGCGATGGTCAAGCTTAACAAAATGACCTCTCGTGATGTTGGTTATTTCGAAAACTATGAACACTTTTCTCTATGTAGGCCATTTTGAGCACATTTTGCAATGCGATCAAAGACTCGAGCACCCGTGGAAAAATTATTTCAATCGTCCCCATTGATTCGGAATACAAAAACCCCAAAAATTAATTCAAAGACAGAAAGTCCTTATAGTATGTGTCAGTTAGAACAACGAGGCTAGTAACAGTTTACAGATTTCAATGAAAGAACTTTATTTGTTCTAAAAAATTCAAAAGAATTAAAGCAAACTGCATTAGGATATTGGATTTGAGGGTCAGAACTCCGTACTATCAATAGCACTTTCTTGAAGTCCCAGGTTTGAGAGATTTTAGAATGATCAGGGTCAATTTAAACGATCGATATTTGAAGGATGAGTTTTCTGGCCACAATATTAAAGACATGTTTTTATCAGAGAACTACAGAAGTGTGAACATTGGTTTTCTTCTTCTCCTTTTTTATTTTTTCTTCTTTCCTTTGAGCAGCCATCCAATTCGGTTAAGCAAAACGATGTCTTAAACCTTTTCCCCGAAACATGACATTTACGGTCTAGTCCATTTCCTATTTGTCAATCACAGCAACAGAAGTTCGATCAGTCCCGATAACCGTCATAGCAATGATTGACGAATCGGATTGAAAAATACGGTTTTAATCCGGTTTTCCAAAAGGCGTGAAATTAGAAGAATGGTGCGCCACCTGGCGATTAATGGAAACATGGAGGAGATAACCACACTGGAAAGAAGGTTTTGGAGAGAGTTATGGCCCCTTTGATTTGATTAATTCGAATGAGCGCCCCTCAATGGACTTTAATTAGGAGAATGCGGGATGATGAGTGAGTTCTGGAACATGGGGTCAGTCGAGGTCTCACCAATTCTATGTCCAGGGAAGACGACGGTCAATCAGATGAGAATAAAGGGGGATTTTGGAGTGTGCCAGGCCAGGCATGCTGGTTAGGAAAAGTTGGGATGAAAATTCAGTGATATAACAAGCTTATATCATCTCATGTAGTTCCATATCTGAAGCAGACGTCGGAGGTCATCTTCCGCCAAGCTGATCTATCTCTTGCCAATTCTATTAAAGCAGCGCCACCTTTCTCAGCTTCATCTGTCCAAGTTCTTATCCCTTTCAAATACGTTATTCTTTGTCTTCCTCTTATTCTTTTTCCATTCATCTTTCCAGTCAAGGCGAGTATTTCCAAACCAGGGTGGCGGATAATGTGTAATAACAAAGAGCAGAGAGACATCGATGCCATTCGTTCTATTGTTTGTAAACAACCAACTTTGATTGTCCGAGCGCCTTTGGGTTGTGTTTTGATTGGTTTGAAATCTACAGGTTAATCAGGCCAAGGGGAAAAGACATGCCATAAAGTAAATTTAAACTTAACAGGAAAAAAAAATTAGTCTCTTGGAGCATAAGAAACGACATTTATTCTGCTCAATAATAATAAATAATAATAATAATAATAATATAATAATAATAATAATAATAATAATAATAATAATAATAATAATAATAATAATACTATAATAATAATAATAATAATAATAATAATAATAATAATAATAATAATACTATAATAATAATAATAATAATAATAATAATAATAATAATAATAATAATAATAATAATGATAATAATAATAATAATAATAATAATAATAATAATAATAATAATAATAATAATAATAATAATAATAATAATAATAATAATTACATATCTTACCGACCGTTTGTATACTGAACAGTTCCTGTGTTGTGTCCTTGACTTAGTCACTTTACACAAATACCCAACACGATTTGAAGGGGTACTTGGCTGTATTTGGCATTATATGAGTGTTAAAGCAAAAAGAACGTACAACAGACGACTCGGTCTTCACGAAACAGAAATTTGATTCTTCTCAAAGAAGAAATGGTGCATCACAAACTAATTAAGCATAGCGAATCGTAGAAATACGCTATATAAAAGTCAATATAATTTATTTATCAAATTTATCACTGAATTTTACCTAACACAATTTTAAAAATAACAGTAATAGCTCGTTCAAGAAGAAATAAAAATCATAAAGAAATTGATACGATAAACAAACTAAGCAATTCTAAAAAAAAATAATATTTCGAAATCCACAGCATTTCACAAAAGGTTACAACATTTACCCATTTCAATACCAAAGATCGATCAGCTGTAAGGAAATCGGAACTCAATCAACTGATAACCAGTAGCACAGTTAACGACTGGGTTGATTGCACAACGATACTCTGTTTTATATTTACTCTATCGATTACGTTTCGATATGAAAGGAACGAGCCATTTTAGTGAACTCAACCGATTAGAAATACAAGATTGATAAAGTTGATTGATGCTTCATTCTTTTAATTGATTTAGTAAATACGAAACCGACGAAGGTCTGAACACGAAATGGAATGATACAACGATGAATTATTGACCGCTGGCTTGGTATATCTTTTTCTATAATTTTATTTCGTAGCTTTTGTTGTTTTTTGTTTTTTTTTGTTTTTTTTTTACCTGTAAGTTTGTTTATCCTTACGTTACAATCCTTAAATATATAAATAAGTAGATAGATAAATAGATGAGTAAATAAATGAATAAACATAAATAAATAAATAGATATGTATTAACGATGGATGGGTTTCACTGAGAATAGCACTTGGCATTTTTTCCTTACTTACATCGATATGTGCTTTTTATCCTATTTCAATACGCTTTCTCTCGCTGTCTTTATTTATTCAATTACCGTATTATTTGTTTATAATTATTATTTTTATTTTTCTGTAACCCCTGAGATGTAATGTGTACATTAAACCTCTAATTTCGAGAGAAGTACAGCAAAATACAACAAACTTTGCTATTGAATTGAACTTTTTCTATTTTTAAAAATCATTTCATTAATCGTGTAAAATATTTTAAAGAACAATGAAACGTACCATAATAATAAGCTAAGTTACAGAGAAAGAGAGAGTAAAGAACTGAACAAGTGTGTATGATAAAGGTATCATAAAGGTACCAGACAAAGCAAGAAAGTAAAATACAAGAAAAACAAAAACATCCCAAAAATTCAGTCGACCTCGAACCTCAAAAATGAGTCAATGAAAAAAATATTGTGGCGATTTTTTTGGGAAAGGCGCAACATAATATGATTACAGTATATTCTCAATAAATAGTCAGCTATTTGATAAATCAATAACGAGTTTATTTTTTTAAAATATAGAAATTGACCAATTTACTGCCATGCTTAGGAAAGACACGTATTTCAAAATTTATCCAGAAAACTCGTCCTCCAAATATCGATCGATTTAAATGACCCTCATAATGTCAAAAACTCTCAAGCCTGGGACCTCGCAAGTTAACTTGTTAAAGGATATATATCATGGAGAATGGTGTACGGTGATCTTCATAATGCCGATTATCAAATATTTACAACTCGTATACAACATAAAAAGACTCCGCTTTCCATTATTAAAATGGGCGCCAGGTCATCCGTTATACTACTGGTCAATGTTGTGCGCTCCTGTGATTCCCGTGACCCATTATTCATATAGCAACGTCCAGCCCGTGTCAGCTGACAAGACAGCAATGGTGCGCATGCGCGTGGCATCTGGTTACTATGGAATCGGTAGAACAAACCGGAAGAAATAATTTCGTTATCTGAATGCATTAACTACCTGTTCATTTCCTATTCATGACGGGTATTTCACAAAGTGATTATCCTTTTATGATTAGCCCATTAGAATTTGATTTGCTACTTTCTAAAAGTACGCCAGGCAGACAGAATTGTCGTTATGTGTTGGGTTTTCTTTTTATTATTTGACACATCAACAATAGGTCGCTGATCGGCTACTGGTGTGCAAGAAACTGAAAATTGAATTTCTTAGTCTTTGGATGTGTGAATAACCGTGTATAAGTACTCGTATATACATATATATATATATATATATATATATATATATATATATATATATATATATATATATATATATATATATATATATATATATATATATTGTGTGTATTTGTGTGTATTGTGTGCTTTAATGAGGGAGAGAGACAGACATACAAACACACACACACACACACACACACAGAGAGAGAGAGAGAGAGAGAGAGAGAGAGAGAGAGAGAGAGAGAGAGTTGGGAGAGGGGAGGGGGAGCAATACATATTAGAGTGAATAAGATACTTTCCTCTGTTTTTATGCGGAATTATGCATGTATATATATATATATATATATAATATATATATATATATATATATGTGTGTGTGTGTGTGTGTAGATGTATGTATATTATATGTATATATATATATATATATATGTGTGTGTGAATTCGTATGTGCACGTGTTAGGGCACATACATGTGTGTATGTGTGTGTGTGTGTGTGTAAGAGAGAGAAATATAGAGAGAAAGAGAGAGAGAGAGAGAGAGAGAGAGAGAGAGAGAGAGAGAGAGAGAGAGAGAGAGAGAGAGTTTGAGTATGATTAAGCCTTGTCCAGCCATTTTAAATTTAAAATAAAATATAAGAAAGGAAACGTCCGAGTACAACAATAGGATTCAATAGTCTGATGTCACACCGCCTGGCAAAGGCGAGCAGCGTGGGTCTAAACAAAGAAAATCGGTACTTTTTATTCTTCATGCTGGCTAGAACTTTTCATATGCCTTGTGATCAGAATGTGTAAACGTCAAAACATGATCAAATTTATGTGTTTTTTTTTTCCCTCTGAATACGCTTTTATGCTCGCCGGGGAAATATTTCATACGGGCGTCCGCCATTGTTCCGATAATTTAGAGCCAGTGTTACTAGGTTACCTTGTGTCATTAGGAAGGAAGTGACGTTACGACTGTTGAAGAGTATTAGGAGTGACCGAATGGATAATGCATTGTATTATAGATAGTATGCGCTTGGCTAAGAAGCTCATAACATTACCACCCGGAAGTATAACGGACCAACACACAAAACTGTGTGTATCCATGAACGTTTATAGTCGGGTTTATAGATAGTTCGAAGATGACGTCACACAGGTCTTTGTTATTGTTTTTTGCCATCCGCGTTTATGAGTAATGCTCACTGAACTGTATTAACCTGACTATAAACGTTCATGGATACACACAGTTTTGTGTGTTGGTCCGTTATACTTCCGGATGGCAATGTTATGAGCTTCTTAGCCAAGCGCATACTATCTATACAGTTCAGTGAGCATTAATCATAAACGCGGATGGCAAACAAAAACAATAACAAAGACCTGAATGACGTCATCTTCGAACTATCTATATCCGTCTTGGTATTATTAATGGGCATGATCGATATTAACTTTTCATGTGCTCAAGGTCATTGTTCACATTGCAAAATATGCTCAAGGTGACCTACTTTGTGAAAAGTGTTCATAGCTTTTTAAACATCTAACATCACGATTGGTCGTTTGGTTCAGATTGACATATGGGTATGTTTATAAGTTTTGTAAACAAAGCAGCGTGTTTCCATTTGTTAAGAAAAATCCAATCGTTGGACAGCAACAAATCATGTGATTGATGATCTGGTTGGACGAAAACTTGAATATAGTCGCTCCCGTTGACACTCGGTATTTGGTGATGATTTTCGAGTACATGTTTCAATTACAACGATGTTCCCATAACAATTTGAATTATCAGACCTGTAAATAAGCATATTATGTCAGTTCAATCACTTTTACTCGAGCAAGATTATTTAAACCTAGGCGATTTCTGTTGATTTATAATTCGATTTATAAGGTGATTATATTGTACTGTTAGAATTTATTTTTTTTACCATCACGGATACAATATAGAACGTCAACGTTGTAAATGTAATAAATTTGTCACCTCTTCGACCACACAAGTTCTGTGAAATTCCAAAGTCCAGCAGGTCATGAATATTTGGTTTCTCGCGTCCCTACCTACACCCAATAAAAATGGCATTTTAATTGAAGTGACAAATTATATAAAAAATATATTTGCGAGATATCTAAACCATTGAAAATGTTTATGAAGTGTAAACATATATCTTCCATAGCTATTTTCAAGACGACGCGACAGCTCTGCATTGAAACGGTTATCTTCTCCTATGATAAAAATAAAATAAAGGAAACTGTTTTAAAAAAAGTAAAAAAAAAATAAAAATGGTCAAATATAGTTTCCTCCAGCCTCGTCCAAGGTTAATGATCCTCAAGAAGAAAAAAAAATGTTTGGATCGCATGAAACGATATATTATATAACTTCTTATATATTTTAAATAGAAATCATTTAAGAGGTAACTAACAAAAACAACATAATGATGACGACGATGATCATGATGGTGATGATAATAATAATAATAAGAATAATAATAATAATGATAATTGTTATTATTATTATTATTATTATTATTATTATTATTATTATTATTATTATTATTATTATTATTATTATTATTATTATTATTATTATTATTATCATTATTATTATTATCATTATTATTATTATTATTATTATTATTTATTATTATTATTATTATTATTATTATTATTATATTATTATTATTATTATTATTATTATTATTATTATTATTATTATTATTATTATTATATATATTATTATTATTATTATTATTATTATTATTATATTATTATTATTATTATTATATTATTATTATATTATTATTATTATTATTATTATTATTATTATTATATTATTATTATTATTATTATTATTATTATTATTATTATTATTATTATAATCATAACAGTAATCGAAAAATGTATAAAATCAGATTTAAAAATCAAACAAATGAAGACAACCATTTGGAAGAGTTTGGGGGGAGGGGGGGGGGGGTGTCTCCAAATGAGTTAAGCAAATATAGAAGCTTCACAACAACAAGATCAGCAAAGTATTACATTCTGTGTGGTTTATATTTTTTAGATTAATAGACAATGAAACAATGTCTGTGAAGTTAATAAAATATTCTTTTATAAACTGTTAACATACCTTACCTGACTGCTTATGTTAAATCCCAAATGTTACATAAATAAAATGATTAATACAGTATGAATGAAACATTGGGTAAAATGTAAAAAAAAAAATGAAAGGGAATTGCATTTAAGTTTCTTTAAAATCAGTTGAATCCATTGAAAAAAAAAAATCGAAATGGAAAAAGTTAAAAAAACAAAAGACAAGAAAAATGATACAAACCAACCCCCCCCCCCCAAAAAAAAAAAGAACCCCAAAAAACAAAAAACAAAAAAAAAAAACAAAAACAAAAAACAAAAAAAAAAAAAACAACATCGAATAACAGAATGGATAGCTATTCTATATAATATTTGATCTGATCAACACCCGAATCCACGGAAATGCAAGAAGTATGCGTTTTGTACCACAAGAATTAGTTCATGGGAAGGGGTGGGGGAGGGGGGGGGGGGGTAATGAAAGGAACGAAATTGACGTCACTGACTGTTCTTTGCTATTGTTTTTATACATACATTTTGGTGTTTAAATCTCCCTAAATATTATCAATCAACTATAAACGTTCAACGCTACACACGTTTTTTGTAAGTTGTTACGTTATAGCCATTTGGCGGAGTCTGTGTGTATTCTACCTTAACACATAGCATCTATACAATAAACGCTCATGACAAAGAAAGCATACTGTCAGTGGCGTGGCGTGCTTACAGTATAAGGCGGTGCCAGAATCAGAAAAAAAAATGACTTAAAACATGCTATATTTGTAAAAACCAAAGAAAGAAACACAATTTAACGAAAAGACTTACTCAAATAAGTAAGAGGCGGTATATGCCATTTCTCAGTTTTATTTTTTAAAAAATGCTGAATTCCATTTTCAAAAGATGTAGCGGTACCAGGCACCAAATCAACCAATATAGCCACGCCCCTGCATACTGTACTACTTTTGGATAACTTTCGTGTATCGTCAATAAACTCACTGAAGAAAAATAATAAAACTCTCACAGCGAGTAAACCCTTACAATGTAATGTCATAATATGTGGTGAAAAATTATTGGTTGTTTACCAAATAACATCACGCGGACTAGAAAACAAATTGAAAGCAGCTATTCTACTGATGTGAGAAGCTCAAGTCATAAGTTGACTTTTATCACCAACCAAACCTCTTTACGTAAAAGAGGATTACATTATAGTTATAGCATTTCCTTTTCCAATGCAAGACTATGTTATATTTCTATGCTTATTTATTAGTCTCTATACTATGAGAGATGAGTTTTGTCATCTGGTTCTTTACCTTGATACTACTTTTGGCACACGATAAAAAAAAAAATTCAACCCCCCCCCCTCCTCTCCCACCAAAAAAAAAAACAAAAAAAAACAAAAAAAAACAAAAAAAAAAAACAACAAAATAACAACAAAAAAAAAACAAAACAACAAAAACCAAAAACAAAACACACACACACACAAAAACCCAAACAAAAAAAATAAATAAACAAACAGAAAACAACTTAAGCATTTACATATATAGAGCAATGTCCACTAAACGTGCTCAAACTCAAAGAGCTTTCAATAGGACCCCAGCCAACAGCAATATTTATTAACATGTAGAACGAGTCATGACGCCATTCAGGCGTATTACATTTTTTTCCCCTGACAGAGACACAGCTGTTAACGACCAGACACTCATTTTATACCTGAGTACGGTGAGAGTCATGCGAGTAAAAAGCCTTTTCCAAGGACTCAACTATGCGCCGAGCGAGGTTAGAACCCCGGACCCTCCGATCCAAAGGTGAGTATCATACCACAAGACCGCATAGTCAGATAAAATTAGTACCATTAAAGTTCGACCGAGTGATGACATGTAAACAATATTTTCTTCGGCGCGCTGTTGTCAGTGACAAGATATTAGAAATAAAAATTTCTTTAGTACGTGCTAGGAATTCATACAAAATTGTTTCCTCGCATCAATCTTGAATCTTTAGGAGCGTAATTCACCGCACCACACTGATTCTATTTATTTATATAAGCCCAATATCCATAAAAGTGCTCATGGCGCTGAACGATAGCAACTTATCATCATTTATTACACTACAACTTTGCAACAATTCAACAACAATTAATAGTATTGATATGAAAGCAATTAGCAATAATTTAAGTCCACTTAACATATTATGCATGACAAAACAACTCACATTTCAGGCGTTTATAAAAGTTGTTATTAAATCAGAGCTACTTTTAGTTTTCGAACTTAATTGGAAGAAAATAAATGTGATGTCAAATAACTGGTTCCTATTTCACCATTCTTCCGAAGGAATTGATACATACCATGTGTAATTCATCTTCTGGTGTCATCCTATTTCCTGCTCATCCATGTTTTTGTTTATTCGACAACGCCACTGCCACATTATCTCATTCGTCTGTAGTGTTTCATTCATCCTGTTTTGTTGATAAAGGGGAAACCCGAAACGCCCATTTTATCTGTTTTCGTATATTAAATTGAAGCTTACATTCAATTTATTTTTACATTGTTATTTATCTTCTGGTATCAGAGTTAGGGTATCTTATTTTTTAGTCTAGTCTAAATAAATATGCTGGTCGTCAATGATGATCATCGATCCTCGTTCTTTTACGTCCCGTAATCCTAAGAGTCTGCCAATATACCCTGCTACTGAAACCGTTATGCCACTTTTATGTAACATATTCATTATTAGTACTCAGAAGGACTGGCTACATACATACTCCCAAGGATTAAGGAACCAAAAGAGTGGCGGGTTTGATGTCACGACTTTTCTTCCCTATAATTTTTCCCCATGTAACTGCTTATTGGTTCACGCCTCAAAAACCGGAATGCACCCATAGTTCCATATAGTCCATGGGCACCTGGCTTGAAACTTAGAACTAAAACAAAGAAGCCATATTACGTGCTTGATCAAAGTCCAACGGAGACACGATATGATATCAGATAATAAAACAGGATAATAACACAGCTGCATATTGTATATAATCTGTACAGTACATGTCGCTACACCATGTTTCATTTTGGAGTTCTTTGACAAAACACGATCTTTTCATTTTGGACAGTAAATTGTGACTTCAACTTATAATGATTGGTAAAAATGACCCTCAACTTGTCAAAAAGTCCTCAAATGAGACTTCCAAGAAGTCATGGGTTTTAGACAATCTATCAAGTTGATAATCACATTAATAGATACGTATAAATATTTAACTTAAATTGTTATTGTTTTTAGAGAGCCATTTTAACGATTAGTTTTCATTTCATACATCAATCAGACTATAAACAGGTAGGTTTGTGTGTTGAGACGTTTTAGATCCGGCTGGCGTATGTTGTTAGCATTCTACATAAACGCATAGCATCAATAATTTTCTGCACACATGAAAGAAAAGCGTTTTGTCAATGCAAGAGACGGTATTGTCTCATTACGACATGCCTCGTCATCACACGTACCCTAAACCTGGTCTCGAGCTTTACTACTCGGGTACATAATCTGTACCTAATATCCCAACGTTGAGCATGTCCAAGTATGAATATACTATAACGCCATAATTATCACATTCACTTCAACTTTGCTCCCACACCCTCTTCAGCAGGATTTTCACCCTCTTCAGCTACTTTAATAACTGAAATGATATCGGCGATAATGTTAGCGTGTATTGTCTATTATGATGGTGAGTACATACTTCACACTGCCACACACGCCACACGCCACACGTCACACGTCAAACGCATCACGTCATCAAGATGGTTAACAGTCGGAATCACTCAAGTACCTGTGACAGACCACACCTGACCGCTTGCCTTACAAAATAATGATGTTATTATTATCAGTAAAAGAAAAGTATAATTTCATTAATGAATGGACTCGCATCAGACGTCGACACCTTCAGCACAGCGTAGTATCTATGTTTATTAACACAGGGCAAAATTATGAGAAAGTGATAGATACGAGTAGATGGATTGATAAATAGACAAATAATAAATAGAAAGACAGATGGATACATAGAGTGGGAGAGGGAGGTAGAGAGAGAGAGAGAGAGAGAGAGAGAGAGAGAGAGAGAGAGAGATCGATATATAGATTGATAGATAAATAGAGAGGGATGAGAAAGGGGGGGGGGGGGGAGAGCACAGACTTCATTTTGTCAAAAAGATGTAATTGTTTTGAAGACTTGTTCCGTATCTGTATGACATAGCCCAGATTATATATAGTAAATGCATCTAATGAGTATGAATATTACTATAGAACATTTCCACGGTGGTAACCCGCCATTGCCTGGTCCCAAATCCGGGATGAGAAATAGGCTTCAACACTCATGACGTCACTTCCCCCGTAACAACTGGTTCTAAACTATCGGAATAATGGCGGACGTCCTTATGAAATACTTCCCCGACGCGCATAGAAGTGGATCCAGAGGAGAAAAGCATTATAAATCTGATCATATTTTGACTTTTATACATTCTGATCGCATGACATGTGAAAAAGTTCTAGCCAGCATGAAGAATAAAAAGTACCGATTTTCTTTGTTTCGAACCAAGCTGCTCGTTGCTGGGCGGACGTGACATCAGACTATTGAATCAAATTGGTGAGGGTTGAGCTTTGGGCCAGCAATCCACCATTTAAAAAAACAGCATCACGCTACAGAAACGCCAAGAAGAACTAAAAGACATCATATTTCGGGCGAGCCAGATTCAACCTTAATTGGCAAATAGAGATTAAAGCCGAAGGGATGTTTCCATTTCGAAATGTCTTTGAGCAAGTCCAAGCAGGAGGTAGGACGGTTGAAGACAGAGGCTGGAAAGGCATGGAATGAGTTGAGCTGGCTGGTTCAGGACAGAGATGCCTAGAGGAATTTTGTTTGCGCCTTATGTCCCACCAAGGAATCAAGAGAATAAGTAAGAAGCATGCCCAATGCGCTTCTCAATGTATTATAGATGTAACCCAGCAGTAGGCCATAGGGAATCAAATTATCCTTCCGCAAAGAATACGTCTACCATTAAGTGCCTTATTCTTATTTTACTCTTTCAATGTTCTTTACTGTCTGTATCCAGGTACTTGTCTACGTCTCAGTTGAGTTGGGTAGTGTGGTAACCCAGCAGTAGGCCATAGGGAATCAAATTATCCTTTCGCAAAGAATACGTCTACCGTTAAGTGTCTTATTCTTATTTTACTCTTTCAATGATTTTTACTGTCTGTATTCAGGTACTTGTCTACGTCTCAGTCGAGTTGGGTAGTGTGGTAACCCAGCAGTAGGCATAGGGAATCAAATTATCCTTTCGCAAAGAATACGTCTACCGTTAAGTGTCTTATTCTTATTTTACTCTTTCAATGATTTTTACTGTCTGTATCCAGGTACTTGTCTACGTCTCAGTCGAGTTGGGTAGTGTGGTAACCCAGCAGGAGGCCATAGGGAATCAAATTATCCTTTCGCAAAGAATACGTCTACCGTTAAGTGTCTTATTCTTATTTTACTCTTTCAATGATTTTTACTGTCTGTATTCAGGTACTTGTCTACATCTCAGTCGAGTAGCGTAGTGTGAAGTGCCTTACCTTAGAAAAAAAAATATTGTTAACAATCATCGTATGGATTCGCTACAACACTTTGCTCTGAAAGAAGTATTGGAATAATAATAATCATAACAGCTTAAAAGAAACCAAAACAACAACAAACCCCAAACATAACAAAATTAAAAAAAAACACTCCCCTTTTAAAAAAAAAAAGCAATAACAAACAAGCAAACATAACAAAAAAAAAAAAAAAAGAAATAAAAACTGAATACGGAAAATTTCGTGATCGAAACCCTTCTTCAGCCAACAATAAAACCAATTAAAACACATTTCGCCATCCATTAATCCCTACTGGAAGTTGATTAAGAGATTTTCTATCGCGTCATTCGGATTTCACGTAAAGTATTCTTGTTTTAATCGTTTTCCTTGATAGCTGAAGAAGGGTTTTGAGTCCGAAAAGTTTAAAGTCATTCTTTTATTCTTTAAGTTTCTCTTATAGTTGTACAGTCCAGAGAGTCTAGTAGCTTTGTATTTTCTTTATAACGCTAGGCAACCACGGGATGGGAGATAAGAGATCTCGTTTTGTATTTATTGTGCGAAAAAAAAAATCGCAACTTTACAATATCTAAGATATTTATCAGGCGTTAAAAAACCCCCTAGATATTCATTTGTTTATCTAGCACTAGCATGACTTTATTCGGCTCTGTGGCCTTTTGATAAGACACTCGGCACTTAATTCACATTTTCTCACTTTACTCAGGTGTAAAATAAGTATTTGGCAGGTAACAGTGTTGTCCCTATTTGCTGGCCACAAGAAGACACCTTCCGTAACACATCAATAATCGTGAAACGTCTTCGTCCATTGCCACAAATATCAATTATGACCTTGTCCAACATGGCTTGACATAGCACACGACGAGTCATGTTAACTCATCATCAAGCAGCCAAAGGACACACTACACCTGCCAGACCACAGGTGTATGGTGACCTTGTATTCCACATTATTATCATCATTTCTGTGCACCACCTTTTCATTTTTCCAACAAGATGTTGGTAATCGTGTGATAGCCGATAGCCATTAGACATGATTCAAGAAAAGTAACGATTGGTTAAACCGCCCAGCCGTGCCCATGATATATGAGCACTATGTTGAATGTCGTAAAATCAAGTTACTCTTTTTTGTTTTTTACTAACTTCTTGGTCTACGTCCCATCCTTCTATCTGGCTATCGTTCTTTTCTCTCGTATTTGACAACGATACTTTAAGCGATTAAATATCATTTGCTTATGAAAAAAGAAGTGACAAATAGTATAAACGTTAATAGAATTTATGAAATAAAGTATAATCTTGCTTGAAATGAAATTGGGAAATGTTCCAAAACAAGTTATTTTTAAAAAAAAATCAAGAATAATAAATTATTCTTTTCAACGCGGTTTTCTATTGGGGAATATCCGCCGAATGTACTTACATTGGGTACTAAGCTAACAGCAACACTCAATATGATAACATGACGCCTACAAGGATCTGTTAGGGGGGGGGGGGTCGACAGACAACGCTGTTACCGGCCAAGTACTCATTTTATTTACACCTGCGTCCGATGGAAGAATATGAGTAAAGAGCTTATTCCAAGGACTCAACATTCGGACGCCCATGGCAGGGATGAAACCAGAGAAACGATACATGTCGTACAACAATAGCACAAAGATGTGTTAATTCCGAACAAAACAAAAATGTAATTATGTAAATTCTAAAGTCTATTACATTAACAAAATATTCAGGTACTTATGCCACTCAAAATGTCATCTTCTCCAAGACTTGAACATCTCGCACGACTCACGGTCACCCGTCTTGGGACTAATCGTATTCGATATTGCTTTTGTTTACGGTAACCTGCCAGAAATACGACCGACAAGACATAATATTACTCGTAGATGACGTCGTGTCCTTTCTGCCCCTGTAAACATCACAACAATCTATTATCTATCTCCGCATGAGTCACGTCACACAAATTGTTTACTATTATTTACTTCCAGTATTCATTCCAAAAATTCCTGCCCAGGATAACATTAACATCACAGGAAACGTTCTTTATACGTACATAACAACCGCCCATTGACCACAATGACACGCTGCCCAGACAGACACACACACACACACACACACACACACACACACACACACACAACCACCCGTCCCCCCAGTCCCGTCCCCCCAAACAACTATTTCTTCACAATGATAGCCCATTATAACCCCAAACGTCTTGACCAGCCACTTCACTGACCACAGCAGCGATGATAATAATGGACATCAATCTCTCATCATTGTTTGTTGTTGAGGGGTCAACTGTAAGTAAAGAGCAAATTTAAGACTAGCCTAACATCAGCCCCTTACGTTTTGGAAGAAGAGCCAAACTTAATGGAAGGACAGGCGAAAAAAGCAACACCTATGGTCAGTCCAAATTTCTAAACAAATCGTTTTTCACGCACCAGCTGCCCTCCCGCTGGCTCTTCCCATTTAGAACATGTTGTATAATATTTTCTTTTGTGATTTTCTTATCTGTAAAGTTAAATAATAAAAATGGATAGATTGTGTGCGTCAGATGACCGGAAAATCAGTTTTGTTAAATTTGCTTCGTTCAACTATCGCTGAAGCAGTGTTGGTACTTGGTACCGAATTTTTAAATTTTATACAAGCGAATGTCAAATGTTGTGAAAACTAGTTATATTTTCTAAGTCCATTTTAATTTACTTGGTCAAAGACAAACCTGCATTATGAATATTAGATTGAAGTACTACATTAGTACCTAGCTTTAGCGCCTTACAAGCTCGGTGTCTCCTCCTGTTGGTTTGGAACCCCTTGTAAAGCGCTGTGAACATTTCTTTTTTGTGGATATTGCCCTTAATAAAAGTTGAATTTTTAATTTTTTTTTAAAAATTGGGGGCGGGGGGGGGGGGGGGGGTTTTTTTTTAAAGGTGATAATATAAATAAAAATCCCTGGTTATGGCGTGGAATCTCACCCAGTTATAAATAAATCCCTTGCGTCAATATATATATATATATATATATATATATATATATATATATATATATATATTGACAGATAAAGAGAAGGAGAGGGAGCAAAGAAGGAAAAAAGAAAGAAAGAAAGAGAAAGAGAAAAAGAAAGAAAGAAAGAGAGTGAGAGAGAGGGAGGAGGGAGAGAGAGAGAGAGAGAGAGAGAGAGAGAGAGAGAGAGAGAGAGAGCGTTGAATAAAGATATATATATATATATATATATATATATATATATATATATATATATAGATACAGGTAGAGATGCAGAGAGAGGAAGAGAAGAAGAAGAGGAGAGAGACTTTCAAAAAGTCTTTCCCAAATTCGTTTTTAAGTCTAATTTTTAGAAAGACTAGACTAGATTATCTCATTTTTATTCAAACGTACGCCTCTTTGTTGAACAAAAAATAAGTAAACAGTCGACTGGGAATTTTTAAAAAAAAATTATTAATTTTTTTTTAGCATCTCAAACAAAATGTAATATGATATTATGTAATGTGGAGCCAGCAAATCA
>NC_088363.1:79167595-79177595 GCF_034508935.2 Berghia stephanieae
GATGTATTAATGCGCTCTTCTTATATATTGTAGTAGACATTTTTGTCCTCATGAATTTTTTGAAGAAACGTCGTTACACAAACATTGAGACAAATAGAGAGAACGCCACCCGGCGGATTTGATGGACCAGCAGATACATAACAAATTACATTAGGGTCTACAATAGGTGTCAAATTGGAATGTTTAGGGTCTTTTGTTACGGAGAAATACGGCGATCTACAGCCCGCTGAGTTTGTGGTCAGTGTACGACACTCCTTGGCCCTTTTCGATACTAGGAAGTATACGAATAAATCTGAATGCCTCATGACTATTCATCAGTTTTGGGGTTTTTTTAGACGGTAAATAAAGGGGTGCATGCCAAACTTTCCTTGATCCACGCACTAATCTCTGGTCCTGTAGAGCCATAGAGCTGGATTTTTATCCCGGTTTTTAAGGCTAAAAGAACAATAACTGTTGCTTACTATTCTTTGGATAGGACATATTTGTCGATGGTATGACGAATTGCATAACTCCGAGTTCCAATTTTTTCGAACATATTGGTATTAAAGAAACAACCTATGAGAAGAAAAACTGTATCTCTCAGCATCCAAGGCAGAATATAGGGCAGATTAAAGTCAAGTTCCAAAATATTTTGAAAGAAACTCGTGATCAGACAACATGAAACCCATTTATGAATGCACAAACTAATATTAAGATTAAATATCTGAAAAGTATGTCTGAGTGTCAGAAAAAGCATTAGAAATACAAGAAAAAAAATACCCCCCCCCCTAAAAAAAATTTAAAAAAAAAATCTGCCTGCCTCAACTGGGGATCGAACCAGAGACATCTATATGAAGTCCTAGGATCGAACCAATGACATCTATATGAAGTCCTAGGATCGAACCAGCGACATCTATATGAAGTCCTAGGATCGAACAAGCGACATCTATATGAAGTCCTAGGATCGAACCAGCGACATCTATATGAAGTCCTAGGATCGAACCAGAGACATCTATATGAAGTCCTAGGATCGAACCAGCGACATCTATATGAAGTCCTAGGATCGAACCAGCGACATCTATATGAAGTCCTAGGATCGAACCAGCGACATCTATATGAAGTCCTAGGATCGAACCAGCGACATCTATATGAAGTCCTAGGATCGAACCAATGTCATCTATATGAAGTCCTAGGATCGAGCCAGCGACATCTATATGAAGTCCTAGGATCGAACCAGCGACATCTATATGAAGTCCTAGGATCGAACCAGCGACATCTATATGAAGTCCTAGGATCGAACCAGCGACATCTATATGAAGTCCTAGGATCGAACCAGCGACATCTATATGAAGTCCTAGGATCGAACCAGCGACATCTATATGAAGTCCTAGGATCGAACCAGCGACATCTATATGAAGTCCTAGGATCGAACCAGCGACATCTATATGAAGTCCTAGGATCGAACCAGCGACATCTATATGAAGTCCTAGGATCGAACCAGCGACATCTATATGAAGTCCTAGGATCGAACCAGCGACATCTATATGAAGTCCTAGGATCGAACCAGCGACATCTATATGAAGTCCTAGGATCGAACCAGCGACATCTATATGAAGTCCTAGGATCGAACCAGCGACATCTATATGAAGTCCTAGGATCGAACCAGCGACATCTATATGAAGTCCTAGGATCGAACCAGCGACATCTATATGAAGTCCTAGGATCGAACCAGCGACATCTATATGAAGTCCTAGGATCGAACCAGCGACATCTATATGAAGTCCTAGGATCGAACCAGCGACATCTATATGAAGTCCTAGGATCGAACCAGCGACATCTATATGAAGTCCTAGGATCGAACCAGCGACATCTATATGAAGTCCTAGGATCGAACCAGCGACATCTATATGAAGTCCTAGGATCGAACCAGCGACATCTATATGAAGTCCTAGGATCGAACCAGCGACATCTATATGAAGTCCTAGGATCGAACCAGCGACATCTATATGAAGTCCTAGGATCGAACCAGCGACATCTATATGAAGTCCTAGGATCGAACCAGCGACATCTATATGAAGTCCTAGGATCGAACCAGCGACATCTATATGAAGTCCTAGGATCGAACCAGCGACATCTATATGAAGTCCTAGGATCGAACCAGCGACATCTATATGAAGTCCTAGGATCGAACCAGCGACATCTATATGAAGTCCTAGGATCGAACCAGCGACATCTATATGAAGTCCTAGGATCGAACCAGCGACATCTATATGAAGTCCTAGGATCGAACCAGCGACATCTATATGAAGTCCTAGGATCGAACCAGCGACATCTATATGAAGTCCTAGGATCGAACCAGCGACATCTATATGAAGTCCTAGGATCGAACCAGCGACATCTATATGAAGTCCTAGGATCGAACCAGCGACATCTATATGAAGTCCTAGGATCGAACCAGCGACATCTATATGAAGTCCTAGGATCGAACCAGCGACATCTATATGAAGTCCTAGGATCGAACCAGCGACATCTATATGAAGTCCTAGGATCGAACCAGCGACATCTATATGAAGTCCTAGGATCGAACCAGCGACATCTATATGAAGTCCTAGGATCGAACCAGCGACATCTATATGAAGTCCTAGGATCGAACCAGCGACATCTATATGAAGTCCTAGGATCGAACCAGCGACATCTATATGAAGTCCTAGGATCGAACCAGCGACATCTATATGAAGTCCTAGGATCGAACCAGCGACATCTATATGAAGTCCTAGGATCGAACCAGCGACATCTATATGAAGTCCTAGGATCGAACCAGCGACATCTATATGAAGTCCTAGGATCGAACCAGCGACATCTATATGAAGTCCTAGGATCGAACCAGCGACATCTATATGAAGTCCTAGGATCGAACCAGCGACATCTATATGAAGTCCTAGGATCGAACCAGCGACATCTATATGAAGTCCTAGGATCGAACCAGCGACATCTATATGAAGTCCTAGGATCGAACCAGCGACATCTATATGAAGTCCTAGGATCGAACCAGCGACATCTATATGAAGTCCTAGGATCGAACCAGCGACATCTATATGAAGTCCTAGGATCGAACCAGCGACATCTATATGAAGTCCTAGGATCGAACCAGCGACATCTATATGAAGTCCTAGGATCGAACCAGCGACATCTATATGAAGTCCTAGGATCGAACCAGCGACATCTATATGAAGTCCTAGGATCGAACCAGCGACCATCTATATGAAGTCCTAGGATCGAACCAGCGACATCTATATGAAGTCCTAGGATCGAACCAGCGACATCTATATGAAGTCCTAGGATCGAACCAGCGACATCTATATGAAGTCCTAGGATCGAACCAGCGACATCTATATGAAGTCCTAGGATCGAACCAGCGACATCTATATGAAGTCCTAGGATCGAACCAATGACTTAACCTGTTACTCGTTACCAAAAACTAGGACTTGAGTTTGTTGGTGTTATTGCAACGTCATATCCATCCGGCCCACCAGGTTATGGACTAATGATATCCCCTAACAGTGTCACAGTAAAGATTGTTCACAATTATCTTATTAAATTTTATTTTATTAAGAACTGAATTCATCTCACTCCAGTTATATTTCGGTAGGCTTAGATAAACTTTACCTTCTAATATTAGATCGTCTTTCCTTTTATAGCCTTCCCTCGAATTAATTTCTAATTAGTGAATACTTTTCGTTCTACATTCTGTCACGTAGCCACTTATTATAAAAGCTGATAGGTCTAACACTCTACACTCACTTTCTCTCCACAATCTATGCCGGACGGCCAGTCGCTCTATTCCTATATATATACTGGAAGATTTTTATCTTTTGGGACTTTGTAGATATTATATCTACACCATTAAGACGCCGGAGCTTTTAACTTTGATTGTATAATCTTCAAGGATCAAACCCAAGCCCGCTGTACTACACTATAACCTCTTTCCAATTGCCTGGAAGCGGAATTTTACGAGTCCAATCCTGTTATCAGAGGAATAGATCATCCAAGCCCATCAACTGCCTGGAAACGTAAACTTATGAACCTGACATATTATCATAAGTTACGTAAAATATTCATATCTCTATTTGTAACTGCCACGATCACTGTTTATCTCTTTTAATTAAATTTCATCATTATTTTTATTTCATTGTAAACAAATCGTTAATTGTTTTTCATTTATAGTAACTAGTAAATTCTGGGGCCTCATTCTACATAGATCTTTATGCATAGTCGAGTAGCTCTTTACTCACTTGAGACCATGACATTTTGGAGGGGACACATATAAAGAATTGAATTTATTTAGTTACATATATCTATTTCATCTAACTTTAAAGTTTAAATTGTAAAACTCTTAATTGCCCCACTTGATCATATTTTAATTGAACTCCCTATTTACAGGATTGATTTTTTTTTCCTTTTCATTTCTTCATTTAAATGGAATAGCAATTTATCCATTCATTCTTTCATTCAAATTGAATAGCATTTTATTGATTCATTCCTTCATTCATTTATTCATTTATAAATTATTCATTCATTCATTGTTCATTCATTTATTCATTCATTCATTCATTCATCCATTCATTCGTTTATTCACTCATTTATCCAATCATTCATACATTTATTCCTCCCTTCATTCTTTCATTCATACATTATCCATTCATTCATTCATTTATTCACTCAGTTTTTCATTCATTCATTCATTCCTTGTCCACTTTGTTATTACATCACTCATTTCATTTTGTTGTTTGCCTCATTCATGAATTGTTTTCAATATGTTTACATTCCATTACGATTCATTCACCTATCATCCAATCACTCAGTGTTGTGAACACATTTTGGAACTATTGTAAATCTTACGATATTTTATTGTTTTGTATTTCAGACATCACTGCTAAACACTCTTCAATGCCTAATTACAATTGTTGAACAACCATTGAACAAGAGAGAGGTCCCAGCCACGAACTGAGTTGGTAAATATATCCTTCATTATTCTCTTTTACATGAGTTGGGCATCACATAGTAACTATAGACATCGTGATTTGTTTTGCATAGTGATTTGTTTTAAATGCATTTTTGGCATATTACTGTTACCGAAAAACACTTATATATTATGTTCTGAAAAGTGAGTCTTTAAAAACTAAATAATAATAAAAGGAGTCTACTAGCCGTCGTGTTATATTTAGTGATAGATAACTTGGGATTATTTTGGCATCCTATTATTGTTATCACACTCTAGTATATTAGCGTCATTGCGAATAATTGTACACAAACTAACGACGAGTCACACACATTGGTGATACATTTTTCGTAGTAACATAGTTTAGAGTACACGCGATTGACACATTGTTATGGACTCAAGTCATAACTCCGCATTGTATTGACACATTGCTTTATAAGATATAACGATAAAAGGCATCAAATTCAACATACATAATAAGTTGAAATAAGAGAGAGAGATTTCTAAAAATAGAACAGTTCATTCCAGTAAGTGTAAATAAATAAAACAGTCAGTAACAGTATCCTGTCAATATAATATATATAAAACATCGTAACTAATTTATTGCAACATGGAAGCATATAAAAGATACTTAAGTCTCGCAAAGGACTTAGAAATACCCCAGGAAAGAATATTTTCATGGTGCGAAGAGAAAGTAAAAGAAGAAAAAGAAAATGAAGAAAGAATTCGTAAAGAAGAAAAAGAACATGAAGAAAGAATTCGTAGAGAAGAAAATGAAGAAAGAATTCGTAAAGAAGAAAAAGAACACGAAGAAAGAATTCGTAGAGAAGAAAATGAAGAAAGAATTCGTAGAGAAGAAAAAGAACACGAAGAAAGAATTCGTAGAGAAGAAAAAGAACACGAAGAAAGAATACGTAGAGAAGAACGAGAAGAAAGAGTCCAAGAAAGGGAACTAAAAAGACAAATAGCTTTAGCAGAAGAAGAAACCAAAAGGACCCAAATGATGCTGGAAATTGAAAAAACAAAAACCGGTCATGAAAGAAAACATAATAATAGTGATGAATTTTTCGTGAAACTTCCACGCATGCCAACATACGATGAACGCTCAGACTGTCTAGAATCCTTCTTACACCGATTCGAAGTTCAGGCTAAAGGTTATCGTTGGCCAGAAAGCAAATGGGCCACAGCCTTGATTAACTGCTTATCCGGAGAACCACTAAAAGTTTTCTATACCTTAACAACTGAAGATGCAGATGACTATGGTAAAATTAAAGACGCTCTACTAAAAAGATTTAGATTAACGGAAGATGGTTACCAGGAAAGGTTTCACACTGCAAAACCGGAAAGTGGAGAAGACTTTAATACATTCGTGAACCGAATTACTCAATTTCTAAATCGGTGGCTTGAGTTGGCAAACGTAAAACAAGACGACTTTGCAGGCCTTTACTATCTCACGCTGAAGAATCGAATCTATCAAGCTTGCAACCCAGATTTAGTCGCATTCTTTAAAGAGAGAAAGCCAGAAAACTTGGACAAATTAAAAATCTACGCAGAAAACTTTAACAGCGCACATCCATTGACACCCCTTAGCAGAACATTGAAGGAACCATACTACGCTGCCGTTGCTCAGAGTCCATGTACACCTAAAGTTCAGTACTCAAATAGAACGAGCCGATCAATCACTCGGAACACGCAAGTGAAACAAGATGATCATAGTAACAAACCATGGAACAAACAGTTCAATAGAGACCATAGCCGACCCTATCAAAACAAAACAAGAAATAGCACTGACAATAATACTGAGTATAAGAAAACCAACAAACCTATAATTAAATGTCAATATTGTGGAATGAAAGGCCACACAGCAGACAAATGTTACAAAATCGTGGGATATCCGAAAGAAACTGCAAATGCATCACTCCAAACCAGTGTAAATAATCAGACACGAATAATGTCAGGAGAAAATATAAATGTGTATTGCGTGAAAGGTATGTCACTTTTAACACAAACTCACAAATCAGGATCGCTATTTTTTTGTGAAGGCAAAGCTAATGGAACTGATTGCAAAATATTGAGAGACACAGGATGCAGTACAGTAGGAATAAAAGCATCTTTGATCAATGACGAAGACAAAACTGGAAAAACGGTACAATGCATCACATTCAGTGGCACAGTCGAAACCTTTGAAACAGCTAACGTGTACATAGAAACCCCATACTATACAGGAATAGTGGAATGCTGTATACTTCCCAACCCCGTCGCTGATGTTATTGTTGGCAATATAAAAGGTCTTAAAGACAACCCAACAGATGTAAAAGAATGGTCATTAACCCAAGAAACAGCTTGTCTAGCAGAAACAAGAAAGATGACTAAGACAACAGAGAAGCCAATGACTATTTCTCTAGAACCACAACAATTTGACAGGAACACGTTCATTGAAGAACAGAAAAAGGACCCGACTTTAACTTCATATTTCAATATCGCAAACAAAGGGACGAAATCAAAAGTTGAATACATCATTGAAAAAGATATTCTGTTCAGGTTACATAGGAAAAGAAACAAAATAGCTAAACAACTGGTCACGCCGAGTATTTACAGAAACAAAATCCTTGGAATAGCGCACGATTCAATAACTTCTGGACATCTTGGGAGCTCTTCCACATTGAAGAGAATATCCGAGAATTTCACATGGCCTGGAATTACTAAAGACGTCCGAGAATATGTGAAATCGTGTGACACATGCCAAAGAAGAGTCGCAAAAGGCAGAATACCGAGATTGCCATTAGAGACAACCCCAGTTATTGAAAAAGTTTTTCAAAAAGTTGCAATTGACATTATAGGCCCTTTAACAAAATCAGATAGAAACCATACACACATACTAACACTAGTCGATTACGCAACCAGGTGGCCAGAAGCGATAGCATTGAAATCAACTACATCGGATCACATAGCTGAAGCATTGATGACAATTTTTACCAGAATAGGCATACCAAATGAGATACTGTCGGACAATGGACCCCAATTTACATCACATATGATGCATGAAACCATGAAACTCATGGGAATCCAACACTCATTCACAACTCCCTACCACCCCCAAGCAAATGGTCTTTGTGAAAGATTTAATGGCACTCTAAAGAATATGTTAAGAAAAGTGTCAGCAGAAAAACCAGATGATTGGGACAGATACTTACCAGCAATCCTATTTGCATATAGAGAAATACCCCAAGAATCTACAGGCTACTCCCCATTTGAGTTGATGTATGGACGATCACCTCGCGGCCCGATCAATATAGTAGCCGACATTTGTAAAGGGAATGAGGAGGACAATAACGAAATTATGTTTGCTTACGAATATGTAAGAAACCTGAAAGACAGAATAGAGGACACATGTAAGCTAGCACAGGAATCCGTCACCAAAAAAGCAGAGAAATACAAGGAATACTCTGATCGCAAAAGCAAATCAAGAAAATTTGAGATTGGTGACAAAGTACTAATACTCTTACCCGATGACTCGAGTAAACTTTTAGCTACATGGAAAGGACCATTCAAAATAACAGCAGTAAAATCTAATGTTAATTACGAGATTAAAATTTACAACACAACAAAGACATTCCATGCAAATATGCTAAAAAAGTATTTTGATAGAGACACAGTGTCGCAACCTATGTTTACTAATATCGAAGCTTCAAATACAGGATTAATCATACCGTTGGTCATGGGACACAGACACCCGAGACAAAAAAACAAACAAAAATCGCACAAATGCAACCACCTAAGACAAAAAAAGAAGTACGCAAAGTACTTGGGCTCCTAAATTTTTACAGGAAATACATTTACAACTTCGCGCACATCGCGACACCGCTAACAAATCTGACAAAGAATGGGTCACCGAACAAAATTGTTTGGACAGAAGTGTGTCAGAATAGCTTTAACCAATTAAAGGCATTACTCTGTTCAGAACCAATTCTTAAATTACCCGACATATCAAAAGAATTTGTTGTAAGAACTGACGCGTCTGATAAGGGCATCGCAGGTGTACTATTACAGGAGCATGAGGGAACTCTAATGCCTTGCTTATATGCAAGCAGAAAATTATTGGACAGAGAATCACGATACTCTGTAATAGAGCGTGAAGGACTGGCCATCGTCTTTGCTTTAAAGACATTCAGCAGATATCTACTGCTAAAAGAGTTTGTGGTCGAAACGGACCATAAACCACTCACGTACATAAGAAATAACAAAATGAATAATAGTAGAGTACTAAGGTGGAGTCTATTTTTGCAAAATTACACTTTCAGTATCTCTCACATACCAGGCTGTGAAAATATTCACGCCGACCTACTTTCTCGATTAGTATAAACACATGAGAAGGGTATAACTTAACCTCCCATGCATACTGTTAGTTACCTCGCAAACTATGCCAAATCAGAACGCACAATTTCGATAATTTTATTTGTAAACATGATGACCCAACTTAATGTAACATTGAGTATTGTTTGGATATATATACCATACCCATTCATGATTTGGGAAATCTTCTCTTTATCTATTATTGTTATGAATTTTCACTCATTTATGATTAATAATTGAAATGTCAATATTCCATTTACATTTTCATTCATTTCATTCAGAAAATTACCTTCATATCATCGACTTAAATCATGCTTCATTACCATCACTATTGTTTATCACAATGATTTGTAATCACATTGCCATCATGTCGTTCATCACAATGATTTGTAATCACAATCTTTCATTGTTATTGTCGCCCATTCATATACCTACGTTAATATAAACATTTCCATGTCTAGTTAATAAATAATTTAATTGTAGCACAAATCATAACAATGGATTAATGCTAGAGTATCATGATAGTAAATTTACTTCCGTTTGTAAAATCTATCTTTCCCATAATGGTTAAAGAGTATATTTTAAACGTGGGTGGGGGGTGTCACAGTAAAGATTGTTCACAATTATCTTATTAAATTTTATTTTATTAAGAACTGAATTCATCTCACT
>NC_088363.1:79182595-79192595 GCF_034508935.2 Berghia stephanieae
TATATACAAACAAACAAACAAACAAACAAACACAAAGCAACAAAAACAAAAAAAAAAAAAACAAACAAACAAAACAACCCGGCAAAATAATACAACCAAATCAATGTGATAGCGCCTTACACTCTACGAAAGCTTCATGTGTATCTAGCAATGTATTGATTGTGTGTACCAATCATCAGTAAATTTGAGTTTTATCTAAAGAGCAATAGACATATCAACATTAACACCTTACCAATGGAGTTCGTATTCACTATAATTGGATATCATTCTTTCTGCTTTCACCTGCTTCTTGGTGAAAACAGTGCCTGTCTACATGTAACAAGAAGATAAATAATGATTGAAATCATTATCGGGAGAGAACGTGAATCTGCCGGTGAAGAATGAATACATTATAGACCTGCCTATTATTACGAAAAATTCATAGAATTACGAGATTTTGAGCTCAATTTCAGAACTGTTTAAGCATCTTTAAGTCATAAAAACTTATTGAAAATGAAAGTTTGATACCAGACTACATAGTTTTAAGGATTTCAGAGTGGTATTTAATCCCGGTTAGATTGACTCTTTAATTTTTAAAGTTAACTATAAAGAATAGTATTTAAATCTCATAAGAACTACAATTTTTTTTTTAATTTTCAGGTAAGCAGGTCTGTATATAAATAGATGTATGATACCCCCCCCCCCCTTCCCCCCTCCCCCACCCCACCTTTCAAAAGGACCTTTTCGCTACTGGTTACTATCGTCCAACACAAACCCAGAAACCTTACAACTGTCACAGTTCCTTTCAATGGATCGTATCAGTAACCCCAGTAAGAAGAGTGTGGAATAATAATAAGAATAACAATAATTTATCACCAGGTGTTGGTCGACTTCGTATTGCAACCTATGTAGCCTTACCTATGTCCAGTTACATGACTTATAGACGCTCTGTGGGGAACCGTTTAGAAGAAGTGACCATTATAACCTACGACCTGTCACCAACCACTTTGTTATACGGTAAATCATAGCCGAACGTGGTTTTGAATACAAACCTTGGCTCCCTGGTTTTGAATTGTAATTTTTAGGGTGCAAGTATACAATTAAGAGAATGGTTGTATGATGTATGTCTAACGACCTGTTTTCTTGGTGGTTGTGTTGTGGCTATAATAGGCGTTCTTGGTGGTGAAAGAGTAAAAAGGAAGGTGAAAAGGAGTTAAATGGATAGATAGATATGCAGATGGTGATAGGTCGATATATAGCTAGAAGAAGGAAAAGAGGAGGAAGACAAAGAGGAAGAAGACGGAGGAGGAGGAGGAGGAGGAGGAGGAGGAGGAGGAGGAGGAGGAGGAGGATAAGAAGAAGAAGAAGAAGAAGAAGAAGAAGAAGAAGAAGAAGAAGAAGAAGAAGAAGAAGAAGAAGAAGATGACGATGATGATGAAGAAGAAGAAGAAGAAAGGGAAAGGAGGAAGAAAAGGAGGAAGAGTAGATGAACCTTTCTTGACGTTTTTACAGTTAAAGATCATTATTGCAGACTCCAGTATAGTGATACATTCTAAGAAGTGAAGTGACTTAAACAGGCACACCCCCTCCCCCCACCAGAGAAAAAGCACAAATGACTAACAACAACAACAATAAAATGAATATAACATAAATAAAAATAAAAAAAAAATAAAGACAAAGGAAAACAAACAAACCCTGACAAATCATCATCATCATCATCATCATCATCATCATCATCATCATCATCATCATATCATCATCATCATCAGTATCATCATCATCATCATATCATCATCATCATCAGTATCATCATCATCATCATCATCATTTACTTTTTCCCCCCACCTCCTCTCCTCCACCCTCCTCCGCGTCCTACCCCTTCTCCACACCACTACCTACACCACCACCACCAGCATCTCGTCCTCCTTCTACATCACCTCCTCCTCCTTTTTTTCCTTCTCCTCCTCTTCATCCTCCTCCTCCTCTTCTTTTTCCACCACCTCCTCCTCCTGTCTAAAAAAGACTCGATAATGGTAGTTTCATTCTTCAAGATAATTACCTTCTCTCATAATCTTCTTTGAATATGCCATAGCTTTTGCAGTCTGTTGCGCTGAGACCTACGGAGTGTCCAGCTCTTTTAATCTATATTTTAAGTGTTGCTGTTGACTTGGGACCAGAAACTTATATCTTTGTTGGAAATACTTGAGATCCATTGTAAAACTCATTAAGCGCGTTCAGTGGGTGTTTCGCTATATACAATATCAGGTTTAAAAGAAAATCACCAACAAATTAAGACCTGATTCTTTTCCAGCCAAACAACTAGGTCTCTCCTTCGTATCACTCTTGAATCTAAGAATCTGTACTTTTATTCTTAAATATTTCGTGAGTGCTAAAGATTTCAATGTTCTTGTTTTATGACCTTTCTTAAATTTATTTTTAAAAATCTTTCGGAGATCTTAATGATAGCAATATTGTTTTCTTGTGTTTATCTTATTTTACCCCACGATTCTCTTTGTAGTTGTTACCATTGAACAAATAATGACAAAATAAAAGGCTCATTTCAGGATCTTGGTACTACATCGGGGTTTAATTGGATCTCGGCGCCTCTGCCAACATACAAACACTTGCCAAACGTGCGTGTGGCCTCTGTGACACCAGCGTGCCCACCCCTTGTACCCTACACCTGTGTGCAACGGGCATAGGGCACCACCACACCACTCTAATTAGTGGGACTATGAAGGGGGTACCACAAGGGGGAACCATTCATGGACGCATGCAGATAAAAACACAGTCATTGACTTGTCACATCGATAGGGGTGACCAATGTCCAGTGTGAAAGGAGCCCTTGTATGCCAGTTGAACTGATTTGTTTTATTTTGACAAATTAAGGTCGAATGAATGGATGGAAAACTGAATGAATGAGTAATGAGGGGGAATGAGGGAAAGTATGAAGGGTAGAATTGATACTACAACTACAAAGAGAATCGTGGGGTAAAATAAGATAAACACAAGAAAACAATATTGCTATCATTAAGATCTCCGAAAGATTTTTAAAAATAAATTTAAGAAAGGTCATAAAACAAGAACATTGAAATCTTTAGCACTCACGAAATATTTAAGAATAAAAGTACAGATTCTTAGATTCAAGAGTGATACGAAGGAGAGACCTAGTTGTTTGGCTGGAAAAGAATCAGGTCTTAATTTGTTGATGATTTTCTTTTAAATCTTAATAAGAAGAATGGAAAATTGAATGAATAAGTGAATGAGTTGAGGGATTGAATTGATGCTATGCGTATAGGTAAACTACTCACAACATTCGCCAGCCCGATATAACCTACCAACACACAAAACTATGTGCAACCTTAAACGTTTATAGTCTGATTGACAGAATTTATTGATAATTAATCATTAAAGAAGGCTGTCTAAAAACACTAACAAAGAGCGGAGTGGCGTCAATCTTGTTCCATCTAGAATCACTTTATGGATTGATGGATTTACAGGATGAATTGATGAATGAAAATCAATATCCAAGAGATAAATATATTCCTTAACTTAATCAATTTAAAGATTAAAATTAATGAAAGGAGTGATGAGAATCTGAAAGTTGAAAAAAAAAGAAAGAAATGTAAACAGTAATTAAGTATTAAAGTGAAAGATGACAAAAAGGCAGACAGATGACAAAAGCAACAATAACAAGCACGAGATAACCAAACAAAACAGAAAAACTTGGCAATATTTAATTTGTGTTAATGTCAGTAATGACAGACTCTGGTAAATGCCCTTCGCCTAATGGTTTATAATATTATGCCCTGTTTGGTTTGTAAAGTAGAGCCTTTTATCGTAGATAAAGTACTTTTTTTTAACGCATGGCATGTGTAATTTGATAAGCAAGAATTATTTAACGACAAATGTGTGCTTTACGTTGACATGTCAAAACTAGTGACAGAAGATTTGCGTAGGGCGTAATGACAAGTAGATGAGAAATCTTCTTATCTGTCTTGCATGAAAGAAATGAACTGGTGGTAGAAATAATATGATCGAAGTCTACTCTTTCATTTATGTATATTGCAGGTGTTTAAGTGAACTTGACACCTGGTAAAAACTGCTCTACTTTCACCTCAAATCACGTAAAATAACATTAAACAGTGTCGGAAGTCAAACAGTTTAGAATGTGACGCGGTCTAACTTTTAAAATTCTGTTACACCAGCTCTATGGCTTACTTTGCTGTCTCTTTTGATGGACGCTTTTCAATTATTCGGAAATCTTGGCCGTAAGAGCAACTTTCTCCTCTACTAGAGTTCTTTACTCAGCTTGGCTCATGACGAACAGGCATACAACAGCTCAACATTGGCGCTTCTATAATATCAAGTCTATTTTGGACATTTATTACATGCTTTCCTCGTATTTTAATTCTCTCCTTTCTAGCCATTTCCAGAATTTCCCCCCGAAAGTTCACACCCACCCAACACAAAAATAGATTGTTTTGACTCAAACAGAAAAACAAAAAGTACATAGATCTAGATCTTATGTAAGATAAGTCATCAAAATGTGCTCTGCAAGTTTTTATAGCTATACCAATCTTAAACAAAATTAGAATGAGAGAATTAATTGTTGTTTGCATCGTAACGAATAATGTGGAAATTTTTCCTATGGTTGCTAATGAGACGGTTAAGTGGCGTCCACAGCTTAATATATTATTACAGTGTCAAGTTTTGTAACAAATTCATGCGATGTTGTGCATTTTCAGTGACTAAATGGAAAACAAAATAACAAAACTCTTACATATGGTGAATAAGTACCAGGACGCAGGCTTGCTGGATCTTGTAATGATACAAGGGAAACGCCTAATATATGACTTATAGTGCGCTTTTACTACATAAAATGATAATTTGGTTCCATATTGGGCGGATAAACAAGTTCCTAGGGAAATCTCAAGATTGTAAAGGATTGTAGATTTATCTGCATTGTAAGCCCAATAGTTCATTTAAATACGTTAGGACTGATTTATGGAAGTCGTATTTTGGAGTCAATTCTTGTTTGTCTTCATAATCGCAATTAATGCTTGCATATATATATATATATATATATATATATATATATATATATATATATATATATATATATATATTTGCATTAGTCTAGAACAATGGATCACAATGACTTTTCATTTAATGCATGGATTCTCGATTTTCAAGAGAATTTAAAAGCTGAGAGATTTTTAAAAACACATAAATAGCTTGTATAAAAGATGCAAGCCCTGTCTGAAGTCTGACTGTCATTAGACTGAAATTCATGGAACATTTCACACTCAGTAGACTCGGTATTGAGATGGTTGGGAAAAACGCACATCATCTCTGGTGGCCACGACATATTGACATGTTTGGAATGAAGTATCAGGATAACAGATGATTAATATCCGAATTTTGCCGAATTGATATACTGTATTGGTCAATATTTTGATATACTGTATATTATGATGTTGATACAGTCACTAGAAGAAAAAAGGATAATGTTTCTCCATCTTGATTCGAACTAATTTCCTCAGATCCCAACCCAATTTGTCTTTCTCTGTGGTTAAGGAATATATAGATAATAGAAAAACGGTTGTCCATGCCAGGCAAATTAGTCTTATTGTTTTTTAAATAGGCTGCCATGTCTACGCTGAGATCATATCATGGACGCCAAAATGGACGAATTCATTGTGAAAACACCACACCTGCTGTGAGACGACGCTTGGACATGTGCAGAAATCCCATTTAGACTAAATTCTGATTTCCATCTCTGTCCTTTCACTGTTACGACACAGAATCCGACCCCATTTCTATTCATAGAAGAGAGCTTTATAGAAATGACACAACATGACCTAATTGGTCTATTCTGAAAATGGAAAGCTGGTGTATGGTAGCAATTTTTTCTCTTCTGTTTGTAGCCCGTTAGGGCTACAGAGAGAGAGAAAACTGACCCACAAAAAGTACTTGCTTACCTTTGAGTAAACTTAGACACCTCGGTCTTTAATAATAGTTTGTAAAGATTACTTTTTGATGAAAAGTCTTGATATTTTCAGATAATAAATGAGGAATAATTTAAATAAAATTCCCTTTATTTTATTCATCATCTTGAGATAGTTGTTGTGTTTGGGGCTATCTAGAGAAAAAGACCGAGACAACCCAGGCATCAGCCGCAGTGAAGCTAAGTTATTGCTCAAGGTAAAAACAAAATTCCGACAATGGAGCTTGAATACGGCCTTGAGAAGAAGTGCAACGCCTTGAATACTCAGCCATCTAATCACATCTTCATGTATGACGTCATCCTGGAATGGATCTTGAAAATAGGATGGAAATGAATACACGGAGTATGCACGTGAATCCAACGAGTGGTGTCACCCCTAATCACCCTACAGGTATCATGGCTATCGTTGATTGCGTCTATAGATGGTTTGAGGATTGTTCGATAAAATGCCGTGTAGCGGGTGGTCAGCAGTCAGTCACCTGTGGTCGATGGCCCTCCGGTGACTATAATATCTTTCAAAGGTTTGGTCAGCTGTGACAGTCCAGTTATGCATTAATTATTTGTTGTTTAAAAAGTCTTTTGAAGGCCATGATAAAAGGTAATTTTCGTTTCGTGTATTTTAACAGAAAAACAAATAAACTTTAAAGATTGAGCTTTTATATAGTGCAATATCCCCTATACGTGCTCAAAGCGCTTTACAAGGGGTCCCTGGCCAACAGCAACATTTAACATGTAGGACAGGACATGACGCCTGTTAGACGATACTACATTTTTTTTTCGGACAGAGACAACGCTGTTAACGGCCAGGTACTCATTTTACACCTGATCACGGTGAGAGAATGTGAGTAAAAAGCCTTCTCCAAGGACTCAACTATGCGTCGAGCGATGCTCGAACCCAGGACCTTCCGATCCGAAAGCGAGTGTCATACCACTAGACCACATAGCATAGCCGCACTTACTTTGAGGAAATATGTAGGTATATGGGAATGGGATGGATACATAATTTTTTGAAAAAAACAAACAAAAACAAATGAACAAATAGATAGTTTAGATAAAATCCTGCTTGGCAACAAAACAACATAAACTCAATTGTTAAATCTTGATTACACTAGTTTTTATGTGCAATGAGAATGGATAAGTTTATTCACATGCTAATAATATTAAAAAGAAAATTTACATAATATTACTTGGCTTTATCTTACTTAAATCAAGCGTCAATAAAAAGACCCCCAATAAATAATGTTTTTTTCCGCTGGACGTTCTTTATGATACCCACATCAATATTAATGATCGATACTAACCCAAAGATCTATACTGATTAAACATGTTTGTAACTCTATTCATGCCTCATCAGTAAAGTACAAATGAATAAAAACAATATCTCTAAGATCTTTATGAACAAGTCACAAAAGTGTTGACTGATTTTGCATAGTTCCGAGTGTTTATATCAAATAATCCTATATTGTGGATTATACAAGAAGACAAGACGAACGTTGATCAGAAACTGCCGGACTCTGAAAAAAAAAAACATTCTTAAGATTTTGGCCAGAAACCTCATCCTTCAATATATCGACCGATTTAAGGAAGTCTCAGTTTTGAAGCTTTTTTATAGCGCAATATCCATTAAACGTCCTCAAAGGGCTTTACAGGGTGATTTTAATCCATCGACATTCGAAGGATGAATTCTATGTATTTTTAAAAAGATTTATAAAATAAGAAGCGGGTTGGGTTTATTTTTCCAGATTACGACTACATTGGTTTTCAAAATCACCCTTAGCATAATATACTATTCATGTTTATTTTCGTCACTCTGTTCTAGACTTCAAATTGGTCGAATTTTTATTTTAAAATAAAATCTCATTGATAGACCATCTGCCAATCAATGGCTAACTGGTCCTTATTCTCATCTTTTCAAAAGAGGACATAGCTGATTCATATCTTCTGTTCATTTTAAGATAAAAATCTGAAAAAGGTTTGGATTCAAAAACTGCCAGACAAAAGCAGCAGAATTCTATTTTTTTTTACTGCAAAAGAAATCAGCCTGTATCAACAGGGGATGTTCATTTTAGGCAACATTCACAGGGATAAACTTCAGTCATTATTCACCTTATATCTAGCTTTCCTCGTGTGGCTATTCCGGAGGTTAACCAATTAACTGTCGTACTCAGGGAAACAAAACACGTATTAAAATTTTGGCTATAAAACTCGACCTTCAAATATCCATCGATTTAAATGACCTTCATCATAGCAAAAACTCTCAAACCCGGGACGAATTTTTTTTTGCCAAGATGAGGTCATTTAAATCGATCGATATTTGAAGGACGAGTTTTCTGGCCAAAATTTTCAAATACGTGTTTTTCTACAGGGCCACAGTACACTGGTTAAAACATAAATCAAATTTTGCCTTCAGGCGTACGATGTTCGAGTCACTCTCGGTTATTCTTTGATGCGATCACTTTTTTGTTACATTGGCCATGGCCGGGCCGGGCTGTATGCCAGCTGTTGTTGTTATCTGATATGTTAAGTCGTCGCAAGATTAGATGTTTTATTGGGGAATGTGTTTGCCTCATTGTCATTAACTTTTAGTTCTTGTAAATAGATAATTTTAATGTGGTGACACTTTTTTTAATCTAAAGCGTAAACAGCAATCTTAACAACCCCGACTACTCCCGACCCCTGAAATAATAATGTATCGTTCATCGGTTGCTATGTGATAGAATATCTGGTCTTGTAATATAGACAAGCAATGTTGAGCATAGTCGGTAACTTGAGAGGTGCCACGATCCTTAAACTGGTCCTGGCGTTGTGTTCTTGGGCAAAACATTCCATACATTAACTCACTCGAATCTGGTTTGAATGAATACCTGGCTGAAGTGACGCCGTAGGCTAATGTAAGAGTGCTAGTACAAACGGACCGTCCACCTGGTAACTTGTAATATTATGAAATAGAACTTGGCTTACTAAGGGAATAAAGGAAACATTGCAAAATGTTTTGAAGATGGTCATCTTTAATAATTTATTTTCACCGATTATTTATCCACCACATATTCTTTTTTTGCCAATTACTAGTACATAATTTGAATAGTTTACTCATATTAGTTAGTTAATGCCATATCATTATAACCGCTGTGCGGTATATGCTTTTTTTTTTTTTTTTGTTTACTTCAGAAAAGTGATTTGAGCAGGCACTTATGTTGATAACAACAAGAAATGAAGTGAGAAGGAAAGTGCCAGAAGACAACAGAGAATAAAAACTTCGCGGCGGCTACGGGGGCTCGAACCGGCGACCTTACCGTTACGACAACTCCGCCTGGCCGGGGAGATCGTGACTCTATTTTATAAGCTATCCACCCCGTTCGAGCCCCCATCGCCGCCGTGAAGTTTTTATTCTCTGTTGTCTTCTGGCACTTCCCTACTCACATCATTTTCTATTTGTTTACAAGACTTATAAATCAACATATATAATGGTCTCGCTATTGCGATGGGAATTCTCGCAAAAACAAAATTGTATGCGTTAAAACAATATACATATATGCCATTTTGAAGACATAAAAACTGACCCATAATAGGTCCTATTGAAAACACAAATCCTAACTAAAAGAAAAAAAAAAACAAAGAAAAAAAAACAAATAAAAAACAAACAAAAACAAAACAAACAAAAACAAGTCATGTTTTGCATCATGTGGTTTACAAATCTGCATTAAAAATAATAAAAATAATAATTTTAATAATGATGGAAGTAATAATGATAATAAAAATGATGATGATAATAATAATGATAATAATAATAATGATAATAATAATAATAATAATAATAATAATAATAATAATAATAATAATAATAATAATAATGACGCGATGATGATGATGATGATGATGATGATGATGATGATGATGATGATGATGATGATGATGATGATGATGATGATGCAATTCAGAAAGAAAATATCAAAGTGATAGATTCGATCCTGCTTATAAATAAATTCAAGTATTTAGGTACTTACGAGTACA
>NC_088363.1:79197595-79225095 GCF_034508935.2 Berghia stephanieae
CAAAGGAAAAAAACTAAATTTAAATGAAAAGAGATCAGTTCTATAGTTTATAGTTCTGATTAAGCCTAAAAAATTTGATAACATTCTTTTTAATTAGAACTATAAACGTTCAAAATTTGCGAGGCTACGAAAAACAAACAAACAAACAACTTTTCGTTGAGTTTTTTTTAATAGCAAAAGTACAGACATGAAAACATCCCAAAAGAGGTAATTGATTACTTTGTTAATAGAAGTTATTTCACGATGACGAACCCAGATGACACAAATAAGCTATTTAAAGATAGTGTATCCTTTTTGTTTTGTTTTTTATTTTTTACCCATGATCAAGTAACTGGAGATCCTTCCAAAATGAAAGCCAACAGCTCATCCAATAAAACTTGATGGGATACCATTGTGAGTCCACAGTCATTTGCATACATCAACACAGTTCTCTCTATATTCCATTGGAGAGGGGTCAGTTCTTTAGCCAGTTCCCCGTTCTATTCCTTCATCAAACAGAACCCTGGGCATTATACACTAACTATCTTAGAAAAATACGGCAGTGGTAGTAGTAGTAGTAGTTGCTCTGTATAACCAAGAAATGACATACACGAACGGAGCGTGCCCGGGACAGGAGAACCTCCCTGACGATACATTTAACGTTGTTTATCCTCATTTACATGATAAAGACCCTTCTGATTTAAGAATTATTTTTCTTTAATTCTTCATAGACAAATACCGTTTTTGTTGACATTTTTACTAATGTAATCCAGGATGGAAATTCAAACAAATAGTGGCTATGGGAAGATTAGTAAGAATTTTGTGGGCATGAAAGTTGGTAGGTAAGTGTGCACTCAACAAAGGCAAATAAGTTGCTCCGATCCAAACATTATAATGTCTTTATGGAAATGTCAAGGGTTTCATCCTATTTAGTGTTTGATCAACGAAATTAGAGAAAACACTAGAGAGATCGCAGCGCTAGCTGTACATGACGTTTCAAAGAAAGTGAAATAAATAACAATGTGAAATTGAATCAAAGCTTCAATTTAATATAAGAAAACAGATAAAATGGACGTTTGGGTTTCCTCTTTATCAACAAAACAGGATGAATGAAACACTACAGACAAATGAGATAATGTGGTAACAACGCCTTTACCACATTATCTCATTCGTCTGTAGTTTTTCATTCATCCTGTTTTGTTGATAAAGGGGAAACCCGAAACGTCCATTGTTATCTGGTTTCGTATATTAAATTGAAGCTTAAATTCAATCTTACATTGTTATTTATTTCTTTGAGCTTCGAGCAGCAACATTTACTTTACAAAGAAAGTGAATCAATTTATAATGTAGGATTTGAATTTAATTTTACAATTTGTGGGTCCTCGTAGATCAATTGGTAGTGCACTCACCTCACAAACAAAAGAACAACGAGCAATTGAAGTTGTTCTCACTCACTCACTCACTCACTCTCTCTCTCTCTCTTTCTCTCTCTCTCTCTCTCTTTCTCTCTCTCTTTCTCTCTCTCTCTTTCTTTCTCTCTCTCTCTCTCTCTTTCTTTCTCTCTCTCTCTCTCTCTCTCTTTCTCTCTCTCACTCTCTCTCTCTCTCTCTCTTTTACTTGTGCACCCATCAGTGATTGGATAGCTGGTTCTGTTAGATCTGAGAAAAGTACGTTGTAATTAGCGTGAGATCAGCTTCCTATCCAAAGGGCAGCAAACAATCAATGCTGCCTAATTAAAGCAACAGAAATCGAGACAAACTCCTATTCAAAGAGCCATAAGACTCTAAAGGGCAACTTCTATAACACAATCCAAGTTGTCTGTCCAATGTGAAACTGTGACCCATAGACTCTTTCAGTTACAAAATTTGTTGGTTTTTATTTATTTATTTATTGCTACCTTTTAATTGTTGTATTAATTTTGACATTTTTCATGCAAAATTGGAAAGATAAATAGGACATTATAAAGCCACAACTTCCAAAAAATGGCCATAAATGAGGTAGGCTACGCAGTATTAATTTTATTATTTGTCGTCCGTAGTTTAAATTTAAATTGACCAGAAATATGGAATGTAATTTTTGTCATTTATTATCATTTTAAGAATTTTTCTCGAACTAATGACATTGATGCTTTGCTCTTGAAATCTAATTCTATCCCCTATATGGGGACAGCGTGGCTCAGTAGTACGGTCTTTGCTTCCTACCCGAAAGGTACCAAGTTCGATCACCCGCCGCTGCACTGTGTGGCCTTGAGCAACACCTCGCCCTAGCGCAATTTGCGCGCTGCACTGCGACTGACGCCTGGGTTATTCCAGACTTCCCTTGAAATAGACCCTAGAGACAAATTTCCCCTGTGGGATGAATAAAGGGAATTAAAAAAAAAAATTTAAACCCGTCTTCTTTGTCTTATTTTTTTTTCTTCACCATTCAATCAATGGCAACCCCCGTAAAGCTAATAAAACAACAAAGAACTATCTCTACTGCGTTCAAATTTAAAAGTCACATTTTAAACAATTAAATAAAGTTTTAATATTGAAATCATCCAGTTCGAGGCGATGGGTAACATTTGTTTAACCCATCGGAATTCCCAAGTTTTTATAAAATAACCCATAATTAAAACCAAATGCAAAAGATTGATCACCATCAATGATCATTTTGTACGATAAAGCTGAGGAAGATCTGAACATATAATGCTATTCAGAAGCAAATGACGCACCATAATAAGAGATCAAATACACAATTACTGTGTTCTTTTAAATCCACCTCAATAATAATTATCGTCTTCTGCTAGCGCCCGCTTTCCTGTCCTTTTCAAAGACCCGAATTGAGGCACGATCCACGTTAAACGTCGATGTAAGTGTCAGGCACGAGAATTAAAACAATTAAAAAGAAGAAGAAAAAAACCCCCAGCAAATAGAGATTTTAAAAAGGTATAATTTCTCAGACCGAGCACGAGCCAATGCCCCTGTTGGCCTTGTGAATTTTTACCACGCGTCACACGACATGCGTGAGTAAGTAAACATAAGATTATTTTTTTTCAAAAATGAGTTCAGGGCCTTACGCTCAGTTTGAAATGTATTGCTATTAAAATGCATTCCCCCCCCCCCCCTCTCTCTCTCTCTCTCTCTCTCTCTCTTAAGTTTTCTTTCTTTCTTTCTTTGTTTTTTTTTTAATTTTGATAGAAGACTGATAAAAAAACACGACGTTGTGTCCCTTGAAAGGTCTTCGATGCGTGTCGTTATGGTTTCCGGGTTTGTTTTTGTCTAAATGCCTTCAGTGAATCAGCAAGCAATAAATAACACGCCGTTCTGATAAAAGAAACACACGTTTAATAAAGTCGAAGAAAACCTCTTTCAGAATTTCCTCTCCCCCCTTTTTTAAAGCTTGTTTCTTGCCTTTACTCATAGTTACGAGCAGGGCAGGTGGGTAGTTATTATAGGTTCAGGCTTGTGGAGAGAGATTCTTTGGAGAATAAACTAATTTACTTTATTAGGACATTGGGAGTTTTAAAAGCTATCAAATGAACCTTTCTAAATTAGAATTTGTGTATTATTTGTAAAGAATAAAGCCAATATTATTTATTTAAAGCTGAGTGCATAAAATTAGATTATTATAAAAATATATCTTTCTATCTATCTATCTACCTATCTATCTATCTATCTATACATGGAAAACCATCTCCAGAGCACAATCGTACTCCCCCTCATCTGAAATTGGCAACCTCTGCTTGGAAGAAAAATTATACATCATCACAAAACCGAATATGGCAACGCTCAACAAAAGGACGAGCTTACATCTTCATTCAGACATAAAACAATCACCTTTTATGCAATTATGAACCACCATTACAGCGAAGCCGAAAACGCCCGATGCCAACGGGAAGCGAAAATTAAAAACAACAATCGCCTTTCACTTACAATTCCTGAAGAGAGCGAATGCTCGAAACAATATAGTAGACGTCGAACAAAATTATACTTGAAATATTTTATCTATCTATCTATCTATCTATCTATCTATCTATCTATCTATCTATCTATCTATCTATCTATCTATCTATCTATCTATCTATCTATCTATATATCTATATATCTCTCTTTCTCTCTATCTACCTACTTATATCTCTTTCGCTTTCTCTCTATCTACTTATCTTTTGTCATTTATATCTATCTATTTATCTATTCATCTATCTTACTGTCTACTTTTCTCCATATGATCACCTCTCTCTCTCTCTCTCTCTCTCTCTCTCTCTCTCTCTGTGTATATGTATGTGTGTGTGTGTGAGTGTGTGTCTTTCTTTCTTTCTCTATTACTCTCTCTTTCTTTCTCTCTTTCCTTCTTTCCGTCCCTCCCACTATTTCCCTCTTTCTTAAGCACCTGCCGGTGTAATCACCATTGAGCTTAAGATCAATTTCTATACCTAACTGATGCGGGGTAAATCATTTTCAGAAGCTAGGGAATTCCCCATAATTAAATGAATGCCATTCTCACGGTGATGGAGATTGGGTGTCTCATTTGTTGGTAAAGCGCCTACAGCCCTTTTGCTTCTCTAATGTTTAATGTACACCTAATGTTTACCGTACACTGTATGTTTGAATGCGCTACTTGACTGTTATGTGACAGTGGCGTGGTATGATTACAGTATAGGGTGGTGCCAGAATCAGAGGAAAATGACTTAAAACATTCTATGTTTGTAATTACAAAATAAAAAATATTATAAAAAAGACTTACTCATATACCATTTCTCAGCTTTATTATTATTATTTTTTAATGCTGTAATACATTTTAAAAAGATGGACCAGGTGCCAGGAACCAAATCAACCAATGTAGCCACGCCCCCTGGTGATGTGTATGACATGAGTGTGTGCTGTTTGTAGAGCACTGTAATTGTAAATACAACACGGATTGCCTTTCTTATGGACAATGAAGATTATTATTATTATTATCAATATTGATAAATGGTTTGGATCATAATATGTTTTAGCAGACTAATGTATTTTCAAAAAATGCGAATTCTGCATTATTATTATTATTATTATTATTATTATTATTATTATTATTATTATTATTATTATTATTATTATTATTATTATTATTATTTCCTCTAAAATTCACCTAATGAAATTAACGCCGACAAGAGGTAAGCCGCTATCCAAAAGACATCCACAACAAGACAAGTTTATCAAGTTCGAAAACACCGTCCATCACTCTCCATTCCCTATTCCATTAACGCATACCAAAAGAACACATTAAAAGTGATATCCCATGTTCACATTATATTATCAACTGCAAAGATCATAATGGACGACCGGCGTCCCTGTCAACGGGCTTCGTAAAATGGAAGTTCCCAACATAAATAATAATGATATCTTATTTATATGGGTCGTAAAGGGAATGGCAGCTGCCTAATTTATTGATATTTTATACATAGTGGGGTCTCGATGACTCAGTTGGTAGAACACTCGCTTCCACACTCAAAGGGACCAAGATTGATTCAGGGTGCAGTTGAGATTTTTTGTTCTGATCTCTCCCTTCTTCTTTTTCTTCTTCTTCTTCTTCTCCTCCTTTTATTTCTTATCGTCCTTATCCTACTCCTCCATCTCCTCATCTACATCATCACCCCCCCCCCTCCCCTGCTTCTCCTCCTTCTAACCATTTAGAGCAGCGACATATGAAGTCCTAGCTTTAGAGAGCTCTATCCCAGTTTTTGTAGATGCTTCAATCCTAAAATAACAATGGCTGCAAAATATTGCTCTTGGTGGTGTGTCCTTGTGTAAGCCATAACACACATCGAATCAGGTGTAAATGGGTACCTAAACAACAAACAAACAAACAAACAAACAGAAAACAAACAAAAACAAAACAAAACAAAACAAAAAAAAACAAATAAAAAAAAACAAACAAAAAAAAAGAAAAAAAAACAACAAAAAAAAAAAAAAAAAAAAAAAAAAAAAAACAACAACACACACACACACACACACACGCCTAACAGGCGTCTTATTCAGTATTATAGAAATATGATTCCACACAGCATGCCACAAGAAGTTAAAATATCATGAATATCATTGAACATGACGAATATGTGAAATACTCTTTATTAACTTTTATATTGATTTATTCTATTTCTAGACGAAGGATAGAAACAAAAGGAGGGGGAGGACGAGGAGGAGGAGTAGTAGGGGGAGGAGATGAGGAGGAGGAGGAGGAGGAGGAGGAGGAGGAGGAGGAGGAGGAGGAGGAGGAGGAGGAGAAGTAGCAGACATTCACATTGAGTCTGAACCCACGAAGTATAGACCACACTCAAACCGATTTTGTTTTGTTGTTGGTTTTTGGTTTTGAATTTTTTGTGTTGTCTTTTTTTTTTTTTTTCTGACGAGGAAAAGAAAAACTTAAGTGCCAGGAAATGACGTTTTATGAGGTACAATATCACCTTTTCCTCATAATAAACCATACCCGTACGCTCTTTCAGTTCGTCGACAGGGCCGCATGGGGAACGGAATCAAAATTCCATTTTATACGGTGTCGTCTTTGACCTAACACTTTGACAATATCCGTTTTAGCCCACAGCCAGGTACTCATTCACCTCTGGATCGAGGACAGAAACAATCTCTCACCCAATCTGAAAATAATGAAGTATTTAACGACAACAATAATCCGTTTACCGTATTCTACAATCTCTCTCATTATCTTGTACTATAATCCTTTGAATTCATTGTCTACAATGGGATGAATGAGTTGACACACTCCCCAGGTCATGTATAATTAAGCGTCAAGTTTAGATCTCATTTATCAAGTTCACATCGTAAAATGTTTTCCCCATTTCCCACGAGAGATCTATTTTTATCACTCGAACTCACACGAGCGTGGCCGAAGCGCTCACCTTGTGTACATGATCAATATTTCCTTTTGTCCACGTCGGTCGGTAGTAGTAGTAGTGTGTAAGAACCAATGACATCGGTCGTTACATTTACTGATATGGCACTGTTCCAATCAGTGATGGTGTTTCAGTAATGGGACGGTCCATTCGTGTGTACTTGACACGAAATGTTGTTTTCTAATTGGATATTTTGATGATGAAGTAAACAATCACTGAGGTTACCAATATATTTAATTTGGGATCGGGATCAATGATCATGCTCATGACCTTGAACAATTCGTACTTAAGATATAGCTTCTCAAAGTTTCCGTTTGCTCTTTTTTAGTTTATTATTTTCTTTTTCTTCTTTTCTTTTTTTTTTTAAACGAATGATACTTTAGATAGTTTTAAATGTATTGACAATATCATAATAATGATAATAGTAATAATAACAATGATGATGATGATGATGGTGATGATAATGATAATAAAAAACCCAATGACAATAGTGATGATGATTGTAATGATGATGATGATGATAATAATAATAATAATAGTAATGACGATGATGATGTTCATAATAACCATACTAATACTAATACTACTACTACTACTACTACTACTACTACTACTACTACTACTACTACTACTAATAATAATAATAATAATATAATAATAATAATAATAATAATATAAATAATAATAATAATAATAATAATATCAATAAAAATAATATAATAATGATAATAATAATAATAATAATAATAATAATAATAATAATAATAATAATAATAATGATAATAATAATAATAATAATAATAATAATAATAATAATAATAATAATAATAATAATAATAATAATAATAATAATATTAATATAATAATAATAATAATAATAATAATAATAATAATAATAATAATAATAATAATAATAAAAAGAAGAAGAAGAAGAAGAAGAAGAAGAAGAAGAAGATGATGATGATGATGATGATGATGATGATGATGATGATGATGATGATGATGATGAGGATGATGATGATGATGATGATGATGATGATGATGATGATGATGATGATGATGATGATGATGATGGTGAACAACAACAACAACAACAACAACAACACATTAGTCTATAGTTCTGGAGGAGCTTACAATGAAAAAGCACTTTTTTTTCAGTTTGCCCAATATTTTTTAAAAATTCCTAGGGTTAAGAATTTTTGTCACGTTGTCGGTCGTCTTAGTTTATCGATATCTGAAGTAAAAGGTCTACGGCCAAGATAGAACAAGGGCCTTTTGTCAATGGACGACATGACATTATTTCAAATTTCATCATTTTGAAATTGGCAGCACTGACGAAAAAGGGAACAATTAGGATAATGAATACTGTTATGATGGATTGGGTATCTAGTTTTAATGAACCGGGCTAAGAATCAAGTGGGTTTTATCATCTGCTGACAACTTTTCACTCTTTATTACAATGCCATTAGTCATAGTATTCGCAAAAGGTTTGGGAAAGAGAGAGAGAGCAGGAGTGAGAGAGAGAGAGAGAGAAAGAAAGAGAGAGAGAGAAGGAAAGAGAGAGGGAGAGAGAGTGAGACAGACAGAGAGAGAAAGAGAGAGAAAAAAAAAAGAGAGAGAGAGGGAGAGAGAGAGACAAAGAAAGAGAGAGAGAATGAAAGAGAGAGGGAGAGAGAGAGTGAGACAGACAGAGAGAGAGAGAGAGAGAGAGAGAGAGAGAGAGAGAGAGAGAGAGAGAGGGAGAGAGAGAGAAGGAGGGAAGATAGAGATAGATAAATAGATGTGCTGTTTTGTGGTCTAATGGTATGACACTAGCTTTCGGATCTGAAGGTCCCGGGTTCGAGACTCGCTCGGCGCATAGTTGAGTCCTTGGAAAAGGCTCGTTACTCACATTATCTCACCGTACTCAGGTGTAAAATGAGTACCTGGCCGCTATCAGCGTTGTCTTTGTCGTAAAAATAATGTAATATTGTCAAACGTCAAGTTTCTTTCTCCATGTTTCGTGTTGCTGTTGGTAAGGGGATCTTTTGTATAGAATTTGAGCAGGTTTAGTGGATATTGCGCTACATAAAAAAATCAAGTTTGATTTTAGTTATATAGATAGATAGATAGATTGATAGATAGATAGATTGATAGATAGATAGATAGATAGATAGATAGATAGATAGATAGATAGTATGTAATCATACCTGAGGCTCTTTCCATTCTTATACAAATTCACACAACACACACACACATACACACATACACACATACAAACACACACACACACACACACATGATTCTAAAAGGTAATAAAGAAAAAAATCCCCAAAACTCACCAAAGAACACATTGAAAACATGAAAATGAACAGAACAGAAACCTCTTCACGTCGTAAATACATTTGATTCACCCCAATGAAGTGATTGCTTTTAATCTTAAATTCTTGATCACAGTATTAATGTGTGTTTCGTTTATTTCACATTTTAAGCAGAGCACACTACACAAAAGGAAATTCCACCCTCGATTAGTCGGGACTCCTATGGTCGACAGCACAAATTCTACAAGACAATTCCCTTTCCCTTCTGTGGAAAAAATAACAAAACCAAATCATTAATTCTACATTTTTCAAACTTGTCACTACTTTATACTGTCAAAAAACCATAGCGTAAAAGACAATTTTAAACATTATTCGTTATTAAATGATGCCTTGGATCAATCAATCAGATAAAATGAGAGTCTAAAGATTCATTTCCACACAACAGGATAAGGTTGTTAAAAATAATTTTAAACAATCCATAACTAGAACACATTAAAACAATTATAGAAATAAAAACTAGCAAAATTGTAAAGAAAAGTGACTTACATGATGATGATGATGATGATGATGATGATGATGATGATGGTGATGACGACCGTAATAAATGTTAAAAAAACATGCATAAAAAGAGGCAATGTGTGGAAAAAAAAAGATTTTAGTTATAAAATAAATGTATGGCTTTTGCTAAGGGCAGACAACCGATCAAACTGTTTATAAAGTACCATCAGCTAGAAGTACAATAAAGAAAGGAGAAGTTCAAATTTAAAGTCCAGGGAGAGTTTAGTCATGATCAAAGACACACTACAAATACACCAGTTTAATTCTGTCAGGAAGGAAAGATAATAGAATATCGTATTAGTTTCCCAACATCGGTCGTTGGGCACGCCCCCTATTCTCCCTCACTACGTGACGCCCCTGGAAATTAGTCTTTCTCGAAATCCAACACCTTGAGGTGTCTTCCGCATGTTTTTGTGTTAGACTGCTCTAATGGTTCACCGGTGGGGCATGTTTTGGAAAAGTCCAAAGATTTGTCGTCGTGTGTTTTGTATTGTATACGAAAGGGGGTGGTTCGCAGGAAAGAAACAAGAGAATTGTTCACCTTTTCCCCTCCCTATTTTTTTTTCTTCAAAAGGCCACAACCGCATTATAGAATTGACACCTCGCTATTCAAGAATATTGTACAGGAGATTATAAGCCGTTTCTAATTGATGCTTCAGTATACTTGTCTGGCGATTTCTGGACATTATCGGCTTATTAAAATTCTTTCTAAAACACTATTAATCCAGATAGGCCTAATGCCTGCCTATTTAAAGCTGTAAAATATTCGTTCATGGGACAAATATCGTACTATTTCATTCTCTGCCCACACTTTGTAAGCCCAAGACTTGCTTAAGATAATTAATGTATACTTACCAATTATAACTTGTTTGGTGACAGAGCTTTCATTATAGGCTTATATTTTCAAACGGTTATGAGAGTTCTCTGATGAATATAAAGTATACCTATCTAATGACTTTAGATAGCTCTACTAATCAAAAGCTATTAATTTACCGTGTCTCAACCGTGCCTCCATCAACTGCAACGATACTTTGTATACAAGATTCGATTTCAGACGGCTTTAGATAAAACTATAGAATTTGATTTTCTTGAAAACATTAATTCTTGAAATCAAATAAAGATAAATGGGAACGAATATATCAAACTAATTAAGTACTAGAATAATGCACATGTATGGGGAACCTGGTTGGAATCCGAAATGCTTCGATTTTTTTGTTCTGGCCATTTGATCGCTCCAAAACGATTGAGAAGCTGAGTCTGATGTTATATCAGGCAGCAAGCACGCTGCTTTGAACTAGCAGACGATCTGTTCCAAAAGTTTGCAAAATATTGTACATTTCAGATTTCAAAGGCAATGTAGAACAAGTTATTACTTCACAGCATAATGCTTATAGAGCTGGAGCTTATTCCTGTTTCCGATTCCTACAGAGACAATGACAATCGGTTGCTACCATTTTGCAAAGTACGTTCTGCCAAATCTAACAAACTCAACTATCCAATCACTGATGGTTGGACTCGAAGGGGGGGGGGGAAACAACAAACAAAACTCGATTTCACCTGGGATCGATCCCAAACTCTTTACGTGCGAAGAGAGTGCTCTACCGAATGCTGCTCTGTAGGTCTCAAGCACAACTTTTTTTTTTTCTTGAAAAGAATATCGAAACCAAAAGATGAATGGAATGGCGGTAGAGGGCGGCATGAAGAGTCCGGTCGTGAGTGTCATAACCTACAATGGCGGCACTTCCGGACAATAAACAGGGGAGCAGATTACGGATGTCTAATTGGTACTTGTGTGAACACGTCGTAGTAAAGCCGTTGTTGGATTTTGTCAAGGGGTACTAGGAATGACTAATGAGGAATATCATTATACACCATTACACGTTGTTAGTTTTGACATGCATAAAGATTTTGGGAGGGTCATGATTACATTATTTTTTAATTTTGGTTTGGCGGGGGGGGGGGGGGGGCATTGAGAAGAAAGTTGAGTGGCCGGTCAGTTGTGTGTTGGGCCTAACAGCCAAAAAATACAAACTAAACGTTAGAACAAGTGTTCAATATATTTACACACTACGTATATAAATATATATATATATATATATATATATATATATATAAATATACTCGTAGATACAGTAGATAGATTGATTGATTGAGAGAAAGAAAGAAAGAAGGAGAAAGAGACACACATACACACACACACACACACACACACAGAGAGAGAGAGAGAGAGAGAGAGAGAGAGAGAGAGAGAGAGCACGACATACACACAGAATATACTACACTCGTGTAAAAAGGAAACACCAGGACTCTACCAACGGAAATCTTCTCTAATCCGAAGACAGCCTAGTTAATTTGACAAGTGCATTATTCTATTTTTTTTTTTTAAGTTTACAAAAGAAATATTTTAAAGACCCCAAAGTCCGGAATATTGCTAATGACTCAAGTGTCACTAGAGTGGCTGAAGATGTGAGCTGACAAAACTTGACGTCCTCCTCTGATTGCTTGGAGTCAAGGTTTCCCCGGGTCCCTAATTTGTCGTAATTGCCACCACCGGAAAACGAGACAAGTGCATTCTGGGAAGAGGGGGGGGGGGAGGGGGGAGGAGGAAAGATCGACATTGCGCATGTCACTTTGCTCATGGCAAGTTGCTAGCTGTTCATTGGTGAGTATAAAGACGAAATTAAAGAGTTTTTTCTACAAACGTAGTAAAAAATTGAAATATGATATTCGGATAAATTTTTTAACACTATTTTGACATTGATCATCGGAACAAAGCACAAGAAATTAATAATAAAATAAAAAATATAGGCTATTCATATCTAGTCTTTTTATAAAATCAAAGCATAACAATTTTTTACTCTATCTTATGATATTAAAAAAAAAAAAACAACACAAAAAAACTAATCCCAAACAAATCAACAACAAAAATAATAACAACAAACCCCAAACCAGATAAAAAGCTAAGATAAACATTAAAAATCAAAACAACAAACAAACAAAAAAGATCCCCAATTTTTTTTCTATTTTTTGATAAGCCCAATATTAGTCAACATCTTCTTTCTATTCCTCTGTTGTCAAGACCTTCGCCAAAAGAAAAAGAGAAGGAGAGAGTGAGAGAGAGAGATTGATATATAGATAGATAGAAAGATGGATAGAGAGAGAAAGAAAGAGAGAGAGAGTAGAGAGAGAGAGAGAGAGAGAGAGAGAGAGAGCGAGAGAGATTGATATATAGATAGATAGATAGATGGATAGAGAGAGAAAGAGAGAGAGAGAGGGAGAGAGAGATAGAGAGAGAGAGAGAGAGAGAGAGAGTAAGAGAGAAAGAAAGAAACAAAGAGAGACGGACAGAGATTTCATTTGTTAGAAATGCAATTCTGTCATTGAATCAGTCTCTAAATTTAAACAATATTGATTTGTTACAAAGGATTTTGTGAAACATGGCATAATAAAAGGCTGTTGTACTGAAATGTCACGTTGACATCGGGGATCAGGATAATTTCATCACTCACTGTAATCAAATTTTGAATTATGTCATTGAATTAGCTGTGATTGTTCACTTGCACATGTATTGTTCATTAGAGATAGCTCGAGAAAGAAAGAAAGAAAGAGAGAGAGAGAGAGAGAGAGAGAGAGAGAGATAGAGAAAGAGAGAGAGAGAGAGAGAGTGTGTATTTATGTGTGTGTGTGTGTGTGTGTGTGATAAATTTAAAAGATTCACACAGACAAATAGGTAGATAGATATGTAGATAGCGATCGATAGATAGATAAATAAATAAAAAGAACGATAGATTGGATAGATAGATAAATAGACATATTGATGGATAGAATAATCAATTGAACGTTATCAAATATGAAACGAAAAATAATAATCTTCTTCTGTAGACAGATTCATAATAAAATTAATGCTTGATAAAATGATAAACAATTCCCGATTTATTTATGATTAAATATTTATATATATAATATATATAATATATATATATATATATATATATATATATATATATATATATTGAATCGTGTTTGATACAAATATGGTACGAAAAGTGCTCGACATGTAGTAATGGAGCGAATTATTATTTAAAATATTTACCACAATGTTTGGGGCAGTCTACATCGATGTTTCAGGCTTAATTTGCCATCTTCAGGACTGAAGATGGCAAATTAAGCCTGAAACATCGATGTAGACTGCCCCAAACATTGTGGTAAATATTTTAAATAATAAATAATATATATATATATATATATATATATATATATATATATATATATAATATATATATATATATATATATATACGGGGCATTCAAAGGCAGTCGGCCGAAATAAACCTTTACATGATAAGATGATATATGATAAAGGAAATGGTCTAAAACTCAATAATCAATAATGCATATTTGATTTGATGGCTAAGGAGGGATTTCGGACACCGCTGAGGTTAATGACACAATGGCATGGGGTAGAATTTGACACGTTAGATTAATATAATAATGGAATGGGGGAGTTGGGAGCAAAGTGGTTTCTTTAGAGCAGCTTACGAAAATAGAGAAAGACAAAGAAAGAGACAGAGGGAAAGAAAGAAAGAAAGAAAGAACGAGAGAGAGAGAGAGAGAGAGAGAGGGAGAGAGAGAGAGAGAGAGAGAGTAAAAGGGAGAGACCTTGAGAAATAGAGAGAAAAAGAGTAGACCTTGTGTAGGATGAATAAATTATGAGGCTGAAAAGGATAGACAATAAGGATATGAGAGTGGGAAACAATCAAGAATAATGAAAGAAATGAAGAGAGAGATAGAGATGGATAGAGAGAGAGAGAGAGAGAGAGAGAGAGAGATAGAGAGAGGGGGGGGGGGGAGGAAGAGAGTGAAGAAGATAATAAAATATGGACTGTGGACTGTAAAAAGTAATCAACAAAAATGAATATAACAGCTTCAAAAAGATCAAAATACCAAACACGGAACGTTTCTCACTCAAAACCCTTCATCAGGAAACAAACAAAAAAAAAAAAACAATGAAAACATACATAAAAAAATCAGATCGACGGTAGTGATCAGCACGTCAAGAAGCAACTTTGGGCAACACCATTAGAATTTGTTTTCCAAAGAGGTCACCGGACGATCGAATACTTCTTAAAGAGCTATCAAGGTATCTATTTTCAGTTTAAATTGCTTTTGAGAAAAGAAAAAAAAAGAATATTACAAGTCGTGACTTTTAATTGCATATCCATAGGACATTCAATGACACTTTAACTTATTTGGAGCTCGATTCGTATCCAATTTACTGCTCCATCTAATTCTCTCCTCGCCGACTGTTTTTCCACAAATTTCATACTGGCCCAACAAAAAAAAAAAAAAAGAAAAAAAAAAGATTTTCTTATTAGATCTACACTCAAACTCAGAATCAATATTTCTGTACACCATACATAATCTTGTGCAACAAAATAAGCTTTATAAAACAGTATAAAGTTTTTATAAATTACAGGATTTGAAAACATGTTCATTGTATCGTTACAAATGTGACAGAGTGACGATGATAAGGAGAAAGTTAAGGACGCAGGTTTGTGATTATACCGGATAATTAGTAATAGGAAAAATTATTTAACTATTATTGTTCAAGGTAAACGCAAAATTCTCGTAAGTTGACTTTCTGTATGTTCACTTATTGTAGGCAGGACGCCGCAAACGAAAAAAAATTGCTTAGATCATTAATGATCCATTGCATGACTTCAATGAGACTATTGGTATTGCTCTCTCAATTACCTGTTCACTGTTGGACAAACAATATATATATATATATATATATATATATATATATATATATATATATATATATATATATATATATATATATATGGATTGTTTTTTTTTTTTTTAATTCTATCACAATTATTTTGAAGTAAGTAACTTCACCTTTTAAATATATTTAGTTTGGATGAATTGTGAGGACCATTTATCACTTGCGATTTTTTGATTACAAAATAATGAGACGATGAGACAGCAATCTCCTTAATGACAACTAATGACCAAGCCCTTATAATATCAACAATTCAACTCCCATACTGATTTACGACTAGTTCTATTTCCCTCAATCGTAACTCCATCGCACTCTGACAGAACACATTTTTACATATTGGCCAGATAAACTTTTGATTCATCCCTGAATTATTTAAAACTATCCTCAACTTACCCAAAATTATTCTTAAACTCGAGACTTTAAAATCTTGATTTTTAGAACGATTGGCTTGTTTGAATTCATTTTAGTACATTTTTTTTATTATGAACTCATTTTTTTTATGACCAAAGTGTGGAAAGACGTTTTATCAGAGTAAGGTTAGAAATGTTGGAGGGGTCTAGAGTGGTCACCGAATTCCTGATTGTCTGCAAGGGATCCGAGCGGCGGCGAAGAGGTACCAATTTCATGAACCAGTCCCTGGCTAATCTCTGACGGGTCTTCAAAATGTCATTAGCTTGGTGTCAACTCTCGGTGCCGCTTTAGAGTAATTTGCTCTCAGATATTATGCAGTATGTGTTTTGATTTGGAGATGACTTTGTTTTTGTTCTTTTCTTGTGAAGTAAAAGTGATTCATGTTTGCTTTTAAGAGTTTTATGGCGATTGCAACACATTTAGGTCATATCGTCGCCAGTAAAAAGGAAGAAAATGGGATAGTTAAAAATTATAGGATTACAATTAAAATACCCAAGAAAAAGGAAGACAAAGGGAAATTGGTTCAAACAGGGAACAGATGTAGATTCCAAGAGCACACCATGAATGTACTTAGTTTTGAGATCACCAAAAAGTCTTATCCAGACGCCAGCAGAGGTTCCACTAAGAGACATACATTCAAATGTTTACAAATCATTATCATACATTTCAAAACAAGTAAAAAAATATAATATTACATAACAGAGAGAGATTTACAAGGAAAAATATAATTCCCAATACTAACACTATACATTTAAATGTTTGCCTTTCGGCCAAGGACTCCGGCAAGTGCCAGGCCAAAACCAAGTAATTCCAATCCAGGACAAAGACAGAATGGAACTCAGAAAACCGATATAAGGGGGGTGGATAGAAGACAGCTGCAGCAAGTGGCCTCCTGCCCACAATGGGATGTCAAAAGACCCACCCACAAAGAGGTTTTTGATATCAGCTTTTTACTTGTGAGTTTTAACGTTACAAAGTTTCCCCCAGCAGATTTTTTTTTGTCTTTTCGCAAATACATTTCCATTCTATTGTATACGCATCATGGGTTTCCAACTTCAAATACAACATGTCAAGTTCTCAATTTCTTTGAATTTACATTATTTTTCTTCAAAATTCTGGAACAAATGTGCTTTTATTCGGGAAGAGGGGGACGTGCAGGAAGAGAGATGTTTTTTCTTCTAACAGTAATGAGAAATCAAGACTAACAGTTAATTATTCACACCAAACAGCTTACTGTCGACTATTCTCAACACAGATTTGAAGGGACATATTTAAAGTGCTGGAAAACACAATTTGATTTAAGCTTAATTTTTCCATTAATAAGACGACATTATTTTTATTCTTCAATTTTTCTCATTCTCAGATAACCAGCATTTTTCATGTGTAGCCATAAAATATCGAATCAATTATTGTCAGCTACTCATAATTTAGCCTCTTTATTGCATATTTATTTCCGTCATAAAAATGATATGATTATTTTAAGAACTACAATATATCAGTTTACGTGATCTATAGAATGAATGACGATGACGTCACTATACATTTGATATTGTATTTAAACAGCCAGTTGGGTGATTAGTTTTCAGTAAAGTCCCTTCAACGGACAACAAACGTTTAAAGTTATACACATAGTTTTGTGAGTTGGTACAATTTAACTGGTGGAGAGTACATGTGAGTATTCTACCTATACGCATACCATCAATAATATTATGGACTAAGCAAGTTATGCCTTGCTGAACTGAATGCCTTGGACTGGTTATTTTTGAAAGACAAAAAGACTAACATTATTCATCCTGGTAGACCCCTAAGCAGAGCAGCCCCCTTTTTTTTCTCTCCTGGTCTCATAACTGTCCTCGTTCTTACAACCCATGAGTTAATCTTTCCCAATCGGACAAACGAACCAAAATGTCTATAATTACAACTGTCCTTACCTTGAGATGGACGTTAACTCTGTAACAATCTAACTCATATGAAAGGGCAGCGAACTGTGACAGGAGGTTGGTTGGTGGAGGAATATCGTGGCGGGAGACGGGACCGTGGGCTGGCTATTTGTGAAGGGATTACGTCTCGCATAGAGATGGTAAACTTGGGAGATTTTAATGGAATTTAACAATAACAATGGAGGTATTCGTCCACATCTGACAGTTTTGACTCTAGGGATGGCAGGCTAAAAAGATCCATTGACCACGGAGCTTTACTAGTTTAATGACGTTACACTTCCAGTCAGTTCCTTAACTTGATCCATGGTTGAGTACATAGAGTTGGAATACTGTGTCTGTCTTAATCTCGTTTAACTATAGAAGAAAAGAAAAAACTCCGGAAAAAATAAGAGCTACATTGGCACGTCTCTCTCTCTCTCTCTCTCTCTCTCTCTCTCACTCTCTCTGTCTCTCTCTCACTCTCTCTCTCTTACCCATATTCTGTATCTATCTACCAATCTATCTATCTATCTATCTATCTATCTATCTATCTATCTATCTATCTATCTATCTATCTATCTATCTACATATCTATCTATCTATCTATCTATTTATCTATCTATCTATCTATCTATCTATCTATTTATCTATCTATCTATCTATCTATCTATCTATCTATCTATCCATCTATCTATCTATCTATCTATCTATCTATCTATCTATCTATCTATCTATCCATCTATCTATCGATCTACCCTTTCTCTTTATCTCTCTCCTACTCTCTCTCCTCTCTCTCTCTCTCTCTGTGTGTGTGTGTGTCTCTCTCTCTGTCTCTCTCTGTGTGTCTCTCCCTCTCTCTCTCTCTCTCTCTCTCTCTATATATATATATATATATATATATATATATATATAATATATATATATATATAATATACAGTTTTATATATATATATATATATATATATATATATATATATATATATATATATATCTCACCTTACGTCATATTTTATATTTCTATTACAGCAATGGCCTTCATATTCGAACCTTCAAAGCTTGCTGCCAAGAAAGCAATGTTAAAGTATACCACAGTTGCTATGTTTTAAAATTATATTTATTTGTTTATTTTACCAATGAATTCTTTCAAACGTCCTGGTAAATAATTTAGTATTTTGAAAAATACCGACATAATGCGATTCCCCCCCCCCCCCCAAAAAAAAAAAAAGAAAAAAAGAGAAACGATCAGGCGCTGTTTTTGTTTTTTTTTATGTGTGTGTGTGTATGTGTGTGTGTGTGTGTGTGTGTGTGTGTTTTATATGAGGTTCAAATAATTTGAGAGAAAAAAAAACTACCTTGTGTAGATAGCAATGTCAAATAAGGGAGATATTTATCAATGAAATAGCATTGAATGTCAGACCTTCTAGTACAGCCATAGTCAACAACAATTTCCCTCTTTCATTTGTAAACTATTCAGTGCTTGCTCCTCCATTTTGTACTTGCCCACAACATTCCAGTCTTACGAAAACGAATGTGTCTACAAATAATGCTTCCATTATGACATTGGCGTAATTATTCCCAGCTTTCTCGGCCATCGACAATTGACAATAACTTAAATGGCAATGAAATAAACATTTGGTCGGGCTGCCATTGAGCAGGGTTAGGTCATTGACGAGGGTTTAAATGGCCCATTTGATAGAGCTCACACCTCCTAGTGGAAAGTTTTACTGCTTTTGTCTGGGTCAAAGAAACGAGACAAAAAACATTCCGGATTATCGATGAGAAAATAGGCCTGACTATACAATAACAAAGCATCAATACTGGCAAATAATGGTTCTACATAGCAATCGTACATTGACAGAGCAGATCATTTTCATTTTGACCAGATAAAAAAGGTAGCTCTGAAGGCTCACGGAGCTGAATTTTATTCCAGTTTCTATAGCGTGAAACAGGCAATACTAGCTATTGATTGCTACCTTTTGGCTAGGAAACTAGCCTATCGCGAAGTACTTTCCGCCAGATGCATCAGCAATGTCAAATGAGGGAGATATTTATCAATGAAATAGCATTGATGTCCGACTTTCTGGTACAGCCGATAGCTGTGTAGAACCATTAATTGTCAGTATTTACCCTATACTATTGTATATTCAGGCTATCGAATCACAGCAGCAAGTGTACAGGGTCCAGAAAAGAATCTCGATTCAACCGGGGTCGAATCCCGTCCTTTGGCTCGTGAGGCGAGTGATCTACCAAAGTGAGACATTATGACACATTAACAGAATACTTCGAAGTCAAATATGAGTAGATAAAGGTGATCCCATTCTTGTCGACAGATCTCAAACCTGAGAGGTCAAGTCTGACATTTTTTTGACAAACTTGATAAGTCGGCGATCGTCTTGATCGATCGATATTTGAATAAAAAGTCTTTTTGATAAGTCAATGTAAAGTTCCATTTATTGTTATCTTCATGAGGTAAAAATTTGCTTGAATGGCATGGAAACCATCAGTACTCACACTGTGTAAAAAGGTTTGAACTAAACAGTCAATCAATGAATGTGTTTCATTGAAAGAAGTTTGAGGCTTGATTTTCAATCACAGCGAAGATTGCGATTTTAATAATCTATCTTATTGAAGTGATTGAAGATTTGTCAGAAAATTCTTTTAAAGAACAAGAACGCACTGCCGTGTTTGCAGGTATATTCCAGAATTATTTATTGATTATTATTATTATCATTATTATCATTTGCTACAAGATCTATGAAATTCACCTTTCTATATACTATAACAAAATAATTTCTTATGTATCTAAAAATTATACAAACAGCTATTCGATAGCTCCAATAGCTATTCATCTCCGATCATGATAAGACATTGAAAGGTATGGAAACCGTTTCCTAAGACCGTGCCTTCAGAGAACATAATTCTTCAATCATCGAGGTGCTTATTTGGCGCACTGGCACACAAACAACAAGTGATATACGTACTGATTCACTCCATGTCCGTGTAACAAGGCGCCAATGTTTCAACTGGACAGGACTAATCGGCTCTTGTTTATCTTGGAATCAAGACGTCGTCCAGTGGCAGTTATGGTGTATTTTGCTAAGCTTGTAAACATCTTCCACCAACAGGATATGTCAGAAACTAGAGCTAGAGCCAAGAGTAAATCTATAACTATAACTTGAGATAAGAAAACAACAATTTGTCAACGTTTGAGATCAAGTTTCAGTATGAACGGAATAAATGAACCTTTCTCACTTCGCGACCCCTCGCCCTTTTCTCTTTCGTCCTATCTATCAGTTTATCTCTTATACGCGCGCACACACACACACACACACACACACACACACACAAACTCTCTCTCTCTCTCTATCTATCTCTCTCTCTCTCTCTCTCTCTCTCTCTCTTATATATATATATATATATATATATATATATATATATATATATATATATATATAATTCTTCCTTCTCAATATTTATGTATCCTCACCGCTCTATCCGCCTAAAACTATCGACTTTTTGTTTCCTGCGATTGTCTCAATATTTCTAAAGAAACAATTTATTCCAAGATTTTGTTTTATTCTCGTCGGAAACGAATTCACAATGAACAATTTCATATCTTTTAAAAATCCATTTTGATCCCTCAACATCCTTCACTACGCCCAATTGTTTATAAGGAAATGGTCAATCTGGAAAAAGCAACTGGTTTAACTATTACATGCGTGCAAACGAAGAAAAAGTTTTTAAAATACACACAAAAATCCCCCAATAAACAAATAAACAAAATAAAAGACCAACAAAAAAAAAAAAAAAAGCCAACAAAAAAAACAAAAAAACAGTCTTTTCAAAATATCATAGGTATACATAATTATACTCCCCCCCCCCCCCCTTTACCAATTCTTACTTATGCAATGATCTCAATGTCTTACTTAATTTTTCTCCTTACCCCTCAATTTGTTTTCCCCCCCCCCCCCCCAATCTATTTTCCCGCGCTTGTCTTCATACTTCTTTGAAAACAATGTTATGTTTCATCTCAAAGGCAAATTCACAATGAATAATTTCATGTAAAAAAGATCCATTTCGATCCCTCCCCCAACAACCCCCCCCCCCCCCCCCCCCCCCCCCCCCGTTGAATTGTTTCCATACCAAGAAACAAAAAAAATATAAATCTGGACGAGGCACTAGATTACATTTATAACTAATGAAGAAACCAAAAAAAAAAAAAAAGGAACAGATACTTTTTATAGACACTACAGTCTTACATAATTATACTCTTTTTTTTTCTGCCAAATCTTAGTTATGCAATGACCTCAATGTCCTACATATTTGTTTTCCTTAAATCATTTCCAGCCCCCCCCCCCCCCACTCTTTTCCCCCAATCCCTATTGCTTCGTGTTCTAAATAATATTAATGGCATTGGAAAACCAGGGCATGGCAGTCGTGATGTCATTGAAGGAACATCGGTGGGAACAGAAACAGCTATGTGAAAACATTTCGTTCTTCGGATTCCTTTCATGCGTACCAGGGTGGGCACCCCGTTGACAAGAAAATGAAGCACGCGCATTCAAGGGAATGGCTTGACAAGAGCGGCTGAGAGTGAGCACAGGGTAGAATTAGTGCCAAACCAACCATATTATTCTAACGAAGCATTTCCGATGATATTAATCCGCCTGGGTTCTATGGATGCGGGTGGGCGGAGCTCTTGAATTAACAGTCTTATATTCCTACTAAATTACCTCTTTGATTTTGATTTGTTTAGGGTAATAAAAAGAAAATATAGAAATGCGATGGGCCATGGGGTATTTTTTATTCGTCCGAACTTTTCATATCCCGTCGTGTTTTTAAACTTTGTTTCGTTCGCACATGAGCCATTTCATAACTTTAGATTATTAAAATGGCATTCCGTCAAAGACGCAGGACATATTTTAAGGAATTAAAAAATTTGAACAAGCTAATTACGAAACGAAGCGAAACATAGCCCGATGAAGTGAAAAACAATGATTCTTTATACCCTTATGCACGAATGATTACACACACACACACACAGGCACACATACACACACACAAATACACACACACACACACACATACACACAGTTAATGGGGCTTTGCTCTCTTTTTACATTGAGTTTGAATGTTAAAATATTACGTCCTTTCCAACGGAAATGAGTAAAATTAGCGATATCTCTGTTTAAAAGTCCATCACCGATAGGACTGTGTGAGTAATGCCTTATAACTCTTATGTCATTAAAAAAAATTCCAAGTGTATCCCTCTAAGATTTGAATCATCACCATGAAGACGTATCACAGGCGAGGAAGAGGAAAAGGAAGAAGAAAAAGAAAATGGGTAATGAAGAGGAGGAGGACTAGGAGGAGGGAGAGGAGGAGGAGGATGAGGAGAGTAGTAGTAGTAGTAGTAGTAGTAGTAGTAGTAGTAGTAGTAGTAGTAGTAGTAGGAGGAGGAGGAGGAGGAGGAGGAGGAGGAGGAGGAGGAGGAGGAGGAGGGGCGGATGAGAAGCACCAGCAACAGCAGTATGATAAAGAGGGTAGTTTAGTAGAAGTTTTTGTCGAATCTAATGATATAGAGGCAGTATGAGAGAGAGAGAGAGAGAGAGAGAGAGAGAGAGAGAGAGAGAGAGAGATAGATAGATAGAGATAGATAGATATGTTTATTTAAAGATAGGTAGACAGAAAGTAAGAGATAATGTTTTTGATAATGACAATGATGATGGAGATTACGACGACGACGACGACGACGACGACGATGATGATGATGATGATGATGATGATGATGATGATGATGATGATGGTGATGGTGATATTCAAGAATAAAAGTTAAAAGCTAACTCATTAAAAAGCTCTTGAGTTTCATTTCATTCTATTCTTTCTTTGATACACCAAAAGCAACAATCATGGAATCTCTGCAATAGTTCAACGACAAGACCGCCCATTTCCTGACGTTGAGCGGTGGAATGACTTTGAAAAAATCATCTCATACAAATACAATAGTGTGTGTGTGTGTGTGTGTGTGTGTGTGTCTGTGTGTCTGTGTGTGCGTGTGTGTGTGTGTCCATTGGCTGGTATCAGTCATTGCTATTTGGTGTTACGGAAATGGAACCATCTCATCTGTTCTGATTCGCTATTCACTGCACAATATAAAAGACCCGAGCATTGCGTGATGGTATCAGAGATCCCCTCCCCCACTGACATCGTTTGTCACTGATTTCAAGATCATCCTTTTGAAAAAAAACAACCCGAAAACAAACATTAAAAAGGAACGATTCTTGTATTTCTATAAGCCACTCCCACGCCTCGTTCTGAAAAAAGTCCGCGAAATTAAAGGGGAGGCAAGAGAAAATCAGCTGATCGTTAAAATAGTAACAGAAAAGTGGAGGTGCTCGGCAATGAATGCAAGAAAGACATTTAAAACGCCGTAAAAATGTTTAAAAATCACTTAATGTTATACGAGTAATTACCATCCATAACAACCTGTCAAATTCACATATGTAAGATGCCAAGCCAAAATTAATAATAAAATAATAAAGAACACGATTGACCGTTGACTACACATGCATACGAGTACCAGAAATATTTGTAAATAATGTAACACAATATAATGTGTAAGTTTCAAAGCAAATGCAACCACAAAAAACATCAAAGAACAATGTGGGACTACTGTTTTAATTTCATAAAACCAAACGCATATTTTCTGCCCCCGATATTGAACGTGTAGTTAGTATGTATCGTACAAACAACATTCGTTTAGACAGGTAGTCGGGATTCTAGCGCCAGTTTTATTTGGGCAACCGTGATTGGGATTTCACTCAATGCACTTATTATTATTATTATTATTATTATTATTATTATTATTATTATTATATTATTATTATTATTATTATTATTATTATTATAATATAATAATGATAATAATAATAATAATAATAATAATAATAATAATAATAATAATAATAATAATAATAATAATAATAATAATAATAATAATAATAATAATAAGCAGTTGAAAGCAGTCTTTGGTGTATAAGTGCATATGTACATTATTTCTTATAATAAATGCTTCAAAACAAAACAAAACAAAACTAAAAAAATAAAAATAAAGAATAAATGAATAAAAATATCTATTTGGGCATTTACTTACATTAATAGTCTTGAAAATCACAATCACAATCCATGAAAATTAAATATCCCATAATCCGAAGAAGACATGAATTTAATCCAAAATCCAACACAGGAATGTATTTTAATAGGAGACAGATATCCTATTAAAACTATAGCATTACTTGCAAACAACAATACCCCACTCTGCGTTTAACGGGCTTGTGGCCGTCACATTGTAAATTGTGACCGCATTATGGTAATCGGTGTCCTAAAGACTGACATACTGACATACAATCAATGAGAACTATAAAGAATCCATTCTAGAATTCAACTACAAACTGAAAAGCATGATAAATATCACTCTATCAAATAATTTTCTTTGCACAGGTTCACTCACACTCTCCTTTATTGCAAAACATTGATAAGTGAGAAAAAGTTTGTATTTCAATTATAAACTTAATCACATAATCTAAATGATGGAGAATAAAAACAGCTAATTATAAAAAATTTCACAGATCAAGTTATCTATTTGAACTCCGCATATTTAGCTTAATTACTCAATGACCATAAATTTTTTAAAACTGCATTGTTTCATTTAAACAAGACCATGACGCTTATGCCTGGACCGGGTATTCACAACTTCTGCATTTGCATTCCACTTTTGAATCGAATTAATCTCTATCTTGTCCGTTTATTTGCAAAGTTTCTGCACTTTATTAATAAGACCATAACGCTTATGTCTGGACCGGGTATTCACAACTTCTGCATTTGCATTCCACTTTCGAATCGAATTAATCTCTATCTTATCCGTTTATTTGCAAAGTTTCTGCACTTTATTAATAAGACCATAACGCTTATGTCTGGACTGGGTATTCGCAAATTTTCCTATTGTGTTCCACTTTTCGAATCGAAATAACATCTAGTCTATCCGTTTATTTGCAAAGTTTCTGCACTTTATTAATAAGACCATAACGCTTATGTCTGGACTGGGTATTCGCAAATTTTCCTATTGTGTTCCACTTTTCGAATCGAAATAACATCTAGTCTATCCGTTTATTTGCAAAGTTTCTGCACTTTATAAATAAGACCATAACGCTTATGTCTGGACCGGGCATTCGCAAATTCTGCTTATGTGTTCCACTTTTCGAATCGAATTAATCTCTATTTTATCCGTTTATTTGCAAAGTTTCTGCATTTTATAAATAAGACCACGACACTTATGTGTTAGATTGTTCGCAAATTCTGCCTTTGTGTTCCACTGTTCGATTAGAATTAATCTCTATTTTATCCGTTTATTTGAAAAGATTCTGCACTTTATAAATAAGACCATAACGCTTATGTCTGGACTGGGTATTCGCCAATTTTCCTATTGTGTTCCACTTTTCGAATCGAAATAACATCTAGTCTATCCGTTTATTTGCAAAGTTTCTGCACTTTATAAATAAGACCATAACGCTTATGTCTGGACCGGGCATTCGCAAATTCTGCTTATGTGTTCCACTTTTTGAATCGAATTAATCTCTATTTTATCCGTTTATTTGCAAAGATTCTGCACTTTATAAATAAGACCATAACGCTTATGTCTGGACTGGGTATTCGCAAATTTTCCTATTGTGTTCCACTTTTCGAATCGAAATAACATCTAGTCTATCCGTTTATTTGCAAAGTTTCTGCATTTTATAAATAAGACCACGACACTTATGTGTTAGATTGTTCGCAAATTCTGCCTTTGTGTTCCACTGTTCGATTAGAATTAATCTCTATTTTATCCGTTTATTTGAAAAGATTCTGCATTTTATAAATAATAATAATTGTTCAAAATTTTACCTCACACCCGATATTACAAGTACAAGTGAGCCAGGTGATGAAGATTGTCAAACAGTGTGACAGATGAAATAGGAAGAGGGAGAGAGAGAGAGAGAGAGAGAGAGAGAGAGAGAGGAGAGAGGATGAGAGAGAGATTCGTTTTTTGTTCAAAATTTCTCTCTCTCTCTCTCTCTCTCTCTCATATTGCACAAGGTTGTACTATTTTACTATTTATCAAGAACAGCCAAGGTGGCAACCCAGTCTCTGTATAAACTAAGCAAGATGGCAACAGGGACCTCGCTCCTTATCCAATGCCGAAGCTTTAATTTGAGTCAAATGGTTTGGTTAAAAAAAACCCACCCAAAATAAGTTCGTGTGTGATGGAAGTTGAAGTCGGCTTATTATAAAATCGTTTATGGTCTGTTTGGATTACCCTTTTTAAATAGAAAAGGTGAATATAACATAAACCTGAAGAATAGGCAAGCTAAATGAAAATTAAATTGACTGATTAAATGAGTACGCGAGGCTGAGTTGCGAACGACTACTGGGTTCCGACATTCCGATCCCAGTGTCATTCATGTTCACCGTACCGTGTTACTGTCTACACACTACACTGCATTGTTAGTGACTGGTCATGTCTTTTTTGTTTGTATGTTTTACGCAAGCTTAATAAAAATTAAATTGACTGATTAAATGAATACGTGAGGCAGAGTTGCGAACGACTCATGGGTTCCGACATTCCGACCCCAATGTCAGTGT
>NC_088363.1:79230095-79232595 GCF_034508935.2 Berghia stephanieae
GAGGAGGTAAAGCGGAAGACGAGAAGATGGAGGTGGGAGTAAAATAGAAAGAAGCCGAGGAGGTGATCAAGAAAATAGAGAAGAGGTATGAGGATGACGAGAAAGGAGGAAGAGGAGGAGGAGGAGGAAGAGGAGGAGGAGGAGGAGGAGGAGGAGCAGGAGGAGGAGGAGGAGCAGGAGGAGGAGGAGGAGGAGGAGGAGGAATGGGAGAGGAGCGTTTGGGGGAGGAGGAGGAAGAGGAGATGTAGATTAGGATGATGATGAGACGACGACGACGAAGAAGAAGAAAAAGAAAAAGAAGAAGAAGAAGACAAATTGTGACGTCATGTCAAAAATGGCGTGATAGCAAGGGAGATAATAACCGGAAAAGAAGGCCAACGGCGAGTTCGACTCTGGGATTTTGTCCAACTCCTTCGTGTCATTAGAATGTTCCTGTCACAAAAAGATACCGGAAGTCGGCTTGATGGAATGACTTGTGGGAGGGGGTCAGGAGAGGCAGCGAGAAGGAGATGGGTAGGAAAAGAGGGTTGGATTGAGGAGAGATAAAGAAAGAAAGAAGAAAGAGAGAGAGATAGATAGATAAAGAGAGAGAGAGAGAGAGAGATAGATAGAGAGAGAGAGAGAGAGAGAGAGAGAGAGAGAGAGAGAGAGACTCACTGCTTTTCGTCTTGTAATAAAATTAATGAATTAGATTTATCATGCATTATAAAACTGACAATTTTTTTTTTTTTTGAAGAAATCTACTGTAAGTAACAGAATATTTAGTTGGTAGATTCTGCTGATTTGTTTCGGAAAAAAAAGAAGACCCATGACAAAAAATCATACTCTAAACTGTTGTTTGAATATCAAAAGGTAGAGTATGGGACCAACCGATGATTTTGAATCTAAATATTTCTCCTAATTTATTTTACTATCATCATAATTTAAAAAATAAAGTTAATGTAAATTTAATTTGTTTTATTTATAGACACTCAAACCAACTATTATTTTCCATATCGATGCATTTCTATAATTTTATTGAGCATTTTACATAATAGCATTTCACTCATTATTTTTCCCACTTGATTAATCTTTTTAAAATGATTGTCATTTATGTCAAAAGATGAAGAGACAGACCCAGAGAAAGCTAGAGAAGATCCATCCATAAAGAGAGTAAAGAGGCTGGCCTAACCTTGCATAACATCGGTGTCCATACAGCCGACAGACAGAAATGGAGGTCTTTGGTTGATGCATTATGCGCCTATGGTTCGATGAGGATAAAAATGATTTCTAATGATTAGATGATCCTTATCTAATTCTTTACTTATTGATCTTTACTTATTCTACCAAATGCTTCATAACATATATTATGTCACCCAGCTCATCAATCTGGTATTATGTCCGATGTTTGTTTTTATTATTTTAAGGGCTTTACGGCGTCTGCAGCACATTAAGGTCATATCAGCGCCAGTAAAAAGGAAGAAAATGGGATAGTAATAAGTTCTATAATTACAATTGAATCCAAAAGGGAACAGAGAGAGCACACTATCAAAGTACTTAGTTTGAGATCACCTAAAAGTCTCATCCAGTCACAAGCATAGGTCACCACTAAGAAGAATACATTTAAATGTTTACAAATCATATGTAATATGTAAACAAAACATAATACATTGCATGCACAATAGAGAGATGATTTACAAGGAAAAAAATATCATCTCCCAAAACTAACTATACATTTGACTGTTCCCCTCTCAGCAAGGGTATACGGCCTGGGGGAATAGAAGACACAGTAAGTACCTACCTCCCTGTCCCACCCAGGTATTATGTCCGAATTAACATAGAACTATAGGACGAAAAATATATTTGATCATTGTTTTGAAATTTTCCATGGAATTATTATGTTCAATGTGGTTCATAATGCTTCATTCATTTAGGCCATGTGGAACATCATTTCCATTTTATACAGTACCAGTCGCCTGTTAGACATCCCTTGTGCGTCTAATTGACAAAGAGACAAAAAACATTTTTAATGAAGTCTTTTCTTTTTTCTTTTGGACTTCAAGACACAAAACTCGTTTTCCTCAATCAATTCTTTAAAGTTAATTAAAGGTTTTGAACTAAAAATAATTTATAACCGTCAGATTGAAACCAACATGGTATAGTCTCAGACTACTGGTCACATATTTTTTTGAATTGCACTTTGGAACGACTGAAAAAGTGAGTATAAAACAGTGCCAAACAAAGGAAGAAAGAAAAATACAAGAAATTTGAAAATATCAAATTGACAAATTTGGATGCAGGCATTGATGTAAGATAAAGATCTTTAAAAGTATTTATGGAACTGTGCTAGACAAAGAAAGAATGAACAATGCAAGAGGAAAATAAACTCAGTAATAATAAATATTTTAAATTTAAAAAAACAACAAAACAAACAAAACAAACAAACAAAAATCAGTCTGTCTCGACAGGGAATCGAATCTAAGACCAGTCAGACGTGCTACCATTACACCACAGAGGTTAC
>NC_088363.1:79235095-79257595 GCF_034508935.2 Berghia stephanieae
ATCACAGATGAAATAGATGTTGAAATTAGAGTGATCTAACTTTACGATCTAATTGATTTTGATTAAAGATCGCGCAGTGATGTATCGGTATCTGATCAAATCAATTAAAGACTGACCACTTAATTGGCCGATCTTATCATTGACCTCATCGTCACGTCAACTTTGTGGTCAGGATTTATTGGAGGTGTGAGAAGATAGCTGGAAGGGATGTTAGACTACCTGCTGTTCCTTTTCTTTTCTATTTTCTCTCTTTTCAGTTACTGTAGAGGTGTTTATTTATTATATGAGACTGAAAGACAAAGATATATAAAACTTGTGAAATGTATTGGACATTGTGAGACAATGTGAAAATGCGCTAATGTGCATTTTTTAGATACATTTAAATTCATAAATTTGAAAACAGCTTTAAGACTATCTATATCTGCCCAGAAGAAGAATATAAAACACTTACAGAAACATCGCATTATACTTTACCAACCAAAATGGATTTTTTAAAAAACCAACAAAATAATTCAGGTCCAGTAGGTCACAAGGAGTCAAAAAGGTTATTTCTTTTCCAAGTACGACTTCTTTTTCTATTTATCAACTCTGATCAATTTAAAGTTATCAGACACTAATCCTGTGAATATTTTAGTCGTTATACTGTAAAGGACAATAATACCGTACTCTGGAAAAACACGTATTTAAAAATTTGGCCAGAAAAATCGTCCTTCAAATAACGATCGATTTAAATAACTCTCATTTTGGCAAAAACACTCAAACCCGGGACTTCAACCGAGTTTTAGTGTTTTTGGCAAGTTGAGAGTCATTTAAATCGATCGTTATTTGAAGGACGAGTTTTCTGGCCAAATTTTTAAAAATTTGTTTTTCCAGATTACGGCAACCTTGTCATAATGCCTCCATCTCAATTTAAATCGACAAGTGTAAAGAGTGGCAAATACTGATTTATCAAATAAAGCCTATCGTGGTTCGTATGTGAAACAATCGATAACACATCAGAATTGGTGTTCAAATTATTCTTTTTCAGTTAAGGTTTCATCATTGCCTTAAAGCTAAAGATGAGATTAATGACAGTCCGAGGTCTTCAAATTGGAATATGGCTTTGGGGATTTCTTGTAATTTCTTGTATGAAAAAAATGAGGTTAAGAACATATGGAAAGTAAATGTAACCTAGATAGTATGTAGTAACAATTATATGGCTATTTTTAGAAATGATACTATTCTGGGTGGGTTCGTAAGATACAATCGCCTGTGCGTTCCATGGAAGAATATTGACAACAATCTCAGATGACCGCTACTGGATGTTAATAGTGATCAAGCCACAAAAATGAAAGTACAAAGACAGGGTCTTGAAAAGTGACCCATCAGGCCTTTTATCCACTCTGATATTTCACCCCTAATTCAATGGGTCCCGATCATGCACCAGAGTTTATATTTATCCGTGGTTATGTGAGTTTGGTAAAGTGGCAACGCATCCGGTCGTTTACGTTGATCCTAGTTCCATTCCCTGTTTAGGCGGATGTGGGCGCATGACCGTGAGCCACTGGGATATTACAGTACAATGTGATCGACCGCCTCAAAGCCGTATTATGTTGGAGTAAAGCGGATGTCAAAAGTAAAATCAAAGTTAACTGGTCACAAATGTGAAATTTTATGTTTACGCACGGGATGAAATGCGATATAAACATTCTTCTCAATAAAACATAAACGTAACCCACCATTGATATTTTTGATAATAACATTAAATCAATTTCCAGCGTCAAAATCACGCCTACGTATTAACGTTTTGATGGTAGGTCACATATTCATCGACTTGCAGCCAAAGATCAGCCTAGTTTTAAAAATATACTTGTGGTCCATGGGATCAGTGGGTTTAAGTAACGTGTCTTTATCCCAAATATGATTAATTTCCTAAAATTGAGTGAATTCATTTTTTTCGGCTATTGGTCTGTGTTACATTTTTTTTCATTATCTCTTTCTATTCATCTATCTTTCTATCTATCTCTGACTTTGTCTCCCCCCCCCTCTCTCTCTCTAGGTCTCTCTCTCTCTCTCTCTCTCTCTCTCTCTCTCTCTATTTTAGAACCAAATCATGACCCAGAAACTCATGGCAATGAGCAATGATCATTATATCATTGTATCTATAGTAGAGTGTTAAAAGGTTTCCTTTAACATGGTCGGAATTAACGTCATAAACGGAAAGGGGGGGGGGGGGGGGGGGGGGGGGGGCGAAAAACGGAAATGATTAGAGGCGGGGAAGCTGTGAAGAGATATTTTATTTGTAGATAATGTCCACGAGGAGAATATGGAAACTGTAAATGATGATCAAAAGCTTAAAGGGGGGAGAGAAAAATAGAGGGTTGGTGGATATGATTAGAGACGCGGGTGGTTGACAGGAAACGGCTGAGATGCCAGGGGCAAAGGATGGAAGTTGGCGCTGTTAACGAAGGACGTCTGTATTCTCTCTTTCTTTTCTCTTCTCTCTCTCTCTCTCTCTCTCTCTCTCTCTCTCTCTATCTATCTATCTCTCTCTCTCTCTTTTCCTCTCTCTCTCTCTTTTTTCCTCTCTCTCTCTCTCTCTCTCTCTCTTTCTCTCTCTCTCCCTTCATTTTTTTCTTTCTTTCTTTCTCTCAGTCTCTCCCCCCTCCCCTCCTCTCTCATCTTTTACTTATCTTTTAAGTTTGGAGAAGAGAAAGATACATTTCAGCATTTTCAACTCTCTCTCTCTCTCTCTCTCTCTCTCTCTCTCTCTCTCTCTCTCTCTCTCTCTGTCCCTGTCTCTCTCCCTTCATTTTTTCTTCTCTTTCTTTCTTTCTCCCAGTCTCTCCCCCCTTGACTCCTCTCTCATCTTTTACTTATTTTTTAAGTTTGGAAAAGAGAAGGACACATTTCAGCATTTTCAACTTGACAACAAAGGGAGAGGATCAAGACTGATTTGCAGATACTTTGATTACTTCTTTTCATGCTTATTTGTTTATTAATTGCTTTGCTGACGAAGTGTCTGGCCTCTGTCTGAAATGTTCAGGTTTTAATTTTGTTTTAAGCCTTTTCCCTTTGCTTTCATTCTTAATCTTAAACAAAAACACGAGTCTAATATAAAACATAACCCGTCGTATCTGAACAGTTTGCCTAATCAGTTCTATGGGGCTGTTCATATAAAATCTTTCACCTATTTTTGGACCCCCCCCCCCTACCCTCCTTTAAACCTCTTCTTACATTTGCCTTATCGCCCCCTCCATCTTCTATATAATATTACATTTTCCCATATGCTGACATCCAAAATAGTAAACTTTATTATTTGAGTAGTGGTATAAAATAAAGTGTGATTCGCAAGACATTCAAAAAAGAGGAATACTTTTATTCATCTAAAAATAAAATCAAGGGCAATAACTCGTACACAACGAAATAAATATTAACAAAACTGTACATGATGTTAAATGTATAACACAAAATAAAGTTTTTATGTTATAAAAATGTATTAAATTATCGATAATTTATAAGAACTTAATTGTTAAATGTAGTAGACCTCATATAATTTAGTGATCTCTGGTTGACCTTCAAGTGGTCGAATTGGAATTACAACAGTTTTTTCTCTCTCCAAAGATATCACTCTTACCAACTGTGAAGAACAATAATCTTGCTGAAGATATGTGAGTCTTGATTACAAAAAATAATGGCATCAAAACATACTAAGACGACGCACATTTATTTGCAGGTCTGATAACCCAATTCCTTATGGGCCCAGTATCGTAATGGACATCTCAAAAAATGACGGAAAATAATATTGTCGATTACAACAATGTTAAACAAGACCCATTTGTGGGTTCGGATCTCAGACCTGCATGTATGTACACGTCGTTCTAAGACCAACAAAGAAACATTAAGATTGGGACTAGAAAATATGGGATTAAAACGTCCGCTTCTATGAAGTCAAAGAATATAATTAGATACCATCCACAAATGGAGTTTTCATAATCATTTCGAATAATATTGAAAAAAAAAAGTCAAAGAAAAAAACAATAACAGACCAAACAACAAAGAAAAAAAATAACAACAAAACAAACAACAAAAACATAAAACAAAATTTAAAAAAGACAAAAAAAAAAAAAAAAAAACCAGGGGCAAATGCTGCTGAGCTATCTTGCAAATCTCTGTCTTGTTCCTTCTCGTTTTCCTCCTCTCCTTCCAACACCATTTATTTCTTCCTCCATCAGGTTTGAAACTTTGTGTCGCTTCAATGTTAAAACACTCGGGAAAGTATTTTCCACACCCTCCACGTCCTTTTGTTAGCGTTTCTATTTCTTTCCCCCGCTCCAAAAAGAATTTTAAGGTTGTGAAATTAAAACTGAAATGATAACAAAATGAAATTTTAGATTTTTGAAAGGTAAGAAACTGCATATATCGTTTTCACATCAAAACAAATAGAAATTAACGCAGAGTATCCTATAAGTCGCTATAAATTAAGATTTTCAGCATCTAGCTAATTCCGACATCAAAACCGTTTTATAGTTTTGGGTCTTATAATATTTCATTCCAATCTCATCTAAACATGTATATTGACATTATATGCGGCTATGTGGTCTTGTGGTATGACACTCGCTTTCGGATCGGAAGGTCCTGGGCTCGAGCCTCGCTCGGCGCATAGTTGAGTCCTCGGAAAAGGCTCTTTACTCACATTCTCTCATCGTAATCATGTGTAAAATGAATACCTGGACGTTAAAAAAAATTGTAATATCGTCTAACAGGCGTCATGTCTCGTTATACTTGTTACATGTTGATGTTAGTCAGGGACCCTTTGTAAAGCGCTTTGAGCACGTTTAGTGGATATTGTGCTATATATTTTTTTAAAAAAATATGAAACGGGTGCTCTCACACATGAGTTACTTACTACCGGAGCCTCATAGGTCCAACAGCATCATAGTAAAACTTGAAAATGGACACGAAAGCATGGTATCATGACGGCGTTGACCGTGCCTTTTAACAGCTTATCTCAAAGGGTTTATCCATCTTTATCTCCTGGAACATAATCGTATTTTACTATGACCATTATAGTGTGCCATATTTATGGCCCAAAAACACCTGCCTCCCGTGTGAGGTCCACCGCCGCTATGTTGGACCCATTGTGACAGTTAACGTTTTGATAAGGATCTGTGAATAAATTGAAACGCCGGTATGCAAATTGTAAAGTTACGGTCTATAATAATCTCAAAACAGAGTCGAGAGCTTTCGTGAGCTACGGACGTTGTAAAAGTTAATAAAAGCCCCATTAACAACCAAGCAAAAGCGATGATTGATGATTAGTTGTGACCCGCCGTCTCAAACCGGTATTGTCGAAATGGACCAAATTATAAAGAGAATCGAGGAAAAAAAATAAAATAGAAGAGAAGGTTTGAAATTATTTGAAAAATTGGGCATAATAACACCACTGGTCTGAATCAAATACAAATATTTTCACTTAGACTATAAGTTAAGCTTACAATCATATTTCAATAATTAGGCATTGAAAGGATGCATTATCCTGGTTAGCCATTTATAAGATAAGTTAAGATAAGTTAAAATAAAATACACCCTCAACATGATACCGTATTGAGATGATTAGTCGCATTTGAAAGGAAAAATAGGATCGCAGTACAATGAAATCCTGAAAAAGTCAACACCGCGGGACTAAAAGATTGTTTGACTTTAAGCAATGTTGACTTTATCCATTATAAATGAAAACACACTCAGATAAAGAAAACAAAATTTGGGAACAACACTAGGTGTTGACTTTAAGCAGAAGTTGACATTAAGAGTCTTGACGTAATGCGGGTTACAATGCATACAGGATTACACTGGATACTTTCATTACATCTGAAGCATCCAGTGTTATAATGCTCGATGAAAAAGGTTGAAAAGTAGTTTTGAAATACTTGGTCAAGCAGTAAAACTATAATGCAGCTTTCACTGGTCGGAAAATCTTCTGAATAAGGAAAGACATCTTGGAAATATTTTTAAAGAGTGATTGGTGAATCAAATACAGAAATAAGATTGATTTCGACTAACAAAACGTCCAATTTATTGAGTGTTAAATCTTTTCCACTACATTTCTGTTTCCATTAAACGTTTTTATTTTTGGAAGAAGGCGGAGGGGGATACGATAGAAAGTAAGGATCAATCGTCAACGAACTGCCAGTGGAAAAAAAAAAAAAGAAAACAAAGAAAAAAATACAAAAATAATGTGATTTCAAAAAAAAAAAAATAGACATGCCCCTACTAGGTATTAAGCCAGGATCTCTCTCTCTCTCTCTCTCTCTCTCTCTCTCTGTCTCTCTCTCTCTCTCTCTGTCTCTCTCTCTCTCTCTTTCTTTCTTTCTTTCTTTCTTTCTTTCTTTCTCTCTCTCTCTCTTTCTTTCTTTCTCTCTTTCTCTCTCTCTATCCCCCCTCTCTCCTCTGCTTGCTTTTCTTTATTTTACTCCTTCTCTTGATGTGGTATGTGTTTGTTTGTTTGTGTGTGTGTGTGTATGTGTGTGTGTTTGTGTGTGTATGTGTGAGTGTGTGTGTGTGTGTGTGAGAGAGAGAGTATTTTTTCTTTCTTTTTCTTTTTTTTTTTTCGAATGCTATTTTTCGGAACATCTATTGAGTACCATTGCCGTGGTCTATAATCATCACTTCCTCATCACTCTCTCATTAATCTCTTTTCGCAGTTTTTGTATCTTCCGTTGATCTCTCACACTCTCTCCTCTTTTCACACCCTAAGAATTTCGCTGCTCTTCCCCCAGGATATCCCGCAAAGCTCCTATACAAATTATCAACCCCAAAGGCAAAGGTAATGATGAGGTCATCGATAGCATCAACCAATTAAGTTTTTATTGACAAAAGATTTGACCAGAGGTCAGATTCATATTTGTCACCTCGTAATCTTCCACTATTTTAGCAAAATCATAGCCTTCGTAAACTAATAGCCTGACACCGGGACTTGTTTTTTGAGGTCATTTATAGATTAGTGCAACGTCAAGTGAGTTGTTATTAGTTGTGCTTAAGGAAACAAATGATCCCATTGGTTGAAGTATTGAATACAACTCACGATTTGTTTTCATTTTCGTCAAAGACTTATCTTTTGACGTAATCTTTTGGTCAGTGTCAGACGATACGTTTACGGAGGCTACGCTCAGACACGGGAGCCGAAACATAAGGAAGAGATACGAGTAGTATGCGCTTGGCTAAGGAGCTCACAACATTGCCACCCGTAAGTATAACGGACCAACACACAAAACTGTGTGTAGTGTAACCACGATCGTTTATAGTCGGGTTAATACAGTGAGAATTACTGTTTTGACGATGTCGTAAATCGCCCTGATTATTTGTTATGGCATGTGGTCGTATGCTCTGAAACATTGCTCGTCTTCTTTCTACTGTCCAACACTGTCTTATGTCATAGCCAGCTCTTTGCCACAAAAAGAAACATATTTTTGATCAAACCCGGATGACAAAAGAAATCACCCCCCCCCCCCCCCCCCAAAATCGATGGATGATATTATATATATATGTGACCCTACGCCTCGAAGCGGTATTAAGTCGGGATTTGGAAAACGAAGAAAACCGGTTTTAAAGTGGAAATGGTCAAAATTATCAAATTTCATTTTTTGGTTGTTTCAGAAACTACAATCACTTTTCTACATGAAAACATAATTATTCAACATAGATATTGACGATAAGTTATATAAATTAAAAATTTTAAAAGGAAACTATCAGAGAGATATTCAAAACGAGAGTTGACTTTCTCTCAGAGAGCCACCATTTCCAAAACTTAGTAATATTAAGTTTTTCGGTACACCAATACCATGTAAGAAATCACAGCAAAGGGCGTGTCTTTATCTATCTCCAGGAAAGCATGACTGTTTCCATAATTTCATGGTTCAACCAATAATGAACTTTAAAAACTGTAAACAAGTCTAGGTTTATCCCTGACAACCTTACAAATTAATGATTCTGATTGGTCAAGAATCATCATATGCACATATTGGCCATTAAAATGCCCGGGCAATGTGTCATGATGTCAGCATGCGTGTGTTACATATGTATTTAATACACACCGCGTGCTATTACTTCTTTATCTATCTGCATTGGTTAATGATTGAGATGAGGGTCCTTTGTCCCTCTCTCTTTATTCATGAAATTATAGGACATGCTAAGACTTTAATAGGACAAGAGTTGCGCAATCTTACACTTACTGAGATTGTTGTAGGATAAACATTTAATTTTAAGCACAAAAGCAGAATAGTAAATAGAGCCTTTTACAATAAATGAACTGCCGATGGAAATGCGTGTAACTAAAAAATGAAAAAGAGTTAGATGTATGGATAGATAAAACAGAAAGAGAAACGGGCCTATCAATGTATAAATAGATAGGTAGATAGATAGATAGATAGATAGATATATAGATAGATAGATAGATAGATAGATAGATAGATAGATAGATAGATAGATAGATAGATGAAAAGGGGAGAGGGACAGACAGAGAGAGAGAGAGAGAGAGAGAGAGAGAGAGAGAGAGAGAGAGAGAGAGAGAGAGAGAGATGTTCGTTTTGTCGTGCTTTCTTTGTATACTGAAAGAAGGGAGTCTTTTTAGACAATCAACAATGTGGTGAACGCTAAGAAAAACTTGACAGATTCAATAACATGTTTACATGTATGTCATTACACAATAAGCCCCACCCCCTCCTCCTCAAGCTGTCATCTGACTCAAAATGGAAACAATGCAATGAATAATTTGACCAGCCCATTTCTTTTATTGCAATCTCATTGGTCAATGTTTCCAGTTGATTGACTATGACTTATTTTGAAACAAAATGCTTTATTAAACGATCCCTACAATTCTTTGCTCCGCCTCCATCCCTTTCTTCATGTCTACCTCACTCTCTCCGTCTCACTTTTGTTTCTTTCACACATACAAACACACACACACACACACACACACACACAGAGTTATACAGTCAGGCTTCAATCTTTACTCTATTTCCCTCCTGCCCTCTTAATGCACAAGCAGTCTCTCTCCCCTCCCCCTCTCGCTCCTCTTTTTCTTTATATATATATATATATATTTATATATATATATATATATATATAATATATATATATATATATATATATATATATATATATCTCTCTCTCTCTCTCTCTCTCTTTCTCGCTCTCTCACGTGTGTGTGTGTGTGTGTGTGTGTGTGTGTGTGTGTGTGTTTGTGTGTGTATTTTACTCTCTGATTCTTTCTCTTCCACTCTCATCCAGTTTCTTGATATTTCTTTCCCTGCCCACCCGGCTTCACATTATAGTTTCAAAACTGAACTTTGAAATTATAAACCCTTCTTTAACTTTTGACATTTTGAAATCCTATTTCCTCTAATAAATAAGACAAAAATGTCACATTAATAATTCTTATTTCATTGATTACTTATTTAAATATCAAAATTTCTTCAAAAATTGAGCAAAGTCATAAAATTGTCGGCATTTTTTTGGGGTGTGTTATTTATTTTAAGGACATCTTACATAATAATGAATAACTAGAGAAGTAATAATTGGATTATTTCAAAAATGTGTATGTACATTATCAAATTTATATTCTAAGCTCATGCCAATACAGTGATGCCAAAATTCCGGTTTGGATCAAAATATTTCGGGTTACGGGCAACTTCCGTCAAATTCGGGTGAGATTAAATTGTTCAAAGGATACCCCCCTCCAGTCACTACTACTACAACCACCACCATATCATCACCAATCATCATCATTATCAGTACAGCAACAACCGTCACCACCACATCATCATCACTGCCACTACTTCTACAACCACCACCACCACACTATCATCACTACCACTACTACTACAACCATCACCACCACATCATCTTCATCACCACTACTACTACAACCAACACCACCACATTATCATCACTACCACTACCACTACAACCACCACTACCAAATCATCATCACTACCACTCCTACTACAACCACCACCACATCATCATCATCTCTACTGCTACTATTTCAACTACAACCACCATCACCACCACATCATCATCACTACTACTACAACCATCACTACCACTACTACTACAACCACATCATCATCCCTACCACCACTACTACAACCACCAAATCACCATCCCTACCACCACTACTACAACAACCACCACATCACCGTCCCCACCACTACTGCTACAACCACCACATCACCATCCCTACCACCACTATTACAACATCTACCACATCACCATCCATACTACAACCACCATTGCATCATCATCTCTACCACCACCATCACATCACCATTGCTGCAACTACTATTACAACCACCACAACGCCCCCCCTCCCACCACCAATACTACTGCAATCAGTGTTGCAATCGCCGTAAAAACCCTTCAAACAAACTTAGCTCAACTCTCTCTCTCTCTCTCTCTCTCTCTCTCTCTCTCTCTCTCTCTCTCTCTCTCTCTCTCTCTCTCTCTCTCCGTCTTCACACAAACACACACATACATGCGGTCACTGGATTAATTTTCATGTTCACCTTCCTGTACTCACCAATAATAGCTAATCACAAATACTTTGTCCTCAAACTTTAGCCTCGTTAGCTTTTCAAGTTCGTGTTGCTCTACTTATCACTAGATGAACTTTCAGCACCCTCTCTCTCTCTCTCTCTCTCTCTCTCTCTCTCTCTCTCTCTCTCTCAAACACACACACACATACGCACACACACACACACACACACACGACAACCACCACAACCACATTTTCATCACGACCACTTCTACTACAACCACCACCACCACTACATCTTCACTACCACTACTACTACAACCACCACCACCACTACATCTTCACTACCACTACTACTTCAACCACCACCACCACATCATTACCACTACTACTACAACCACCACCAACACATCATCATCACTACCACTACTACTACAACCACCACCACCACATCATCATTACTACTACAACTACTGCCACTACTACAACTAGAACCACCACCACCACCACATCATCATCACTACCACTACTACTACTACTACTACTACTACTACTACTACTACTACTACTACTACTACTACTACTACTACTGCTACTACTGCTACAGCCATAATCACTTCGTCATCATCACTACTACCGCTACTACTACTACTACTACTACTACTACTACTACTACTACTACTACTACTACAACCACCAACACCACATCATTCTCACTACCACCATTACTACAATCACTACTATTAGGTTTTGGAGCTTTACTTCATTGGAAATAAGGAAACTTTGGGGTTGTATTCGGCAATATGTTTATATATCATAATATAGTTCTAATCAGTTATCTATACAATATATAAACACAATACCAAATACCGTCCCAATTCACTTTTTTTTTGTGCGGAAATTCCTCTTTCGGCATTGAAATCCACCGAGTGGTGTCAGAAATACCTGTGAGTCAAATTGAAAATTGGCGTCTCTGCAAATTTTACTATTCTCGTCAAATTTTCAATGCCCGTATCTAAGGAGTTATCTTTGCCCATTGATTTGACTGTGCATGAAAACGGTGCCTCACTTCAAAGTCGATTTTCTAAGAACTTGGTTTTTACACATTCCCTATTTGAAATGATCATATCTCGGCAATGAATAATCCTAATTTTATCAATTTGATATCAAATTTTAAAGCATAAAATAAGCAATGACTGGGTACCAAAAACCCAAAATTGAAGAATCCGACTTAATACCGTTTCGAGGCGGAGGGTCACATATATATATATAATGGAATAACATTCAATTATTGCTGCCGTGCTCTGACTTCAGTTGTAAGGCCATTTTTTAAATCATCATTTCTTAAAACCAAACTATTCTGTTTACGGCTATGTTGTCTAGTGGTATGACACTCGCTTTCGGATCGGAAGGTCATGGGTTCGAGCCTCGCTCGGCGCACAGTTGAGTCCTTGGAAAAGGCTCTTTACTCACATTCTCTCACCATACTCAGGTGTAAAATGAGTACCTGGCCGTTAACAGCGTTTTCTCTGTCGAAAAAGTTGTAATATCGCCTAACAGGCGTCGTGTCTCGTTCTACATGTTACGCGTTTCTGTTGGCTAGGGACCCTTTGTAATGCGCATTGAGCACGTTTAGTGGATTTTGCGCTTTTTCAAAAATAAGCTCAAAGCTCAAAAGATAAAAAGAAAAGATTTAGTTAGAGCACCAAAAAATTACCAATGGCGAATTATACTTCTGGCAAGTGGAAGGAAAACATTTTGTTGTTTTAAGAATATTAAAGCGAGATATGGATTACAAGTTAAAAAGTAGTCCGATAGAATCAGAATGTATCCCTGCCTTTGTAATATTAACCAGCTGCTTGCTAACCTTTGGATAGGTCACCAATTAAACGTAGGCTGCTTTCTTTCAGAACTATCGCACACGTATCAAATTGTTTTAGTTGTAAAAGAGACACCGTTTACCTACATTGTTTTAGTTGTAAAAGAGACACCGTTTACCTAAATTGTTTTAGTTGTAAAAGAGACACCGTTTACCTAAATTGTTTTAGTTGTAAAAGAGACACCGTTTACCTAAATTGTTTTAGTTGTAAAAGAGACACCGTTTACCTAAATTGTTTTAGTTGTAAAAGAGACACCGTTTACCTAAATTGTTTTAGTTGTAAAAGAGACACCGTTTACCTAAATTGTTTTAGTTGTAAAAGAGACACCGTTTACCTAAATTGTTTTAGTTGTAAAAGAGACACCGTTTACCTAAATTGTTTTAGTTGTAAAAGAGACACCGTTTACCTAAATTGTTTTAGTTGTAAAAGAGACACCGTTTACCTAAATTGTTTTAGTTGTAAAAGAGACACCGTTTACCTACAGTATCAAACATTCAATGTCCTCGATAATAAAGTAATACATGCATATGGACAAAATGTGCGCATTTATACTTTTGAACAAAAACCGCTGATCGTTCATAACATATTATTGTTATTATAATTATTATCATTATTATTATTATTATTATTATTATTATTATTATTATTATTATTATTATTATTATTATTATTGTTATTATTATTATTATTATTATTATTATTATTATCATCATCATCATTATCATCATCATCATCATCATCATCATCATCATCATCATCATCATCAACGTCATTATTATTATTATTATTATTATTATTATTATTATTTTGACTACTACTACTACTACTACTACTACTACTACTACTACTACTACTACTACTACTACTACTACTACTACTACTACTACTACTACTACTACTATTACTACTACTATTATTATTTCCCCTTGATCCCGTAAGTTTAGAGCTGCCATCGTTTGTGTCACCGAATCTATGTTTCCGTCCTGGTTACAGGGGGACTTCGAGATAAAACCTGGGATTTTTGGGAATCCCCACTGATGGACGGACCTTGTCATGGTCAATGACAGGACACGCTATGAGGCGTGGAGTTAATCTGAAGACTTACGGACATTTGATTTTATACGCAATGGAAAAGAAGCACCAGGTAACCTTACTCCAACCATTTTCTCAAATACGCAATAAGCAAGCTACTGACTATAATATAAAACATTCGAAAAAGACAAACAACAACGAAAAACAACAAAATTAAAAAAAAAATCTAACGAACAACGAGACAGACCAATTAACTTTGTACAGTGTTTCTTATGCTAGTTCTTAGAGATAAAAAAGGTCACAGGTTCCAATCTCGAAAAATACTGGAATCCTTTCCCATGACTTTAATATTATGAAGGCTATGAAAATGGAGCAATCGCATTCATATATTATCATTTCAACTTTTAATATCTAAACAAATGTCTGCATCTTTTGGTTACTGATTGTACTGATGCACAGGCATGGTAGATTCTGATCACCAGTCCAAAAAATAAAGAGTTAGGAGGTTAAGTTCCATATTTGCAATTTATAATGAGAATGAAACAATACGAAACGTTCATAGTGGCATGATAAAGGCAGAAGACATACGCGAAATGAGAATGAAAAGTAATAAACAATAATAAATATTAACAGCTTCAAAACAAAAAAAAAAAAAATCTAAGAAAAGAAAAGAACAACAAAAAAAAAAAATGTTTTTAATGTTTTTGTTTTTGGCTGAAGAATTCTTTAAAGTAGACCAATTCCATTTCGGATCACATAGTTCCACCTCCTTTCAATTAGCAAAAAGGCATCTTTTGAGTCCGAAACGTTCCGTTTTTGGTATCATGTGTTTTTTTTTGAAGCTGTTATATTCATTTTTGTTTATTACTTTTTACAGTTCAAAGCTTCTAGCAGCTTAATATCACAAAGTGAGAATGATAACGTGTTTGATATTTATTTATACAGATCACTTCTGTGTCTATTGGGGTTTTTTTCTCTCTTCAGCAACAGATATATCTTTTTTTTTTGTCTTTTGTCTTTTCCATAGTTAGAGAGCAACTGAAAACTTGGCGGATGAGAGTGACGATAATAATATTACAACAACAGGACAACAAATTTCTCACACCTAGTTGTAACAGGAATGACAGCCCGGGGAACAGAAAAGCGACCCATAGCTTATAAGGTGATTTAATATGGCTGTAATGTCTTTATGTCTCCATTAAAATGGCAGACCATAAATGAAATAAAATCCAGAGAATTAACAGTTGTCAAAGTACAAGAAAGATGGGAAAACAAATAAAACGGTCAAATGAATAAAAACGGATTTTAATGAATTCTCAACACATCTCATCATATATTATTCACCTATTGTTTTTGAAAGTTTAGTTCAGTTTATGTAGGTAGCGTGGCGTAGTGATACGCTTACTTACTTACCAAGACACATTAAAGTAGACCAATTTCATGTCGGATCACATAGTTCCAACTCCTTTCAATAAACGAAAAGGCATCTCTTATGTCAACAAAAACAAAGGCGAATTGAAAGAAATGTTCGATCTACCATAATATCGTTGACCCTGAACATAATTCAGATCGATTAAATATCAACGCCAAAGGAAAGGATATAAGCGGACACAATAGGACAGCGAAGTCCTCGACGTCACACCTCCTACTCTTCCGGTTCCAAACGCCATGGAAGTGTGTATGTAGTCAGTCCTTCTGAGGATTAATAATGAATAGGTTACATATTGAATCATTAGGTGGCCAAACTATTTTAGTAGTTGATGGCAGATTCTTAAGATTACGGGACGTGAAAAAAGCGAGGATGAACGATATTTATTGACAACCAGCATATATTTAGACTAGAAAATAAGATGTTATCACTCTGAAACCAGAAGATCAATTTCACTGTGTATGTATCCAGTCCTCCGAAAAGTGGTTTTACACTTCTAATGAGATTGGATCCAGTTTTTTGACATCGCACTTTGGTTTTCTATTAAGTTCATGACTTAACACTGTTTCTAATGGACATTTTTTTTTTGCGTTCTTACGAAAACTTTCCATTATAAAAATTAGTCCACAAAAATTCTGGTAATAAACATAACTGCATGTCAGTAAAAGAAAAGGTATTAATTTGTCTCAGCAGAATTTGAAAAAAAATTTTTTTTTTAATTTGTAAATGTGGGAAGCGGTTCCTCAAATCAGGTGAGATTTTTAAGTTGGCGTGAGTAAAGCTAGAAATAATATGTTCTTTAAAATCAATTAAAACAATAGAATGCTAGATATGCTGATGATATGGTCGATTCTGTATCTCCATTCCTATATTATGTCATTAAAGAACTCAAATCAATGGATATCACTCACCTCTCATTATCATCCGCCCACCAGTCATCAATTAAGCGTCACCACATTGTATTTACCTGGTAACATCTACACCATAAAATCGTCTTTAAGAACAACGAAGTCCTTTGACCAGGACATTTATTGGTCAATTATTATGAAATGTAGCATATCAGCCCAGTGAACTTTTACTAATCATAAAACCCTGCCAATTTAAGTAAAATTGACCGCTTAAAAGTTTCGCGAGATTTTTAAAATATGAAATAAAAAAAGAAAAAGCACCCCCCCCCCCCCCCCCCCAAATAAAAAGAAAAAAAGAAAAGAAAAGAAAAATACACAAATACACACACAAACAAAGAGCAAAATCGAAACAAAAGTTGTTAATAAAGTGAGCCCAAATCAAATGAAGTGAGCAAATTGAATGGTAAGAATAATAGAAAATCTGTGAACCCCATTATCTAGTAAATGGTAATCGAGGACAGAAAAATAATCAAAAGGAACGTCAGAAGGCGGTGGAAAAATGACATCCAGTCAAACGCCATGCAAACTAACTCTAGAAATCAGCTGATCACTATGAAACGACACGTCTATCAGAAAGCTACTTTATGAAGGACATTGGCTTGGAGACTGGTAATATGTATAAAATTCACACACAAATGAGGTCATATAAACCGACCTCTCGGTTCTCACCCTGTCATAACGATATAAAAAGTTTAAATTACTCCCAAAATTACAATTTAACAGCGCACCGTAACTCAATTAAACGAGAATAAATATATGAGTAACATGGAGACCACTTATCGATCGCGATGGGATCATTGTCTACTAAGAAGTTTCTGATTGAAATCCATTTTCTTCTTGGTATGTAAATTGTTGATTTATACAGATCTAAGCTGTATTACACTTCACTATAATAGTTTTACGTTTTATTATCGATCTAAAATAAAATTAAAAAAAAATTCCCTTCATTCATCCCATAGGAGAAATTTGTCTCTAGGGTCTATTCCAAGGGAATACTGGAATAACCAAGGCGAGATGACTTGCTACAAGCCACAAGCGCAGCGGCCTGTGATCGAACTCGGTACCTTTCCGGTATGAACCATAGAGCCATGCTGTCCCGTAGCATAAACAATAGAGCATGTCGTACCAAAGATATTCCTACATCTCGCACACAATCTTCATCCATTATTCAATTCCACATGTTGTCTTTTGTTCATCGACACGGGAGGCTTGTGTTAAACTGACCATTGAAAAAAATACCCCGCCATCTCATCTGTGGGATCTTTAGCCGCTCCGATATTATCGTGATCCGGTTACACTTTTCGTCGTTTGTCTTGTAAACTCCTTGCCTCTCATTGATCCACTTACTCTATAACTACACCTTGGGTGGGAGGGCAGAGGGGTGTAACAAGGAGTGTAACCAACGTAATCCCACCCGTGGAGAAATGGCTCTAAAGACCTGTTGGATTTCAAGCAAGACAGCAAATAATGACAATAGGCCATCACTGACGGACTGCTGGGCCTGAGGGACGGCATAAAACAACACATTGAATCTTTTGTTGGGGTTCGAGGAGGGTGAAATAACCAGGGATTTGATTAGGGTTCTTTCAAAGAAAAAGGCGACTGGACGGAAGTGAAGTTTTCCCGGGTCATGTTTGAGGTAACAGATATCCTTGAAGTCAAAAATCAATCGCAACTGGATCGTTGCGAAGCACATATTATAATCTCAACTTGAAGTTAGTTTAGTGCTTAACTTCCGCCTTTTTGTCGATATTTTTGGATTGAACGGCCATACACAATATGAAAAAGATCAACCGAAGTCGATTTGTGAAACCTCTAGATGGTTAACCCACAAAACGTTTGACCTATTTATTGATAGCCCTGGCTCGAATTAATTTGTGCTATGTCAGATTTGTCTATGGCCTCACTATGCCTCACCACTTATAAGGTAGCTGTGTCTAATTAAATCTGACGGTTTATAGAATTTGAAAGATGAACGGTTAATCCTGGTAGATTTTTGCAAGAGTTTTTTCTCTCTCTCCGTTATCCGTTCAAAGCATTGTATAAACTCTGCAGCACATCACTGAGTTTTAAGATGTAATTGTGTCGTAATGAAAGTTACAGTAACAATAAAACAGAAACTCCTAAAAAGTATTGAACAAAATAAATACACACACACACACACATATATACATACATATATATATATATATATATATATATATATATATATATATATATATATATACACACATATATATATATATATATATATATATATATATATATATATAGTATATAAATATATAATGCAAATTTTCACTCACATTTTTGTGGCCGAGACGACTCGTTTCTGTGTTTTTACACTTCTTCAGTCGGCGTAATCCATTGTAATGTCCGTAGAAAAGTTCTTACTCCAAACTAAAGTTGTTTCGTTGTGTAGTGGTGATTAGTGTTGATGTGAATTGTGATGTGCTCTCATGCTTATATTATGAGTGTGTGTGTGTGTGTGTGTATGTGTGTGTCTTCAACAAATTATCTTATTCTCTCTCCTGGCGCTACACTGCGGCTGACGTCAGAGATATTTCAGTCTTCCTCTAAACATACCCTAATTTATATTTCCCCATAAAGGAGGAATAAATCGGTTTGTTTTTTTTGAATATTCATATTATGATATATTGATTATACACGGTGGAAAGGTTTCCAATATTGTTCAAAAATTCAAAACTTCTTAGAAAGTTGTCACTGGTAATCTGACGAGACATCTTGTTATCTCCATAGAGTGGACTGTGGTTATCTCTAGTCAAATGCCCAGCGTGTTTATACATTCTCTTGGCAAACTCTTAACATGTAAGATAAGGTTGCCAAACTTTGTTTGGAATGACTTTCACTTGTCAATTGTCATATTATCGAGGGGCGTAAAACACTTGAATTGATATGTAAACAATTGGGGTATATTCCTACTTGTCATTTTATGCTGTTTCCTACTTGTAGGATTCAATTGTGAACATCTATCAAAACAATGACTGGTTTTGTCTTTAGTTTCCATGTAAATCAAAGTAGCGAACACTAGATTTTTCATTAGGTATACATTTTTTTATTAACTTATTTTTCTGGAAGGGTATAGAAATGAACACGGTAGTTAATGCTGCTTGATAATCAAGATTATTGTGTGTATTTTATTGCATTGGACATGAGCATCAATCAGAATGGCCCCAATGTTCTGCTTTCAAATGTTGTAATGCATCGAGATGCCATATAGGGAAATAAAAACACAACGACAGTTTGGGTGAAAGGGCTGAGGAAAAACAGAACCCATTAAAAACATATCACTCAAAGTAAAGACTTGATGACATAGTGTACATGTGGATCATTTCTAAGGTCACGCTGTCCATCCGATGTACGTGACCTGTGTCCATTAAAAGTTTAAGTCTGCTTTCCACCTGTCAACGATAGCATCACGCCGCCAGACTCGATTCTGTTGTGATCTTGAGGTCATGGATAGAATCTCAGAGAGTTATACGGTCATTCTTAACTTACCATGTCAACGTTATAATTAACCTATTGTTCAACAGCTGCACTAACGTAGACAGAAAAAAGGTAGAAAAAAGAAGAGTACAAATAACGTTTTTCTTCACACTTGTGATCATTCAGTTAGTGTGCTGAATGTCGTGAAATTGAGTGACTCTTTAAATTTTTTAAAAGATTATTTTTTTTGTTATTATCTTAATTTTCGGTTTATTTGTAAAAATCGGTAGCGAGTTAGCATTGTGAGACAAAGACAAAGTAGTTTTTTTTTTTTTTTAAAAGGAAAAGACAATTAAAAGGAGTCTCACAATGTTGCGACACTCTGCACACTAACGGATGGACATGTGTGTAGCCCATTCAGAATTTACGGTTAAAAATAAAGACTGGTGTAAAAAGAAAAGGAATGGAATTAAAATATTCTTAATGTATTAGGCTTATTATTGTTATTATTTCTCACTTGTTTGAAGTTGTTATCCGATTTTTGAATGAAGTTTTCTTCTTCTTCTTCTTCTTCTTCTTCTTCTTCTTCTTCTTCTTCTTCTTCTTCTTCTTCTTCTTCTTCTTCTTCTTCTTCTTCTTTTTCTTCTTCTTCTTCTCAAATTCCTCTTCCCTTTTCTCCTCCTCTGTACTATTCCTCAACCATTTCTTCCTCATCATCATTCCTTTCCTAAACCCATAAAAATAATGTTGAGCAATGACTACTAGAGAGAGAGAGGGACAGAGAGAGAGAGAGAGAGAGAGAGAGAGAGAGAGAGAAGGAGAGAGAGAAGGAGAGAGAGAGAGAGAGAGAGAGAGAGAGAGAGAGAGAGAGAAAGAGAGAGAGAATACCGAACAGCGTTCCACACAACAGTACGCAGTTGGAGGTAGATCTTATACCTAGATTAATGCCCAGTGACAGGACAATGGTTTTAAATGAAGTCTGATGCCCTGACAGCTCAAGGTAAAACACGATGTTATCATCACGTCTCCGTTCTTGCAAAGAGCTGCACGGGACGATTTAAAAAGTCACTCATGCGTTTGTGACTTATGGCCTTCTGGCGGAAATGAATTGTTATTTGGTTCCAGCGTTTGTCTTGTTTTATTTTTATAATCTAGTGGAGAACGCGAAATATTTGCGAGGGAAATAAAGGCTATTACGACATCTATTTTAATTATTATAATATCGTATTGTTAAACTCAACATAGATCGAGACGAATCTTTTGATTTATCAACGATCAAAAACGGTCCGGTAATAAAGTCTGTAGGTGCGCGCAAATGAATCTGGCAACAGGGCGGTCAGATGGCGATTCCCAAAATCAAGTGACCGATCTTTATGCCGTGGATATTTTAGAAATAATCATTTGAGTCAACGGGTGATACAATTACCCTTAATTTAGAAAAGGTTTGCAAGTAGAACATGAGTCTGTAAAAATAGTTTTATGATTTTTAGATTTACCAGTAATTCTGTGCTCGTTGGCAAAAATTTAACATTGACTGAACGGAACAATTTAGACCCCCCCCCCCCCTCACTCTCTCCCAACCTTGTTTTGTTTAAAGAATAGATATTGATTTTTTTAAAAAATATTTCTTATGCTGAATTTATCAAAACGGTAAAATGTCGGAGTGATTTTCATGATGAAAATAGAATTTATAGTCCAAAATATGGAACATGGATTGAGTTAGTGAAAAGAATGAATATAAGATTCTGAAACTCCAGTGTTTAAAATTTCGGATAAGTCCCAACAAACGTTGGTGCTGCATTGGGAGTGAGTTCGAAATTTAAAACAGAGGAGTTCTAAAATCTTATTAGTATTCCACTCTAATGGCCTCCCCTACATCATTTCTTATCACACAAAATGTATTCATTTCTTATATGATTGGTGCTCTAATTTAACGATTTGACATTGACAATGATCATTGACATAACGCATCAAAATACACATTTTAAAAGATTAAACTGGGTTGATTCCGAAGAAAAACATTCTTAAATTGCTACGTGTTTTTTTAAAAAACAAATGATTGTTATTACGAACTTCTTGTAATTGTTTTGCTATTAGACTATCGTAAAATCGGGTACTCTCCTAAACCAAAGTAATCCTTCCGAGACAATAGGTCCAAAAAGCCAGAATTTATCCTGGTTTGCGTGAAACGGACAATAGTAATTGCTTGCTACCTTTTTGATGGGACACTCGTTCTCCTAAATATCTATCGATTAAAGTGACCCTTATCTTGTCAAAAACATTTTAAAAATCGGGGACTAATAATTGATCGATATTCGAAGGACGTGCATTCTGGTCAAAAGGTTCAAAATGTCGTTCTTTCCGGAGCACAGCAGTATTGATGTATGAAATATAATATCATTATAGATTTTATTTCGTTGTTTGTTTTTTTTTCTTATACCATTTCCCTGAGATTATACCTATTGCCATGGTGAAAATTAATCAAGCAGTGATCTTTTAAAAAAGGTTTTGCTGTAAAACGCACCTCTGTTATTATACCGTGTGTAAACGGATTTCGTTGCATTCGCCGTGGAATGCGCGCACGTTCCCGATCGTCGCCGGTGTATGATGAAGTACAGTATCCCCACTTACCCCCGAAGACAACCCCGCGGCTCTGAAAAGAGAATCAAGAATAGAAAAGTATCGTCAGGATTAAGTCTAAAAAGTCAAAAGTTATTATTTCGGACTGTTGATTCTAATCTGGTTTACTGTCGCCCTCGTAGATCAGTGAGACATTTCTATGGACGCCGGCTTTTCTACCTGCTGATGTATCTACCACTACACATGACAGCGTAAAAGAAAAAAAAAGAGGACATGTCCTTTGTTGCTGTTTTATTCTCAACTGGAGATAAAGCTGAAACATTTCAAGGTTTTTATTTTATTTAATGTCTATTTCACACGCATTCTAGTTTAGCAGTGGAGTTCCGATAACTCAGTTGATAGAACTATGGCATCCAAGCAAAGGGATTGGAATCGGCCTCGAATGCATTCGAGATTATTTTTCTGACCCCCCCCCCCCACCCCCCAACCTGTCCACCCTGATTGGATAGCTGGGTCTGTTTGATCTTAGCTATAATTGTTTAACGCTAAAGAAACCGGTTCAAACTCCGGCCCGTGGGCTTTATATATTGGCACCACTTTTGGATACTCGTAATTATTATCTAAGCATCAGTTGCGATAATACATATGTATTAGGTAAGGTTAAAAATAACATTTATTTGAAAGAGCTACTGCGATACTTGTTTATACACG
>NC_088363.1:79262595-79292595 GCF_034508935.2 Berghia stephanieae
TGAATTAAACACAAAACTCCCTTGGGGTGTCTGGCACTATGTGCAGGCCTGATGAAGGTTTTCTGTCTAAACAAAACGTGGTGCAGCTCGTTTATTATTTTAGCAAATGGGATTTTGTCACTGGCTACAGAAACTTTTTCTTTCTATTTTTTTCTATTTTTTCTTTCGTGTGAAGGGTTACTGGGAATTTGATTTCTTTTTACTCAAGGATTATAATCAGTGAGAGCCCTTAGATCTCCAGTTTTAGATAGAAAAAAAAATCATCCAATGTTTAAAGTATAAGAAATGAATATAGCTTCTGAAATTTCAACTTAAGCGAGAGAATGTCCATAGATTCAATATAAAAAGAGCTCATTCGATAGTATTCAGCAAAATTGAATGTTTCAAATTTTAAATAATCTTGTGGACAGAGGTCGGACAAATTCTCGACTGTACCAAGGTTCGATAGCGGTCCCTTTTCTTATGAAACGAATGGTCATTCAACTGTGCTATCGGGAACTCCAATCAAGATGAGGCTAACAAAATATACGAATCGAAACAACCCATGGGTAATTTGGTGGCAATCATGGTTTCCTTTTCCAAGCGTTTCCTCTTCCGGTCTCATTTAAGTTCACTCCCTAAATACCTTCATCGTGGTTAAGGTTTTATGTATAGGATTGTAATTATATAAGACTCTAAATTTCTAAACGAAGAATCTATCAGAAATGAAGCAGGGTTGTGGGTTTTTTTTCAGTTTCAGAAATTCAAAATATGTAATCTATCATCATAACGTTTGACTGTACGATTGCCGTTTTCATTAAACATTCATACAGGGTCATAAGTTTTGTCTTAATAACTTAATATAGCTACATAGGCTTACATCATTTTGCAGTTATTTAACACGTATACACGGTAAACAACATGTGTATGTGTATGTGTGTTTGTGTGTGTGTGTGTGTGTGTGTTTGTTTGTGTGTGTCTTCTTCAGTCCTCATCCCACAGTGGGTATGGACCACCGATGAAACTTTTCCATCCTCTTCTGTCGTTGGCCAGTTTCTCCATCTCCTGCCAGCGCATCCCATACTTCTCCAGCTTTACCAGAAGGTCTCTCTGCCAGGTTGGCCTTGGATATATATATATATATATATATATATATATATATATATATATATATATATATGTGTGTGTGTTTGTATGTAAAGATATATATATATATATATATATATATATATATATATATATATATATTATATAATATATGTATAAGTGTAATTTTCTTCAACTATACTATTTAAAGACCTTGCCGCTATGTTACAGCAACACTTTTTACTTGATTTCCCTTGCCTTAACTAGATTCCTTCTCTCTCCCGATGTTGGATGTCGTGGCTATCTATTACTTTACGATTCATTATAGCCTCATTACATATTCTTACAATCTCTTTCCAATCATTTCTTTGATGAGAGATTATTTAAACGTGGATAAATATCACAAATCTGTTTATTCTTATCAAAAATACAATTTTAATGACTAAAGAGAAAAAAACAAAAAGATGGAATAGACAAAAATGAAACTAGCCAAAAGGACGCATTTGTCCGGTTTTCAATCTGTGACCAACTTACTAAAAGCGCTATCATGTTGGAGATTTTCTCGATGAAGAAAATTGACCATAAAGATACTGGAGATTTTTTTAAAAATTGCTACTTGTAGTTAAAAAAAAAAAAACTCACTCTTTTCAATAAAGGCATGAATTTTATCTCTGTTTTTTTTTCTTCTAAATCAAGCGCAAAATTCAATTTTAAGCATTATGCTGGCCCCGACCGACGAGTACTTATTTGAAGATCTGATATGGGCTCATAATTGTAATGGAAATACTCTCAAATCAACGCAAAATATTGTCCATTACAATAATGTTAAAACGGGCCAATAACTGCGTTCGGATGTCAGACCTGAAAATATGTCGGCCGAGGTCACGACATAATGCCGTTTTGAAAAGAAAGGTCGTATTTTAAAATTGTTTTCTAAAACCGTTTTTTTTCCCTCAAACGTATCAACAATTCCTACTATTCACTCGTCTCGTTTGCACCTTCACATATTAATCTTTTCAGTCCAAATACGAATTCCCATCCTGCCGTATGCAAACAGTTAATCGTTTTATTAAAAACCAACGGCAAAGTAGTTAATCAAATGACAGTAATTTCAATGCCATACTGCGCTGAGTTGGGAGTCCGAAGAGCCAGTCCACTGTCACAGTAATAATATCTGTCTTTTAAATCGTACTCAAGCCACCTTGCGATCCATCTCTCCTATTGACCGAAAGCAATTTGGGTGGACAAACCAAATTAAAGCTAAACACGGGCTAAACACGCTAGTGACCGTCGAGAGAAGAAAAGGAACTGTTTGGCTACACGATCCCTAGAGTTTGTCTTTTCACCGGGGTCGCAACGGGACGCCTTCAATAGAAGTTAGATCATTGTTAAGGTTTTCCCTTGCTTTGTTCAACAGTTCAACCAGGATCTCATAGGCAACACCTGCCAGTGCTGGTGGCATTAGGTGTTAAGTTGTATTGATTGCAGATGCATTATTTACAGTGTGTTGAACATTATCTCACATGAAACTTATTACAATTTAATTTGTCATTTTGTAAATGTATCTGATTCAAACCAGGTTTGCTTTTTACTACTAGATATAGACATTCAACAAAGTACTTTTTGACAAGTTGGATTTGTCCGAGTTCGGGACAGTAGTGTGCCAGTTGTCTCATATCATTTGACTTTCTCGATTCATGAATGAAGATCATAAAGAAAGTCCAACATACTGGACGAAAGAAAAGTCTTGTCTCGTGTACTCTGTCATCTTTGATATTGAATTTATGTATGAATTTAGTTCAAAATGAGCAAGCTGAACAATCTGACTAAGATCATTATAGTGATGGACAAGATATTGATCATTTGTATAGCGAAAAATCGCCCCTCGTGCTCAAAGCGTTTTATAATGGGTTTTAAGAAAACAGTAGCATTCGACATGTAGGCCGTGACATGACTCCTGCAGGGCGCTTTTATAATTTGACATTTGTCTTTTCCAAAGACACAACTTAAGACCCTCCCTTTCCCTCAAGCGGGAGTCGAACCTTCGACCTAAAAGTCACAAGTTCAGTGTCACACAACAAGACCACAAGGCTGCACAAAGGCTAGTAGCAACTCATTTTTATATTGCATAAGGAAAAGGATTTACAGAATGAAACTGGATTTCGTAAATACATGTCATTTAACTTCATAGAAATATAAGATCATTGAAAGTATAGTTCTCTACGAAATCATAAGTGGTCTTTTGGTTTATGAACTCTTTTCCTAACACGAAGGACAGAACTGAGAACCAGGTACCATCGGCTAGTATAAACTTTTTTTTTCATCGAGATCTGACGAAAGTAAAGGGCGAGGTGGAAAGAAACTGGTCACCATACCACATGGTGTCGTTGACACAGTTCATATCATCGCAATCAGGGCAATAATCAATGTATAGTCAGAAATTGGACTCTTTACTTATTTAACATGGTATATTATTATACATTGCAAAATTGGAATCATTACAAAACATTGGGGGCGACATGGCGAAGTGGATAAGACATTGCAATAATACCTAGGAAATCTGGTTCGAGCTCCGTTGTTGACAATTCTGGGTTGTTTTTTTTTTCTCCGCTGAGCAAGAGACTTGTCCCTATTGCCTACTTTGCAGCACGGTACTTTGCACTTTGATTGATGCCTGGGTTATCTCGGCATTTTGTCGAAATAGACCTGGAGAGAAAAAATATATGAATATGAATAAAGGGGATGTTATTTATTATTTTTAAAGAAGAGCCCACTGATGTTTTCAATAGTATTGGTTGTTCTCACAGAACACATTCGGCATGAGGCACCGTGGAACAATGTATGCCGATGGCGTAGTACTTTTGAATGATACAAAAGAGAGAGCAGGGCCACCAATAAAGATAGAAGAGGATGTGCCAGAGACAAACCAATTATAATATCTAGGGAGAATTGTACAAGGAGATGGGGGCAATGACATGGAAGTTAAGAAGAGGATCCAGGCAGGCTGGAATAACTGGAGGAAGGTAACTTGTAGTTATGTCTGACAAACGAATTTCCGCAAAGCTGAAGGGAAAAATATATACATCTGTTGTTAGACTAGCAATGATGTGTGGATTAGAGCCAGCAGCTACAACAAATAAACAAGATAAAGAAGTTGAAGTGGCAGAAATGTGGATGTTGAGATGGTCACTTAGCTGGACAAGAAAGGATAAAATGATAAATGAACGAATTCGAAGGTTGACTGTAGTGAAGACTGTATCAATAAAGATGAGAGAAAATAGATTGAAATGGTACGGACCTGTTAAGAGACAAGAGAGGGAGTACGTGGGAAGGAAAGTATGGGATATACAATTAGCAGGAAAGAGAAAAAAGGGACTCCCAAAGACTAGATGTTTGGACGATAGGGTAAAGGATGATATGAAAGAACATCCTGGAGGAATATAATGCTATGAACCGAGATGCAAGGAGATACGGCATTCATTTATGCAAAACTATTTACACCAAATGAATCCACCAACACCCATGTCCTCGAAACTGATCATCTGTCAAAATTTGATTATTATATTTAATATCCTGACTCGATGGTGGCATTCCATATTCAAGGTTAGTTTGTTTTTTTTTTAACCGTAAAGAAATAATTGAAAAAGGTTGGAAAATCTCATTTAGTTTTACCTTTATTTAATCGTCCCAAAATTCCAGTATAAGCAGCACAGCATTTTATTTATTACTGAATTAACAACTTTTAAATAAACACCGGGAAAATAAGAACAGTTTTCTGTAAAACTAGACGGCTCTTTTCATACAAATGTTACATATGACCATTTCTCTATTCAAGATCCGACCATGTGTCTCCATTTCCATTGCCCAATTCAACTGCTGTCCCCAACATGTTTATCCAGCCACTGACCACTCAATGGCCATTGTTGCCCCTACCTTTAGAAACCCAATTCTCGTGTTTTCCGTATTTCTATTATTTCTATCACTGAGAAGACCGGACATTTCAATTGCCGTGACATTTCCAATGCAGTCATCAGGGTTAGTGGTCCATCCAAGGGTTACCAATATCCAGTTTGATTTAGCAAAAAATGTCGAAAAAGAATGCCAGGTGATTTGAAAAATGCCAAACTATTCCAGTTAACACTTTTCTTCTTCTTTTTGCTAAAATGCTCACAAAGGTAAAAATTGTTATTAATTTTCTTATCCTGTTATCATGGGTAAGTGTATTGACCTTGATTTATGTAAAAATTGCATCGTCTCACCATTTTAGGGGCGAAAATGTGTACATAATGGGGAATATTTTTTAATCGTTTCTTCTTCTTCTTCTTCGTTCCTCTGATGGACATCTATGGCTGCAGTCCGATATCTGCTATGAAGTCTGTGGTCCGCTTTAGGTCCTCAGCCTCACCATAGAGCTTTGTGTTGAGTGTTGTAGGGGTGACCCAGTGGTTCGAACGTTGCACGTTGTATAATGGGCAATCCATAAGCACATGTAAAGTGGTTTCATGGTCGGTTCCACATGGGCAATAAGGGGTTGTTCCAATACCTAGCTTTGTAAACATATGTCCTCTTAGTCTATTGTGTCCTGTTCGGAGGCGGAATAGAGTGACTTGGCTACTTCGCTGAATGGCATGGATTGGATCCTGCTTGTTGTGTTCTAGGTGTGTGTCATTCCTTTCTTTGTCTATTTTTAGCTTTATTATTTTCTTTTGCTGATGGTAAGTGATTGACGACTTCGGTTGTTCCTTCTGGGCTCCTTCTTTGGCCAGTTGATCGGCAATTTCATTTCCATATATACCTACATGACTTGGAATCCACTGCAGCACAATTTTTCCTGTTTTATCAGATAAGCCCTCAAGGGCCTCCACAGTGTGTGCGGCTTCAGAGTCCTGGTAATTTTCAATAGACCGGAGAGCATCATCAGAGTCTGTCAAGTAAACCACATTTTTCCCGTATATTCTGTGATCTCTGGATAGTTCTTTTGTTGCATTGAGGATGGCTTTTTCTTCAGTTTTAGTACTTGTGCACATTGAACCCACTGATACAGATATTTTTGTTTCTGTTTTATCTGTCCAGTGTATGAGTGCACCAGCACCTCCATTCATGAGGGGGCCGGAAACTGAGCCATCTGTATAAACTCTTATCCAGTTGGTCATTGGGTATTTTTTATCGATCATCTTTAGGGTTTGAGCATTGTCATTATTGCTTCGAATGTTTTTCTTGTTGATGGTTATGGATTTTTGTTTCTTTTTCCACGGTGGTGGTTTGAGATTTGGGACATTGATTTGGGCAATATCTTCCTTTGGTGTCACTTTATATTCGCTCTCTAGTTTTTGTCCCAAGGCGATGAAGTTTTCCCTTTTGAGTCGATTCTCTTTCTTTTCCATTGTACTTGGATGCAGTGGTTGGGATTCCATGAATTTTATCTTTGAGAATTGTGTCACTATTTTTAAATTTCGTTGTTCTTTGAGAGGTTTTATTCCTGTGTGGGTTTCCATCTTGTGAATTGGTGTTGTTTTCATTGCTCCAGTGATCACGCGTAGGCATTGGTTTTGGATTTTTTCAACCTTTTGAAATTGAGCCTGTGAGCACGTTCCCCATGCCGATATGGCATAGTCTATTGCAGGTCTTACATATCCAAGATATGTCTTCTTCAGGACGTTTGAGTTTGCTCCCCATTGCGTTCCAGCAAGTTTTCGGAGAAGCTGCATTCTCTTGTACCCTTTCTGTTGACTTTCATCTATTTGATGTTTCCAAGTGAGTCGAGGGTCAAATTTCACTCCTAGATACTTAGGCATAAGGTCTTCTCTCAGAATCTTTCCATCTAAAGTTAATCGCATAGATTGCTTTTTGGTTGATAAGCTGAATGTTGTGTATGTGGTTTTATCAGCATTTACTCTCATACCCCAGTCTTTTGTCCATTTGCTCAAAGCATCAAGAGTCATCTGTATCCTGGCCTTTGCAGTACCAATATTTCTTTCAGTGCATATCAGTGCAAGGTCATCTGCATACATAGCTGCTTTTACTCCTCTGCATTTGGTTTCGCAGATGTCATTGATAAAAACGACAAAGAGGGTTGGTGAGAGAACCCCGCCTTGTGGTACTCCATTTGTCATGTTCGTTAGCTTGCTTTTAGAGTTTTGAGATTGGACTCTTGCTTTTCGATTTGTGAGGTAATCTTTAATCCATGCAAACATGTTGTGTGAAACGTTGGCTTTCTTAAGTTTGAGAAGTAGTCCTTTTGTCCAGACTTTGTCAAATGCCTTTTCCATATCCACCCAAACTGTGACTGTGTGTTTTTTTTCTTGGTAACCATTTTCGATCAGCTGCGAGATGTATGTTATCTGGTCCTCTGTGCAGCGTAATTGTCTGAAACCAGCCTGTTCATCTGATATCAACTTATTGCTTTCTAAATACCATTGGAGACGGCGATTAACAATTCTCTCCATCAGTTTACCCAAGCAGCTTGTCAAACTTATTGGCCGGTAGCTTTCGGTTTTATTTTTTGGCTTTCCATCCTTCTTAATTGGTATCATGGTTGCCTGTTTCCATTTGAGTGGAAGTTTACCCTGTTTCCAACTTGCATTGAACAGTTGTTTCATTTTCCTCTTTGTGAGGGTTCCTAGGTGTTTCAACATGTCATTAGTAACATCATCTGGACCTGGTGATTTGTTCGTTTTTAGAGATTTCAAGGCAATTTCTACTTCTTCTTTTTTAATCGAACTGAACATGACATCATCTGTGGATTCTTTGGGTGTATCCTTGTGTTTTCTCAATTCTTTGTGGACTTCTCGTTTTCGTTCTTTTCTAATCTGTATACTCCCAACACTTGAGTACTGCTTCATAAAACAGTTTGCTGCTTGTTTTTTGTTGAGAATCCTCCCCTGATCATCTTCTACTGATGGTGCAGCATATCTGTTTTCTTGTCCACTTAGAGCTTTGGTTAGGTTCCATAATTTTCTTCCGTCTCTGTCGTAGTCAAGTTGTCTGGTTTTTTCATGCCATGCTTCCTGTTTTGCTTTTATTGTTTCTTTCCTGAGAGTTTTTTCAGCCTCTTTGTAAATTTCCATATTCTCATCATTTGGCTCTCTCTCTGCTTTTTTTCTGTGTTCAGTGACTTGGCTGTTGAGACTTCCTAATTTTTCAGTCCATCCTGGACAGTAGTCCTTTCTTGATCCTCTGGGGATTGATTCTTTTGCAGCTTTCATGATTGATTTTGTGAAAGCTTTGGCTGATTTTTCTACATTCCTTGTTTTACAGTTTATCTCTTTTGTATAACTATCAGTCAACTTTGAAAACAGAGTCCAGTCTGCTTTTTTATAATTCCATCTCGGAGGTGGTGCCTTTCTGTCTTTTGCATGTTCTTCAGTTATTTCAACCAGAATGGGACGATGATCACTTCCTGCCAGTTGTTCCTTTATCTGTTTACTGACTTTTCCGGTGAGATCTTCAGATATGAGAGTTAGGTCTGGGGTTGATGTTGTCTTCCATGCTCTTGAGAAGTATGTATCTGGGTTTTCTTCTTCTTTTTGCTAAAATGCTCACAAAGGTAAAAATTGTTATTAATTTTCTTATCCTGTTATCATGGGTAAGTGTATTGACCTTGATTTATGTAAAAATTGCATCGTCTCACCATTTTAGGGGCGAAAATGTGTACATAATGGGGAATATTTTTTAATCGTTTTAATTTGTTCATAAAGTAATAACATTAACCCGCGTCCAAAACAACAACAACAATAATGACAAAATGATAAACGGTTTCAAAAAGTAGAAAAAAAGTAAAGAATAAAAATAAAGAAAAATAAACAAACCTCGCCAAGTTTTTGAAATTTGGCATTGAAAACGCCAAATGACAACCCATGCCCATCCCACACCAGGAAAGGAAAAATCCCAACGGAATGGGTTCCTCGATTGCACTCTTTGTACAAAGGCATTCATTACTATTTAAATGAGTTCAGTGCAAACAATTTGTCTTCCTGTATCAGTTGTCTTTCCTTCGTGATGGATAGCGGCGCGATCGACGTAGCAAGTCTGATAACCGAACTTGGTTCAGTTGACCTGATCTAACATTGTTGTACTGGACAACATTTTGAGTTGGTTTGATACTATTTCCTTTACAACAATAGGCTTCAACAGTCGTGACGTCACTGCCTTCGTAATGACGCATATTAACTTAGTAACTGGTTCTAAACTATCGGAACAATGGCGGACGCCCTTATGAAATATTTCTTCGACGAGCATAAAAGTGTATGCAGAGGAGAAAAACATAAATCTGATCATGTTTTGACTTTTATATATTCTGATCACAGAACATGTGAAAATGTTTTAGCCAGCATGAAGAATAAAAAGTACCGATTTTCTTTGTTTAGAACCAAGCTAGTGGTTGCTAGGTGGACGCGACATCAGACTATTGAATCCTATTAGCAAATAACAATTTGGGTTATCTAACCTGCAAATAAGTTAACGTTGATAGCGGTCATTTTGTATTTTGAAAGATGAAAAGAATTTTAGTCAAAGTAGTACAGTTGCTGTGAATTAACTGTTTAGTAATTTTTTTCTTCGTATATTTTTGTAGCTCTATGCGTAGTTTTGGTATGCGTATGTGTATTTTTTATTGCTATTGTGCGTGTGTGTAATTGTGAGTATGTGTAAGTGTGAGTGTGTGTAAGTGTTTACATATACGAATAAATGGGCACAATACTTAGTAAATCTTATTTTGATCTAATCATTAACTTTAGATAATACTTTAACTTTTATTCCCATACGCTACATAGACATTTCGAAGATTGGAAGCAGCAAGTTAAAAATGAAAGCCTGCTGATACTTTTCCGGTAATTTAAAATCTTCTTTAACTTTAACTTCGACGAGATTCGGTTTTTAAGAACTACAAGTACTTTTTAATATGTCTTCTGTATCCTTGGGTTTATTGAGCTACTTTAGTCTACGATTGAATGGCCTTTATAACAATTTTTTCCTATATAATTTGCGATTTTACATTTTCTTTCTATACCCTAACTTTCGACAACAGTTACCGGTTTGGGATATGTAAGATTGTTTTATATACAAAAGTTTGGCGCTTAGAGAGAATACAGAAATAGAAGCCACATATTGACAGGCTGGAGAGCGAGGATTTATGATTGAATACATAAGCACGTTCAATTATTGGACTCTCGAGTACTCCTCCTTCAATCGAAAGTCACTTTTATTCTGTAAGTACGGTCGGTCCCTTATTCTTTTTTGTTACGCTTTTTCCCTATCAAATAAAAGTTTACACCCTCGCTGGAATAGATTCAATAGAATACTATAATGCCCTTTTATAAATTTCAAAATAACCGACTGTAGGTGATTTCACGAATGTACAATTTTCTTTCTTTAGTCCTTGCTTAATTGTTGTTGAAGTACTGTAAGTTTTCATCGACTCTTGCTACTTCCGCTTAAAAAAAAAAAGTTGTGAAAACACTCTTCAGCTTTTGAAACAACACAATCTCACTGAATACTGTCTGTAAAGGGTTGTTCAAAAGATTTTATTGCTGAATAAAAAAAGTTTACCTTAATTAATATTATCAAAAAGTCGTCACGACGAATTCTATTGTTCCTTCAGTGAAAAGATGATAATAATCGAATGTTAAGAGTTTTTATCAACAAAGAATGTGAACTATATGATAGAAAGTATATTCTCGTTTCGGTATAAATGTTGTTTTCATCTTTTTCAAAAATCTTTTATTTTTCTTTATTTCTTCTTGGACATAGAAAGTTACTATAAGATAACTGTTCATATGTTAAATTTCTCTCTGACTCTCTCTCTCTCTCTCTCTCTCTCTCTCTCTCTCTCTCTTTCTTTCTTTCTTTCTTTCTTTCTCTCTCTATGACTCTCTTTCTCTCTCTGTGACTCTCTCTCTTTCTCTCTTTCTCTCTCTCTCTCTCTCTCTCTCTATATATATATATAGATATATATATATATATATATGTATATATTTTGTATATATATATATATATGTGTGTGTGTGTGTGTGTGTGTGTGTGCGTGTGTGTGCTCCCTCTCCTCTTTCTGCTCCGCCCTCTCTCTATTGCTTTCAATCTCCTTCTCCCCAAATCCCTCCTTTCTCTCCCTCCCATCTCTCCCCCAACCCTCTCTCTCTCTCTCTCTCTCTCTCTCTCTCTCTATCCCTCCCCCCCCCCTTATCTCTCTCTCTCTCTCACATATCAAATTGTACAATTGATTTTAAAGTCATTGTTTTCACTTTTCGCCGTTCATCTGAAAGAACTTAAAAGACTACAAATTCGATTGAAATAAAAGAATAACTACGACTACCCTTAGCCTTATATGTTAAAATTACATTGAAAAATTGATGCGCAATTAAGCCTGACATTGTATTTATTGAATAATTAATTGATTTTCAACGGTTTGTTAGCAAATGGCATGTTCCTTCAAGTGTCAGCAAAAATATATCAATCAGGAAACAAACAAAAAATCGATCAATCTAAAGATTTATCGTGTACTGCACCATTTGGTCTTAACTTGTCGAAGGAATTATTCATAAATTAGTCATGTTACAGGAATTTTAAAAAGTATTAGCCAACGCCCTTTATTCGATGTTATAGTTATAAAATGGAACTGAAAACCTAAGAAAACATACATAATTTTCATTTTGAATTATCCTAGAAAGATTACGTTCTACGCGCGGCATCATAAGATGTTCAAAGTGAGCAAATTGAGGGTTAATAATCTTGGTTTATCCTATTATATACAGAGATATGTAGTTTACTATTTCATCCTCGCAAAAGTTGTAATTTTTGTTTTAGATAAGATTTTTGATATTCAACGTTCGTTGGGGGGTGGGGGGGGGGGGGTCGCCGAGTGGTCAAGGCATTGCACTGTGATCCAGAAAGCCCCAGGTTCGAGCCCCGCTTCAGGCACTTTCGATTTCTTTCCTTGGGCAAGATTATTAACCCCCAATTTACTCACTTGGACAACATGGATGGTTTCTGTGGACATCAGACATCCTGTTTGATGGATTATCTATATTCCTTCATGGAATGCCTAGGCGATTTTTCCCTGTTGAACTGGAGGGGAACTGATGTCAAAACATATTGTCAAAATTTATATCTAAACCAAGTTAAATAACTGGACTTAAATTACTCGTTACTTTTATTATTTGATAACTGAACTGTGTAGTAAATTTTAATTATTTTTGTTTATTTTTTTGTTAGATTTTAAAAGTTTAATACTACTTGAAATCCTCCACAACAATACGACATGAGGAAAAAGTAAATTTAGGACGGATTGGGAAGACATGAAGTATGTACAAACGTCTATGAAATGGTATGGCACGTGGCTTTATCCTTATTTAATCGAGAACATTGTACAAAAAAGGCTAGCCTATATAGGCTTTATTGATTAAAGTAAATGTTGTATAGCTTGTAGATGTTCGTGAGAAAAAGGAGTAAAGATAGTATGCAGATGACGACACTCAGGCCTTTGTTATTGTTTTTGCAATCCGCGTTTGTGAGTTGTTCTCACTAAACTGTATAAACCAGACTATAAAAGTTCATGGTTACACAGAGTTTGTGTGTTGGTCCGTTATACTTCCGGATGGCAATGTTGTGAACTCCTTCGCCAAGCGCATTCTATCTTTACTCCCGTACTCTGTAAAAACCCATATTTAAACATTTGGCTAGAAAACTCGTCCTTCATATACTGATCAATAGAAGAGTAAAGGAAGGTGCCCCATATGTAAACAATAACATTTGACGTCAAACGTGACCCAGATTTTTTTTATAAATGACCCGAACTATGCTGCAGTTGACCTTTAGTAATGTCATGCGCATCCAACTTTTTGTTTACATGTTGCTAAGGCAGCAAACTGAAGCTGGTCGTGAATAAATTCCAGCTGTTTACTCCGAGCCTGAGATAGCTAGGGAGGCCACGATCATATTATTTATAGCCCAAATGCTCCTTTTATTTTGTAGGAAAACCATAATCATGGTTCCCCCTCTTCCCGTAAACAAAACCATATCTATGTTCAGGGAAACTAAGATTGTTGCTTGTTTTTGGTTAAGGTGGACCGTACTTTTTTTTTTTTTTTTACAGCGTATCAAATGATCAAAGTCAAAGCATACGGTCAATGCAATGAAGAGAGTAAATTCGAATCTATCTCCTATCTCTTCGCTCAGATGACCATTTTGAACAGAAGACTACTACTACGTACTTCTACTATAACTGCACTACCACTACTGTATTATAACCACTGATACCACAAAACTAGACTGAACTAACGGACCGTATGGCTCAGCGGTACGGTTTTCGTCTTGTCACAAAAGTCGAGCAATGCCAATGCTAAGTGTGATCAGTAATAGGATGGATGACTAATCGTGAAAAATTGTGGTCCCCGCGTTGTTTCCCTGGCTAAGGCACTTTACCGCTTACCCCACTCGATTGAATGAGTATCTGGCTACAGAAATGACGGGTAGTGACAGGTTTAGTACACAAGGGTCGCTTAACAGGCTGTATGACAAAGAAATATGGTTCCATACGGCTTGTTGAAGTGGGGGGGGGGGATAAATATGAAACATTGTGAAGCGCATTGCTCACGGCTATCTGAATCTGTTGAAATGCGCTGTATAAATATTCATATTTATGTACTTGGTCCAACTGTTACTATTTCTACTACTAGACCTCTACTACTAATATCATTATTAATAACAATAATAATAATAATAATAAATAATAATAATAATAATAATAATAATAATAATAATAATAATAATAATAATAGTTATTATTATTGTTGTTGTCAATATCATCGTTTAATGGTAAAAGTGTTAAAGATACTTGCAAAATGTTGGTGTTGTGTGTGTTGTAGCAATCGGCCTCCAGCGACGCAACTCTGTCTACAAGAGACGCACAAGACCGTGGCACTAAACATCCCTGGCATGCATTTAGTCATACAACATGAAAGCAACATTCACGGTAGCGTTAACTACATCAAAGTCAAAGACAAATCAATAGTGACATAAAACCAGGACATGACAGTAAGTGAGGTGGAAATTCGCAGAATTGAAGGCAGACACTTCAATGTGATATCTGTCAACAAACCTCCACCAACGCCATTCAAGTGGCCAGTTACATCCACCACTAGTGAGAAACCAATGATTGTGATAGGTGACTTTAACAGCCACAGCACCAAATGGGGATACAATGAGAACAACGAAGATGTAGATACTGTTGAGGAATGGGCTGACCAATATAATCTGACACTCTTCTATGACGCATGAATCATCCTTTTCAAGCGCTCGCTGGAGAACAGGTTACAACCCAGACCCTGCATTTGTGTCTTCCAGCCATGTCAAAAACTGTCGGCAACCCCATACCAAAATCACAATCCGGACCAATCGCCATTGAGGTAGGATCAGTCATCTCTACGAGAACAAACAAATTACATGAACTGTGTTCGTGGACCTGGCAGCTGCCTATGACACAGTAAATCACAGGAAACTGCTCCTAAAGGTTGCAAGGGTAACTCGTAACACAAAAATAGTTGCAATAATAAAATCCCTTATGTCAAACCATCACTTTTTTGTGGAAATGGATGGGAAGAAAAGCAGATCACAAAAGAACGGACTCCCTCAAGGATCGGTAATTGCACCTATCCTTTTCAACGTTTATACCAATGACCAACCTCAGTTCGAGAACATCCAGGGTTTCTATATGCTGATGATCTGTGTCTCGCGTCCCAGGCCTCTGATTTCAAGACCATTGAGGAGAGACTAACGGATGTCCTGGAGCCACTCTCTGAGCCCACATTTAAAGAACTCACAAAATGCTAACCCAGGAAAAACTCAAGAGTGTGCTTTCCATATAAAGAGCCGCCAAGTCTAAAGAAAACAGGAAACTGAACATCTCCTGGAATGGGGACATATTGGAGAACAACACATTCCCCGTGTACCTCGGTGTTACCGTAAACCGCACAATGTCCTTTTCTCAGAACGCAAAGAAAACAAAAGCAAAGGTGGCCAAAAGAAACAACTTCCTAAGAAAAGAGAAGAAAAACTTACACGGGGAGCAGATCAGAAAACAGTCAGGACAACCATACTAGCCCTCTGCTATTCAACAGCCGAAAAGGTCTCACCAGTCTGAGTAAGATCCTGCCATGTCAAAATAACACCTGCCGGATCATTAGAGTAACTTGAAACCGACTGCAGTTCCAGTCCTCCATCGGCTGGCTGGCATTGCACCTCCCCACATTCGAAGAGCCACTGCTTCCAAAGCCCAGAAATATAAACAGAAAATGGACCCAAGGCACCCCCAACATGACCACAGCCCAATAAAAAGTAGACTGAAGTCGAGAAAGAGCTTCATGACGGAAGAAAGCATCAACCCTGACCATGCAGCTGTATACAGGATTTCCACACAGAGTGGGACAATCATGCAAATGAAGCTGTTGGAGATCCGAGAGAAGAACTGTCCTACGGAACCGAGCTCCCCAGGAATGAATTGGTAACACTGAACACAGCACGGGCAAAACTTGTGAGAACAACTGGTGGCATGAAAAAGTGGGGGCTGGCTGAGACTAGCTTGTGTACATGTGAATGCCCAGAGCAGACATCCTTAGAGAATGCCAGGATGGGCTCAGCTGCACTGACCATGACCTAAGAGTCTGCTCCCCAATGCTGTGGAGTGAGTTTGGTGTTGGTGCGACAAGCTATGATGATGATGACTTGCAAAATTAATAAGTCTTACACCTGGCAACATATAAAAAAAAAAGTAAGATGACAAAGATTAAGATTAGAATGTTAGGATGATGATCTTTTTAATATCAAAATACTTTTGTAACCCGGCATTGCTAACTTTCATGTGTAACCCAGAATGAAAAGTTATTACAAAAGACGAATGCAAGATATTTAGATAAATTGCTAGTCTATCATTGTGGTAGACGTAAATGTATTAAACTTACATATCCAATAACCTGTAGGTTAACAGAGAAGGAAGGGCGCACAAGTTCATTGTAATTTGAAATTGAGGAGTTGGAGTTGGAACAAAGTTGATTTGCATTGAGTCAGAATTCAATCAAGTCTTAGATTGAAGAAAAAAGCCCAAAGAATCTTTCTTTAAAACAAGAAACAAAAAAAAAAACCCCAAAAAACCTACAGCGTGCACCAGAATGAATAAAACAGGACAGTCTTTAAACTGCATCAATGGAAATCACATCTTGCATACAAGACCTCTAGTGCTATTGTGAGGACTGGTTCTCAGTCTCACCCGTCCTGCCGTATCTGAGGGCCATAACACAACTTGTGAAATCGAAATAAATTAAAAGCAGATTATAAATTTATATCACTTTTATTGTCATTTCATTCATATTCATGTTATTCAAACTGAAAATCATTTTTAAAAATATAGATAAGATGTTTCTCCATTATAAAGGTATGCTTGTATTCTCTCCTGTGAAAGAGAAAGAAAAAAAATAAAGAAAATTGATAATTATTACTGAAACTGTGTAGTTCCATTTTTTTAAATCTGTGATTTAAGAGCCTTAGCAAAAGCTTTGATTAAGAAAGGTTCTGATATGCAACATCACATGGTCCCATCTATCAAATTCTACTACCATTACAAATCAGCTACATAAATAGATTCATCAGTACTCTTATCTTGTTGATAAATTAAATTATAAATATAGAAAAGGATATAATAAACTTTTAAAAATAATTAGAAAGTTAAATGGTAGACAAGATAAAGAGATATTTGCCTATTTCTTTTTAAATTTCTTATTCATAACCAAGGAAGCAGGTTTCTTTTGCTATATTCTTCTTGACTTCCCTATGTAAATGTTTCTTTCGAGTGTATAACAAGCTCACAGGGCATTTGTATAAAGAAACAGGAGCCAATACCATTAAAATGGAGATACCACTGCCAAAAATTACAACGGGATAGAAATGCATTGGTTTTAACGTGTATTAGACGCTGTCATTAGAAAAAAGTTTTTTAAAATCTTTACAAACTACAGTAAGCTGCTTTTAAAATTAAGAAACGCTCGAAAGCAAAATATGGTCCTGTTCTCTCAATCACCGCTCTCTAGTCTCTAGATTATACTTGGTAGGTCAATAAAGCTGAGAGGTTTTATGAAGAATATAGAATAAAAACATTAATTCCATTAAAAAAACATAGAAGGGTCCATAATGATATATGAGGAACTCTATAAGATACAGTAACAAATGAAAGCCATTTTGATAATCTTGAAGGATATGACTCAATGATGATGATGATGATAATAATAATAATAATGATACTTCTTCCTGAATATAAATTGTTTAATTCCCATGGTATAGGCAGGCCAATGCTTCCAGAACAATTAAAGGAATGCAGAGACTCATTCTTGTTGTAATGTTATTTAGATCTGAAAAAAAAAGATAAGCATGGCATCCTAAACCATTTTCCCATGGTCCCATAAAAAGCAATATCATCTCACACAAAATCATAAAGTAAAATTCATATGGACCAACCAATGAATAAAAGTTATAATTATCTTATTTTATCAATTATTATCATTGGATTTATTTAACTTTATATTTATTATTATTAATTAAATGCCAATTTGAAATTAAGATAGCAATGTTTGAATGAATAACTGGATCTAACTCTACAAGTAAAATGTAAATGTGCAACTTATTCAGAGTTCATCAAGCACTTGTTACAGTCTGTTGCTTCATGTTACAGGAAAAACTCCAGTTCCATGAGCCTTATGACTCTAAAGGACCAATTATTTCAAAGTAAGATGAAATACCATTTATTGTTTAAAGAAAGTTATCAAGCACTATTTAAGGTCTGTTGCTTCATGTTACAGAAACAGGAATAACTCAGTTCCATGAGCCTTATTACTCTAAAGAACCACTTATTTCAATGTAAGAAGAAATACCATTCAATGTTGAATATATAGACATGACCTATTTCTTAATGGTTTGCTTATATTCAATAAAAACATTAGAAAACATAATGGACCTGGAACTCAGATACCACTAGGTTGTTAAAACTAAAACCGTTGTGTCAGGTCTAATTTTATCAGAGATTTATGATCATGAAGGCAAGATTACATAACCAATGTCGATTAGCTTTTAAAAAATGGGCTTTTATTTACCTTCTGGTGAACTCATTTGATCAGTATTTCCTGTATTTAACTTTTTGATCACATAAGAAAAGTCTAATAAACATTGAATATTTTTTAATGCCTCTAGATTTCACTTTAAAGTCAAATAAAATATCTGATCACAAATAAAATTTTTGATAATTCGATCAATAGAGAGAGCTTTTCAAAATTGTTGGCTTATCATTCCTCAGGCAAAATTTAGATAAGACATCATGTCACATATCATGGTGTTTCCTATGAATTACAAAATCCTAAAAAGCTTCTTCTTCATAAAAAAACGTATGAAATAAAATTAGGTAATCTAAAGTAATCAGAGAGGTTTAGTTTTCATTTCAATCCAAGGTAAATCCGTAAAGAGTTGTGGGACCAGGCCCCACTTGATCATTACCCCCAAAATAGATTGAACTAACAGGGATGTGTATAGATAGTATGCAGATGACGTCACTCAGGCCTTTGTTATTGTTTTTGCCATCCGCGTTTGTGAGTTGTTCTCACTAAACTGTATTAACCAGACTATAAAAGTTCATGGTTACACAGAGTTTGTGTGTTGGTCCGTTATACTTCCGGATGGCAATGTTGTGAACTCCTTGGCCAACCGCATTCTATCTATAAGTATAAAACTGTAACAAAACCCCACGACCCCCCACAACACTCATACAAAAACTTAAACACAGTTTTTTTCATTTTCATTCCTCTTGAGCCAAGGGAAACTCGTTGCTCATTTTAGCTGCACAGATTCATTCAATCGCTCTCTCCCCCCCCCCCCCCTTTTTTTTTAAAATCTTTTTTTTTTTTGGAGCGAGTCTATTCTTTTATCCTTTTTTGTTTGGCCTTGTTCCGTTTCTGAGCATGAATTTCTTAAAATTGTTTTTATTTTTTTTTTAAATAAAAAAATATTGTTTTTTTTTTTCCTCTATCGGTCTGGGAATAACCAATTTTCGTTATTGGCAGACCCTGTCTGGGAATAATCATAGCGACGACGAAAATATCAGACCGCACTCCCTGCATTTTACAATTGTATGTTTTCTTTCACAGAGCTACCGACCAAATAAGGCGAAACGGCTTGGAAGATCCAAAACGTCATACATGTAGTTTGACACCTGCCAAATATCAAAGATGCGAGAAGGGGTTGAGTGGGACATTTTCTTTTCCCAGACATTCTCATTTTTTCACCCCTTCCTCCCTCTCTGCCATTCCTTATCCCATCGACTCTCAGCAAAAACAATAACAACAAGTCTTATGTGGCAAAAACGGCTACCAACTTAAATCCCTCAAACAACACAAGATATTGAAAATCGGTGGCAGAGACCCTTTGTCTTGTTCCTTTTCCAGTTCCAGTCATGAATAGATAATGAGAGAATGAAGACTGTTTCGAAATCTATTATTATTATCAGGTCAGGAAAGAGCGAGAGTCAATAAAATATGACAAGCGGTGAAAGCTACGCGCCACGAAAGATGAGGATTTAAAAAAACAACTTTTGTTGAGATTTCAACTACTGAGGAGGGGGGTGTCTGCTCTTTTTTTTGTTCCTTTCTGTTTTGTTTTTCGGTCAAGTTATGACTGACGCTGACACTGACACACGTTCTAGACTGTAAACGTTACCCATAAAATGTCATAAATTACGAAAAGTGTGTTCTCTCACAGAGTAGTATTCGAATCACTCACTGAATGAGCATGAAGCAGACATGAGTGAAGGAAACGTAAACTCTGTAAGTGAGAATCGGCGAGTGAAGCTGTACTGTAACTGTAACTGTAATTTGTAATGACTGACAGCAGTCAAATTGCGAAGTGAAATGAAAACAAATAAACAAAGCATTCTAAAATTATGCCGGTGAGACATCCAAAGTTAAATACCCGAACGCTATTATGGATTAACATTGAACTAAATCGTTTCCTTCTCTCAAAACCAATCGATACAAATTACAAACTCAAACACTGAAATTGGCATCTTACCTTTGCATGAGTTGGACTGCCATTCTTTTCTGGTGATTAGGAACTTTAGCAGCCGGACAACGTTGCGCACAAAACAGGTCTCCCGTTTTTGTCGTTCAAATTGTAGATAATACTCAGTCAGTTAAAAACAAATACGTACAAATAAAATAGTTATTTATTTAAATTCTTTGTATATGGCTAAATTATTCCGAAAACCAGATTTCAAATAGTTCTTGTTTTGTTCACACAAGCGCATTGATTTTGGAGAATGAGATTGACCGTGGTCTAAAAATAGACCGACAGTAATTTTTGATAAATTTTACGATTTGTTTAATAAAAAATCAATATTTAGATATTATTTGACGCGTGATCGAGTATTTATGAATATGTGTTTCTTTTGCCACATAACAGCCAAATTTTAAAGGTTATTTTTTTCTATAATTTACATTGGAACGTGAGCTGTCAAGACAGGAACATGTGGTCTGCCACGTGCTTCTAGACCTTGTTTACGTTTGGGGCACCTTCCTTTACTGATCAATTTAAACGACCCTCGTCTTGGCAAAGACTCTCAAACCAGGTTTGAAGGACGAGTTTTCTGACCAAATTTTTAAATAATATGGTTTTTTTCCCCGGAGTACGGCAGTATAGGAGATGTCGGCCAAAAGTAGTTGTAAATGTAAGCCGTATATATTAGATTAATTCCTCCTAGTTAAGAAACAAAAGACTGATTTTTTAAAATGCTACAACGTTAAACAAAAATATGCGATAGGAAATCCATGACATTAGAAATAATAGTCATAATATGACTATGCCTCCATTCTGAAGCGACTTCTATTGTAAGATTTTGATTGAGATTTCTTTTTAAAGAAGAGGACAGACCTGCCTACTTGAACATTTAGAAAATCGTAATTTTTAGGAGATAAAGTAAAATCGCTTTAGTTAACTTTATAGATCAAAAATTTGGCCACACAAGGATTAAATAACATTTCAAAATCCTTAAAATTATGTTCTCTGACATCAACTTTATTTTTAAAATAAGTTTTAATGACTTAAAAATGCTCGTGAAGTTTTGAAATTTGATCCAAAATGTCGTAAATTTACGAATTTTTTGGATTAGTGGGCAGGTCTGGATGAAGGTCGATATTTGAAGGATTCGATTTAGGACCAACATTTGAAAAATGTGTTTGTTGTTTTTTTTTGTTTTTTTTGTTGTTTTTTATTTTTTTATTTTTTTTTTTATTATTTTTTTTTTTAAATATAGTGCGGCAGAACCATCCTGTTAAGTAAACGAAAAAGAATACATTTCGGGAGGGAAAATGTTTTGTTTTATTTTGTTTTACTTTTGTTTTGTTTTGTTGACGACTTAGGCACGACCAAAGGTTTAAATTATTGATGAGGGCGAAGACGTGAAAGGTGACAAAAAAGATATTAGCTGATAATGAATTATAATTTAATTTGATATGCCCTTAGGCCTAAGGCCTAACATGGGACACATAGAATTGTTCATTGATTTCTGAATATTATTTGTAATGTTACGTGTTGCTGCAAGTTTCTGAAAAAAAATATAAACATCCGAAACAACCCGCTAATTTTACAGCTACAGCGCCATTTGATCTTAAAGATCAATAGTGCAGATATTGAAAGAGTGCCCGAAGGCACCCAGCTTTTGGTACAAGATTTCACAATGATGATGATGGTGATGATGATGATGATGATGATGATGATGATAATAATAATAATAATAATAATAATAATAATAATAATAATAATAATAATAATAATAATAATAACAGTAATAATCATAACATTAATGATAATAATAGTTAATAATAATATATATAATAATAATAATAATAATAATAATAATAATAATAATAATAATAATAATAATAATAATAATAATAATAATAATAATAATAATAATATAAAAATAATAATAATAATAATAATAATAATAATAATAATAATATAATATAATAATAATAATAATAATAATAATAATAATAATAATAATAATAATAATAATAATAATAATAATACAGTAAAAACATGGAACCGATTGCATCATACAATTTAAAATATTAATTTGATGAACAAGTTTTAGTTCTATATCTTTTATAGCCCATGCTCTAAATGATGATAATATGTTATGATCAAATCAGGGATATTTTAACTTGTAACTTTTCTTTCCACCACAAGGTAATCAGAGGCCTTTTGACCTAAGCAACCTTGACTGTGATATGTTGTAAAACTTATCATTATTATCACTTTAATTGTAAACATAATAATTTTTAAAAATTCTATCTACATGGAGACCGGGAAAAGATGCGGGAAGGAATTTTGTGATACAGATTTCTAACAGAACCTTTCAATCTAAAAATGCATTTATTAGTCTTGAATTAAATACCGCATCATTCATAGAGCGCGACCATCGTTAGCAAAAAAGCTGAAGCCTGAGAAGTTCTCATACATTCTTAATTGAAGACACAGGTTCATACTACAGACATAATTCATTTTTTCAAAGTAATTATTTCTCCTGGGAAAAGACTGGAAAAAGCAACTAATTTCACCAAGGCCTGGGGCTATACTGTCGTCCTCTGAAAAAATACCTTTCAAAAAGTTTGGCCAGGAAACCAGTAATTCAAATTTAGATGGATAAAAATGATCTTCGTCCTGTCATAAACTCTCAAAACTAGAACTTTGGGGAAGTCCAAGGTTTGAGAGTTTTTGACAAGACGAGGGTCATTTTAATCGATGGATATTTGAAGGACTAGTTTTCTGGCCAAAGATTTTAAAACGTGGTTTTCTCAAAATACGGCCGTATAATGATGCGGTTGGTTGCGACCTGTGGAATCCATCAGCAATTCACATAATGGACATTACCAAATTATGTACCAGCACTTTGGCAGCTCAGATCAGACCAAACATTTAAGTTTCCCTTCACTTGTTCCACAACAACAAAGACCACAGCGGTTACTTTTTTTCTTCTCGTTGGTTGAAAGTTAAACGAATTACGACCAAGGCATGAATAACTATTAACTATACATTGGATGTGAAACGCACGCGTATCGTTTATGGGCAGAGACCACTTTCTGCTCATTGGAATGAGTTCAAGCATGACACAAGAAGTGAGAGGACGTTTAGCATTTTAACGAGAATACAAGTTACCTTTCCTTCCTCTTCCCCCTCCTCAACACTCAAAAAAAGGCTAAATCTCTCGGGTTCATTTTAGGTTTTCAACAGCTTTTTAAAAACAATCTTTCACAAATCCAAACTTTCGTTCATATGTCATCAAGCATATATAAATCAACATGTACTTAGTGTCAAATTTCTACTTTATTTTATAAAGAATGAAAGTAAAACATATCGCGAGAGAACCTTTTTTGAAACCGGGACCCGTGAATTGAAATGAATTAAAAAAGAAAAAAAAGCATGAACATGGTGGGATTAGTTGAGTGCTACTTGAATCCAGTTATAGTATTTTAAAAAACCCCGACTAATGTAAGGAAAATAAAATGTGAGAAAATTTAAAACACTAAAATTGTTATGATCTTTTGTAGACCTTTGCGTCAATGTTCCGGAAATATGATGAAATGGACTGTGTTGTCTCTGAAGTCGCCTCGGTTGATAAATGCTAGACAATGTTGGTCTATAAATACAACTTAATAGAATATTTATATCTTTACAATTTTGATGATTTATTGCTAAAAGATATTTAAGAGTTTATGACGTGACAACTTTTTCAAAGAGTTTACGTATCCGATATATAAACATGGTGGGTGGCCATTGAACTAGAGTGAATTCTATTATGTAGGGCAAGCGTATCTAATGTTATTATCTTATTATTAGTTGTACAAGAATAGAATAAACACAATAATATAATCTAAAAGAGCCATGAGACCAAAGAAGTTAGAACGATACCGATTTCAATAGAATGAAACAGACAATGGCAATTGCTTGAATATTATGTTTGAGAGCGCTTTCCATCTGGCCTAGATTAGTAGACACTGTTACCCTGCTGATTTGGTCCAGCAAATTTCCATATATAACCTACGCGTTGAACAAACAAGCCATTAATTACTAATTATGGACAAGCTGTTAGACAATGTTGCTTGTATAATATATAATATATAATATATATATATATATATATATATATATATAATTAGTTTCTGGGATTAAACCCCCCCCCCCCCCCCCCAAAAAAAAAAAAAAAAAAAAAAAATCTATATTGTCCGAATAGTAAATTTCATACATGTGAACTAATAGAGGAAGGCAACATTTTGCGATGTATACAACTTGTATATCCACTAGAATGAGAAAATGGTGGGGTTTTTGTTGTTGTTTGTGTCCCGAATTAGTTAACAGTCTGGAATGCTTTGTGAGGTTGGAGAAATAAAGAAATTAATTGGCCAATGGATTTTTATTATGCGATGTGCACTTATTTGCAGGTATGATATTCGAACACAACGATGGGCCTGCTTAAACATTGTTGTAATGGACAATACTCTTCAGCACGATTACTTGGGTAGTTAGTATCAAGTACGTCGAATGCGGGCAACACTTGGGTGCAGAATATAAGAGGGATGTATTTGATTGTGATTTCAAAGATAATTTTGTTTGTTTGTTTTTTATTTTTTGTTTTGTTTTGGGTTTTTTTTACGGCAATATTTATATATCAAATAATGATGAAACAAAAACCAGAATACTTTGATAATTACAATGCACGATACGTATTCGATATCGATAACCATAAATTATGTTGAGTCCCTGTAAGGTTCGGAGGACAGTATATTAAGATGATGCATTCTCATCATTCGTCATAGAGGGAATTTTTTATTTAGAGTCGATCTGGAAATAATATCTCAAAATTAAGTTTCGCGACCAAGGAAAAAAAAACAAGATGCTAACAAAGGGTTCAAGCCATATCCTCCCTGTGTAAACGCAATGCCCTCCCCAACCTACGTTCTCGCCCAATAAAGCGTTAAAGTGTATTCAAATATTTTCAACCATAATCAAGATTTTATTTCTTTCTCTCTTTTCTAACTACTGCAGATCAATTAACAAATATATATAATTGGTTCGGAAAAGTATTTTTAATGAACTCAAAGGCTCAATTTGACTGTATACTCACTTTTCACACTATATTTCTCCGTGTTTCCAAGCCACTGAGTTTTTCTTGGACCTCAACTATGAGATCAAAATCAAATGAATTTACTTTCAGAACATCCACGGCTCTATAATTTTTTCTTCATTGTCGAATTAATACTCGACGCATCACTGAGTCTGTAAAATACAGGACAAGAGATTAATTGACGGCCACTTTCTATTATACACAAAAGAAAACAAGTCAAAGGCGGACCTTTTAGACGGGTTATAATTTCACGCTGCACCGGTCATTTTCAAAGAAAACCGCTGTTTTCTTGTATTTTCTAAGGTTTCTGTACATTACAATGGTCGCCCACGATATGAACGTCGTACATGGGACCTTGTCGTGTTTTAATATCACCAATAAAGGAAACTTCCACGGTGCTTTTGGAGAGGTTAATAACTGATTCTTTTCCAAAAGCTTCTGGGTCTTGGTGAGGAAAGGTTTATTAATAACATCGTTGTGGTTATTTTTATGATAACTGCGGGGGTATTTTTGGATCTGATCGAATAGGCTGATATGGCCATAGTTATCCTTTGTAGCCACTTGGCTTGCTCCCACTGTGCGGGTTAATAATAATGTTTAATGTGTCCAGACAAATTAGGCAGTCAGTATATTATTTGAATGGGGTAAATAAAAGGAAAGAATGAAGTGAGTGTGGAGGGAGTAAAATGAAATATGCAGACGAGTACAAGGAGGGGAATGAGGAGGAAGAAGAAGAAGAAGAAGGAGAAGAAAAAAAGTAGTGGTAGTAGTAGTAGTAGTAGTAGTAGTAGTAGTAGTAGTAGTAGTAGTAGTAGTAGTAGTAGTAGTAGCAGTAGTAGTAGTAGCAGCACAGTAATAGTAGTAGTAGTGGTAGTAGTAGTAGTAGGAGGAGGAGGAGGAGAAGAAGAAGAAGAAGAAGAAGAAGAAGAAGAAGAAGAAGAAGAAGAAGAAGAAGAAGAAGAAGAAGAAGAAGAAGAAGAAGAAGAAGAAGAAGAAGAAGAAGGAGAAGAAGGTACGGGAGGAGGAAGAGGAGGAGGAGGATGAGGGGGGAGAGGAGGAGGAAAAGGAGGAGGAAGAGGAGGAGGAGGAGATATTAAGCTTGTGGAACAAATGTGGAAGGAACACTTTGGAGAGTTGTTTGTTCGACCAACTGCACAAAACCTACTACCTGACATCCAAGCCCCCGATAGAGACCTGCCGATAGATTGTAGTGAGCCTAGCAGAGGGAAGACCGTGACAACCCTTGAGCAGCTAACAACAGGGAAACCAGATGGACTCGAGAATATTCCTGTAAAGATGCTGATGGTTCTTCCAGACAAACAAGATCTGGGAGGAAGAAACAAGTTCCAGAAGAGTGAACAGGAGATTCTTAATAAAACTGACAAGGAAAGGTGACTAGAATTACTGTGAGGACTACAAAGAAATCGGACCACTATCAGCCTTTTTTTAAAATGAGCTTTTATCTAGCGCGATATCAACTTAATGTACCCAAAGCGCTTTACAAGGAATCCCAAGTAGGCGGCAATATTCAACATGACACTTATGAGGCGCTATTACATTTTTTTTTACAGAGACCATGCTGTTAATGGTAAGACCTTCATTTGACACCTAAGTAGGGTGAATGAATGTGAGTAAGGAGTCTTTTCCTAGTACTCAACTTTGCATCGTCTAGAGCGGGACTCAAATCAGGGACTTACCGGTTTGTGGAAAGTTGTAAGGGCACCTAAAAAGGACGTCAGGAGCTCGCCCATATGCATTGAAAGACAGTCATGTTAGGGACTGTCACGCAGTCATTGAAACTATGTCTCCTTGAGATTTCCAGTCAGTACAGTGATGAAACTATTCCTGATCTTGTTTGTTATCCACTATAATTTATTATGAAGATACTGCGCAGTGCAGGAATTGTAAACGATATTCTTACAGCTGAACAGATTTGATATTTCAGAAGCCAACATTGATGCAGAGACCTACACCAAACTGGAGCTAAATAAAGATCTACTGAGAACCATGTTTTTAGAATAAATTAAATACCGTTTACACTTCCCTCATCTTGCAGGTAACTAACAAATATTTAGGAAGAATGTAACATATAAGAAACCAACATTTTAAGATATTTAAGTCAATAATGTTTTAATTATTTTATGGGTTATCTAATCCGACAAACGTTATAGGCCACCTCGGGCTCTCCGCTCCTAACAACACATCACTTTAGAGAGGAAAATGTCCAAAAGAAAATTCTCGGAACGCACAATTTACTTTATGGCACCATCAATCTGAAATTCTCTCTCGTTCTTTCACCAAAAGTGCTCATACTATTGAGTGCTGCAAGTCTAGACTGAAGACAGAATATTTTAGATTAACTTTCCCTTAATATTAAAAAAAAATAATTAACATTTAAATTCCTTTATATACTCATATCACCTATCTCTTGTAGATCGCCTTTGAACACGTTAGGTGGATATTAGCGTAATATCAAATGTTATTTATTTATGATTATTTTTGTTTATGTCGGAGTGCCATACCTATATCAATTTATTTTGGCATTATGGAGACGATTTTCCCATAATTGAGTCAGGTGGATTCTTTGTCCTGACCCGGGTCCTTTCCCCCCCCCCCCCCCTCCCCTACAACCCCAAGAATAGTGGCATCCCTGTGTGATCCCCTGTTGTCTATTACTAAAGACATTTAGTGCATACGGCAATTGTTATTTTGTCTCATGACGCCAGACTTCTTCCCTGCAGCAGTCTTGTCTCAATATTCCTGTTACATTTTCAAGTTCAAAGGGAATAAATACATAAACTTGACAAAAGTAACGTCTTCCGATAACTTTACCGTATGATCTCCCTTATCAAACGAAGAATTGCTACTTTTTAAAACGTAATCAAGGCGATGTAAATTCTAGGTTTTATTCTCGGAGTTATTGCCCTTGCGTGCGGCCGTCATGTGGCGAGCGAGAAAGCAAAGGACTGTAGCTCTTTTCGTCACTGAACCGGAAGAATCGGCGTAAAATATTTATCCTGACATGCCAAATATTTTTTAATAGGTGATGGGAGAACGAATTGAACATTACTTTTCCTGTTTTATTGTAGCTTTGGAACACCAATGGAAGCTTACAAAATTCCACAGCAGATATTTAGAACGTAGAATCAGCCTTTTTTCTGTTCTTTTCTTTCTTTTTTTTATTTCACTTTTTGAAGAGTTTTTGATACTAAGGCAAACTCAAAAAAAAGAAAGTTACCTATGCGCAGTATGAATGGTGAATTATGTATCACGCATCACGAAACTATCACACGAACAGCTGATTGTAGAAGGGTTATTTTTGTTGTAAACAAAACAAACCTGTCACCACATGGTTTACACCAAAACTAACCGTTCTATGATTAGTCACCACGTGATACATACGAGCATACGAGTTGTGTTATTTATGATAAACGTGTACAACATAAGCTCTCAATTAAGACCAACATTGAGATCTGCCGAGGGGTTTCTAGATATGGAACTCACAAAAAAAGCATTATTGAATATCATGAATTAAAAACGACTAAGCGTCGCTTTCGAATGGCCATTAATAGGAAGTCAATGGTCGCAGTGAAACAAATCATTAAAAACTAAAAGAATACTACAAGGCAATCGATGGTTTTAGAATCATTTTGTTGATGTTTCTAATCAGGGTAATTTTATCTCGTAGAATTTCAAAATCTTCCGCCGACCAATAAATTATGAAGGTTTTTTCCCAACACAGTGCAATCAATAAATAAATGGCCTTTGAATATTCTGTGATGGAAAAAGGTAGAAAAAAATTCTGGTAAAAAAAAAATTCTCATAGATGTAAACGTCAACGACTCTTATATATATATATATATATATATATATATATATATATATATATATATATATATATATATATATATATATATATATATATATATATATATATATATATATATATATAGCAGTAACCATTCTGTTCTTTTGCAAAATGTTTCAACTACAGCGTTTATGATATTCAATATTTTTCAAAATCAATTTTGCTATCACCCGGAGCACTTGGTTCATATTTAGATATATCTTAAAGTCAACAAGACGGTATGGGCTTTCGTCATTTTATGTAGACCATACTAAGTTATCGCATATCTTTCATCGCCAAAATGTTAGTTGACAAATAATCAATAAACATTACATTATAAAACATAACAGATATCATGAAACATTTGATTAACTGTCATTTATTTATCAAAGCTTGCACAATTTATGATAAAAAAACCAAACACGCGACACATAAATAAATGTTTACAATAAAGCGAATAATGATATTTATCAACCATTGGGGGGGGGGGGGGGGGGGACTTATTTAGAAAGCCTTAATACACATTGCAAAACGATTTGAAAATTGCTGGATTTAAACTTTCATCACATCGAGGTTTTAAAGATAACACAGTCGTCTAATTCTCTTCTCGGGCGTGAGGTTAAACAGTTGTGATCTATTTTCTTTTCTTTTTTTTTATCATTATTATTGAATAAGGAGGCTGTTATGTCGTTTTCCGGTTGTCTAAATGAAATTGGCATGCTTCCGAGTTTCCTAAACACGGGGAGCTATTCTTCGTTTTAAACGCAGCATAAAAACGTAAATAGTTGTTGCAGTAACCAAGATAGACAGACATACTGCTGAAGTATTGTGTTTTATGATAACAGTTTAGACGTTTTTATTGGCCATCCGTAAGTTGGAGACT
>NC_088363.1:79297595-79307595 GCF_034508935.2 Berghia stephanieae
GTCGTAAAAACTCGTATTTAAAATTTGGACAGAAAACTCGTCCTTCAGATATATCGATCGATTTAAATAACCCTCATCTTGGCAAAACTCTCAAACCTGGGACTTCTGCGAAGTTCCAGGTTTGAGAGGTTTGCCAAGATGAAGGTTATTTAAATCTATCGATATCTGAAGGATGAGTTTTCCGGCCAAATTTTAAATATGCGAGTTTTTTTTTTCCAGAGTACGACAGTTAACTGGTTAACTCAATTGTTTGCTAACATATTATTGGTTATGTTCATTTTCCACATCCGGGCCTTTTATAGGAGGTGAGTCGGTACAATCTTTTATGAATTGCTAAAGAGTAAAGGAAGGAAAAAGTCAACGCATGACTTGTTAATCGACCTGACAATGTCTTTGATGGGTGATGGCAGGGTGTCGTCAGGGAAATTATTGATGACAACATTTCATAGGACGGGAAAGAAACCAGCCGAAACGTATTGTATTGTGCCCAGTAAAAAATAAACAATTGTTTTAGTGTCGATGTAAAATTCATTGTCGTCATCTTGTCTTAGTTTAAATGTTTGATCGACCCAAAGACAGAGGAAATTCAAGGAAAATTTCAGAACAATTTTCAGATCCAATAATTAGATAATGGGTGACAGGGTTTTGTTGGATCGATTGGTGTAGCGTTCAGTTAGAATACAAACAACTAAGGAATTGATTCCATACAACAACGGGACATTTCTTCAAACCGCCCCTCCCTCCCCCCCCCCCCCCCCCCCCCCCCCCCCCCCTAGTAAGTAAATGACTGAGAAGACCTGGTAATTCTTTCGGTGGAAAGTAATTGGTGATAAGTCAAAAGTCTATTCCGATAAAATTGTCCCAGCCACGAGTCCTGTGGAGCTAAAATTAACCCCGGCTTCGAAATCGTAATATGGACAACAGAAAAAATACGTCATCTTCGTCATCAGTTTTGTGGTAACCCCGAGTATGGAGACCAACCCACAGTTCAATGTAGGTTTTATAGTTTCATCTGAATGTAATTAATTTGTCTTAACTTCTCGATAGAAGCAGCCTCTGTGGCGTCAGCAGGAAGTCGATTGCAGGGTCTGATTGCGGAGAGTAAAAATAAGCAATACATGGAACGTTAGACAATCGCAAAGTACATACTTCTATCCAGATCTGCAGAGAAAACTGCATTCCGCTAATTGCTGGATATGGAATGATTAGAGAGGTAAGAAAAAAAAAAAAGAAATCCTCGCCCGCACCCACAATGTTGCATTTAAGACGATCGGGATCTGTCAGGTGGCGGTTTCAGTATGTTTTGAAGATAGCAAATTAATTGTAATCCGTCCGTTTCACGCTACAGAATGTCCATAAAAAAAAAAAGAAAAAAAAAAAAGAGGAAGAAGTGTTTAGTCCATATGCGACAGAAGTAACAACTGTATCATAATCACGTCCCAACACAAAACACCTCATTTTTTCCATATGCCCTCTTCAAATTTGCTCATCGGATTATCACACCTTGAGAACCCCCGTTAATCCCTTGATTCTCTCCAGCCCACACCTGTATGTTTTTGTCTCCTGTCACGAATGGTGCTACACAATTCAAATTGCTTTGGCCCCCAGATACGGACAATTATATGGACAGTCGCTGTGACCTTAAGGTGTAGACTGGTATTTACAAACCAACACGAGCAGTAATGGCGCCATATCTAAAATATTTTCTATAACAACACTGATTCCTGTCACATCCTATATTTTTTCCAGCTGGAACTCCAAGAATATATCATACAGTAGTCTCCGGATAGGACAACACGTATGGAGACAGGGATATATTTCCTGAAATAAACAATTTTGATACGTATATATGTATATACGTATGTATGTTTGTATGTATGTATGTATGTATGTATGTATGTATGTATGTATGTATGTATGTATGTATGTATGTATGTATGTATGTATGTATGTATGTATGTATGTATGTATGTATGTATGTATGTATGTATGTATGCATGTATGTATGTATGCATGTATGTATGTATGTATGTATGTATGTATGTATGTATGTATGTATGTATGTATGTATGTATGTATGTATGTATGTATGTATGTATGTATGTATGTATGTATGTATGTATGTATGGGTGGATGGATGGATGGATCGATGGATGTGTGTATGTATGTATGTATGTATTTATGTATGAACAGTGAAGTTTCAGACTCTGCCACAGAATGTCTCAGAGGTAATAATGATTTTAGTGTTGATGACGATGATAATGATGATGAATACGATGGTGACGATGATGAAGATGATGATGATGATGATGATGATGATGATGATGATGATGATGATGATGACGACGATGATGATGGCGATGATGGTGATGACAATGACGATGATGATGTCGGCGATGCTGACAATAACAGTGGTGGGTGGCCATAGCGGTGATGGAGACGACGACGATGAGAGTAACAACGGTAGCAATGATATTAATAATAATAACAACAACAGTAATAATAATAACAATGATATTAATAATAATCCCTACCACTATAATAATAATAATGTTGATAATTGTGGTGATCATAACAACAGTGCTAATAATTACGATGAGGATAATAATGACAAATAATAATAATAATAATAATAATAATAATAATAATAATAATAATAATAATAATAATAATAATGATAATAATGATAATAATAATAATAATAATAATAATAATAATAATAATAATAATAATAATAATAATAATAATAATAATAATAATAACAATAATGATCATCGTCTTCATCATCATCATCATCATCATCATCATCATCATCATCATCATCATCATCATCATCATTATTACCTCTGGGACATTCTGTGGCAGAGTCTGAAACTTCACTGTTCAAATTAATACTCCAGCTCTATACATTGTACATTATTTTAGGAAATGGTATTATGTCAATGAATATGTTACCCTTGTTACATTATCATGTATATTTCCTGAAATAAACAATTTTGATATGTATGTATGTATGTATGTATGTATGTATGTATGTATGTATGTATGTATGTATGTATGTATGTATGTATGAATGTTTGTATATAATTGTGTGTGTGTGTGTGTGTGTGTGTTTGGTATGTATTTATGTTCGGAATGGGGGGGGGGGGTACTTATTATACTCATCTATTTGATAATGGGTCTAATCACTGTTTTCACCATTCTTTATTCGGATTTTATAATCCACTTACCTTTTCTTCTTGGCCACTCTACTTTTATACGCATGCGATCGTCCAAATGTACTTTCTATTGATCTTGGCGGTATTTATTGACAAGGGAAATATTTGTAAATCGTAAATGATAACACATCGCATTCAGTAGCAATGAATAGCGTAGACAAGGAAATTGGTTTGAAGAGCTTCGCTCGGAATAATGACAGACAAAAAACCCAGAGAGGCTTTTCACACGAGCCTAAGTTAACCCCTGTGTCAAGTCCTAATAACATCTCAGATTATTAAAATATATCAAAAATTAGAAGAATGTATTCAACTCGGAATGGAATAGTTTATGAATAAAAAAATGTCTGTTTTCAAAATATAATAATGGTAACGATATGACAAGTTCTCTACTTTTTTTTCTTAAATCAAAGGACCCTTTTTATAGCAAATCTTGAAAACGTAGATTACAGTAAGAGCAGAAAGAACTTGGCAACTATAATATCAGCCACACACCTTTGGATATTGTTAGAAATATCAGAAATGATTAGAGAAGACCAAATATCTGCAGCACAAATTTGGATCTTGTTAGATAAAAAAGTAATGATTCGGAAACAAAACTATCAGCCCCACGCCTTTGAATCTTGTTAGAGAAAGAATTAGTAGTTGGGGGGGGGGGGGGAATATCAGCCACACAAATTTGGATCTTGTTAATGAAAAAGAAAACATAAACTAATGATTAGGAAATAAAAACATCAGCCAGACATCTTTGGATTATGCTGTTCCCTTGACGAGTATGTTCAACATAATAACATCGTGGATGCTTGATAAGTTATAAGGAAATGAAAATTATTAATTCCTGTGGGTGACTCGTGTCATTCTTCTCTGATAGTTCTACATGTTGATAATTGCACATTTAACTTAAGAAACATATATTTTGAAGGGGCAGCGTGGCTCAGCGGTACGGTCTTTGCTTCGTACCCGAAAGGTACCGAGTTCGATCACCCGCCGCTGCGCTGCAAGTCACCTCTCCCTAGCTTAATTTGCTGCTGACACCTGGGTTATTCCAGTCTTCCCTTGGAATAGACCCTAGAGACACATTTCCCCTATGGGATTAATAAAGGGAATTTTATTTTTATCTTGTTTTATTTATTTTTTAAAAATTACATTGTACCAAAATTACTGTTGTGTGTATTGATGGGGAGGCCGGTTGACTCCCAAGGGATGGGGGTTGATTCTATTCAATTCACCCGGAAGTGATTTGGTAGCTGGGTATAAAGGTCTGGTGGTAGGAATTCTGTAATAGACTAGTGTCCTATATAAAAGGTAGCAAGAACCTGTTCTTTTCGTATAACGATACAAAATTGGGATAAACTCCGGCCCGAATTGCCTTGGGGTTTTGAAGAATTCTCTATGACGTCGGTCGATCAACATTATGGTGTCTCCCGTAATAAATCTTAAGCGATGTTGAGCGCCATCCATGACTTAATAGATAGTAATAATTCCAAAACCATTGCCTCGGTGAGGTTTTTCAGATACATTACCTCATTCGATTTAGGTGTGAATGAGTAGCTGGCTTTAGGCAATGACCATTATTGTAAGAGTGTCAGTATAGTACAAAACGAACATTGGAAATTAAGTTCTATATCGCCCACAGGGTAAAATACATGAAGCATTATAAAGCTCCAAGTGGGTAAATAAAATGCATTACATGTTGCATTGCAAAGCGTTTTGAGCGTATGTCAATGGTATTGCTCTATTAAAAATTTCACATTGCTTATTTAAATACAGATGGGCCATACCTAGATGCACATATTTGCAGATCTGATAACCGAAATCGATTATGGGCTTTTAAAAAAAAAATGGATGAATGGAAAATAGTTTGCTTTGGTTTGAGAGTCTTTCCATTACAACAATGATCCCATACCAATTTGGATTATCAGACCTGCAAATAAGCACACGTCGGCCCATACAAATGAATAAAAAATGAAGAAAAAAAAAGTTTACTTGAATGTTCTTTTGCCAACGCTTTGGCATTTCACAGTAAATAAAAGGCTAAATAAACATTGGTCGTACAGATGGAATGCATTTCGGTACTTTACAAGATACAATTTTCTCCTTGTGACAATAATCAATGATGCTTAAATCAGTTTTTAATAGATTTGCCCAAGTATAGAAATAAATTCATTACAATACTTGACAAGTCGGGTGATTAACGACAGAGTTCATTCACGGACAGTCTGTAAAAAATGATAGATGACTGACTGGACAGAAATTCTGTGAATAAATTTCATAATGACATGTTTTTCATAGAGCTCTGTTTTCTTCATGTCTCGGGGAAAAACGTCCTGCAGAGACTTATTCGTTCTTTGGAGCTCGACCCAGTGTAGCGTGACTTGTCTTTGAAAGCTTGCACTGCTGGACACAGGTTTCAAGGCGGTGTCAATGGTTAGGAATACCTGTAGTCTTTAGGAAAAGCGACGTATCTACAGTTCCTATGAAACTTGAAACGCAAGACCAAACACCTCAAAACTGTGTTAGGTCTATGTCGGAATCCTTAAGGTGCTGAAAATTAAATTTATAACAAAAATATCAGGCTTGGATTGAGTTTAATATGTTTTATTGAGGAGAAAGAATATGATATTTTAGAGTGATGAGAACCAAGATTTTAAAAATTATTTATTTGAAGTTAAAGTTGACATGAATAGAAATACTAATCGTAAGGGTTTTTAAATGTTGGAATATACGAAACAACATTCATTCTTATCGAAGACACATCGGCACCGATCAAATTCTATATAACAATTTATATTCGAAATTCAATTTTCAGCATTTAGATCACCCCCCCCCCCTTCACCCAGATAATACCAATCGGAGACAACATGGCAAGCATTATATGTATATATTCCTCAAGTAAATAGTATTTTCACATTCCGCATGTTACCTACAAATACAAAGCGGACTTTTTTTTCTCTTTACACTCTTAAATTATCCGTAATGGTCAACAGTCATCCCGTCATTGATGATTGTCCCAAGTGGATTGCTTCACGAGAAATATCTTTTTTTTCAATGAAGCAAATCAATTTCCAATGTAATATTCACTGCAGCCTTGAGTAATGCACTTTGCATTTCTCTACTCTTTATGGTCATTAGTTTGGTCAAATTTGCCACAGTGGACTTGTCAAATTCAATTTTTTTGTCGTCCAAAGACAACATTCTCCCTTTCCACTATTTATCATAATAAGATCCCAGTCGCCTTATTTTGAGTTTAGAGTTGCCATATTAATTGATTATTAATATTGCCATTAATTTGTATTTCCAGTTATAAAAAAACTGGTCATGCTACTGTCGTAGACTGAAAATATAACCAGTCTGAGACAGTCTGTTTCATACACACATTTTCAGATCTTTATCAGTGCCTATTCCTTAATTTGTCACTCTGAAAAAACAAACAAACAAAATAACAACTAAAATCAAACAACACATCAATTGTCAAGAAAATCGTCTTCCAAATATCGATCAACTTTGATTAACCGATCGACATTTGAAGGTAAAGTTTTCTGACCAAAATTTGCAAAGTATGGGTTAAAGAAATGTATGCCAGGATAGTTCCATGTCAGAATGTAAACATATTGATACTATTATATTTTTACAATGACTTCATGGCAATACAAATACATTGTTGCCGATATTTTAACGGGGAAAAAATCCATATTTTGGGGTTTATCCGAAAAACACATTTAAGAAACATACTTATTCTTGACACATCTTCTCAAAGCGATATTATTATTACGTAGCAATATATTATATATGCTATGAATTGAATTTATAGCCTCAATTATGAAAGTGGGGGTTAATTTTTATTCCTTGATGTGGAGAATAAATACAAATTAGTGCCTTTACAAAAACTCAAAGATCGTATTTTATCATTTCAACTCTAAATCCACTTTTCAGGGTCTGATTCATCCCAACAAAATACCATTTCGAGACGGTAGGTCACTTAAAGACCAAGTCACATACGACTGGTTTCTTCCATTGGAAGAGATGCGATGAATTGTTGTGTTATCTAGTGGTAGTAGTTGGTAGAGAGAACTTGATAAGGTTTTGTGTTGTGTCACTGAGGTGTGGACCAAGTGGTTCCCTGGTGTGCCCGTGATATTGGGTGTCAGCGTATTGGGTTACAAGACAAATGACATGTCACTGTGATGATAACATTATGGTTTGAATTCACTGTTATATAACACGTTGATTGATGGACTAAAGGCTAGTTTTAAAAAGATAGTATATAAAAAAGTCCAATTGCATCATTACTATTTTTTTTTTAAATTTAACAAATATTTTTCTTCAACAAGGATAGCATATTATCCAAGTTAACCCTTCCCCCCCTTAAAAAAAAAAAAAAAAAAAAAAAAAAAAAAAAACAAACAAACCCGAAAAGACAAAATGAAAAAAAAAACCTAAAAATCTGACAAAACAAACCCAATCCCACCCAAACAAAACAAACAAAAGAAATAAGACAAAATAAAACAACAAAATAAATCTTCTGACAATAGATTTCATGATCCAATTTAAATGTCCAAAGTAGAAAGACACCCCGATAATAACATGCATCGAGCTATATATAAATTGAGATGACCGGTTCAGTGTTGGAAATACTGTCATACTTTATCATGCAAATTTTGATCATTGACCTTCAAAGATGTCAATGAACTAGAAATTAATTCATAGAAATTAACGAAACGTACGTAACTCATAGGGTGTTTCAAATGAGTCTTAAAAACACAAGGCAGTCAGCCAAGAACCCTAAAACAACATTTCAGCCATTGTCCATCTCATCTGATTTCCATCATCCATCATCCCAAGCTCCGAATCAGTTGTGAGATAGATTTCCACTGAGATGTCTTTCATCTGGATGTTTTTGAATAGCTTAGGATGTAATGTACCGTATACGGCGGTTTAATCAGTTAACTGTCGTACTCCTGAAAAAAAAAAAACAACTCTTATTTGAAAAATTGGCAAGAAAACTCATTCTTCAAATATCGATCGATTTAAATTACCCTCATCTGGAAAAAAAACCCCAAACAAACCTGATACTTTAATCAAGACCTCGCAAGGTCCCGGGTTTGAGAGTTTTGCAAAGATGATGGTCATTTAAATAGAGCGATAATTGAAGGACGAGTTTTCTGGCCAAATTTTAAATACGTGTTTTTCCAGAGCACGGCAGTTAACTGGTTAAGATAGGTACGGGGTTCGGGAGTAACTTTGAAACGAGATAAAAACGTATTTAGTCCATAATGTGTGAAATTGCGGAGTTACTTGAAGTAAATAAGAGTAATCCGGTAGATTTGCGCAGAAAAATAGAAGTGGATACATGAATACGTGGAAGAGAACAGCGTGATACTTGCTGTTTCCTCAGTATTTTCAGGTATTGGGGTATTTTATTTGAAATGCTGTGAATGTATTTAAATCAACAATCGAATATCATTCTTCAAAGGCAAACATGTTTTACAAAGACTCTGAAGCAAAGGAACATTGAGTTAAAAGGTCCGAAGAGATAAAGAATCACAAGGAGACAAGTCAAATGCGATCAACCCTGGATGAGTAACCATTTGATACGGTTAAACTGGATTTTTGTGGCTTAAAACTTATGTTATTTATCTTTTTATACCACATGCTACGTTATCCGAACTGATATTGAATTGATACCCAGGGTTTATCATTTTTCTTTATTTTTATATATTTCCAGTCGATAAAAATAATTTACTTGTTACTACGTATATTATATGGTTTGTAGGCAGTATCTAGCAACAGAGCAAACATTGTCTATATAATAATATGTTAACGACCAAATAAAAAAGTGTTCCGAAATAGAGATGCAATTCTACTCAAATGGAATATAAACATAAACCTCTTCTATAAACAGATCGTCAATTTTGGCAGCCACAAAAACAACAAAAATATGATTGCTATATCCATTAGGCTACTTGTCACACCAAAGGGGCGATAATTAAAGGACGACTCCAGTGACCAAAGAGACTCATTGGTTTGACAGAAATCTTGGCCGTCCTCAATTCTACCTCATGACTTGTCTGTCGGACGTCAGCAAAAAGCTTTATGGAATGAAAAATTGGACATCGTTCTGCCATGTCCATACCATTACCCGTGTCTTTTACTAATTAGAACATGAAACATGCTTGCCATTTCCTCCACAATTCAGACCGTACACCTGATGTGTTTGTTTTGAGACTTTTGCGTGACTCACTCCTTGAATTAGTAAGAATTTGAAAAGCATGACCAAGGGCTTGTCAATCACGTAGTAGCGAGTCATTGACTTTTGGATTTAGAGGACGAGAATTCAAATCCAGGGGAGGAAACAGTGGGTCAACTACTCAACTTTTTAGTAAAAATCATAACTAATATGTTAGATATATAACTATGTTTATTAACATTCTTTAAATATGAAAAAGATTTCAAAGCGTGGAAACATTTTCGTTAGAAGGCTATTTATAAAATGTGATGCAAAAAGGGAGACAAATTATTAGGCAATATGAACACGGGGCGGGATGTGTGTGTGTGTGTGTGGGGGGGGTTGGATTTGGGATTTAAAGTTGGAGAGGGGGGGGGGGGGGTTGGAGTGTCTTTGACCTAATATATAAATAAAACGAAATAATTATGAAATAAAATAAAAAATAGACTTGAATGACCAAGAAATCTAGAACAGCATCATAGGTCGCTACAAAAAATACAAAAGGAATGGTCATATCAATTGATGATGTGCCTATATGATAGGTCTAAATGAGTCGCAA
>NC_088363.1:79320095-79382595 GCF_034508935.2 Berghia stephanieae
AGTGGTGAGCCGGAGCACAGACCATTGGGCTAAGGGAAGTCATGACAATTGAGTGCAAATTCTGTGTATAAATATTGCTTCTGACCAAAGCTAAATATATTCGTGAACTTTGTGGTTTGTAGTGAATAAATAATGGCTTTAGTTAGCGCTTTAGTGCTTTAATTCTATAATATTATTTCATTACTTTTGCTGATTTAATTTCCCACTTCTTTAGTCTTTACTGTCTTTGCAATGAAGTTAAAAACGGTTGATATTGACGAGCCTTAGTCAAGAGTTCTTATTCCTGTATTTTTCGTCCTTGGCATTTTGAACTAGGATATCAACTCAACTTTCGACGGGATATCCGTGAAAAGAATTTGGGTTTAATTCAAGGTCAACGTCGTTTTAATTAAGCGTTTTGATTTTTATGAAGACTAAATATTTTTTTTCAAAAGAAGTGAAATACGGCAACATTCATTCTCCTCTAAGCCTGGCACACAAACGGAGACATCGCAGCATAGCTTCTAAATCTTCTTGTTTATTTAATGAATTATTGTCATCTCAAAGTCTCAATAATAAAAATGTTCTTCCAGAATGCGGTTTTACTTAACAAAATTTAGGAATAAAGATTGAATACTATATGGAATTCTCCTAGTCGACGCGACCTGCGCATCAAGTTTTTCTTCGTAAACAGACTTTATAAAAATATAAATTTGGAAACCTCGTATTTTATCTTAATCCAATTGGAAAATTTTAAATAAAATTAATGGTCAGCGAGTATTGCTTTGTGTATTTTATTTCACACGTGAAAAACGGATATTTATTCAACACACTAATTGGTATGGAATAAATAGTAGCTTTTTGTTGTTTTTTTTTTTCAAGGGTCATTGCTGTCGGGTAAATTCACAACACGACAGATAAATTTGCCATCACCGACAATGAACTTCGCAGCGAGTTTTAATACTTCATAATTTTCCCCACAGGAAACTTAACTACGGAGAACCAAATTATTGACCCCTTAAAATTTCCATTATCCACCACTACATAGTAACAGATTCCATCCTTTAATGAATCTGAGAATATTATACGATTCCTACACTCTTGCTTTTTATTCTTTTCTTTCATTCCGTACGTGTTCCCAACAGCCGTACGAGCTTGCGTGTGCGCGTTGGGAACAAAGTTCGAATTCCAAAAAGCAAGAGTGTAAGAAATCTTTTAGTCTACCCCTCAATCGATTCCAATTTCGTCATCTTTGAATAAAAGACATGTTCAAAAACACTTATCTAAATTATTATTCTTTTTAAAGAATATTTTTTTGGGGGTGGAATTTAACGATTTATAATCTGACGTCGCAAATTATTATTGAAAACATGACATCATTACGCGTTATTATTAATCTAGAGGGTTAGAATAATGTATATGTATGTTATTTGCCTTCCCCAGGGCACACTGCAACTGAAATACTAGAGTTACGAGATGAGAGCCATCTTATCGTAGATTTAATTGCTTTTATTTTGAAGCAGACTGTAATGCAATACGCTCTTTAGACCATAAGTGGCGATGAATCATTACTTATATATTTTTCGGGTAATAGGACGAGTATTAATTTTGAAAGCAGTCTTCTACATTGTTTGTATAATCATGTTATACAGAGGAGGAAGGCTTGGGGGTTAAAATTGCGAAGGCATTTTCGTTAGTATTATTATGATTTCAGGCTTCATGCAACTACCATAGCTTTCTAATAACTAATACTAATAACATGAACGTTTCTTTTCTTTCCACGCAGGATGGTAATGTCTTTTGTGAGCGAAGCCTCGATCTTGACTTTGATTGTCATTGCAGTCGACAGGTTTCGCAAGATTTGCAAGCCCATGAGTCGTCAGATTAACCTTCGCCATACCAAATGGTTTCTCATCTTAGTGATATTTGGGGCTCTACTCCTCTCCTGGCCAGCTCTGATCATTTTCGGTTTTCGAACAGTTCAAACTGGCATACCAGGAATTCCAGGTCACGATTGCTCCATTTCAAATTCATTGAAAGGGACTCTGTATCCCATGATTTATACATCTATGTTATTCTTATTGTTTATTGTTCTTTGCGTGTGTTTGATAGTATTGTACAGTTTCGTTCTTGCAGCCGCGAGGCGTCATCGAAGCTACACGTCATCGAACTCGAATCCCAATCATTTCACTTATCCTTCGATTCGCAGATTTAAGTATACTAAAAATAACTATTCCAGTTCAATGACAATAACAACAGATGATACGACATCTGATTTGAAAGAAAGCTCTGAATCAATAAGCCACAAAGATCTCTCAAAAGTAAACACAAACAAAGACCACAAAATAGGCCAAGGCGGTGCACACCATCATATTTGCGAACGTGAGGAGGGCATATCAACAATTTGTGGCGAGATGAATGAACTAGAAATATCAGTGGAAGACAATAAGAAAATGATAAACATTACTGAGGCTGAGATTTCAAACAAGGAAATTTTCCAAAAGGAAATAAACACAGACACCACGATTTCGAGTTCCGTTACGGACATGCGAAAAATGGACGATTCGTTGCAGCAAAGGAAAATCAGTTCAAACTCTCCACGACAAGTACGGAAGATTTCTCAGGCGAGCACAGTATCCGCCAGCGTCCCTAATTTATCTCATAAAAAGAAATCTTTGATCGATGTGAGCATTCAACTTCTGACCAAAGAAAAGACACCAAATGTTCAAAAATCCAAATCTTTACGTCAAACATTGCAAGCAAATGTAGCCAAATGGAATGCTAACGAGAACTCAAATACTAACAACGGAGAATCTCAGAGATGGAAGAAAAGTTCTCGTAAAATGTCCAAACTGGACCATAAAACGACAATAATCGCTTTCTTGGTAACTATTGTGTTCATTCTTAGTTACGTGCCTTACTTGAGTTTACAAATCAGTAAACAGATTGTTGAAGGAATGGATTACGACTTACAAGGTGCCCCTTTGATTCTCTATAACATTTTTCTCAGATCTTATTATATCAATTCTATTTCGAATCCAATCATTTATGGACTTTTAAATAATAGGTTTCGGCATCAACTTCGTATTTTATTATCACAAATATGTAAAATTTGTCGTAAAAACACCGAGAGCCAGTGATTATTGTAAATAATGATTATAGAGATGAAATGATTTTTCACAGATATCTTGGGTCTGATACCAGAGCTCTAACGCGTTAGGCTAGAAATCAGGTTTTCTCTCTAGAATATACTCGGGATACAGAGAATCTAATGGGTGAAAACTTGATTAATTGCTCAGCGTGTCCTAAGGCACAATTTGATTGGGGTCTGTTAAAGAAATATTGTCAGAACAAAAAAGAAGATCAAAACTAACAGTAAAATAAAAACGATTAGTCAGATACGATGGACAACCAAGTGTTTTTATTTTTTTAGTTTAAACAATTCTTACAGCAGAGACACTGATCACATCGCTCAAAAAATTGGGATTGATTTTTACCTCTGTGATAAATTTGGAATTCTTGTTTAACAGTGTCCGTGGATGCCTTATTTTTGTGTGTGTGTGTGTGTGTGTGTGTGTGTGTGTGTGTGTGTGTGTGTGTGAGCGCGTGTGTGTATGAATGCGTGCTTGCACGTAGGGTTAAACTCAATTAACGTTTCTACAGGCAACTAGCTATTTGATTAAATGATGTTCTAAAATGATGTATTTCTAATCAATTCATTGATTTCTTTTAAAGAATCTCTCGGGGATGGCACTAAATACGAAATAATTATTTGTTTGTCAAACTATGGAAGATACCAGTTTGAAATGATCGTTGTTTTAGCCGGATTATCAAGTTAACGATTACACATCCGAAACTCAACGATCGACCAACGACGAGGTAGAAAACCAGGATCTATCCTTAGGCGTCGCTACAAAACGCCAGGTTAAACTCGCGCAACGAGCGTCGTGTGAGGACAGACAACGCCTACGGGACGGATCCTGGTTTTCTTCCTTGTCGTTGCTCAATCGTTTAGGTTTGGGGAACGTTATGTTAACTGGCTATTATCATCATGGACTGTTTATACTCTGACATGAGACTTACCAACTACCGTGGGAAAGGTTTTGTAAAGAAAAAAGAAAAATATAAAGCTTGAATTATATAACAATGTTACAACTTTAACTTGGCATGATATAAAAAACAAAAGGTGCATCCAATAAAGACAACGTGAAGAATTGATTATAAAATTCTATACTGCCTCATAAAACGATAAAGGATTGAAAATAAATAAACACGAAAACGTCGTTGGTTTGAATAGTTTTACATACTTAAAATGTAAGGAATTACCTATCGATAATTGAAGAAAACCAAAGAGATAGTCTGTTAGTAGCCAGATACATGTAAAAAAAGAGCATTTATATAGAGCACTTTCCACTAAACGTACTCAAAGTCAAAGCGCTTTACATGGGGTTCCTAATGCCAACTTTAATACTTGACATGTAGGACGAGACATGACATGCGCCTGTTAGGTGGAAACATTTTTTTCCAACAGAGGCAACGCTGTTAACGGCCATATACTCATTTTGCACTTGAGTACGGTGAAAGAATGTGAGTAAAGAGCTTTTTCCAAGGACTCAACTATACGCCACTAAGAGCGGGACTCAATCCTGAACCTTTCGATCAGAAGACGAGAGTCATACCACAAGACCACATAGCCGCACAGTAGGTCCTAATACATACTACTTTTAATGAAAATTGGTCAAGATCCCTTCATAATAAACGCTAGAATCTAAGTGTTGAGACAAAAGTAAATTGCATTTTAAGACGTGTGAATGACTTCAATGACTTGGACGATCCAACAAATATGATCGACATCACACTTTTGAAATCATTACTATGCTTGTTTTGTTTATATGTATGCTGCTTGAAGCTCGAAAAATGAAAATAAGCATAAAGAGTGACGTGGCCGTTTCCCTTAATTTTGCAATAAAATGGACGCTGAGCAGATCACTCAAATAGGAATATGAGATGAGACGATGTTTTTTTTTTATCATTCAGTCTTTAGTGCCTTATTCGTCGTCCTTTTTGTTGAAATTGGAAAACCTCCCGATGTCAACATTATTTGTGTATGTGTATTAAATTGGAGTTTCTGTTAAACTTTTTTCATATTTTTTTAGCTGATTTGTTTTCAAAGTTTTCATTTTAATTTAAACCGCGCTTTCACAGCGCTTACGAACATGTGGAAAGTTATATCAGCGCCAACAGAAAAGGAACATGGAGGCATACGATCTGCTCTAATATTTAGTTTAGATCCACTTCAATCACATACACAAATGTCCCCATCAGACACAGGAACAGGATTACGACATACACATCAATAAATAGAATATCTTCTTGGGAAAAAGGGAAACATGCATTCGACAACTTCTCTCTCAACTAAGGATCTTAGCCAGGGTCCTGGCAAAATCAAATAATCTTATTCCAGGAGAAGGACAGACTGCTACGTGGAAGGGGAAATTGATATGGTGTGATAGAAGACACAGCAAGTCACTTTTCCGTTCAACCACGGGAGACTGCAAGAGCCAAAGGAAGTAGTGATTGAGATTAAAAAAGAGTGCCATATGCTATTCACTAAAGATTTCTTAAATACACAAGCTATTGGTTGTTTTATTTGTTTGTTTTCACTTTTGGATTGTTTAATCGTTTGTTTTTTCTTTGTGTGTGTGTGTGATTTAAACGATGCTTGCGCATAGCTACTTACATTTCCATATAAAGATCTACACCTTCAAAACGAAACTAATGAGTCTTGTTTAAATCAATAACACACACACACACACTCTCTCTCTCCCTCCCTACCTCTCTCTTTCATCTCTCAAAACATATCACAAATTGATCTTCTCTTCTATAATTGGTCGACCTTAATTAGAGCTGACGATTCAACTTCCGTTTCACTTTCACTGTGTGCTCCTTACAAACGAGATACAAATCCACTCACCAAGAAAGGACGCTGCTCAAGTGGGTACATTACATCCTCATTGCAGTAAAAAAATAAAGGAAATCACATTATCACGACGACTACTGGACCAATACAATAAGAATCTATACTCATTGTCATCAGTAGGGCAGATACTTCGAGACGTCTTTTCCGATTCAAAACTCCTTGGAAGTGTGTTTGTTTGTTTTTGTTTTTAAGGGTTTTACGGCGCTTGCAACACGTTAAGGTTATATCAGCGCCAGTAAAAAGGAAGAAAATGGGATAGTAAAAAGTTCTAGAATTACAATTAAAGCACCCAAGAGAAAGTAAGACAAAGGGGACCTGGGAACAAATAGGGATCAGATGTAGATTCCAAGAGCATACCACCAATGTACTTAATTTGCGATCACCTAAAAGTCTCATCCAGACACAAGCACAGGTCCCAACTAAGAGGAATACACTCAAATGTTTACCAATCATATCATATAATATGCAAACTAAACATAATACAATGCATAACAGAGAGATGATTTACAAGGAAAAAAATATCATCTCCCAAAACAATAACTATGCATTTGACTGTTTCCCTCCCAGCCAGGACTCCGGAAAGGGCCAGGACAAAACCAAGTAAACTCATTCCAAGACAAATACAGAAAGCATGTTGGAAAACAGATATAAGGAGATAGAAGACACAGTATGTACCTCCCTGCCCGCAATGGGAGGTCAGGATCCCCACCCATGGAAGTGTGTAACCAGTCGTCTAACAATGAATAGGTTACATATTGAATCATAAAGTGGCCTAACTGTTTTAGGAGCAGAATGTATAAGCAGATTCTTAGGATTACGGAGCGTAAAAGGGCGAGGATGGATGATCTTTACTGACGACCGGCATTTACGTAGAGTAGAAACTAAGATGCAATCACTTTACAATCAGAAGATCAGTTGCACAAGGTCCGTAGGACTGGTTGGTTTGTTTTGTTTTTAAGGCCTTTACGGCGCTTACAACACATTTAGGTCATATCGGCTATGTGGTCTTGTGGTATGACACTCGCTTTCGGATCGGAAGATCCTGGGTTTGAGCTTCGCTCGGCGCATAGTTGAGTCCGTGGAGAAGGCTCTTTACTCACATTCTCTCACCGTACTCAGGTGCAAAATGAGTACCTGGCAGTTGACAGCGATGTCTCTGTCCGAAAACATTGTATATCGCCTAACAGGCGTCATGTCCCGTCCTACATGTTAAATGTTGCTGTTGACCAGGGACCTCTTGTGAAGCGCGTTGAGCACGTTTAGTGGATATTGCGCTATATAAAAGCTCATTTTTTTTTAAAAAGGAAGAAAATGGGATAGCAACATTTTCTAGAATTACAATTTAACAGTAGGCCTAATCAAGAAAAAGGAAGACAAGGGGAATTAGTTCAAACAGGAAACTGATTGCGCATGTGCAGGGACGCTTTGTCTCAGGCAAGGCCATATGAATATTCATTGGGTCTATAAAATAAATATGGAAAAAATGGGACTTTGACATGATCTCATTATGAGCTGTGTGAGCTGGATGTCGTTATAAGTGGGTTGCACTGTATCACAAATAAAATGCAGATAAGGTAAAATAAGAGACAAATGGACAGAATTGGAGTAATTAAAATTTATTTGTAAGAGACAGTAAATAATATCAGAAACATGACCACATCTTAGTCAAAATGCCCTCATTTAACAAAATAAAACCATTTTTGTTAACAAAATAAAAGATATAAAAATGTGATCTATAACTTTGGCTTGATAATTGATAATCAAATTTAAAAAAATATATGATTCAAATTTTAGTTCAAAGGAAAAATAAAATAATGTCTATGACTGTAATCGAATGCCAATTAGACAGGGTCCTCATGCAAGAAGCAAATTTTAAAAAATAATGGTCACAAAATAAATAGTGAGGAAAATATAGGTATGTATATATGTATGTATGTATGTATGTATGTATGTATGTATGTTCAAGATGGCGGACAGGTCAGTCGGGTCTCTCGCAGTCTCTAGATCTACCGTCTCTTGTATCCATCATCCGTGGTAGCTGTCCTCGTAAACACAGACAATGTCAAGAAGGAGTATAGGACGTGTGACAAGGATCAGATTTCTTGCCAAAGAGTGTATCAAAACTGGTAAAATTCGACTAGACGTCGGACAGAATGGTTACAATGTTGTAAAACGTGTTGTGAATGGCGGAAATAGTGATTGTGATTTGTTTGATATTTCTAATTGGCTCCAGTATCAGCATGAACCGACCATTAATTCTTCTTGGAATAAGTTAATACAAGAAGGTACGTTCAGACATACTACTATATCTACACAACCCATTAAAATTAAACCAACTTTTTGTCACTCCAACCCATCGAAATGGATAAAATTATTTTCAACACTACACAGTTTTGATATATATGTATGTATGTATGTATGTATGTATGTATGTATGTATGTATGTATGTATGTATGTATGTATGTATGTATGTATGTATGTATGTATGTATGTATGTATGTATCTATGTATGTATGTGTGTGTGTATATATATATATATATATATATATATATTATATATATATATATATATATATTATATATATATATATATATATATATATATATATATATATATATATATATATATATATATATATATATTATATATATATATATATATATATATATATATATATATATATATATATATATATATATATATATATATACATATATATATATATATATATTTTATATATATATTATATATATATATATATATTATATATATATATATATATATATATATATATATATATATATATGTGTATATATTAATGTTAGGTAGTCTCACTACATTTTCAAAGTTGTCAAACCATTCTGAAAATTGTTTCATTGGATTCCTTGTACAAAAACAATCAAAAAGTTTTATGATTGTGGCACTTATAGCTTTTGAGATATGGTCAAAACAGTGAGGGGAAACTGATACATATCTCAAAAATTGTTTCCAAAACACCTTTTTATTTAAACCAGGGATTTGTTCTATATAAAAGAAATTATTTTTTGAAAAATTAAAATGTGGAAAGACCCCACTGATGAAGTGATTTTGTCATTAGGCAGGTTCTCGACCGAAGCCGATTCGCTATCACCCAGTGCCTCCGCTTACATAATCCAGATAAATATGGTGGAAGTTGTGGACTTTTCTAAATAAGTTAAATAAGTATTTAAATCTTTAAAAACGAACAAAATACCAAACAAGGAATGTTTCAGGCTCATTCTTCACCTAATTTCGATGAGTTTATGTCCCCGCCCCCCTCGAGGGTTTGAATTTGTCCAAACAAACTTTCATCTCGTATATGCAGCTCTGTCTGTACACAGGGAATCTGCATACAAGGGTTGCCGGGACTAATTATCTACGGCGATATAATACTCTGTGATAACTGTGGAAATTTTCAGACAATTTCATTTAAAAGATTCTCAGAAACGTTTGACACAGTATCCCATACCCTTAGAAAAAAGACATATTGAGAAAATAGCAAAATAGCTTTCCGTTTTTCACACTTTTCTTACTACCTGTACCCTTTTCGACTGTGTTTTTCGTGCATTTATAGTCTACTTGAATTTGAACTTCAATAATATTATTTTTAAGATAAAAAAATATCGTTTTCCACCAAAATCCCAAAATCAATTGTTTGAAGGATTTTCCTAATAATCAGACCCAAACCGCCCCTTAATGTAAAAGTCTGTTTTAAAGCATTGCTTTTGTTTTATTTATTCTAATTCAGTAATAGAAAGATAGATTTAGAGATAAAAAATCAACAGAACAAAGCTAATTTTACTATCTATATTTTATTTATTTTAAAATCTCTTTTTCTCCCCACAGACCAGTTAAGGCATGGCGTCAAAGACAGCCAGTCAGGTGTGGTCATTCGTGGTAAAATACTCATTCGATCCAGATATATGCCTCACCAGATGATGCATGTTTTTTTTCGTTCATTCATTCATCAACGAGTGCAAAAAGAAGTATCCTGAAACCATTCGGAAAATTCAAGAGCTTTCTGGTTTCAACATTAAATATAAAATGATGAGATCAAAGTTACAATGGTTGTACAAACTGGTCAACTCCAAATTTAAAAATCTACAGAATGATACTATCTGGAATTACCTATTTGAAGAGTTTAACAAGTCACACCAACTCCAAGTTGAACCGGTAAAATCTGTTTTGACTCCTTATGCAGATGTTTTTCCATCTTGTTCAGATACTTTCGAACCTCAAACTCAACCAAGCACCAGAATCAGTCTGCCAAATATTCCAGTGCTAAGGAAGAACTGCAAGAGATGCATGGGCAGTAAGTTAAAGATTATGAAACTTCAACAGAAGTGTAAAAAGAAAAAAACTTTGTTTACAAAACCAACATGTGGCCTGGAATCGAAAATTTCAATTGGATAGTTCGGGTGTTAGAAATAAATTGGCAAATACGTTAGGTAGGATTAAACACCGTCCATCAGCAGCACTATAAATAAAGAAATTAAGGATCCAACATACACATCAGACAAGGAAGTCTGAAGAAAAGGGTAAAAAAATGGAGGAGATGATGACTGAAATTAGAGCATTGACAGGGGAAGCGAAAGAAAGATTTAGAGATAAAAAATCATCAGAACAAAGCTAATTTTACCATCTATATCTTATTTATTTTAAAATCTCTTTTTCTCCCCACAGACCAGTTAAGGCATGGCGTCAACGACAGCCAGTCAGGTGTGGTCATTAGTGGTAACATACTCATTCGATCCAGATATGCCTCACCAGATGATGCATGTTTTTTTTCGTTCATTCATTCATCAACGAGTGCAAAAAGAAGTATCCTGAAACCATTCGGAAAATTCAAGAGCTTTCTGGTTTCAACATTAAATATAAAATGATGAGATCAAAGTTACAATGGTTGTACAAACTGGTCAACTCCAAATTTAAAAATCTACAGAATGATACTATCTGGAATTACCTATTTGAAGAGTTTAACAAGTCACACCAACTCCAAGTTGAACCGGTAAAATCTGTTTTGACTCCTTATGCAGATGTTTTTCCATCTTGTTCAGATACTTTTGAACCTCAAACTCAACCAAGCACCAGAATCAGTCTGCCAAATATTCCAGTGCTAAGGAAGAACTGCAAGAGATGCATGGGCAGTAAGTTAAAGATTATGAAACTTCAACAGAAGTGTAAAAAGAAAAAAACTTTGTTTACAAAACCAACTTGTGGCCCTGAAGAGGAAATTTCAATTGGATAGTTCGGGTGTTAGAAATAAATTGTCAAATACGTTAGGTGGGATTAAAGACCGTCCATCAGCAGCACTATAAATAAAGAAATTAAGGATCCAACATACACATCAGACAAGGAAGTCTGGAGAAAAGGGTAAAAAAATGGAGGAGATGATGACTGAAATTAGAGCATTGACAGGGGAAGCGAAAGAATTGAAGGATGCCAATGATTTTTTGATCAGCCAATCGCCAGAAGAAGAGGAAAATGAGGAACACTTTCTCCTACACTTCAAGCTATACACTTACTCCTACACTTCAAGCTATACACTTCGATACAACAGACGACGCACCTTCCACACTCTTAAACGACACTTACTTCTGGACACTTCACTCTCTAAATTCACTTACAACAGACGTAAAACCTTCTGACACTCCTTCCTTCCATACGCCTAGATTCAGGGTAAGCTATATTTTTATACTTTAACTTTATCTATTTAACATCTAGTTTTAACTCAGTAATTCCATGATTCACCGGCCATCTGGACCCATCCTAGCCATGGAGTCCTACAGCCAGAATACCGAGTTCTGGCAATCACGGTAGTTACTACAAGTGAGGAACGTGAAGATGGCAAAATGTTTGATGCCGGTATAAGGAAGGCAACGTATACAACAATATTGGCCCAATGTCCTGTAGCCCAAGTTGGAAATTTGCTGAAAACAGCTGTCAGTACTTTGACAGTCAGTTATTGATAAAGCCCCTTCAAAGTCAACAGCTGCAAAGATGGTACATGAGTTGAGCGTCTTATCTAGCATAAAGACAGTCAAATATGTACTTCAAGCTAGTGTTGCCGCCATCTGCTGGGATGCTACCACAGAGCTTGGAAACCATATCAATGAAGTACATAATCGACTGGATGATGGAACAATACATACCATTGCAATAAACAGACCTTCAGGAGGAAAGGAAGAAGACTACATCAATCATATCATCAGATCATTGATGAAATATGCCAGATCTATGCTGATTTTAATGATGTTTTTTTCTGTAGTTCATGGGCGATTTTGTTTAAATTGATGAGTGCCTTAACTGACAGAGCAATTGTCAACCACAAAAACTGCGAGTTGATAAATCTCCATTTTTGGACTTGAATTAATAGAAAGGAATTACAATATTGGATGGATTTGCTAAGCAAGTCCGTTCTGCCCTAAAGACATTGGACAGCAAGGCGGGCTTGATGGAGGAAAGCACTGCCTGGCAACGAGTGTGATTTACTCCATCTCCAAATTGAGGTACCGGAACAGTGAAGATCCTTCTGGGTTCAAGGCCTTCCTGCGAGTGAACCAGATACCAGCAGGAATGTTTGTTCGATCTGTTGGCAAACGACTCTGTCCTGTTACGGTATAACGAACTTAAGTCTTAATGGGATATTAGCTTAAGGCGACCTGAGTTGTTATTTTTTCAAACCTGTTGCTATGCCATCTTGTGTTGACAACGCCTCTCAGTCGTCCTATGAATACTACTCACCATGGCTATATAAACCCATGGCAGGCTGCAAATCGTCACTTGCTATTCTTCGCACAATACAGGGTTGATTGTGTGAAAAACATTCGGGGCCGGAAAATAGCAAGGCATAGTGGAGATTAATGTACTGTGTAAGTACGTAAATGGGTGACAAAAAAAAATCTTTGCATAAAGAAGGCAAATTTATGCAATATCAGTCTGATAAAAAAAGAGATCGATAAAATCATAGTACAGAGAAGGCAAATCTGTTACTATGCATATGTCCCAATTAAGTAAAACACAGAGAAGGCCGAAACTATGTTATACTGGCCGGCCAGGTACAAACTAAATATAATACAGGAGACCAAAAACTGTGTTATAAAAATATTAAAGGATGGTCGGTTCGGTGACGAATTAAAAGGCGATGTGTGTCGTAATATCACATCACCATAAAAGAGTGTGATAATAAAAAGGTGCCCCTTAAAAATTGAGTTGGTAAAATCTCTATCCAGATCCAAATGGATAGTGCAAAGTATTGGACATAAAATAAATTTGAGAAGCCCGGTTGTTCTCAATATTTGTTGGGCCGTGATCCGTACAGAGTGAAGAAGTATCCACACTACACATCTTCACAAAAAGTCAGACCAACGCTGTTACAAGATTACAGAAAAGCAAACCCGAGACGACAACAAGACAAGATTTGTTTGTGTGTATTGTGTCTTTACATGTTACTGAACAGGTACGTTTTGATTGTCAAACCTTTCATATTAATTTTGACATTTTCTTATTTTTAAATAAAATTATAATTTAATGAATTCAGTAGACTTGTTTAATAATTTAAAGCTCTACTTTTGTGTGGACCTTTTGTAAAATCATTAGTCCGATTGTGGTTGGAAATATCTTTATATTTTAATGTCATAAAACCAGTGACAGACTCCACGTTATGTTCCACATGGGTGGTGTCATTATCCACTATTTGAACCTCCTCCTGAAGTACCTGACTGAAAACTGCGTCGAAGCACTCCAGGAAGTCATTAAAAGACCTCGGAAAAGGAGCACCTCCTCAGCCATTGCAAGCCATTGGACTTGTAGGAAAATTAATAACCAGGCCCTGGATGAGATTCGTGTATAAAAACCAAGGTGACCTGTCAAACTTGCAGATGACTGTGCATTTCCAAACAGCACAAGCTGTGGTTGATGCCTGGAGCAAAAATCCATGGAAAATGTTTTTGACAATGTATTTTTACAGCCTCTTGTTCAAGACCCTGTCCTCCTATCACTACATTCCCCCCAATCAATTTTTGTGCAAGATGTTTTGAAAACAATTCTTCCTCCAATGTCATCTGTGATAACGTGCAGGCACAGTGCAACCTTTTACAATATTTGTTGCTGCCGTCGGTTGCTCGTCTATTTGACGAAAAAGTATCCTCCACATTTGTGCTAATCGTCCAAAAGAACACTCAACGCTGTTTCTTGCGCGGGACAATCTGTAGTTAAACATTTCTTTTTCAGTCGAAAGCTGGCGGTGAGGGAAAGGTTTCATTATGTTTTCACGAAGAGAAAATGCTTCATCTGCAATAAACATGTAAGGGAGCTCAATATCAGTGCCTGGTATACATCTTCCTTGGGGAATAGATAACGTGTTAGATAGAAGCTTTTTGCCCAGAGATGAACGACTGAAAACTCCGCCATCACTGTTACTTCCGCAAGAGCCTACATCTACCACAACAAATTTTCCATTAGCATCTGTTACTGCAAGGAGGACAATAGAAAAAAAATGTTTATAGTTGAAATATTTTGAGCCAGACCTGTTCGGTTTTTTAATCCGAATATGTTTCCCGTCTACTGCTCCCAAACACAAGGGGAATTGAAATCTTGTAAAAAATTCAGATGCAATTTTCAACCAATGTTCTTCATCAGGTTTTGGCATCACTTGCGGTTGTAGGGTATTCCAAATGACTACACATGTTTCCCTTGTAATATTCTTTACTGTTGAGAGGCCAGCCCGGAAATGAAAGGATTGAGATTGATGGTACCTGACAATCAGAACATGAGGAGGTAGTTAATGTCCAAAATAACTGTATAATAACCTTTTGATAGTTATAAATATTAAAATGTATGTTGTATTTTTTTTCTTACAGGTAATGCTGCAAGAAAGAAGTGGACAACACTCAGAGATTACTTTTATACGACAAATAAACAGTTAAAAACAATTAAGTGAGGAGCTGCAGCAGAAAAGCGGAGAAAGTGGTATCTTTACGACTCCATGAAATTTTGTTTGCCTCATATTAGTGATAGAAAAACTACATCAAATCTATCAGATGTGTCTGATATTGAAGATGATGCAAGCTCTCAAATATCAGAAGCTAGCTCTCAATCTTTACACCCAGTGCCTTCTCAATCGTCTCCACCCACTGAAATTTATCCACCACAATCTCAACTTTCACCTTCTCCAAGCACTTCTGGTGTTAGTGAAGGGAATCCAACTACTTCAACTACACATACTACTACAACTTCGAGAAATAGAAAGCGGGCACCATATCCTCAGCAGCAAGGATATAGCGCTTCCCTGGATGGCAAAATCCTTGACGCCATAATGACACTAAATCCAACTGAACAGAAAAAGGATGACTGTGATTTATTCCTACAAAGCCTTGCACCCCAGTTACGGTCATTGAATCTGTTGGCAAGGTACAAGTGTCAGGCTGAGATGCAGATGCTAATTTTACTTGGATCAGAACCAGACTCCAAATACTACTACTCCTCTAGCCACCATAGGACAACATCAGCAGCCAGGACAACATCAGCAGCCTGTGCAACAACTACAACCGTACAACACATTTCCATACGAACAATATCACACTTACAGTCCGTGATCTTTCTCTTTTATAAGTCATGTTTTAGTTCTATTATTCATTTTTTAAAAACTTCATGCACATTTCAAACACAAATGTTTATTGAATTTAGAATGCGGTATTGCATTATATTAGTGTTGAATTTTGTATTCTCAATTTTTATTTTTATATCAAATAAAGTTCAAACGTTCTATGTTAATAATTAATAGCCAGGCAATTTGTGGTCAATTTACTTACCGTAATGTGATAACAAGGCGCTCCCTAGCTGACAGTGGCCTCTGAAAATTTGTCGTCCTTTTCTCAATGTGGGGTCCAATAATTTCTAGAAGGGTTTTAAACGTGTCTGGTTTCATTCGTATGTATGCCTGACACTTTTCTTCATCACTTAGAATTTGCTGCATAAGATGATGATACTCGCCAAATGTTTCCCTCAGTTGGAATATAGGATGAACCCAATAGCGCCTTCTACGTCTTCTTTTAAACCACATAAGTAAAAGAAGCTTCAACTTCAATGTCTCCATTGCGTTATGTGTAACAACAATGTCAGGGTGTGTTGTGTCATCTGTAGACGATATCGGGATGTACACGAAATGGTTGTAAAACGTTTAACAGTCAGTTTGCTTCCGTCTCGTGTGCGTCTCGATACTGATATCGAAAGGTACACGAACTGATGCATTATACCACTGTGCCTGCACGTATAACCCGACAGCTTGGTAGATATTTGTCTAAAGAGTTGTCGAATCTAAGTCCTGAAACTTTAAAAAAGACAGAAAGTGCAGCTCCTCACAACATTTGGGCAGAGCGCGTGCTAGGAATGACCTGCCAACTGTGGAAGAAATGCCCAATGGCTACTGTTGGTTTCTTGGACGCATAGATTAAAGCAAAAACAAATAAAACATTGGTTTCTTGGACCCAAAGATTAAAGCAAAAACAAATAAAACATTGGTTTCTTGAATGCAAAGATTAAAGCAAAAACAAATAAAACAATGGAATGGTTGGATGCTGAAGAGAGGTTGGTGAGTTTTGCTACAAGAAGGGCTAGTGTTTTGAGAAAGTTAAGGAAAGAGAATGAAAGGGAGGTTGATAAAGAGAATGAAGTAGGGATGAGAGAGGTGGTTCAAACAAGAAGTTCAAAGTCTAGGAAGAAAGTTGACAAAGATGTGAAGAAAGCATCTGATGAGAAGAATGTAGATGCAACTATTTTCATGGAATGCAGCAGGAACGGTTATAGCAAATGATGGATAAGGATGAATCGATTGTTGGGGCATTGTTTGAACACAAATGGTATGATGTAGAGTTGAGGAAAGACTGCACATGGAATGCAAGGGTGGTGGAAATCAGAGAGAAAAAAAATGGTCATCAGCTATTGGAAAGAAGCTGAAATTGAGGAGGACTCAGAGGACTTCGATGTAAAGATTGTTGATGTGATGGCAATCTTTGTTCTAGGGGATGATGTTTTTGCATGAGGATAATTGGGAACAAATGTAAACATGAAATTTTAGGTGGCAGAATCAAGGAACCAACTTATGTCATGCAAAATCGCTCATAAACACCCCTACCAAACGATTTTCAAAGTTGCTGATAGCAATTATTCTCATCATTAGCAGGAATTGCTGGAGTGTTTAAATGGATGTTTCCTGATTCATAAATAGCCCAGAACATGGCTATTGGAGAAACAAATCCAATGTATCTGTCATGTTATGGACGAGCCCTATATTTTTTGAAATTACGAGGCTGAGTCAAAAAATTAATGGGACAAATCTCCAACTGAGTTCATTATTTTTTTCTTATGGTATCACATTTGGCTCAAATAGACTTACACACAAGCTCTCGAAAATAAAAGTTGACATTTTTAATGTCTTCTGATTTTGGCAGTGTTACAGCAATTCAAAATGGATGTCTGTCTGCGATAGAGAGCTGTCATTGAATTTATATTTTTCAAAGGAGAAACATTGAGTGACATTTTCAAATACATTGAGAAAGCTTATAAAACAATGATGTAATAATAATAGGAGGTGATTTCAATCTACCGGACATCGACTGGGCAAACAAAATTATTACAGGTCACCAATACCCAATTGCAGAAAATACGCAAATAAATCCCATCCCAACACGGCTTGGAAAAATGGTATCAAATGAGATTGCCCCTGCGTTGACTAAACTATTTGAAATGTCTCTTAAATCAGGCGTCATATCCCAAAATTGGAAACATGCTTATGTACAGCCAATCCATAAAAAAGGTGATAGGAAAATTGCTGTAAATTATCGCACAATCTCCTTGACCTGCATATGCTGTAAACTAATGGAGCACATCGTAAGATCCTCAATGGCAAATCATCTTGAGTAAAATAAATTATTGAATGGTGCTCAGCGCAGTTTCTGAAAAGTCTCAGATCATGTGAAACACAACTAGCCTCTATGGTCGATGAATTCTTACTGGAACTTGACAAAAGTGGACAAACCGACCTGATACTCCTTGATTTCGAGAAAGCTTTTAATAAAGTAGCACATATGTGGCTTACCTGCAAGATCCAGAAAGTTGGAATAATTGGTCAGACACTGATATGGAGAGAATCATTTCTGAGTGATAGAACCCAACAAGTAGTTGTTGGAGGTCAAATCTCTGAAATAGGCCGGGTATCAGAGACACATTAAATACGCAGACGACACAGCAGTGCTTGGCCTCCACAGCCAGTCAGAAAATTCATACCTCCAGCAAACTCACTCGTGGTATGTCAACAACCAGTTAGAGTTAAATGTAACCAAGACGAAGGAGCAAATTTTTTTGTTTGACAAAACAGCATCCAGAAAACACAGACAAAAATCCACGACCAGACTGTAAAAACCGTTGACCATTTCAAATACCTCGGAATTACCATCGACAAAGACCTCTGCTTCACAACACATTCTGACATTATTCACAAAAAATGTGCCCAGTGCCTCTATATTCTAAGGAAACTACAGTAGAATTACTTTAAACCGAAATTTTGGGGACCTTCTAAACCATTTCGGTTTAAAGACATTTTGGTTTAAAGCAAGTTCCCGTTTTGCGATGTTTTTCAAGGGTAGTAACTATTTAAGGAATTTGCTCATTTAATCGTATCATGGGTTTCCCCTTAAATGGAGTTGTTGAATAAATGCCGTCTTTGTAACCATTTTAAAAAAATGTTATTTTATTATTCTTTGTGTGTGTGTGTGTGTGTGTGTGTGTGTGTGTGTGTTTAAAAATAGTTTTCGGGTTTTTCGTTTTCCATTCAAAATAGTTGAAAGAGTTGAGTTTGGGATGCCGTGTATTTTACATATCTCCGTCTTGCTCAATTTTTTTTTTCATCGACTTCACATAGTGTTTTGATTTTAAACTCCAACATGTAAGCACAGTGCTTTCTTTTAGACATCTTTTAGTAAAATGTAAAGCTAAAATAAGATCGAAAGGTCTTGTGTGATAATTGATAATGAGGTGAAGTGAAATGGAGATGAAAATGCGTGTCAATGCTAGGCTGTCTACTACACTCCCCTCTTTTGTTGAAAAGCCATTAGGTTCAAAGGCCTAATTACATAGACCCCCCCCCCTTACACACACATTTAAACAAACTGGAAATGAAATGGCATGTCAATGGTAAGTACCCTACCCCCCCCCCCCCCCCTCGTGTTGAAAATCCAGTCAGTTCCAAACAACGACTTCTTATAGTAGACGATGGTTCCAAAGCATCAGCAAACGAGTGAGAACATCTCTCTTGCGTGATTCTACACCCCAACTCCCCCTCTTTCCTCATTTTTCGCCTGCCAGTCACCCGTCGTCTTCCTTTTCCAGTCTGTGCGATTGTGGTGTTGGCCAAGCCCAAGTGCAGTGATTGAAGTGTTTTCCTACCCCCCACCCTCATCTTATGCTTACGGTCTTTGTTTTGTTATCGGGCATTATTACGTGTGGCCACCTTCCCGAATTTTGAAGAAAAATATAGAGAGAAAAAAGGAAGGTGCTCTCAAGTTGTTTCGATTTAAAGAAAGTCCTGCTTAGAAGTATTTCGGTTCATCGTAAGAATTAGTACAAAGATAATGAAGGAGCTAGTACAATTTATTACATTCTTTGCGGTTTAAGGTATTTTTCGGTTTAGCTTCTTTCGGTTTAAAGTAATTTTACTGTATGATCATTTGATGTCAGTACAAAGACGCTAAAACAAGTATGCAACTCCCTGCTTCTAAGCGTCCTCACATACGGAATTTCAGTATGGTACGCAGTGTGCCGTATTAAACAGAGATGCAAACTCCCAACGAATCATCAGGGAGGCGTAAAAAAGTATCAATATCAAACTCGGCAGCCTTGATTCCATTTACAACAACGCTGTGGCAAGCAAGGCAAGAAGCATCTTACAGCAATGTCACCACCCTCTCTGTCCAAAGTTCGAACTGCTGAGATCAGGCGCGCGGTACCGGGAAGCTAAATGTCGTACCATCAGGCATAAGAACACATTCATCCCAACAGCCATCAAAGAAATCAACAAAATGTCGAGTAGAGATAAAATAACTGACTGAACAATGGTGACTGGAATTAGAAGAGATAGACAGAAGGAGAAATGGAGAGAGAGAGAGAGAGAGAGAGAGAGAGAGAGAGAGAGAGAGAGAGAGAGAGAGAGAGAGAGAGAGAGAAATTATTATTATTACTATCAATCCAAGGACAACTATTCTAAAGCCCTCCTTGTATCAATCTTATTCTTCTTCTTCTTCTTCTTATTATTATGATTATTACTACTACTATTTTAATTACTTTTTTCCCCTATTACAAGAGCTGTAGGCTAACAATAATTGCCTATTTGGACAATAAAGATTATTATTATTATTATAATTATTAGTAACTGTAGGAGGCCCCCATATCGGTTCTTTGCTTTTACTTGTTTTCATTAACGACCTCCCTGATGGCTTAACATCTGAAGTTCGTCAATTTGTAGATGACACTGCACTCTACAAGCACATCCACTCAATTGAAGATAATGTTGAACTAAACAAGGACTAGGCAAAACTGAAAACTTGGGAGAAGTCATGGTTTATGAGCTTCAATGTAAGCAAATGCAACATTCTGACGATATCAAACAAAAACACCTGTAATCTACGAATATCACCTTCTAGTGACTGAATGGAATGCCACATTGTATGGGCACTTTGGTCACACATTACAATATGTATCCATACGAGCAAAATATTGAAATGGGACGTCCACATCGAACTCGTCGCAAAAGCGTATAAAATGCTGGGTCTTCTGTGTGGGAATATCTATCAATGTCTAAAGAACATCAAATCGCACTCCTTTATCACATTTGTTAGACTGTTATTGGAATGTGCGAATATTCATAGGACATAAACATGATTGAGAAAGTTTAAAGAGCAATTGTTTGATTTGTGACAGGCAACACATCGAAATAAGCAGGATCCATGGCATCCGCCCTTCAGTCTTAATTGAAGGCCCCTCAAGAAAAGATGTAAAGAGGCCGCATTAATATAATTGAGAAATATTACCAATATAGAAGGTACAGAAACATTGAACAGAGCCCTTAACACGATTCAGATAGCTGACACATGTTAATGTTAGTTTGTTTCATGATGGATGTGTGAATTTGGTCATGATGGGCCCACAGGATCTTTAACTAAAATATGACCTGAAAACCTGAAGATAATGACCTCATGAAAAATAAGATCCTAACTAAACTAGATAAGTATCACACCACATTAACATCAGACTTTATGGCAGTGAAACATTGTTGTACTAAACGGCTCTAAGAAAACTAAATGCCTTCCGTGTAAAGTACCTAAGCAAAATACTGCGGTTTACTTTCTCAACAAAGCCACAAAGAGAGAAATAAGAAATGAAGAGAAGAACAATGGAGAAATATATGATGGAGATAAATAGGAAGAAACCATTAGCTTGATTTGGACACCACATCAGGATGAAAGAAAAACGTCTACCTAAGACGGGTAATGACATGGACTGCAGTCTGTGAAAAAAGAGGTTGACAAGACTACCTAGGAGAGAAATGGTATGCCACAACCCCAAGGAGAAGGGTGCTCTATTGGGAAGATGCAGAAGCAACTGCTCACGATAGATGAGTAAGGAGATTTATGTCAGCTCAACGAGTCCTAACAATTCAAGATGGTGTAAATATTGTTATTGGCTGGAGAAGAGTTTTGAGCCCAATACTGTAAATGTTTGGTATTTTGTTCTTTTTTTGTTGTATTCATTTTGTGCATTGGGGAAAAATTGTAGCATTGGTTCAACGTTTTGAACCCGAAACGTTCTGTGTTTGGCATTTTGTTCTTTTTTAAAACCGTTACTGCATATTTATTCATGTACATTAGAAGAAAAAAAAAATATTATTATTATTATTCACTGAAGAAGTGGTTTGAGCCTGAATCTTTTAAGCTTTTGGTATTTTCTTTTTTGGTGACAATAATATTTTACTCAATAATCGATTTAATCACAGTAACAAGACAAGTGTGACATATTTTAATGCAGGATCAATTCGTAATAAATCTCACAAAATTAACACCTTAATTACTGATTCGAAGAGCGACCTAGTATTTATTGTTGAGACATGCCAGATGGAGACGAAGTTATATTACATGAAACAACACCACCAAATTACAAGATCATCTCTGAACCCAGAATTAACGGCCCCGGTGGTAGAATTTGCATTTTTCATAAAGACCATTTAAGGATTAAGAGCGATAATATAAAATATCCATCAATGGAATGCCTGAAGGTTACAACACTTAACACCACATTCACCTGTAAATATCAACCCCCACCATCAAGTAGAAATTCGTGCATTCATCCAGAATTTAGAACAAACTGAAACAAATCTTTGTAATAAATTAGTTATCCTTGGAGATGTTAACCTTCATTTCGAATCAACTTCAGATCACTACAGCATATCTGCAAAAACCATACTTGAAAATCACAATTTATAACAGCATGTGAGTAACCCAACTCACATCAAGGGTCACACCATTGACTGGGTAGTTACTGGAGGAATTAATATTTCTAATTTGTCAGTGACAGACAGATGCATTGCTGACAAACCACATTCTCCTTCTACAGTCCACGACCAGGTAGACCGAAACGCACAAGAACATCTCGTAACCTGCGGGCCATTGATTTTGTTGCCTTCAAGAACCAGATCAAAGAGGACCATACTGTATGAAAAACAATTAAAGATGAGGTGTCCAAAACAGAAAAAGAAAGAAAATGCTGCCATAATATTTTTTTATCCTTTATATTATTTACAATTATTAGAGACAAAACAGGTTTTTCTGAATGGAATATTTGCTAACTGTAAAAGTACAAAATAATATTACTTTAAAACTTCACTGAATCTTACACAAGGGAAAGGAAAAGTATCATAAGTTTCCATCGCGGAGTCTGGAGTTTAGGTCATTTTAAATTTACAAGGGTGACAAATGTCCAGGGTCGATCAATTCAAGTGAAACCTAGTGCACACACTGTTCAAATGTCAAACAAACTTAAAATGATCAATCCATGCATATGACTTAAGAAATGTTATTACATTATTAAATAAAACAAACAAAAAAAATATAAAAAATCGTCCCTCACCTCCATCAATTTTTATGAGATTTTTAGAGCTGGAACAAAAAAATTCATAAGACAGTGAATTCTCTACCGATTCGCTCTATTCAAATAGCAGACGACAAAAACATTGTTTAGGCAACAGGTGACCCGGATGTGAGGGTCATAGTGGTTTTGAGAAAGACGAAAAATGGCGGAAAACAAGAGCTCCGCATCTGCTTTCATTTTGATTCGATGACAGTGTCCATAGTAATGGTCAACTTCCGGATTATTTCCCGCTTCAATTATCGTTGCACAACCTTTCACCTTCTGTGAATGAGAGTTTCAAAATAGTGAGACTACCTAATATATATATATATATATATATATATATATATATATATATATATATATATATATATATATATATATATAAATTGTAAAACTAGAGTGTATAAAATAAAACAATGCCATATCATATTCAGATCATGTCCATTTTTCATACTGTATAGACCAACCGTATAAATCAACATATGAAAAAAAAATCTTGGCACTACAACATGTCTTGTGCTGTAATGACTGCTAAGTATGGTATCACAAGAGGCAATAGAAAAAATAAAGTTGATGTCATTCAACTTTTAGTTGATTTTAGACAACTATATAGGCAATTAGTTACCATCAAATACACTCTTACAGATTATCAGTCATTAAGGTTACAAATACATATGTGTATTGTTTATAATTGTTTTGGCAGGCAGAACTGGGGAGTATTTTACTTTACAAGAATTATCCATAAACTTAACCCTCTAGTGCCCACTAGGACAAATTTGTCCTATGGTCTATTTGGGTCCAAAGGGGAGGCAAAATTTACAAAACTAACACAATACTTATTTTAAGAGTTATCTCCATTGACCAACCTCACTCTTCAACCCAGAGGGCAAACATTTTAACAATAACATTGTACTTCCACTTCCGGTTGAATGTGGTCCATCCAAGAAATTTAGAAACAGAGAATACATCTTGAAAATATCAACCTACATCTCAGCTCGGGTAAGTTATTTTCATATGTTGCATGGTTTAAATAAGAAATAAAGAGCCACTCTTAACATATGTAATGAGTATTAAATGATAATTTTAAGTTAAATTAATTTTGTGAGCGTCAAAATTTTACTATGACAAATTTGTCCAACTGGGAACATGAGCTGGACAAATTTGTCCAACTGGGCATTTGGGGTGACATAGTTTAAAAATGACTATGAATGTAAGCATTATGTGATTGGATTTACTAAGAAAGAAAATGTATATGTGGTGTATATTTACCATTATTTAAATGAATTCATAGTTTATATAATTGTGCTTAATAGATTATTTCTTTTCTTGCTTCAACAGCCATGGAAAGTGATGATGAAATTGACAATTTGTTGGATAAAGCCGACCCAAATGAAAGTGATTTCTTCGATTCGGGAGACGAATATGTTCCATCTGATGACTCATCAAGTAGCAATTCAGAATATTTTGATATGGATTTACCATCAACTAGCAAAAAACACAAATCAATGAAGAAAGTTCGCTCAAAAAAGGGAAATGACAACTCTCCTCCAACCAACAAGCGAAATCCAACCGATTCCTTTCAGTTCGATCACAATTTCATTTTTGATGATGATGAAGATGATGACTTACCACTGGCTAGACTTCAGGAACAAATCCGTGCAGCGCAATATGATGATGAGGCAATACTTACAGCAATGCTCGACTCACCAATGTGGATACGAATGCCATATTCTCCTCCACTTGATACAATTTTTACTGGTGAAGTTGAAATCACACCAACAGAACTGAAGAGTCCTTACACATTTTTTAAGGAATTGATTTCTGACATAAATGATACAGAATATGACAATACAAAGTAATATGTACGCATTGTCACGGAACGGTGTTCAACTCAAAACAACAGAAAAAGAAATGGAGCAATTCATTGGAATGTACTTTCGTATGGGGCTAATGAAAGCATACAGTGTACGCGCATACTGGGCTACACGTTCACGATATGGTCTTGTTGCCGATGTGATGGTGAGAAATAGATACGAGTCTTTATGTAGACACGTGCATTTCATTGAAAATGAAAAACTGGATAATAATGATAAACTGTGGAAGATTCGTCCGTGGATCAGTGACTTGAGGGAGAATTTGAAAAAAATAATACCGGCTGAACACCAATCGGTAGATGAAATCATGGTTGCCTTCAAAGGCAAAAGTGTTGTCAAACAGTACATAAGAAATAAACCACACAAATGGGGATAAAGTTATGGGCCAGAGCAGGAAGTGAAGGTATACTGCATGACTTTGATATTTACCAAGGGGCAAAGTGTAGAAACCAAAACGATTCTGTATCAAAAGTTGGATTATCGGGAGAAGTGGTGTTAGATATGGCAAAACATTTACCGGACGGGAAAAATTTCAAACTTTTTGCGGATAATTTATTCTCAAGTCTTGAATTGGTGAAATTGTTGAAAGAGAGAAACATTTGGTATGTTGGAACGGTACGGCAAAACAGACTGAAAGGGTGTGAACTCAAGCCAGAAAAAACAATGAAAAAGGGACCAAGGGGTGACATGGATTGTCTGTTTGAGTGCGATTCGAATGTAGTAGCAGTCCGATGGTTTGATAATAGAAAGGTTGATGTGATTTCATCCTACATTGGAGTGGAACCTGTCGGTGAGGTACAACGTTATGACAAGAAACAGAAGGAGATTGTTGGTGTTCCATGTCCAGCTGCCATATCTACCTACAACAAGTACATGGGAGGGGTAGATTTACTGGACTCTCTAACTTCGTTGTATAAGGCACAGATAAAGACAAGGCGATGGTATATATACATATTCTACCATACATTGAATATGGCAGTCGTCACGAGTTGGTTGTGCTACAGACGCCATTGCACAGTGTTGAATACTAAACCTATGAAACTCAGTCATTTCATAGAGGATGTAGCTGATGCACTTGTTCATGTTCAAAAAATCCCCGGAAGACCTGCTATTCGTATACAATGTGCTCCTTCAAATCCTAACAAAAGGCAATTTGAAACAAATCCAATCGCTGACATTAGATATGACAAGGTCGATCATTGGCCATTATATGAAGACAGAAAATTATGCAAACTTAAAGGATGTAGTCAAAAGTCATATGTGTTGTGTAAAAAATGCAGGGTTCATCTGTGCTTCAATAAAGACAGGAATTGTTTTCACCTTTATCATAACAAATGACAAGTTAGAGTGCCTTAACTGCCCAGAGGGACAAATTTGACCTCCCCACAATCCTGATAGGACAGATTTGTCCAATTTTATTTCAGCATCTTCATATATTTTTTTTTCTTAATTGATTAAAGTTACTGTTATTGCATCCCATAATGTGCCTTTGTTCAAAGTTTTGAATTTTTAAACCACCGGGTTCTATGTCTGGGCACTAGAGGTTAAGTACTTTTTTTGTTCTTTAAAAGGGTGAAAAAAATAATATTTTCAAATGGAAAAAAGGGCATAAGGTTGAATGGGAGGATCCACTAGAATTTTGGAATATTTGAGGTAAAATGGTGCATTATGATCACCTTGAAGTTTATAAACAATACTACATGAACTTAATGAGCTGTTCTTTTAGCTTATTAGAAAAACGGCCTGTTTTTAATTGAGATTCAAGCCCATTGCCCTCTTATCCAAATAAGTAACAAACCTATATACATCAACAGTTCGTCCAAATTAATCTAAATAAAAAAAAAACAACAAAACAAAGCAAAATATATAAAACAGTCCAAGCATTAGTTTCTTGTTACTATAGTCATAAAAAAATCTGGACATTTGTTAAAGGTGAAAGTACACAAAAAAATCAATCTCAGGTAAAGTGGATTAGTAAGACATTTATACAGGGAGGGGAAGGGTATAATTGCAAATTATGATAAGAGATGTGAAATTTTGAAAAATGGCTTCTAATTCAGCACTTTTACATTCATATTAATTGAAATTGAACACAGTAATGAGACTGGGGGAGGGGAAGAGATGGAGAGATGTGAAATTGTGAAAAATGGCTTCCAATTCAGCACTTTTACATTCATATTAATTGAAATTGAACACATTTGGTGGAATAAAAAAATATAATGATGACAATAATCAACTGGGATGTATTGATATCTCAACAGATATAATTCTTTGATAAATATTTTCATAGTAAACATCAAACACAATTAGACCACTACCATCCAGGTTCGAAAAAAGTGAAAATACTGCTTTCTTTGTATCAATAGCGGAAAATATTCAGTATCCAAAAAATCTGCGGGTTTTGTTTTCATTTTTGAAGACTTCATAAGATATCTAATTACTCATAGGCTTCTAAGCAAATATAATTCCAAGAAACACGAGCAAAGGCTTAGGAAAGATTAGTAAAATGCAACTGGCTAAAAAAAAATATTACAGTTACCTTTTATTGACCTGATAGTAATGTAAAACAAATTGCGTTTATCGTAGCTCTAGATTTTGAAAAACAGGGAGTGGTGACTCAGTCGCTTTCAAACAAATGCTCAGACACATATTTCTTAAAACGTGTATTGATTAGTATTGATTACATTGGCAGAACATGAAAAGTCTTTTCTCTAAGAAATTGGATTTATTTTAGGTTAAAAAAAAAATACTACCGCCTTCCATGAAGTATTATTTATTACTCTGTAGTTTTTTGTTGTTTTTTTAAAAAGGGCTGTCAAATGGGAGCAATATTCCCAATTTTATCTACTTTTCATTTTTTTTTAATGCAAAACTTCCTTGTCTAATTTCTTCCCTTTCTGTGACACGTCACTGCTGGATCTCCTTGGAGTCACATTCCCACTTGCCATTTTGCTGTAGTTTTGAGGGACTTTGACTTCGTTTGCAGAGTGAGCCCTGTTTTCACTGTTCCACAAGTTTAAGTTGTATCCTAAAAATGGAGAAAATGCATGAATATTATAAAAATATGATCTATAATGAGAAAGTGGAATATAAAATTTGTATACTATCCTTGCCAATAATTCAACACCTAAAAGTTCATGCTAAAATTTAGACATAGTGCTGTATTCCCAATACTTGATTCATTAAGTGAGACATTCACTGTACATGCTTACGTTTTATAAAATCATGATTTATAGATGAGAAAACAAGAAGTACAGCCAACAGAAGAAAGAATTAATAAATCTATTGCGAGACTTTCCTTCCAAAATCTGGATTTTATTAGTATGTGCATAGGACAAAACTGTAATCTAAATTCAGAAAAAAACAAAAAAACAGTTTAAGTCAAGCTGCCATTGAGTCAATTTCGATCTTGTATCAAATCTGAACATTGCATTTATTGCTATTTATTCTTGTAGTGTTTTTGGAGAAAGTATTTGTTTTCAAGATCTTCATGTTTTCATCTAAATCTAAAGCCTTTGAATTATATTTGTAGATTTACCATTTCAAGCATCTGTCAGCTGAACGGTAGTCTACATTCCAATATTGTTTAAACTAATAAATGCTACTATTTGTTCAGTCCAATGGAACTTGCTTCAGATGTGTACTAGCAAAAAGTAATAAGAAATAAAAATACAGGGTGTTTCAAAATTGAACTGGACGAACACCATGCTAATGGCACCTCAGGGTTTCTTAATTAATTTGTGCCTTAGCAATGGATTGCACAGCGGGCAACTATTCAAAGACACCCTTACACACGATACCATCGTCACGACCCAAAACAGCAGTATGTTTGGAATAATATATAATATAATCTAGATTTACAGCTTTTTCTGTTCCTTGATTTAATTTGCTAGTCAAAAAAGATATTCCTGGGAAATGCAAGGGTTATTCACAGACACATAAACAGTCCAATTTAATTTTTCTTTAGTTGTTTCTCAGATTGCCAAATCGGAACACGATTTTATCAAGACAGTTGGCCGCAATACGACTGGTAGGAAAAGTGCTCAATACCTCGCTCTCTGCTCTTGGCCAGCCAGATTCCTAGAACTTACGAAGTGTGACTATTTTTTATAGGGGTATGTATAAGACAGATTTTTTATTCTAGCAAATATCAAATATCAATGACATGCTGAAAGACAGAAGAATAACAGCTGAGATCAACACTACCAAACACGACATCCTGTGGCCTGTTTGGAAGGAATTCATATATTGAGTAGTAAATTAAAACTATATAGTCTATATATCATTCTGCATGTAATTGATAACCAGTATAACCAATCCTACACGTTTAGGTGATGCATTTCAGAATTTAAAAACATATGCAAATATGGATACAACATAGAGATTAGTGAATCCTCACTGGATAAATACCTAATGGGAAACAATAAACAGCGCTATTAAGGGCTTATTTCAACAACATTTATTCTTCTTACCCATGGAACAGGCAAGCTTGGTTCCTTCATTGTTCATCTTGACTAACTGAAACACAAAAAAAAAATGGTGAACAAAATGGGGACAATTCAATTTTCAATACAAATGGCAAACCGAATTAAAGCAGTCTTTTGCTACAATCTTTTCAGGACTTAAAGTTGTTTTCCAAAGATTGATATCCATGCTATTTTAAATATTATTGATATATGTATTATATCCCAATATTACATCTTAATACCCCTTATTCCTTCTTTATGATTTAAACATGGCCGTATGAACATCAATGAATGTTACTTTAAAATTTTGATTTAGCTTCCAGCGAGTTAAAAACTCACACTCACACACCCACACAGAGAGAGAGAGAGAGAGAGAGAGAGAGAGAGAGAGAGAGAGAGAGAGAGAGAGAGAGAGAGAGAGAATATGAGTCTTTTACATACGGATATAAGTCCATTATATGTTGGGTCAAACATTTCTCCAAGCCTTTCTCCTTTGGATGCATCAAACATATCAATGCATCTTAACATGCGGTACTCTGGCATTATTGTAGGATTAGGGTACCTGCCACAAAATACGATGTCTTTGTGGGGATGCCAGTAAGCCTGGAAATGATTTAAAGATAATCAGTGGTACTGATAATAATAATAACAACAACAACAACAACAACAACAACAACAACAACAACAACAACAACAACAACAACAACAACAACAACAACAACAACAACAACAACAACAACAATAATAATAATAATAATAATAATAATAATAATAATAATAATCATCATCATCATTATTATTTTCACACTATTTTGCAATAATTTGAAGTACAACTAAAATTCAATCCATTGACAAGAGCCAGAGCGGTGGAACCGATGTATACCTTATGTTATTGGTCATAAATAAGATATTGACCACTTTTAGTATTTAACTTTCTCATGAGGGTTTAAAGACAGGTGACAGTCTCACAAAAAATGCACAATTGATTATTTTCAGTTCGCTGTTACGAACAAATGACTGAACTTTCTTGTGTTCTAGTTCTCTACATCAAACAGGAAAAAATTTCAACTCTTTGACGATTATATTTTCATTATATTTTATGGGGCAGTGTGGCTCAGTGGTATCCAAAAGGTACCGAGTTTGATCACCCGCTGCGGCTCTGTGTGGCCTTGAGCAAGCCAGCTCGCCCTAGCTCACTTTGCGGCACTGCACTGCAGCTGACACCTGGGTTATTCCAGTCTTCTCTTGGAATAGACCCTAAAGACAAATTTCCCCAAGGGGATGAGTAAAGGGAATTATATTATATATATATATATATATATATATATATATATATATATATATATATATATATATATATATATATATTATATATTTCTAGCTGTAGTTCACATAGTCTTGAAACTTATTGACCACGATAATAAATCATGATCACAAAAGCCCCCTCTTAACAGCTTATCATATCAATAAATAAAACCAAACAAATATACATTTCACAAATACATCATTAGTGTCACACTGGAATTGTGCTGGAATACAACCTGACATTAGGCAGTCAATAAAAAAAATAAAATTGAGCTTTACATAGCGCAATATCCACTAAATGTCTTCAAAGTGCTTTACAAAGGGTCCCTAACCAACAGCAACACTTAACATATAGGATGAGACATGATGCGATATTACAATTTTCTCCGACAAAGACAATGCTGTTAATGGCCAGGAACTCATTTTACACCTGAGTACGGTGAGAGAATGTGAGTAAAGAGCTTTTTCCAAAGATTCAATTATATGCCACACATATAGGGATTTGAATCTTGGACCTTCCAGTCTGAAGGTGAGTGTCATAACACTAGACCACATAGTCGCACAATAAAGCCACCTTTCAACAACTCCTCCCCCCTCCATAATTGGAAATGCTATTTACTCATGTAATACTTCACAGCTTCTCCCAGAATCTCAATAGAACATATTGGGCTCTATGGCACAGTGGTGTGGTCTTTGCTTCTTACCCATAAGATACTGAGTTCGACTTCCAACCTCCAATGTGGTAAGTCGTCTAAACCTAACTCACTTTGTGGTGCTGCGCTGTGGCCGACAACTGATTTATTCCAGTCCTCCACTGAAATAGACCCATTTTCCTTTTGGGATGAATAAAGGTTCCATCATCATTATTCATTTTGATCATTAACCAAGGTCCCATTTAGACCTAGTTGAAAGCATGTCAATACCAAAAAGGAAATTTCTCATCTTTTTCCCTCTCTGAGCTAAGGATGATTCACACATCACTATGATAAAATACTCTAAGATAAATTCAGCAAGAAGTTTTATTTACATCATCAATATTTTTTACCTTAATAGGCGTGATATGTTGAAAGAATCTATGTGGATGCAAAATGGTCTTTTCCAGATTCCAAGACGGATATGAGTAGATTCGAATTTCATCATTTTGATCAGTGGTAAGAAGACGACATCCATCAGTCAGACTAAAATATGCTGGAAATAAAAAGTGACAATCATTCGAATCAATGTGATTTCCATTATCCAATCTTTTCCAAATCGATTTTAAAAATTGGAATCATTTTAAATTAACATTGCAACACCATTCATAGGTTTCAATTCTTCAGGCTTGCAAGACCAAAAAGCAATGTCAGACCTCAGAATTTGCATGCACGGCCTGTACATATGTGATCCGATGTCTCGATCTGGTATTTTGTTGAGGTGAGTCTGAAGTCAAAAGTTGAGTTTAAAGCCAAAATTATGAAATTTGAATTAATTTGGTATGACTTATCGAAGTTTCTTAAACTGAGAATGACTCAAATTTTCCTTTTTTTTTCTTGTTTTTAAAAAATTCAACTTTCCAGCTTTTTATTCATTCCGACACAATACCATATTGAATGGTGGGTCACAAATGGTTGATGGCCCTTTTAGTGCAGTTGGTGGAGCACTTGACTAACAGGCTAAAGGACCAATTTCAATTTAAAATTTGACCAGCAGTGATATGTTAACTGAGATTGTTATGTCTGCTGCAATAGATTGTTCTAGACAAAAAAAAAAGGAGGCAAGCAATCGTTCATGTCTGTTTATGCTGCAGAAAACTAAGTAAATTCCAATTTCACAGGTATTCATGTGTCCTTTGATCTTTTTTAGAAGAAAAATGCATCAACATAAAAATATCGAATGACACTCTTTAAGTGACATTCAAATAAGGAAAATTATTTTGGGGAGGCTTTAAAATCTGACTTGATAAATTTACCTGAGTTCAAACCGTGTTTGTGATTCAGACTTTCAAGTGGCATCTTTTCTACAACTTTCCTCAGGTCCCATAATTTCACAGTATGGTCTAAAGAAGCTGTGCAAAATAGATATGGATCTCTGGGAGAGAACTCAAGGTGGCTGATCTTTTGACGATGGAGTTTCTTGTCCCAAATCTTGAATAAGATAAAAATAAAATTAGTCATAAATAAAATCAAAATAGCTCTTGCACAGACAATTGACATCTAACACATAGGTGCCAGCGGGCGGTTCATTAACTCTTTTTTACTTACCAGAATTAAAAAACCCATTTGAATGGAATTTCCAGAGGAGAGTGACTTGGGGATCATAGTGATTATAGGAAAGAAGGCTTACGAAGAGTTTTTTTTTTAAAAGACAAACTAACATATTAGGTATCAAACTGAAGGAAATTGAATGAACTTCCTTTCTGAAATTTAAAAAAAATTCATTCCCCACTGGTGTCCACCTCCCAAAGTCCAGGGCTCATTCCCCACTGTTCATATCCGGTGGTCACTCACCAGTGTTTACCAATCAGAGTCCGCACAATTTGATTTGTTGAAGTGAAGCAACATGAGGGCCACACTTCTTTATCCTCTGATCAGAAAATGAGCAATCTATTGCAGTACAGCAGTTGGAAACAGCATGGCGATTATTGAGCGCTTTTCAATAAAAACATGACTGTAAAAAAAATTGATGCGCAAAATTGTTTCACTTGTTTCAATGAATAAAATTGCATTCATATAAGGAAGTCTCCTACGAAGCGAATTAATCTGTTTTATTTTATATGCAATTTTCTGGATCCTTTATACAACATTCATCTTAATGACCTCTCTGAATTCCAGAATGATCTCCTGTCCTCTCCTACAGGTCGCTTGGGGATAAAGAGTTAAAAATCAATAATTCCTCAGTCATTGATGAAAATGTCTGAAACTTTATATACACTCCTATAGTTGCCCCACAGTAATGCCACAAGCTTCCAAAGCATTGCTTAAAAGTGTGAGTGAAAGGAAAAAAGTAAAGTAAAATTTGATTTCAAACTTGAAGTGAAAAAAATAAAAACAAAAACCTACCAATCTAAACATTGGGCAAAGATTCTGAACAACGACACAGATACATAGGAATGTTGAGTGTTTGCAGTTCTGTTTTGAATCAGAACAAGTCACTGAGCAATTCACTTTTTAAAAAATTCAAAACCGAAATATATTTTGTCAACACAAGAACATCAATGTGTGGCTATGTGGTCTAGTGGTATGTCACTCACTTTCGGATGAGCGGTCCTGGGTTCGAGCCTTGCTTGGCGCATAGTTGAGACCTTGGAAAAGGCTCTTTACACACATTCTATCACTGTACTCAGGTGTAAAATGAGTAAAAACGTTGTCTCTGTTCGAAAAAAAGAAAAGAAAAGTAATATCGCCCAACAAGCGTCATGTCCTGTCCTACATGTTAAGTGTTGCTGTTGGCCAGGGACTCTTGTAAAGCGCTTTAAGCATGTTTAGTGGATATTGCGCTCAATAAAAGCTCAATTTAAATTCATCTAAATTTAATGTTCCACTGAATCCACTATTTCCTTTCTTAAAAAAAAATAATTGTCATTTGCAGATCATTTTAAATAACTTTAGAACGAAAGATTTCATTGAATAATCATAATAGTAAAAATACCTTCAAGCGTTTTTATCATTATTGTAATTATATTATGTTCATTAGATTTCACAAATGTCGAATTAATAATATAATACTATATATATATATATATATATATAAAACAAAAACAAAATAAAAGAAAACAAAAACCAAAAAATAATGAACATATATATTATGCTTCCCTTTTAAATTTTGATATTTTCAGACCATATAAAATGCTTAATAATAATAACGTTTTTGATTCAGTATTTCAAAATGATCATGAAGACATTTTTATAACCAAACTGTGCCAAAACACAAAACATGGCCATAAATGCAATAAGATAAACCAAAATATCATCGATAAATCATAAATCAAATTTAACTTCTTTTTTGTTTTTGATATTGCTAAGACTAAGAACTCAAGATAGTCCGACACTGTTAAGCCATGGCATGTCTTCATTGAAATAGATAGCTCAATCTCTTGAACAACAGTTTAACCAGATTCCACTGTGGGAAGCCAAAAAAAAATATGCCACTTTGTCTTAGCCTTACTATATTGATAACTTCAAAATTTGTGTACAAACATCCGAGTTCTATTGACCAGGATATAAGATCCCCAATCATGTCTGATGAAGATACTAAATGACAGACAGTCATTTCTTTCATATTCATCAAAATAAAAAAAATAAAAAAAACACAAAAAAAAACCCCATTTTATTTACCTTTTTTAAAACCTGACCTTTTCTATAAGGCCACATCAACAAAATGTGGTGAAAGCGCTTTTTTATTTTGAAGAGACACGAATAAAGCTTACTAATTTTCCATCTTTGTCAAGAAGAGCAGCATTTCCTTTGTTTCTTCCAGCAGCGACAAAGAAATCAGTCGTATGAACATCGAGGGATGAATACCAAAAACTGAAATAAAAATGTGATTCCAACTGACAACATAATTTGTTTTCACTGTTATATAATCTGAAAATTTGACAAGATTAATTTTGTATTTGTTTGACAATAATAATCAAGACCGTCAAGAAATAAATATGTCTCAAATTGAGGTACTAGATTCCAATCTGATCAAACAATATCATTCACAATTAGCTAATTTCTTTGAATTGTTTAGAATAAACAAATCTGTAGCTTAATCTACTCATTTAATAATCTATTCAAAGTTGTTTTTTTGTAGTTTTAGAAACTACCTTATCTCACCCCACCCACCTAACAAGAATTTAATTAAAATTTCATAATTTTGATTAAATAAACTCAGTTCTCAGTATTTGATACCAAAAAAAATCCCAAAACAAACACATAGCAATTTATCTCAATTACACATCGCGAGTAAAAGACTTACTCCCAACTCATTGTGTCCAACAGAATATCGTTATTGCGTCCCTCAATATCAACCAATGACACTTTTCCACACAAAGAGGATGTGTAAACAAGGTTGTCCAGGGTGGGATGAAATTTCATACTCGAAATGTTTCCTCCAGGGCCGATCTGTGGAAAGATTCAACAGGTAATAGTGGAAATAATTTCAAAGCAAATTAAATAAATATCATGATAATGGCTTGCATATTCAACAAAGTCATAATTTGCCAGAGAAAATATGCTAAAACAACCTTCTCTTAAAGGGAATAGCACCTTTTGATTGAGATCCATTATTTTGATACTAATTGTCCAATAGACAAGTATAATCTCTTTAAACCTTTCTCTTTCTGAAATAAAGCAATCCCCTGGATGACAGTAAAGAGGCAATATGCATGATTGTGCTGTCAAAAAGAAGGCATGGGAAACTTTTACACCCAAATTAATACCATGATACAATTAAGTCATGAAACTCAATTATTCGATAGAATTTTGAAAACAAAATTCATAAGTATAATTCTCTATCAACACAATTAAAGTACATTAAACATTACCCCATAGAATTTCTGGACTTCTTCCAACATTGAATGATCCTCATGTTTTATTTTGTAGAAAATCATGTCACCATGTTTTGATCCAACTCCCAGAAAATTTCTCATTCGGGGATGCCACTCAATTGACGTAATTCGACATTGAAATGGTTTGTCATTGGTTGTTACTTCAAACTCTGAGAGCTGATTGGCTGTGATCCGGGAAACAGACTGAAGTGTTTAAAAGAATATAGTATAATAATAAGTAAAAAGAAAAACTGTGACAATAATAATAGGATTATGTTTTATGAGCAGTAATAATTCCTTGCTTAACCCTATTTCACCCCATGGGTGGTTTTACACCCAGCCCTATGTTTTTCACAAATATCTTTTTTATTTTTTGAGCTAGAAAGTTGAAATTTTATGTAATCACCAATTGTAATATGAGAATTAAGACCACAAAATGTCATTTATATCAGTATAATATATTTTAATGTGTTTATCATTGAACTCACACTCTCATTGAAAACACCCCATGGATATGAATAGGAATATGGAAACTGGGATAGGAATAGGTTAATTAGAACTGATGCACTGACACGACAGAAAAACGATAAGCACCAGGGCACAAGGAAATTAAATCAAAGTATATTGTTTACAAATTAAAATCAAATCATAATAAAAGAGAAAAAAACAAACTGCAATAGTAATTTTATTAAAGAATATGGAATAGCAATCTTACTTCAGAATTTTGATACAAGGATTTTCCAACCAATGAGTTGAGGTATTCATGGTAAATATTTCCACTTCTTGCTGGACTGACCGCTGCATGTTTTGATGGAAGGGTCTGAATCTTGGATCGCCCAATGGCCATTGTTACAGACTTGCAAGATAAGGATGTCATTGAAGAGGAGGAATAAGGTGATTCTGAATTGATTTTTGACTTTTGTGAAGATGTTAGAGATGACTGACATTGTCCAGATGTAACAGGTTTATAGTTACCAGATTCATTATTATCTGTTTCGGCATCACAATCATTTGATTTGGTTTCCTTGGTGTTTTGAATAGCAGTGTCTGCCACTCTCTTTGAAAGTTTTAAATTCTCTTTTTCCATACCAACATCATGACAAAGTCGCCTTTTCTTAGAATTCTTTGGTTTCTCCTGTTGACATTTTGCTTTCCTGTTACTTATACTAACACTAGTAGAGGTTAGTGTCTTAGTTTGTTTTGCATAGGAATGTAGCTCAGTATCAGTGGTCAAGAGGCTGGTTTTTTTTCCAGAACTTAAATTCTTAGAGACAGAAGGACTTTCGATCTGTTCATGTTGCTCTCTTTTGTCAATTTTCTCAACAGTGCCTTTACTTTGTTGTTCAGAAGACCGAGTAAGCCTTCTCTTACCCCCTGCCATCTTGAGGCCGTTTCACCTTGAAAAAAAAAAGTATGGTAAAATATGTTTACATAGATAAATAAATAACAAAATACAACAACAAAACAAGGACACCTCCCCCCCCCCCCCCCCCCCCCCAAACACCAAGAAAAAATGAATCAAGAGAATGGTTTGATCTAACAAAATTAAGTGGGGTCCCATTAGCTCAGTAGAGCACTCTTAAAAATGCAAGGGAAAAAGATCATTCCTCGATGAAGTTGAGATTTTTTCCCTTCCCATCGCAGTGATTGAGTAGCTGAGTCTCTAGATCTGGAATAGCGGAAAGATTGAGTATCAGTCTACAATCATTTTACTGCTCTCCAACGTCTTCTCTTGGATTATAGGTATAAGTCTTAACATTTCATTGGTGCCTATGGAATAATTGTGATTTAATCTACACAAAACTACAATCAAATATCCATATTCACTCTTTCTGCCGGCTTTTTCACTTGACAACAAAATTATCTCTGTTCTAAGTCTGTTCAATTAATTATCGTTTTTACACCCTTCAGCACAGAGTCCAAAAAATTGATTGCACTTTAATTAACAAATCACAATAACAACAACAACAACAACAACAATAATAATAATAATAATAATAATAATAATAATAACGCATACTTCTGGTAAAACTAAGTGCGCTTCTCACTCACAATTCCATTCAAGGACAACGAGCGCACAAAAATACAACACATGTCACATGCACGCACTTCGACTTCAGAAGTTGAGAACCATGAATGCAAAAGCATACACCTTTCGTACGCATAAAAAACAATAAGTTGAATAAAAGACAGAAAAAGTTGTGTTTTTTCTCTCGAATATTAGAATCAATAGGAACAAAGTTGAACATTTATGTTTATTCACCTGCAACAACTGTAGTGTGATAGAGTTTAAAGGGTCCCGCACTTTATGTATTTTTTTCACTTCTGCTAGAGTTTCATGGTTTCATAACACAAGAACGGAAGTGGTTAAATAACAATTAGATAGGTCCTTTTGTGGTCCTTTTTTACTCGTTGAAGTTGAAGTCAGTAATAATTGTAAATTTTTATAATAACCTGTTTTTTTTTTTGGAAGCTATGCTTATTTTAAAAGAAGTAAGATATGAGTAACAATTTAAAATTACATATCAAATATTATCATACCATAAAAATGTATGAATACATGGAGGACAAATCGGTGTGGAGTACTTTTTCATATTCACACCGGTAAACCGACGGTGTAAGGAGTGTAATGTTTGTCAACATTCCGAATTTTTTGCCAGATAAAATTATGAGAATCCGCATAAAAAATTGTAGAAATATATATTTGGTTATACTCATTGCAAAAAATTTTTCAGCCATTTACAAAAGATAGAAAAACTAACAATATGTTTCTTAACTTATAACATGTTTGGCAACAAAATATAGAATTGTTGCTGTATTTATTAGCTTTTCTCCTCCCTAGAATGTCTACAACCATTTTCTACCACCTAACTCAGACATCAACACATCAATGACCCCTCCACAGAAAGGTTAGCCTTCAAATGCGTGCGCATTCCAAAGTGTAAATAATTTGTTACTACTTCCGATGAAAACCAAAACAAAGATCCAGAAAACTTCGCATTATGACAAAATAAACATGATACATATTCTTTAAAAAGGCAAACATGCTCTTTTAGAGTGTTTTGATTTATTGATTTCCATGTGTTTTATATGGATGAGAATTCTGATGATAACCCGAAGCCATTGAAAGCTGTCAACTGTGGTTTGTTATGTCAAACAGCTGAGCCATTCAGCACAGTCAAAAGGCAAAATGGCGTCCAATGTTTCTTCCATTCTTGAAACAAGTGTTGGGAAAGACGCAGATTGTGAACGAGTTTTCAAGCGGTTCACATATAAATGCCTGCAAATTATTGTACAATCCCGGATTGAACAGCCAATATTACATGGAAAAGACATATCCAATGACTATGTAAGACACATTTCATTTCTTTATAATGTATACTTTACTTTATTCATCTTATTCATATTGACATATTCCTCCTCCTCCTCTCTCTCTCTCTCTCTCTCTCTCTCTCTCTCTCTCTCTCTCTCTCTCTCTATCACGCTCTCTCTCTCTCTCTCTCACTCTCTTTCTCTCTATTTCTCTCTCTCACTATATCTATCTATCTATCTATTATTATTATTATTATTAACATTATTATTATTATTTTCAGGGAGGCTTTCCAATATTCTTCGTTAACTAAAACTAAAGGCTGTCATTATTCCCAGACGCCTGTCTGGGGATAATAAAAATTCGTTATCCCCAGACAGGTGTCTGGGGATAACCAATTTTTGTTATCCCCAGACACCTGTCTGGGGATACTATCCCCAGACGCATGTAGCAAGTGGGCAGAAAGATTTTATGCAAAATGCCAAACTAGGCGTGAAAAATACCAAATATTCTGGAAAGAATACTAGTGGTTGTGTCCCAAAACAGTTAATATATCAAGTGATATTTAACACAAGATGAAAGTAAATAGTCAAATCCAGCTCTTTTAAAAAAAATATTTAAAGCAAATGGATCAATGAAATTTCTTTTGTTACTTTGATCTGAAAACGTCAAACTGGCAATTCGACTTTTTATTTTCAACCAGGAAGAAAGTTGTTAATCATCAAATCTGTTCATAGTCCACCAACCATTTAAATTTTCATTACCTACCTACCTGTTAACTTTATTGATCATCTCTTGTTTCTATAATTTGCTCATTCTGGCCACAATTTTGGGGACGACCGGGAATAATTTTTATGTCGCGGACGAATTCCTAGGCCATGGTGTTGTTCGCCCCAAAGCCCAAAACCCACACCTGTTATTTTCCTGTCTGCTTCGCACAAGACAATACAATTTAGTATCACACGTCCACAAAACTAGATCCAACAACATATTTTTATTCGAATCAGAGATGAAAATAACTACCGTACCAAAACAAGGAAGCAAAAATGGTGGAAATATGTTTAGCTCATATATGAATTTAAAATATTCCGATAGCGGTGTGGACAGGCAGCTCAGTGGGTAAGACCACCTTTCATTATACTCCTTTTAGCTGCACAGATTCGACCCAGTCGCGACCGCCGCCCCCCCCCCCCCCCCCCCCCCCCCCTTATTTTTTTTTAGTTTTTTACTTTTCTTTCTTTCTTCCCAATTGATTTTCATTGTTTTCACATTTGTTCCGAGTTCCGAGCAAGAGTTTTTTTTTAATCAGTTGAATTTTTTATTTCTCCGATAATATTATTTCATTATTTAATTTGCTCTAGATCTATTATTGTTTTTGTTTTTTTTGTTTTGGTCAATGATAATAATAATAATAATAATAATAATTGTAATATTTGTTATTATTATTACTATTACCATCATAATCATTATTATATTATTATCAATAATATTATTATTTTTATTATTAATACTCTTATTATCATACTATTACTATTATTATTATTATTATTATTATTATTATTATTATTATTATTATTATTATTATTATTACTATTATTATAATTGTTATTATTATTATTATTATTATTATTATTATTATTATTATTATTATTATTATTATTATTATTGTTAACACTATTCCCTGCTCCGAGGGAAATCTCTCTTTTTCTTTCTTTTTTTTTATATTTTGACCTAAACCTTAGAGTTTTTTGTTTGCTAAACCTTTATGTAAATGTTCCGTTTCTGAGCATGAATTTCTTAAATTGTTTTTATTTTTAAAACAATTATTGTTTTTATTTTTAAAACAATTGTTGTTTTTATTTTTAAAACAATTATTGTTTTTTTTTCTCCTCTATCTGACCATTTGGTCGCTCTCTGAATATTTCTGTTTGTTTGCTTTTTAATTATTTATTCTTTTTAGACACTATTTGAGATCGGAGTGGGGACGAATATATTTGCTAGAAACTAGAAAAAAAACAAGAGAGAGAGAGTTTAATAATAAAAAAAGAGGTGGGGGGAGGATGGATGGGACATTTATCCCTTTCAACGTTCTGTAAAAAGAAGACGGAATTAAAAAAAAAAAAGTGACGTTACCAGGATTCCAACCCACAACGTCGATTATGATCAAACTTCCAGGGCACACGACTAAACCATTCGGCCATGACACCCACTTCGAAGTCGACGCATATTGTGTATATGTAGTAACAACTGATTTTAATGTTGGTTAATTTTATGTTTTTATAGATATTTTATTAACTTTCCTTATTTCTATGTGCATCTGGAAACATTCCATATTCTGGAATGTGGATAATTGTTTAAAAGAGCGGAGTTTCAAATATGCGTCTGGGGATAATGAAAATTCGTTATCCCCAGACAGGTGTCTGGGGATAACAAATTTTTATTATCCCCAGACAGGTGTCTGGGGATAATCACAGCGAAAACTAAAAGTCTGATTGACCTGATACTGATACTGCCAATAACACTAATACGACAGTGTAACTAAATTCGTCACAAAAAAAATAAAAAAAGATGAAGATAACGGGAAAAAGTTAATTATGACTTGTTTTCAGGCCTTCGTTTATGAGGAACGCCACTGCCTTCTGCACATTCCTCGAGCTAAGGGAAACAACCCAATTAGTCTTTTAACTAAACATAAAAGAAAAGATAAAACCAAGTACCCTTAACTTTTAACTAACCCTATTGGGGAAAACAATATAATCCGAGGACCTTTACTAGGCGCTTTAGCTAACCATAGAAAAAGACAAACTCTCAGACTACTCTGCACTTCAATGACAATGGCAGCGGAGAACCAGAACAATGGTCATATTAGGAAAATTTTAACTTTTACCAATCAATCAAGGTTTGTTCTATAGCTTTTTATGCTACTAAAATATTGACAAATTTTATACTTTGGAATAAAATTCAAATTGATTTGATCTCAATGAAACATATCATCATATTATAAAGGGCTTTTCAACACGATTCTAATGATACCACATTTTTGAATATTGGGTAATAATGATAATAAGAAAAGTTAAGTTTGTTTAAAGGCTGTAAAATGCACTTTTTGCCTTTGTTTAAGTTATTAACTAATGGATTTTGTGACCTGAAACTGTTGCATTTCCATTAGTGACCTACATTTGAATTTCAAAACTGGTGGAATGGCCGCTGACATTTGAGTCAGAATTTTCTTGGGATGAGATTTAGATAAAGGTTTGGCCTGAATTTTAATAAAAGGTTAAGATGTTAAATTACTTGCCCGAACAATAATTTTGATTTGCCAATTTCTGATAATTTAATTATCCAAATCATAATCTTATACTGCAGGACTTCCATAGTTTCACATCACTTTTATTATATTACGTAATATTTTAGCGATTATGGAATTTAACTTAGTGCAATGTCCAATTAAATATTGCTATTTTAGATAAGTTTCATTTTTATACATGTTTTGATTTTTCAATTTTCAAAAACAATTTTCCGTGTCAGTTATCGTTCTTTCCCATCAGTTTCAACATTGCAAGTGATGGCAAACATTATGTTTCATTAGATTATAGTATCTGTAGTTAGGGTTGAGGGGGGGGGGTTTGGGGGGTTCCCCCTTGTAAAAATGGGGTGCTCAGGAGTCTCCCCCAATTAAAAAAATCCCTACTTACCAATAAAAGATCATCACCAATACTTTGACCTCAAACTCTCTCTCTCTCTCTCTCTCTCTCTCTCTCTCTCTCTCTCTCTCTCTCTCTCTCTCTCTCTCTCTCTCTCTCTCACTCTCTTTCTCTCTCTCTCTCTCTCTCTCTCTCTCTCTCTCTCTCTCTCTCTCTCTCTCTCTTGGTCGCTTGCTCACACACTCAATCTCTCTCTTTCACACAAACACACCCTCGCATATGCACACATGAACACGCACATACACGCATCAATAAAGTTCACTCAATTCTTTGGCCTCATTAGTTTTTCACTTTCACCTTTCTGTATTTATCACTACATGCACTTTGAGCATTATCTCTCTTTCTGGTAGGATGCTAGATATTTGTATGTCATGTTTGAAATTTATGAAGTATCTGAAGCTCAAAGGTGGGAATTTACCAGCTATATTAGTGATTTACCTCTAAATTGTAATCAAGGTCTTCCGTCAAAACTGTCACTTTTGGATTTTTTAAAATTCTGGAAATAAAAGGAATTAAGTGCAGTTAGCTCATGATCAACATTATTTACTGACACCACCACCTCATTAACATCTCCATCACTTACACTACTATGATCGTTGCCATCACCACCATCATCATCTTATCCACCATCATCTTTATCTCCATCACTGCCAAATTATCATCATTACCACTAACACCATCATTAGTATCGTCATTAACATTATCAGCACTACCACATCATCACATCACCACCATAAACAACAGCAACACATCAGAATCTATGATTTAGTCGCTTAGCATTCTAGGATCACCTGAAATCTTCTCCAGGAATTTCCAAACTATTGTAACTTATCATCTTTCGATCATGATAAAAATTGCAACTACTCCTACTGCTATCACCACAGCATTACCATTGCTACTCTGCTTATGGCAGTGGTGTTAATGTCTATAGTAGAGAAGCCTACTATTTAGCAAGTAATTATTACTATCTGTCTTACCCTACAAAAATGGGTTGGACTATGTTACTTTTTTTTAAAAGTTAAAATTGCTCTTAATCCTCTTAATTTTGGGTGATTTCAGAAGGGCTTCCTTCTTTTTGCAATTTTTGGGATGCTAGTGCTACTGTTACATGAAAGTTTTTTCCAAATATTTTTTTTTTTACAGTTCAGCATCAATCTTACTGACAGTGGATCGATTGATGAGCAAATCAAATACACATTGGAAGGCATTAAGTCATTCCCTGTGAAGGACAGGTCTATTTGTGTTGAGATAGCTCTGCGGACTAATGATGGTGACCACATGTTTTTGGAAACTTGGGATATAAGTTTCAATCTGAGCAGTCTTGATATGTCAGCAAGCAAAGTTCAGCACATTTTCACAAGAATGGGTATGTTTCTTCCTTTTATAGTGAACATGTTTCCGTTGTTGTTTTATTTTATATTAAATCTTAAAGAACAGAACATTATCTTCATCTTCTTCAAATAAAGCAACTGACCTAGTCAAACTGAGTAATATTTATTTTTTTATTTCCCCGATGTTAAATCATGTTGAGTGGGTTTGGTTCCAATCATTATCTTCTTTTTTACTGCTTGCTTGCTGAAAATGGTTATTAGATAAATAATGGGAGCAATCATAATTTTAAGAAAGAAACATAATTAATTACTCTTGCCATCAAAGTGCTCTCATATATTATTGTTATAATTATATTCTTATATAATATAAATGTCTGCTTATAGAGAGTAAAAAAATGACTTGTTTGAAACCATTGTCTAATTGTAATACGTATATATATATTATAAGACCTAAAACTCAGTCAATGAGGCATTTCTAAAATCATTTTGGATTGTGTAATCTCAATTCCACAAATGTAATTGATCAAAATCAGCAAATGGTTAATATCTTTAAGGGGAAAGGGTGGGGGGGGGGGGGTAGGGGAGATAGATGTACTCTTTTAATTAATTAACATTGGCCAATGCGGGAGTCCTTGAATGCTGGTTGATCATTAATACTCTTAGGCCTTTAGAATTCAGTGACTTTTCATAGAATGAAATTGAAAGAATGTTGTTTTTTTTTTGTTTTTTTACAAAAGGCTAGGATTTAATCCATTATGTAATTTGCTTTCAGCTTTATACACCGACGACGTTAACAATTTAGAACATACTTGTTCTTCCTGACTGATAATTATCATTCATATGTCATTTATATTATTTATGTCTATGCTTAGTTTTTCTGCTTTAACAGTTATGAAGGGTTTTACAAATCTATCCTGCTTTTTTGGGGAACCAGTCAAGTTTTAAAATCTCTTCTACCGTTATTGATGGTATTGCTTTTCATGAGATTCGTAAATTTACTTTCATTAAATTATATTTTTTATAATATAGTAATCCTCATGGTGCATTAGTTATGGGATTTCTGACTGTCATTTTGAAAATGTTCTATTGTGCTTGCATTTTCTTTTTTTTTTTTTGGTTTTGTTTCTCTAAGGTCTTACACTGAAATCGTTGATGTCTGCTACAAGAGCAACTCCTGCTTATAGACTGGCCAAGAATCAAGGGGAAAAGGGTGGAGGCTACAAGCTCAATTACAGATTTTATCTTGGCCCTCCCAAGGTTTGAAACTGACTTGAAATTTACTTTAAAATTTTTAAATCTTATATGTGGGAACTTCTTGCTGTTTGCAAAACATTCATGATATTGATGTTGATACATAGATTAAATGGTTAATCTGCACTGTAAATATTTCTCCTCAAAGTAGGGATCTCACAGTAATTCCCAAAATTATCTATCTTTACTTCAATTTAAAAGTCGTTGAGAGGATCATGGCCCAAGATTCAATCTAAAATGCCTTTTCCGTCTCTTTAACTCTATTATAAATTTTCCATTCCAACAAGAGTAAAACAGGTTTCAAATTCTATTTTATATTTTCCATATTTATGCAATAAATGTTATCCCTATAAAGACACTGGCTTTTGCCAGACTCTCATATAGCTATCTGTTACATTTTTGGATATGCCCAACTAGTGACAAATAATAGGCACGGGTCAATTGCATTCAATTACACAATGGTAATGATTACTATCGGCTACGAGTTTCAGTTTTTCAATTAGTGGTGATTCTATTCATAAGTTACTGATCCCAACACACAATCTAATAGAGATGTACAATGTTGCAAACCGTCCATTGGGCAAGTATATTGAATTATTCTCTTTCAAAACATTGTCACTCCTCTTGTAGAAAGGATTCGTTAAATTTTACATATTTATTTATATTTTTGTTAAAGTTTGAAACTTAAAATGAGATGATCAAACCTTAGAGGTCACACAAGAAATCTTGGATTTTTTCAACTTGGAAGAATTTTTTTTTAATCATCGATTTCCTCTTGGAAAAGGGGTCTCAATGAAAAGAACTGTGTATAATTACCAATTTGCTTTCAGGGGTGTGCAGTCTCTCTGTGTTCACTAATGGACCACTTTTAGCATGATAGCAAAGTCTTTTATATAATTTTAACCTTGTTTGTTCTTACTGTTTTTTAGGACTGTGAATATTCCATTGATTTTTTTTTTTCTTCTCTATTTTGCTCTCAGACACACATGTTAGGCGAAGATTTCAAAACTGTGAAAGCAGGCGCTGTACCCTCTGCTTATGGATTGCTTAGCGTTGGTGTTTCATACCGCACAAAGCTGCTGTTGTCACCCGATACCACTGCCTCATCATCTAGCATCATGCAAGTAACAGATGATTATTTTGTGAAGGAGAACAGAGCAACCAAACATTCCAGTGGTCAAGTGTATTCTGATCCAAAACCTTGTCACTCTTCTCTTAGAAGGTATTCATTACTTACATTTTTTTTTCTAGTTTGTGTATTTAGAAAAAGTATAGGAATTGTAAACATGGGTGAAAGTTTGCCGGAAAAATCCGGCATGGCCGGATTTTTATTTTTGAAAAAGAGGTCTCGCCGTTTTTTTTTTTGTCTGGCCGGAATTCGAAAATGAAAAAAAAAACGGCAACTGTATAATAATATAATTAACCGCACTTCTGTTTTTTCCTCTTATTGGTAGTTGCAGGATTTTTTTTTCTGAGCACCTGATTAATATCATTGAGTAACTTTCACCCATGATTGCAAATTAGATTCATTACTCTACTACACTCTTGCAACACTCCATTACATTCTTGAGACCAATTAGAAAAAATGCATTGAGTGGGTAAATTTAGCAATTTTTAAAATTTTGTTTATGGAGGGTATCTATCATTTGACAATCCTTTAGCAGTGTCCGTGTGGGACTTTTAGATGATATGAGACTGGATACAATATTATATAGCTCTCGGACTTACTTGTCGTGTATGTTGAACATTCCCCTTTGTGATACAGATTTCTTTGCTGCTTGATGGCTAGATCTAATTAAAAACAAAAAGAAAAAAAAAATTCTATTATCTTCCATTTTATTGACACTGAACTGATCTAAAACTGTTAAGGATGCCCATTGAAAGCCATAATATCCAACAAAGAAACTGAGCTGCTTACTTAGTTACTTTGTTCAGTTTGTTTCATAAACAATTTTTTCTTTTGTTTTTCCTTTTTTGGATATGCAATATCGACAGTAATAACTCAACACGACTGTGTCAATAAGTTTATACGATAAAGAAGAGGAAGAAGTAGAAATGCGCATCTTACATCAATTAACCAAATAGTTACATAAAGTCTTTTGATTCTCTTTTTTAAAAGATATATATTGTATTTTTTTATCGATGTTGTTTCCTCTCAGTCTCAGTTAGTATCAGTGTCGATAATAAAATCACTTTATTTTTCCTTTTCAACGTATTCTGCATTTCAGAAGAACATCCTTATCTAGTCCAGAGAATATGGCAGCTGCCCCCTATAACTACACAATTTCCCCCTCTTCTCAAGGCACAGATGAAGATATGATGTCAAAGCTATCTGCTGAAAGTAATCTTATTCCTTGGCCTTTGTCAAGGTAAAGGAGAACAGACTTGTTTTTTTTTTTTTTTTGGTGTTGTAGAATTGGATACATTCATTATGCAATTTTATAAAACATTGTTATTGTTATCATCCTCAATTTATTTTTCACATTTTCTCATAGGCCACAGTCTTGAACGAAATTTCCGTCTCATATTGTACACATTTCCTGTTTGGTTTCCTTGCAAACACTTTTACAAGATCCATTTCTGCTATTTCCTTATTGTATCACCCGTCCTTTTACTGACCACACTCAATGGCACTTGAATCTGCGAGATGAAACATGACAGGTGTAACTGTCTAAGTCATGAAAATAAAATATATGAATAGACTATTTTTAGACTAGATTTATTTTAAATCTAAATCCGAGTGATTCTGCGGGTTCAAACTGCAAAATCGAATAGAATATTTTAAAATACTGAGTAAGTATGCAATGTTTGATTTTTTAAAAAACGATTATTTTGGTAACTATTCATTACCATTTGGGAGTTTTCAAAATCAAGCGACTGGTGTCTACTTTTTTTCTTAGAATAATTTTGCTAGCTTAGATAAATTTCAACCTGTTCTTTTTATTGAAGTTATCAATTTTAAACTAATGTAAATTTTTACTTTCTTTTCCTTCATTTTAAATCATCTCTTATTTGCGTTGCAATGTTTTAACATTTAGATCACCCTAATGAAAGTGTGAATTCCTATTATTTATGTTTTTCATATGTACGTCTCCGTCTATGTTAAAATCATGTAATCATGTAAACATACTTTTCTTTTCCCATTCAGCATCCTTAATATAGATGAATTGCCTGAGCCTGCAGTTGGAGCTTTCTCAGTGCAACGTCCCAATGCTCTCAAAGTAGAAGAGAAAGATTTACCATTTGAAGGACTGATGAAAAGGAGCATGATGGCTCGAATGGAACAGAAACAAAGAGAGGAGTTGAGTGAGAGGACGGAAGACAGCGGTTTTGAGAGGTCAAATGAATTGAGGCAGCATGGAGTAAATGAAGAGGAGAAAGAGAATCTTGGTATATTGGACAGGCTTTCAAATAGAATGCCCTTGGAGGAGGACTATGTGATAGTTGATGTGAGTATATCTGCCATGTGTAGTTGTTGAGAAATAACTGATACACACCTGTCACATCTGTTAACCAGATTAAATAGTTACATAAAGGTTTTTTTTTTTTAAATTATCACATTTTATAGAAATCAATTAAGGCGAGTACTGTGCACACTATCCTATATAGATATCAAACAAAAGTTTATATAAAAAGTTCAATGCAAAACCCTTGTCAATTCAAATTATTGAGCCAAGGTGGAAACTTTTCAGACATATTTTACATCGTAAGCATGAACTCTTGCCAATAATATTTCTCATGTTTTAACCGCATTACTCTCCATTTCCACCAAAAGAGAAGTAACAGCAATACAAATCCATTTTCCATTCACTGGCAGTTGGCAATATTGTATTGTAACAGTTCTCTTTTATCAAAAGATGATAATATCAGGTTAGTTAATGTAAACTGCTGGCAAGGAGTTATGCAGGTCTGTAATAAAACGAGAAATCTATTTTTATACACGATTACTTACCATACTGATCCTTTTCTCTTCCTTAAAGCCCCCATTTGCCAGTGATGATGACCCCCGCGATGTGAAATCATTCCTTGGTGTCATGTTCAGAGCACCTCATCTCTACGATATTACAGACAATAGTAGACTGACAGTGGATGACTATCTCAATGACGTGGGTCAAATGGTGTCCAGATTGGAGGAAGACATGCCAATGCTAGATGACTTTTGTCAGTCTGTCATTGAATTCACCAGTACTGAGGATGAGGATGCTGCCACATTATTTAGCTGATTCCTGTATAATAATTACACTAAATTTATGCACTGTATGTATGTGTGTATGTGTGTGATTTATGATGGGAAAGGTTGCGAGGTTAGTCGTCATATAGCCATTTTCAATGTGGAATTTGACTGCCAAGTCAGCAAAAAATGCAGTAATTAATAATGTATGCAGTGTGTTGTCTGACCTTTCTTTTTGTATTCATTCTTTGTAATATGACAATAACTTTTAAAGTTTTTCTTTTAATTTGAAAGTCGATATTTCAAATATTATTTTTTCATCATTATTTTTCCTTTTCTTCGTAGAGTGTGACTGTTTTATTTCAATATTTTCTCTACCTCATATTTTTATCGTCTTATTTTGGTCACTTGTCTTATATGTTTGTGTGTGTGAATTTCATATCTTTATCCCATTTATACTCCTGAGTATTGTGCTTTTATTGTATAGCTGTATTCTGAAAGAACCATCTTTAAAATTGTATTGCAACCTTAAAGAAATTATAGTAAGTTGTACAAATTGCTCTTGGAAGTCTTCAAATGTGGTTGAATGCTGTACGTTTATTTTTTTTTTTTGCATCTGTGTTTAATTACCCCATGCATCAGGATTTTTTATGACCCTTAAAAATGGAGTTAGGTGCAATCTTGCGATTCTCAAAGTATTTTGTCAAGACGTGCATTTTAAATACATTGTGTCTTATTGTGCTATCCTATTTCTAAACCTTCTGAAAGAATACTCGTTAAAAAATCGGATTTTCTTTGAGAAATGTGAAAAACCTGGACTGTTGTCAAATACTTGAACATGGTTCTTGTACAAACTGTCCTTTCATCTTATTTTACTTAGTGTGTTTGTTTTTTCCTCATATTTTGTTTGCTCACCAATGCATATCGTAAGTGGTGTTTTTGTTTTAATGTCAATTGTGCCAAAGTCCTGTATTCATGAATAGGCATACATGTACGACTCTTTATTGGGATGAAAGATAAATACAACATTGAAATGAAATCAAACAGTTTAGATCCAAAGGTTAATGTATGTTTAGCTGAAAAGATTCGTCTTCTAATAATGATAATGGCGTGAGAGGGTTATGTAATACCTTTGTTAATTTTAAAATTTTACACTTGATGTAATATATGATCCCCTGTCTCTCAAGTATTATTAATGGATGAAGTCGGTGCTGGACATTGAATTCAAAATGAGCTACATTTCATTCGTTTTTTGTTTTTTTTCAGTTGTTAAACAACATTCATTCTCATCTATAAAATATCTGTGTATCTTTGAGTTGAATCCAATTTTCAGCATCTTTTTCAGCCTGACTTATTACTAGACAGAGGTGGTTTGTCAAGTATATCAATGAGTTTGATGAGTAGAGATTCAGATCATTCTCTCATCTCCAATGTGGCAATCAACATACGATTTTATAGATAGTGTAGGGTTAGTATTCATTTATTTTTTATTTTTTAAAAAATCTAAATTTTAAATATGGCTAGTCAGGCAATTTGTGATATGAGTTTTGTTGTTTTAGGTTTAGCGTCAATGTGGCTGCTTTAAATAATGAAATATATCAATAATAAGAAACTGATCCAAAGTATCAACACAATCGTTTAGGCTTTAATCGTGATGTTAATTCTGTGAAAGAAGGTGATATCGAAATTGTGATATTTTTTTAGACTTGGCTATCTAAATAAATTGATGCTGCTATTATTTTATTTTCATTATTTTTAAAAATTTGGTTGGGCTTTGTTGCCCTGTTCTCAAATGTCTATAATTAACCCTGATATCAGTGGGTATCAGTGTTAATGAAATGGTTAGGCATCTCAAGACATCTATAAAGGGATAGAATTGTTGAGATCTATCTGTCCTGCCTTCCATGCATTAGACAATGATACATTTTAGTGGTTGAGGGATAATTTCAACATTAACTATGCAGTGAGTAAGACATAAAACTTAGTGTGACAGTGAAAGATTGAAAAGGTTTATAACTATTTTTTTTTCTCCTCCCAATATGAATCTTCCGTCAAAATTTAAAATGTGAGGGAACAAATGTCTTTCAACAGTGTACATAATGGTATTTGATATAAACAATCGCTGCTTTCAAATTTGTAATTATATTTCAAAGCCTACCGTGGATTGCTTCCATTTTGTACAGCGCATTCATGCTCTTTATTTTGTATGTATAATATGTACATGTAAAATGATTTTGTTGATGAATAAACTAATTTGTTTCTATTGAAGTTTTCGTCTTTAAATTGGAATAGTGTAAAATGTGGAATATGTGCAGCTAGATGGTCTTGTGGTAAGACACTCGCTTTTGGATTGGAAGGTTCTGGGAAAAGGCTCTTTACTCACATTCCCTCACCGTTCTCAGGTGTAAAATGAGTACCTGGCCGTTAACGTCATTGTCTCTGTCCGAAAAAAATGTAATATCGCCTAACAGGCATCATGTCCCGTCCTACATGTTAAGTGTTGCTGTTGGCCAGGGACTGCATGTAAAGCGCGTTCAGCACATTTAGTGGATATTGCTCTATATAAAAGCTCAATATGAGTTTCTTTCCCTGTGGCTTTGTGTTCTTCTACCGGATGGAAACCATTTTGTTTTGTCCAGGACATGCTATTGGCCTTTTCTGGATGAAATTTAAAATGTTACTGTCTTTCGTAAATAAGTAAATACATTCTTTTTAAGCATTTGATTATATCTCTTCTGTTGGAGGTCATTACTTGCATCTGGATTGGACTATTTTTAAATGGTCTCAGGCTCGACACATCACTTGATTGCTTATTGGATCTATTTTTAGTCATAACTTTGAATAAGTCCCCTTGTTCTACTGTTTTTTGTTTTCTTAAGCACATCTAAATTTTACAGCTTAACTCTTTTGACTTTTCCATTATTATTATTTTTATGGCGGAATATCATTCTGGTTTTATGGCTCAAAATCGGACCCAGCAGGTCCTGATGATACTGATTTAAAGAGAGCATAGTCTATAATGATAGTCCACAATGTCAGTGCCTTGATCCCTCTACTCTGCCTGAATTGGATTCAGTAGTCTGATGTCACGCGCCCGGCAACAGCGGCCATCTTGGTTCTAAACAAAGAAAATCTTTACTTTTTATTCTTCATGCTGGCGAGAACTTTTCATTCCCTTTTCATATGCCTTGTGATCAGAATGTGTAAAAGTCCAAACATGATCAAATTGATGGGGTTTTTTTCCTCTGGATGCGCTTTTAAGCTCGCCGGAGAAATATTTCATACGGCGTCCGCCATTGTTCCGATAGTTTAGAGCCAGTGTTACTAAGTTACCATACGTCATTAGGAAGGAAGTGACGGTACGACTATTGAATCCTATTGCATCAGCACAACAACATTGTCATGAACATTTGTGGGCAGTCACTGCCTTTTTTGTCCGTTGTTCAAACCAAAACTTGTTAGACTTTCTCCTGGTTCTTGATGAATATGGCTAAACTGTTATGGAGAAAAACCGAGACTTGTTATGTGGGAGAGGCAATTCAGGATAAAAAGCTAGCTCAGCTGTCACTCGTATTGCACAAGCGTTCATTAATCGGTCGACTGCTGTGACGCTCACTCACACCCCAAAGGTATTGTAGTTGGCGCTTTTCTCTTTAATTGGGTAAAAGTAGGGAGTGGAAATTGCAATTTGGTGAGAAATAACATGATAACGAGTCGATAGCTCTGCGGCGAGGAGTGTTCAGTAGCTGGTCGACCGTTGTGGCAGAAATTAGTGCCACAATAGTTGACTGGCTAGTGAACGCTTGTGCTTGAAATGCAAGCTGTGCAAGCTAAGTTCTCTTTTTTTTCTTGCTTTGCTTCATCTATGGCACACTGGGTGGGGATCCTGACCTCCCATAGTGGGCAGGGAGGTACATGCTGTGTCTTCTATACCCCCCATACCATTTTCCAATTGTTTCCTGTCATTGTCTTGGAATGAGATTACTTAGTTTTGTCCTGACCCTGGCCGGAGTCCTTGGCTGGGAGGGAAACAGTCGAATGTATAGTTATAGTTTTGGGAGATGATATTTTTTTCCTTGTAAATCATCTCTCTGTTGTGCATTGTATTATGTTTAGTTTATGTATTATATATGATTTGTAAACATTTGAGTGTATTCCTCTTAGTTGGGACCTGTGCTTGTGTCTGGATGAGACTTTCAGGTGATCTCAAACTGAGTACACTGATAGTGAGCTCTTGAAATCTACATCTGATCCCTATTTGTTCCCAGTTCCCCTTTGTCTGCCTTATTCTTGGATGCTTTAATTGTAATTCTAGACCTTTTTACTATCCCGTTTTCTTCCTTTTTACTGGCGCTGATATGACCTAAATGTGTCGCAAGCGCCGTAAAACCCTTAAAAACAAAAACAAAACATCTATGGCACATGCGTCCATCAACAGACTGGGAGGAGACTGGATATTATTTGTTGATTTATCTTGATTTTCATTTTCATTGGCTATGAGTACTGGATTTGATTACTCAAAAAGCAAGTGTTTTCATTGGACTGGAAATTTTTCAATTGTCAATTGAGGTTGGTAATTACCACCATATTGATGTCACTGTACAGGGTTTTTACTAAAATGTATGTCGTTATGGTGAGTTTTTTAATTACTAATGATTAGTATTTTTTTTTTTAAATCACCATAACGACATACATTTTAGTAATTAATGATTCTATAGGGAAAAAAATCAGGACTTGGAAAACATTTACCTAAAGAGAGGGTGTTGTAATAAAGGATCTCATTAAGTGGGCTGCACTATAAGTGTGACAGTGACACAATAGGGTAATTTCAGTGCGGATAATAGGGAATATACTAGAATAGTAGTCAAAAGATTTAGATCAAGCTAGCTAGTGCCTAAAAGGAGGTGTGTGTGTGGGGGGGGGGGGGGGGGGGGGGGGGAGTAAATCGGCAGAGATTAGAAGTACAGTGTAGATTCAAGAGCTATTTATCTTTGTATCAAGTCTGTAGCTATTACTAGGTCCTACACAGACATTGCAACTGGATTTCTGCCAAAAGGGATACACTCACTCGTACAAGAGAAATACATTCAAGTCGGCTATGTGGTCTAGTGGTATGACACTCACTTTCGGATCGGAAGGTCCTGGGTTCGAGCCTCGTTCAGCGCAAAGTTAAGTCCTTGAAAACAGCTTTTTACTCATCCTCTCACCATACTCAGATGTAAAATGAGTACCTGGCTGTTAACAGCGTTGTCTCCGTCTGAAAATAATGTAATATCGCCTAACAGAACAGGCATCATGTCCCGGCCTACATGTTTAGTGTTGCTGTTGGCCAGGGACCCATTGAAAAGCACTTTGAGCCTGTTTAGTGCATATTGCGCTATATCAAAGCTCAATTTAAAGTCTCAGCAAAAGACTCCGAACAGGGCTTAGATGAAACAAAATTATGATCTCAATCCATAAGGATTGATACAAAGCTTGTTGTTTTGTTTTTGTTTTTAAGGGTTTTACGGCGCTTGCAACACATTAAGGTCATATCAGCGCCACTAAAAAGGAAGAAAATGGGATAGTAAAAAGTTATAGAATTACAATAAAGCATCCAAGAAAAGGGAAGACAAAGGGAAATTGTTCAAATAGGAAACAGACGTAGATTCCAAAAGCACTCTATCAAAGTACTTAGTTTGAGATTACCTAAAAGTCTCATCCAGACACAAGCACAGGTCCCCGCTAAGAGGGACACACTCAAATGTTTTACAAATCATAATATATAATATAAAGAAGGCATAATACAGTGCATAACAGAGAGATGATTTACAATGAAAAAAATATCATCTCCCAAAACTGACTATACATTCGACTGTTTTCCTCTCAGCCAGGGCATCTGGCCAGGACCAGGACAAAACCAAGTAATCTCATTCCAAGACAAAGACAGAAAGCATGTTGGAAAACAGATATAAGGGGATAGAAGACACAGTGTGTACCTCCCTGCCCGCTATGGGAGGTCAGGATCCCCACCCAGTGATACAAAGCAGCCATGTCCTTAACTTTTCCTGTCCATTGTACTCTTTGTTTCTTTTTATGGTAAAATATTTTTATTTTGATTAATGCTTTCAATGAAAATTTCCTCACCAACAGGATACTCTTACCCATCTAGAAATCTAAATGCGCTTTTGTAAAAACTTAATTAAACAATAAATTCGGAACAAGGGGAAAAGGGGCAGAAATCAAAGAGGAAGACAACAAAAAACTCATATTCTATTCGTCAGATTTTCAGCTGTCTTTATTATTGTTTACATAATATATATTGTATAATAATATTATTATTGTATGAATCGAATAATAAAATATTTAAATTTGTTCATTTTGGAAGACCTCTCGGTTGTATAATATAATTTTGAGAATAAAAACACAACCTTCGAAGGAATGGTCATTTTCACAGTAATATTAACGCATGACAATCAATAGTTAACTCGTAGGTCTTGAAGGGCATTATAAATCATCAAACATATCACTTATTATAATGTATTGTCACCACGTCCACATAACATGTTATCTCTTTAAGAAAAAAATCTTCCTCTTTCTATATATATATATATATATATATATATATATGGTGTGTGTGTGTGTGTGTGTGTGTGTGTATACTCTAATGTACCTACTTGCTTTCGAGCTTATGGTGCGGGGATATTTATCAAAATCTTCCTACCCTTTACTTGGTGTCAGCTTCCTAAGGGTTAAGATACAAGTAGGCTACTTGAATTTGATACAACACAATACTATGTTGAGTTGTAACTTTCACCAATATATTTGATGAATTAAACAACATCTCGGTTAAGAACTAAAACTTTTTGAATAATGTGTGTCGATAAAATCATCAAATTCGTGCTTTTAAAAAGTAGCACACAAGCGTATCTGATTCAAGATGCTACTCTTATGTACTTTTTGGATGTTTAGTAATAAGTCATTTTGTAAAATCTAAATTTTGAACTGTCATCAACACAAACATGATAACCAGTGTAATTTCTGATATTTCATTGTTGACGATTACAATTCTCATCAAAATCAATTTTTTAAGTTTAACAACAACACACACACACACAAACAGACGCGCGCGCATGTGCACATATAAGCACACAGAAGAGCGACACAGATATTTAAAAAAACGATTTTGATGAGAATTTTGATCGTACATACATATATATATATATATATATATATATAATATATATATATATATTATATTTATGAGTGTTGGTGGGTACTTGTAGGTACGAAAGTGCTCGATAATGGTGGTTAGAGCTAATATATAATGTAAATTTTCACTCACATTTTTTTGGCATTGTAACAATGGATTACGCCGACTGATGAAGTGTAAAAAACACAGAAACGAGTCGTCTCGGCCAAAAAAATGTGAGTGAAAATTTACATTAAATATATATATATATATATATATATATATATATATATATATATATATATATATATTATATATATATATATATATATATATATATATATATATATAATATATATATAAAATATGAAAAAATCAGAGATGACCATTTACTTTCAATATTCTTCATAAATACAAATCACAAACAGTAACTATTGATGATGAAGATCTCACAACATTCGTCAGCGGGAAATAACATACCAACACACAAAACTATGTGTGACCTTGAACGTTTATAATCTTTTTAATACAATTCAGTGACAACTACTAATTAAAATGGCTGGCTAAAGAACCATAACAAAGACCTGAGTAATGTCAACTTCATTCTATCTATTCACTACTTCACCAATACTAATAGCACATAGAACAGTTCTCTGATGTTAAATAAAATAGCTGTTACTACCTGAACTGGGCATTATCTTAGCACAAAGTACAGTTCTATGAAGAGAAGTGGCAGGAATGTACTAAATCGAAAATTTGAATTCCCCAAATTAACATCCAGATAGTGAGGCAGTCAGATACATGGTCAAATTGAGTAACCAGGCCCCAAGACCAAACATAAATAACATGACAAAGTTAAAGACACAACCAGAACTAAAAGTTCGCAAAGTAAAATTTTACATGATTTTATTTTAGACTATGTATTTCTCCAATTCTTAAACATGCGATGTAACGAAAGCGAATTTAAACAAAGCATCACAGATGTAAAACAAAATAAATTAAACATTTGGATAACGTATCGAAGATTTGATTGATGCAACACTCACTGTAGGATTTATCACACACTCGTTCTCACAATGTCCACATAATTTGTCTTTGTACATTAAATTGAAGCTTCAATTTCATTTTATAATAATTGTTATTTATCTCAAATCATGGCATCAAAAACATAATTAATGTTGGTAAATCAACATATTTTTAATTCAATAGCCTTCATCAAGTCCATAGCATCATAAACCTATTTCAACAACAACAAGCAAAACAATTAAAACCGTATTGGTGGAGACAAATATGTTTTTATGACTTAACACATAGGGACATGCCTTGGCCTCAGAAAAAGTAGATAATACAAATCAATCAAATATTTTAACTTTAAATCGAAGTTAAAAGTTTAAGTTCAACACTCTTTCTAAGTAAATTGTAGGTTACGGTATAGGTTATTTGACATTTCAGTTTTAAAGTTTGCCTCGGACAGTCATTAAATTAAGACCAAAAGTAAAAATTCCAGAATCATTTAATCCACTATAATGGCTTGGTTACTTTTGATAATGTTATTAGCAATTCCTGGTCATAAAAAAGAATATGACACGGGGGACTAGGTCAAAGGATAAGCGGAAGTAGATTTCAAAAGCGATACATACATGATGTAGGCATAGGATATATATATATATATATTACACACAGACACGCACACACATAGGCACATGCACACACACACACACACACACACATAATAGAAAGATTAGTGATATATTAAGCACTTTATATCATACAATAACTAGAAATGATTTTCATATTAAACAGGCCTCCTATGATTTACTAATAAAAAAACCAAAACATCTTTACTTACGGTGACGGATTCCTTCACATGCCTCAAAGAATGAAGAAATCAGCAAACTCTTGGAGAAAAGAAACGTCATTCAGAGTGGGTTTGCACTACCCCAGCAAATGGTACATACAAAGAAGCAAGTTTAAGTTTCGGATATCTACAAAAGGAAACCTATTTTGTATTATCAAAAAGTACAATACAGTATATAATAAAACGTTCTCATTCTTACTTCACAGTTGACATTAAATATTTAATCCAAAGTTTAAGGTACATAAAAAGTATTTTCTTTATCTAAACTACTTTTCAAACATGAAATCAACATAGTAACATGTCTCACTTTGGAGATTTGGCGAGAGTCAAAGAAACATTGAGTGGAATGAAACTTAGACATCATCACAATGCCATCCAGATATTGATGTATAAAAATCTAATTTACCCATTTATTTTCATGGTTTGCAGTTGTGGCCGATCTTCCTCATACCATATCGTTGGAATGTAATAAGTGTTTTTTTATTCAAACAGTTTAGTAAAACTATGAAAACTGTGTGGAGTCAGGAAATGATTTATCTATAGTACATTATAATGAAACGCATTTTAAAACCTCTGTAACTTGTAAAGAGGGGATAGATACAGCGTTAAAGTAATTTGAATTACCATCACAACCACCGTTTGAATAAAATTCATGTAATTGGTAAATGTATAATATAAATAGAACGGATTTGACACGTCTATAATATGGATTGATTGTGGATCAAAAAACAAAAATAACAGGTAGTTATCATTCATCAGTTCTTAATTAACTATCACACTCATTTTATGAGAGCAAAAGAAAATCAAAACCTCTTATTTGCAACTTTAGAAAGTCATCTGTTAGAATATAATTTATTTTGCAATCACATTTCAATCAATGAAATAACAGTTAACTACTAACAAATGAAACTTTCGGTTTAACATCCTTTGCACAATAGTGAAGTCAAAAGTTTGGTGTCAACGCATATATAGAGCGTAAACAATAATAAATCTTTAAAACGTTGATAATAAGGTTAACTATGACAGAAAACTGTGAGCATAAGTAGGTCATGAGCTGTGCTAAATGAAGGAAAAGATAGAGGAATCCGTGAATGTAGCCAGAGGGTGGGGGGGGGGGGGGGGGGGGGGGGAAGGAGAAATGAACATAAACTGTAGGCTCAAATGAATACAATCATATAATCCAGTAAATCGTTATTCAATAACAACACGGAACTAACAGTTGAAACATCTGCAAAAACTCATGTTGGTGATCGTTTCCTTATTGTATATTTGTTTGTTTGTTTGTTTTTAAGGGTTTTACGGCGCTTGCAACACATTAAGGTCATATCAGCGCCAGTAAAAAGGAAGAAAATGGGATAGTAAAAAGTTCTAGAATTACAATTAAAGCACAAAAGAAAAGGTAAGACAAAGAGGAACTGGTTCAAATAGGGAACAGATGTAGATTCCAAGAGCACACCGTCAAAGTACTTAGTTTGAGATCACCAAACAGTCTCATCCAGACACAAGCACGGGTCCCAACTAAAAGGAATACACTCAAATGTTTACTAATTATATAATATAATATGTAAACTAAACATAATACAATGCATAACAGAGAGATGATTTACAAGGAAAAAAATATCATCTCCCAAAACTATAATTATACATTCGACTGTTTCCCTCTCAGCTCAGGACTCCGACCAAGGTCAGGACAAAACCAAGCAATCTCATTCCAAGACAAAGACAGAAAGCAATTGGAAAACATAAGAAGGGATAGAAGACACCGCAAGTACCTCCCTGCCCGCTATGGGAGGTAGGAACCCCACCCAAATATTGTATATTCATGATAAGCTACAATACATGATCATTATATTATGTATATAAAGCGTTATTGCAATTTTAAGTATTCGATTATCATCATCATCATCATTTTCATCCTCACATTATGGCATATTATCTGCTTGTCCCATGCATTCCACTTTTATGACGCATCTGTTATATGAATGGGTAGCTAAACATCACACCTTGCTAAACTTCAATCCAGCTGAAAGAGAAAGAAGAAAGAAAGAAGTAAACAATGGGTTCAATATTTTTGCCAAAGGAACACACAGAATACACTATTTTAGGTGTATAGCTCGATATGTACAACAATTTCATTGTGACCATATTCATGAACTCCTGAGTAATCAGTGAAAAAATTGCCCCTGAAACAAATCAATAAATTCATAAATGAATGACACATTTTGACTCGACTGTATGAAGAAAGTCTTTATAGGAATGAGAATAAGATACGAGTTGGACTGTAGCATCATTTGATTCAATTAAAGGTAATCCGCATTTTTAAAATTTAGATTATAAATGAATGGTACATAATTCCTATTCCCTCTGTACTTTCCCAGAATGTTTCAGACGTTCTTTCTTTTTAAAGCTTTAACTTGACCTCTCTACTCCTTCAAACACATTACATTTTAAAATTTCAATGTGAAAAAGAGAAAGAAAGGAGAGGATGCTCATCTCAAATAAGAAAGCACCAATAAACTTGAAACAAAAATAGCTTTAAAATGAATCTAATGGTAAAAGAGGAAATCATCTTTTAAAAATGCTAATGTAATTCAACTTAATGAAATTTCTTTATTAGTAAATAAACTATTAGACGTGAAGCTAGCATCATTTTTGAAGCTCATAAAGTCACAAGCAGTTTACGAAAACTGATCTTTCTAATAGTTCTAATGCTCTCCAATTCAACTAAATCTTTCTAAATTTTATCCAATAACGATTATGGTACGAGTTGTGTAATGTAAAGAAAGAAACATGATCATGTTGTTCTATAATTCCTTAAAAAATATACTCAAACAAAAATAAATTCATCTCACCAAATCCATTGTAATTCTTAAATATAAACAAACAATCCTCTTAACATAAAAAAAACAACAAAAATCGTAACTCTTAAATTTATATGAGAGAGTGTCTTAGGACAGAAGAAAAAATATAAAAAATTTTTTTTTTAAATCTACGAGTAACATGTCTTTGCTCATTTCCAAAACTCAATCCAGCATATGTTTTTTAAATTTCTTTTTTTTTTTTTTGTTTTTGTTTTTTGATTATTTTTGTTTGTATACCTGAAAATAAAATGTAGCAAAAAAAAAAAAAAAACCAAACAAACAAAAAATAAAAATGAAGCAAGTCCAATGTCTGAAATTGAGAGATGCCATCAATATAGTGTAGTAGGGTGAACAGTTCCTTTCCCGGATACCTTTACTTTTGCCATGCCAACAGAGACCTAGCTACACATTATCTTGTGGATTAACAGCATTGTTCGAACAAAGTTCATTCATGATAAAAATCTAATGCACTACCAAAATGCTACAGTGCCAGCTGTAAGGTATGTACTTCAGATTCTAAACTACCACTCGT